>NW_004524578.1:21136470-21163841 GCF_000260255.1 Octodon degus
CTCTGCAAGCAGGGCAGGGCCCAGCTGACTGGAGTGCCAGGGCTGGTCATGGGCCGAGAACAACCTGTCTACTTGCCTGTGTGCTGTGCAAATATTTTGCCTGTGTCCATAACACTACAAAGATTGGGAAACACCGACCTAGATTACAACAATACCCTCTCTCTGTTTCTGGTGGAGAAACCAGCTTGGGTTTCTCCCATTCATACCAGACCTGCAAGTCAGCATGCCTGCCCCACCCAATGTCCCCTTGGCCCACAGGCCCGCTCAGAGAAGTCACACTGGCTGTTCATCAATATAGGACCAAAGACAGGCCAGCCTGTTGGCCAGACGCTCCGCCCCCTAGAGCAGATGCTCAGATAAGCCAATCAGCCACCTCCCATCAAAATGCAGCAGCCCAACCCCATTGTACATAATCCTATGTTCCTAACACAGTAATCTGATTCTCCTACTCTCCCAACAAGAGAGGCTTCATGGGATCCAGTCAGCCTCGGATTCCAGCCGGTCAACCAAATGAACCTGAACATCCAGCACCAGAGTCAAATCAATAAATCAGCACAATGGAGTACTAAGTAACCATCCTAAAATGAGAACATTACTACGACTATATAAATCCTGTTCCCTGCAGAGGTAAGAACTGTGCCAGGATTATAGTTCTTTCTGTGCATTTCAATGTCAAGAGCTCAGTGCTTCTCAAAGAAGAAAGTTCCCAGAATCAAGGCTGAAGGGAAGCCTCTGCTTCCTGGGATGGTATCTCCATGTGCTGAATGTTTGGAACAAAACGTGCCTGTGACTGTTTTTACTTTTTATGGTGCTTTTTTTTCTGCCTTCTTTTTCTAAGGAGACAAATCCTGCCCATGTTCCCAGGCCCACAGTATCTTCCAGCATGGTCCCTCTGCCCATTGCCTGGAATCCAGTCCAATCTCTGTCCTGAAGATATATTCTTGGAGCTGATGGCTTCCAGTTCTAATTTGGACTGAGCAATTCGGAGGCTCCTTCACAGATGTCTGGCAGTTTGTTTCATTAGATTCTCAGAAGCTGCTCATTCTTTCAGGTTCTAACTGCTTCCTTCATAGCTTTCATCCTTGTATTATTGGTACAGATCCTTCAAGATGAGAAGGAGCCAGGCATGATGGTGCAAGCCTGCAATCCCAGTATGCTGGGAGGCTAAGGCCAGATGACTGCAAACTCAATCCTAGTATGAGCAAGGTAGCAAGAACCTGCCTGAAAGTAAAAAGTAAAAAGGCTGGGGATATAGCTCAGGACAGTAGTTTCAAGTACCACCAGAGAAGAAGGGAGGGAGGGAAGGAGAGAGGGAGAAAAGGAGGGAGGGGAGGAGAGAGGGAGGAGAGGAGAGAGAGGGAGGGAGGAAGGGAGGGAAGGAGAGAGAAAGAGGGAGGGTAGGAGAGAGGAAAGAAGGAAGGGAGGGGAGGAGAGAAAGAGGAAGGAAGGGAGGGGAGAGAGGGAGGGGAACAGGGAGGGAGGGAAGGAGAGAGAAGAAGGAAGGGAGGGGAGGAGAGGGGGGAGGAGGGGGGAGAGGAGAGAGGAAGGGAGGAGAGGGAGTGGAGGTGAGAGGAAGGGAGGGAGGAGAGAGAGGGGGAAAGAGAGGGAGGAAGGGAGGGAGGGGAGGAGGGGGAAGGAGAGGGGAGAGGAGAGAGGAAGGGAGGAGAGAGGGAGTGGAGGCGAGGGGAAGGGAGGGAGGAGAGAGAGGGGGAAAGAGAAAGGGAAGGGAGGGAGGGGAGGAGGGGGGAGGAGAGAGAGAGAGCACGAGAGAGAGCGCCAGCCCAAATTAGAGGCAGAGGCAGAGGCACAAAGCATCAGTTTGAAGACCATGTGACCATGCAAATCTGTACTGACCTTCACACTTGATTGTTCTGGCTGCCTATATTCATTTCCTAGGGCTGCTGCACCAGATTACCACAACCTAGGTGGCTTAAACCAACAGAAATTTAACTGACTCCCTCCCAGCTCTCAAAGCCTGAAGTCCAAAAGTGGTACTGCCTCCCGGAAACCAAGGTGCTGGCAAGGTCATGACCTCTCCCGAAGCTCTCGGAAGAATCTGGCTTCCAGCTCTTCCTCCGTCTCCAACACCAACCAGCAGCAAAGAGGGCCTCACATGCCTTCTGCCTGCGGAGAAATCTTCCTCAGCCTCTCCCTTCAGGACAGTCGTACCTGCATCAGGCCCCGTAATTCAAAATGATCTCTCCAGGACAAAATTCTTAGCTTAATTACCTCTGTAGACTTTTACCATCTGAGGCAGCGCTTACCATCTATGGCAGGTTTCACAAATTACAACCTGGCATCTTTGGGGGACATTTCTCAGCCTAGGGCAATACGTATAAAACACTGTCTGAAGTGGTTAAAAAAATTCTTTTCCTTCACAAAGCCATTCAGAAGCCTCACCCCAGCATCTGACATCTACCTTACCTGATGCCAATCCACACCACTGGCCCACTTTTCTTTCTGATTCCAACAAGGCTAGAGGGTCCCACACCTTTCTCCCTAATGCCAGGGCTTCCATTTACCAGGCCAGTCAGGCAGAGGAAGACTTCACCTGATACCCACACTCCTTGCCTTGGCTCTGCCAGTGCTGTCTACCAGTCCTTGTTCCCCTGCCCCACAAGCAGTGTTCCCAATACGACGGACGAGCTTAAGGCCCAGCTTCAGCACCGCTTGCGGTCCCTAGCCTCGCTGGACTCAGCCCAGGCTTCCTGGAGATCTGCAGGGGCCTGTCTCCAGCCCTCACCTTGGCTCCTCTGCACTCGATACATCTCTGACATCACCTTTCTTTCATTTGCTTTCTGCCAAAATTTGCCATAATCTCTCAACTACTCATAATTTCTTTCTTCATTTTGCTGTTCTGGGAATATATCTTTTCTTTTTCTTTCTGTATATAGGACAGGGTGTACAGGGTCTCACTACGTAGATTGGACTCATAGTGATTCTCCTGTCTTCAGCCTCACAAGCACTGGCATTACAGACGCATGCCACCCCATCCAGTCTCAATCGCTGTCCTTGCGCGCCCCATGGGCAGGGCCAGCACAGCACACGGGGGATTGAACCCTGGCTGCTGCACTCTGCCTAAGCTGGCACTTTAGTCTGCTGAGCTATCAGGCCAACCCTAACTGGGATTATCCTTTTCATAATCTCTTTATTACCACTTTGATGGGTTCTGGGGAGAGAAAATGTAAAATATGTCCAAGCTCTGAATCCTTCATCTTGAACTCTAAGTTATGCTCATTTTTCAGTTATAACTTGGTGTCACCTCTAAGCCCCTTGTCACAGGGGTTGGCAGGTTCACCCTAACATCCCAGTTGGTCACACTGACCCCATCTCCAACACAAAAATGAACATCTTTGCCAGGCACAGGTCCGCCAGTACCTTTTACAAAACTGGCAAACTGTATGTGGGCTTCCTCTTTCCAGGATTTTTTGAAAGCAAATTAGTTCTCCCCCGTCATGCTAGATGCACACATTGTGCCGCTGTACAACTTTAAATCAAGAGCACCTTTTGTAGGTTCCATCAGCCGAAGAGAACCTTTTTACTCAAAAGCAAAAACTGCATGATTCCTCGCTGCTTTACAAAGGCTCAAGTTTAAAAATAAACATGGGCATTTAAAGAAGCACAAAAATAGTTTATGCCCAAAGCCCGCAGAGCCCCACGGCACTAGGAGTATGCTGGCTTGGAGGAAGCCCTTGCAGACCTCAAACAAGCGACACACAGTGGAAGGGCATCTTCTGTGTGCTCAGTTCCCTTGTATTATGCCAAGCCGACGGTGTCCCATTCAAACCAACCACAGGCGTCCACCCTGTCTAGCTCTTCATAAACGTGTTGGGAAGACAGCTGCAACCTGAAACCCTTGTCCTCATCCAGCCTTTGTCTCCACCCACCTTTGCAGTCTCCTCATCAATCCCTGCCCCCAACCTACAGGCAGAGAACAGAAGTCCCTGGTACTTGCCTTACCACAAGCCATGCCCTGCCCAGGAATGCCTCTTGGTCATGCCACCTGGCACCTAGCCAGCCCAAGACCCACTGCTCAGAATCTAAACACCCTTCAAGGCAAAGTGCAAACCTTTCACTTCCTCCCTCAGACACCCCAGACTGCCACAAGACTGGATCGTCTCTCTGGAATCTCACACTGTCTCTACTTTCTCTATGGCCCTCGTGTTATCCTTCCTCACCTCTGAGTAGCTACAGGTACACTGCCCACCCTAGCTCCCCAGCATGGGTGTAAGGATCAGGTCAGACTTGGACAGGGACCAGGACTTCCTCGTCTCTGCACTGCCTTGATAGATGAATACTTGAAGTTGTGATCAGAAGCACTCAGTGAAGCCAGATCTCAGAGCACTCGTCTTAGAAAGGCCAGCTTCCTGCCAGCGGGACCCTGTGTCCTTTAATTCCAAAACTCAAACAAGCAGATCCTTGTTGAGTGGAATTAAGAGTCAAGAACACTCCTCTACAGCCAACACATTAAGGGCTACTTTCCTCCGAGGCACGCACGCATGCATGCGCATACATACACACACATGCAGAAGCATGCTGAGCTTTACTAACTCAGCTCTAGACAGCTGCTGGCCAGGTTTACAGAGCAGCCTCCTCTGAGTGTCCTACACACAGCCTTTCCCCTGTGTCTTACCTGGCTGAGAGAAGCTGGAAAGAAGAGCTCTGCCTGACTGAATCAAAACCAGCACAGAGAGGGCCAGACCCCCAGAAAGCATAGCAACGGAGGCAAGACAGAGATGCAAAGAGAGGAGGGAAGCACTACAGTACTCAGGGAAGTTCTGCTCATACTTCCTTGGATTTCGGAGGAAAAGGTACAGTTTGTCTTGGATAGAAATAAATGACTAATGGAAGAATGACACATTTTCTGTCACTCTGTGGCATGCTCTGTGTGGGTGATAGGTCACGATCAATCAGGGCCACGGCATTAGATCTTCTAAACTTTCTTCTCTTTTTTGGAAAAGGTTTGATGCTTGACTTTTAACTGAACGAGGCTGCCAGCAGGGGTCCAGGCAGCAGGGCTCGTGGTGCCGCCTGAGTCTGGGCCCAGCACTGCCGTGTTTGTTCCCATGCACCAAGGACGCATCACCATCTCCTCGGGAGGGCCAGGTGGCCTGTGCGCGTCAACTTCTGCTCACTTCTTTATCTTCTCCAAATGCACTTCTCCAACTTCCATTCTCAGACTCGCGTGTTTTCCTTGACATCTCCCCCTCCTGAGGGATCTGTTTTTAAACAGGAATCACCTTTGCACAGTCACATGGCCACATTAAGAGTCACTCCACAGAGGGCCCCGCTCCCTAGGGACTTAAATGTTTACTGATCGTGTTATGTGCTGGGCACTGACATGTACATGATCTCACCTACTTTTCCCAATAACCTTGAAATGTCAGCCTTTGTATCTCTATTTCACAGAGGAAAACAGCATATCAAATCCACATAGAGCTATAGACAGTCACTCATGTCTCCTCAACCCAATTTGACACTGAATGTGTTGGAACACTGCATGTGTTCCATTGTGCATGTCACCAGGTGTGTCCCAATCTTTGGCCCACCCACCCTCTTCCTGGGTCCCAGCCCTTCTCCTCTCACCCACTGTCACGATGACCAGGCTGATGCCCTCTGGAGAAGCTGAGCTGGTCTCTGGGTCAACACATCTGTCCTTCTGCCTCCCAGGCCTTCATGACTCAGAAAGGCTCTCTGGTCAGCAGATTCCATCAACTACTACCTCTCAACTACCACTGCATCAATGACCAACCCCCACGTCATGCCCTCTCTTTCTGGATTATTCTTGCTCCTAGATCACAATCCCTCTTTCCTAAACTACTTCTGCTTTGATTCTTGGTGATTCCTGTACATATCTGGATGACCCTTCCAACTAGCTTCTCAGTTATTCTTTTACTTTTTTTTTTTTTTTTTTCAGTATTAGTGGGTACTGAACCCAAAGCCTTTATACTAAGCTACATATGAGGCCTTCTTTATTTTTTATGTTGAGACAGCTTCTCACTAAGTTGCTAAGTTACTCGGGCTGGGCTCTTACTTACGATCCTCCTGCCTCAGTCTCCCAGAATTTAAGACTTACAGGCACATTCCACCATGCTTAGCTGGCCTCTTCAGTTCTTGAATCCCTCTTTCCCTCAGCTTCTCTGCCATAAATTCTCGTTACCAAAAATACCAACCCATCCATAATCTTTATTCATGGGTCTCACTCTCTGAAACTGACATATATTGCTGTGGCCCATTTGGGCTGCTGTTTCTAATTATTAGAGGTTAGGCAGTTTATAAACAATAGAAATTTATTCCCCATAACTTCTAAGAAGTGCCAAGATCAAGACGAGATTTGATGTCTGGGGACAACCTACTTTCTGGTTCAGAGATGGCACCTTCTACCTGTGGAAGAAGCCAAAAGGCAGCTCCCTCGGGAGAATGTGATTTTTAAAAAAAAAAATAATAATGACACCTATCCCATTCCTAAGGGCTTGCGACCTGACCGCCTTTCCACAGTCACGTGGCCATGTTGGAGTCCCAAGTGCTCCACCCCTAATATCTTCCCACTGTTGAGTAGGTTTGTACAGACAAATCTGGCAGGACTACGCACACCACCTTCCCCGCTCAACCCACACTCCCACTCACCTTTACTTGCTTCTGCTGTTCCACAGACACTTAACACCTTCTAACAAGCATGCCATAAGATGTACTTATTTGGTTGGAGGATAGCTCTGTTAGTAGGACGTTTGCCTAAAATGCACAAGGCTCTGCATTCATATCCCAGGATTGCCACCCACAAAAGAAAGGTAATAGGACATCGTAGCACACACCTAGAATCCCAGCCTATGGGAGGATGAGGCAGGAGGATGACAAATTCAAGACAACTCAGCAAGATCCTGACTCAAAATTAAAATCAAATGGGCCACTCCAGGCTCCCTGGGTTCAATCCCCAGTACGAGACAATTTTTTTTTTTTTTACTTGCTACATTTTCACTTAATATATGTCTCTTTAGAATGTAGGCTTCACGGAGGCAGGCACTCTGTCTGCCTGAATACTCCCAACGTCATGTAGTGCAGTTAGAGTACATTACATCCTCAGCAAAAACTCAGTGAATGAATAAATTGCAATTAATTATTTTTGCAATTAGTTGATGTCCATTTTCTCTATCATACTGTACGGTCTGCACAAACAGGGGCTGAATCTGTCATAATCACCCCTAAAGATACTCCAGAAAAATTAACTGAGTGAATGGACAAAGGAGCAAAGTTAAGATATAAGAAGAGGGTTGCTGGACTGAGCCTGCTGTTCTCCAGGACAACCTGCACCTGGGCTTCTTGCAAGCCACTCTATCTAATGGCTGCCACTCTAACACAGGTGACCTAAATAAAGCTATTGATTCTGGTAAGCCCAAGCTCAAAACATCAGAGGCCCTCAGAACATCAGAGGTTTGAGCACATGCTGTGGTTTCTGCCTTCGCCAAGCAAACAGCTGATGCCAAGGGCGTGGGCTAACTTTACTTCTTAACAAAGAAAAGGCCCACAGGCTATCTGACAATTTTCATCCTAAACACAGATTACCTAGGAGATGTCCACCATGAACTTCTTTCAACAGTAAACACCAAAATCCTATCTGAGTTTCAGATCGTAATTTCAGTTTGTGACTTTCTCACTCAGCTGAATTCTTCAGTGTCTAGGTTAGTTTAGCCCTCAGTGGGCAGAAAACTTGCTCTCAGGGAAAGGGCATGTAAATAAACCAAATCAGTTTTTGTAAGAAGTTCAAAGAGGATCAAATTTCACTACTACTGAGTCAATCTGACCTCCCCCCCCCACCCCCCGCCCCAGAGTGGCTTGAAACCCCCAACTTCTTTGGAAATAAAGTGCTGTTTGACTGGGAAATGGATCCAGAAAACCACAACTCCAAAAGTACCTTCCTGCTCAAAGTTCACAAAAAGCCGATAAAAAGCGAGGAGAACAAAAGGGCTCTTATGCATCTCTGAGACAATGTTCCTTAAGTGTGAACACGGATGAGTGTGGGAAAGATTATGATTCACAGCCAAAAAGGAAGTGGGCCGTGTGGCCTTTGGAGAGCTTACAGCCTCGCTGAGTCAAATTAGTATCAATCCAACTGATCACATGTAGATCCAGCCCAGCAGGTTTACTTGATCCTGAGAGTCCTATGACACAATCTGAACAGTGTCTTAATAGATGTGAGCGTAACATACAATCCATCAAGACTGAAGAATTAAGTCCTTCTTGAAATCTTTACTGAAATCTGGGAGAAAGGTCCAGGGGAAAGTGAAGATAGGAGTGTGGAAAGGAAGGTAACGGAAGGGCTCTGAAGGTTCTGGACCAGAGATTTATGTAAGCAGACAATGTGGTCACAGTATTAGGTAAATGCTGATTGTAAGTCTCCCAAATATGCACATGCAACTTCTTTGAGGTACAACTCTGGATCTCAGGTTGTGTTCTTTTAAAATAAAGGTTGTTTTTCTCATCTAACTATATACGTTCTAAAAAATATGAGCCTTAGACTGACTTGCCTTAGAGCTGAACACCGACTATACCCCCAGCTCCACTCTGTGCTGGCACTCAACCCTAACCAAGTAACTTGACATATTTGAGCTCCAGTTTCCTCATCCATATGGGAGGCTTAAATACAGTAACACGTACAGATAATCAATAGATATTAGTTCCCTTGCCCCAGGAGAACTCACTCTTCCACAGAACCAAACGACAGTCTAGTATGACCCTATTTCTGCACAGACAGCATCCCATCCTGTGGCCTCCAGGACAAAGACCCCACACAATCACAGACTGGGCAGCCAGCCAGGAAGTAACAGGTCGATTCTACAATGTGACTACTGCCCTGCAGGTCTTCCAGCAGAAGTTAAAGTATTTTTTTCCTTTCCTCATACTAGATTCTCCAGAAATTTCCACCAACGGCACAGAGAACCCAACACCAACACCACGGTGGTGACAGAAGACAGACATTTGATCTGAGGACATAAAAGAGGACAGAAACGGCCAACCAAGACATCCTGGGGCCTCTCAGGGACAGCCTCACGTTATATGGCATCCCATGAACCTCTTTTCTGACACCTCCACTGGTTGTGCCCAAAGGAAAACACTTGAAGCCTCATCAGTCTTTGCTGGGAGGACACACTCCTTGGGCCATCTGACTTTGCACTGGAGAGCAGGGTCCCAGGGGCTGCCGTGTGACCCAGCCTGGGTGATACTGCCTTGTTCAGTACACTCCACTCAATTATTTAAGGCACGAGGCATTGTTTCTTTTGAGGAGCGAAGCTGTCAGAACATTTAAAATTCATGGGCGAAGGTAAGGGGTGGCTTTTCTTCCCCATCCCTTTCCTTGAAGCAAGTAATACAGCCTTGGATCAGACTCCAGGATTCCAGTTCCAGTTTTCCAAAATATTCCCAACTGGTGTTAGGGCAGAGCTGCTTTAAAAACAAATCAACCCTGAGTGGGGAAGGGGGAGTGTGTGTGTGCATGCACACACACGTGTGTGTGTAGGTTGGGGAGGAAAAGAAACACAGCTCTGACAAAAATCAAACAGGACTAATGAACAGTTTGGTTCCATGGGAACCACCTTTAAATTTAGCAGATCGTATTCTGTTGGTGCCAACGTAAGGTCAAAGCCCTATCACTGGGGATACACTGGGTGTGGTACACAGGGTCCCCTCTAAGGGAGAAAGCTGTGCTCACCCCAGGCTGGGGCAGGGGCAATTTCATACCTGACTCACCCACCTCTGTATTGTGGGAGAGACAGCAGGGCAGGCACCGAGGGCCTGTGACGTGGCTGCCTAAGACGTGGGAGGAGCTACCACACCCAAGGCAACGCCACCACCATAAGGAGTGGGACGCCCACACCACAGAGGAGTACGCTGAGGCCCCTAGGTAAGCTGAGGCCCCTCACATGCTAGGATATTAACAAGCTGTCTCTGAGGGTAAACACATTCATCCAGGGACCACCACAGGCACCCAGGGACCACTGCAGCCCGAGCTCACACCTGCGCACCCGCAGGGCTCCATAACTCCCAGGAAGCTCAGCCCTTATGGCAGTCTCCCCAAGGACGAGGGGAACCTGGCAATGCCCAGACTGTTTACTCCTCTGAATGAGGTCGGTACACAATTTTTGCAGGAGCTCAGGGCATGTCTTTCTGCTACCTGCCCAGTGCATGCCCCCGTGACAAATCCTCTCAGACTCCCTGCTCCCCACACAGAGCCAAATCCAGGACCCCCTACCCCGTGACCCGGATTCTAGGTCAGAACAGAGCCAGCTCCTCACCCGGAAGGGCAGCTGGTCATCTACAGCGATGGCTCTTTCCCTACTCTCAGAGCCTCCTGCTCCAACTTCTCCTTTCTCGAAGCTACACATACCCAAGTCTTGGAGACAAGTAGTACTAGTCTCTTTTGGATTGAGGACCCCTTGAAAATCTGATGTAAACTAAGAACACGCTCCCTAGAACAGCAAACATACATGCTGTGTGATCAGAAAATATGTTGAGTTCTTAAGGACTTTTTAAAAATTTACTACAGTGAAAGATGCACTGCCATTAGTGTCCTTTGAAATATTCCCCTTCACTTTGAGCACACATGGTCTATTCCTCTTGCCACTACCTGAAGCAGTTCTGGAAGCCCTCTTCTCCGAGCATATTTAATTGTGCTATTATAGCTGCCTTGATGTCCTGAAATGATCCCAAACATTCACTTTTCACAGTCATTTTGACTCCGGGGAAGAGCCAGAAGTCCCATGGTACCAGATCCAGTCAATACAGTGGAAGAGGTCACACCGAAATGTTTTTATGAAAGTTTATTACTTTTTTTGTTTGTGTCACTCATTTAAAATCAAACATGGGGGGGCCTGCCCATTAGCTCAGTTGTTTAAGTGCCTGCTTAAACAAAGCACTCAAGCTCAAGCTGCTGTGGTTCGAACCCAGATACTCACGGCAAATCAGAAATGCCCTAAAGGCACTTTCTGGCCTCAAAAAAAAAAAAAAAAACCTTCTAAAATCAAACATGGTTGGTATAAGTTAATAATACCACGTGTTACTAAAGGGAGCATAAGTGCTTATTGAATATCGCCCTTTTTAAAGTTTTTTTTTTTACCTTTTTGATTATTGCCCATGTTTAAAGTGGCACAATTTGAGAAAACACTCTCTCAGGCTTTCACAGAGAGCACACTGGCGAAGCAATGGCCGTGACTCATCCACATGGCTGACATTGACAAAGGTTCTACAATCTGAGGTACAGGATCTCAGGATAAATCCTGAGGGGATTTCACTGACCTTATCAGACCCAAAAGCTACAACTCTTGTTGCATAGGTCCTGCTTTACCTTGGTCTTAACCATCCAGCAGAAAAGTATAAAAATGATATATAAGAAGTAAAGCCATGCTGTTATGTTGAGCTGTGGGGGACTCAGGTCAACAATTTCTGACATTGCCAGTCAAGCGGAAGACCCAATACTATTATGGGCTACTGGATTCTTTTAGAATATTTTGCTAAGTTTATATACCTATAATATTCAAATAACAGAACTTAACAAAAAAGGGTATACAGATGAATGTCCATTTTGTATCTGTGTATTCAAAGTGGTTAGGATATATAGTTACATTCTCTTAATGAATAGAGGGATTTGTTCTAATGGTGTTTGTAAATAGGATATCATATCCACATCTTGTACAGCAATTAACCACTAGAAAGAATGTATGCAATGTGTTAATTATTTAAACTGTCCTACCAATTTGATTTGAAACTATCTCATTGCTATTTGTTTATCAATAAAATTATGGAAAAAAATAAAAACACACACAAAAAAAAAAAAAAATAAAGTGACACACTTAAGACTAGGCGTGGTGGCGCACACCTGAAACCCCAGTGCTTGGGAGGCTGAAAAACAGGGAGGATCACTACAGGTCCGATCTGTGTAGTGAGACCCTGTACTAAATACATTTAATAATAATAATAATAAAGGACATACTGGATATGTTTAATCATTTAACCAGAAAGAGCCTGCCTTTCTGTCGGACAGCCTTGACAGCAACATTCACTGGATTTTATAATCACACCTACTAAAGACCTTCATGAAACAGGACTTCCAGAACTGCTTCAGAAAGTGGCAAGAACAATGGGATAAGTGTGCTCCTTGAAGCAAAGGGGCCTACTTAAGGGGGACTAATGGCAAGGTGTCTTTTATTACAAAAAAATTTAACATCTCAGTATTCACTGTGTATTTCAAGCACATCTTGTATCTATCATTCATGGAGGTGATCCCACTTTAAGAACTCCCTCCCAGCCATCCTCCCAGGACACACAAGTGCCCAGAAAGACCCATCACTCTGCCTTTCCTCCAGATGTCCTTCCTCACACCAGTATCTGGACATCCCAGATGGAGCACGGCCACTACCTCCACCCTCACAGCACACTTACACTTTCAGGAAAGTCTTCAAAGTTCTGCTCCTTGTTGGGACAACTGTGTCGCCAGGCTGCCTCACAGGGACCTTGCCATCACTTGAGAGCCCCAGACTCTTCTCATGAAAACAGTCACCCCACTCCCACACCAGAGACATAAACAAGGATTATGCCTTTTCCATGGGGAGAACTGAGAAGTCAGACTTCTCTAGTCACCCAGCATCACTCAGGGTCCCCACTGCCGCCCATCCTCAAATCTGAGCCTGTCTTCCTCTCCTCTCTATTCTACTCAGTACTTGTGGGTCACTGGGAATCTTTCAGAAGTCAGTGGGCAACGGCCCTGCTGACCAGAACATTCCCTTCAGCCATTCACTTCATGCCTTACTTGAAACCAGATGGTCCCAGAGGACAGCCCCATTCCACCCTCACAAAGTTGTCTCCTCCCCCTTAGCCAGCCCTCACATTCCAGCACAAGGGAAAGATTGGTGTCCTTGTGGCTCCTGCCATTCCTTCAGAGGCCAGAATGTCCTGGCCCCCTGCCTCCCTTGTCACTTTCTGCCACTGCCAGGGTAAGGCAACCTTTTCTGCCTAACTCCTATCATTGTCACCATCCACACAGATGGCCCCAGCACCCTGGACTCTGTTCCCTCGTTTCTGTTCGCTGGTCTCCTCCATGCCTGTGTGTTCATCCCATATCCCTCGGTGACCTTCCACAGCCACATGCTGGATCTGTCGTCACCTGGAAGCACGAACTGCCCAACCCCCCACCCCCACACACGGCCCATCTGCAGGCTCCTTAGGCCAGTACCACTTCATGGAGGCTCTAGCCCATTGACTCTCTCCTGTCCCTGGCCCCAGCCTTAGCCTCCTGCTCCTGCTGGGTGCACAACCATTTGGTGGGCAGGCTCCACAACCACTCCCAGGAGAATGTGCTATTCCCTAGCGTGGCGAAACCCCAACTGATGCAGCCGACGCCTGCCTTCTTCATGCCCACACCCAAGCCGTTGGACGGCATCACAAAGCTGGGTGGATGCATTTCACTTCAAATTCATGTTCTCTGACCTCAAACTGTCACTCTTCAGTGGTCCCCAGGCCTGCATTCCCCCAGTGGGCCTGCCACCCACTCACAAATGACAGCTTCCCTCATCCTCTCCGGCACTCCACACCCAATCCTCCACCCTCCATCTCTCACTGAGGACCCAGCCCCATGCTGCACGGAGAAGAAACCGGGCTCACAGACAGGTCTCCTGCAGTGCCACCACACCGGGCTGCTTGGGGTGCTTCTCCCCTGCCATGGGACAGGCCTTCCCTGGTGTCCCGCACCCCACTTCTCGCCTTCTCCAGGGTGTGGCTCCTCTGTCCCCCTCTGCTGTATCGCAGAAGCCTCCGCATGCTATAGTTCCTCTTCCTTCCCTGACAGCCCCATGTGACTATCCTATTGCTCTGCTCCTTAACAGACACCTCCAAAAGAACGGCCACACATCTGCACCCAGCTCTCCTCCATAGCCTCTGCCTACCTTCCAACCCACCTGGCTCCTGGCTCCATCCCAACACCAACTCCCTCAGTTCACGGCCACCCATCTCCAGACCACCTCCCAGGACTGCTCAACAGCAGGGCCTGAATCCTTCTCTGTGAGCCACTTATCCACTGGCCGCCACGGTAGCGTCCCTCCTCCTCTCAAGACCTCTAAAGGATGCATGCTTCCAGCTTCTCCTGAGCCCTCTGCCTCTCCCACAGTGCCCCTGCCCAGTCTTCTCCCGTCCGACCTCTCTGCTGAGTCCTGTGACTCACTGCCTCCTCCTCAGCTCCAAGCACAATCTCAAACTGACACCCCACTTGGTTCCCTTGCCCCCACTAACCTCCTCTTCCACGCCTCCCACAGGTACTCACAGCATAAGCCAAAACCCAAAGCAGTCCCTAGTGCTCCCTTCCCCTAAGTCACCCACCTCCAAGTCCTAACCGACTCAGTATGGCACCTGTCCCCTCCCCATCTCTCCTCTAAGCCCTTCCAGGCTTCAGCCAGCAGCCACTCAGCCCTGGAGCCCTTGGGTGATCTCCTTGCTCCTGCACCTGCCCACTTCTGACCCACCCTACGCACCGTGCCTCTGTGGAACTCCATAAGGGCCACGTGGAAGCCTTCAGTCTTAGTCTCACTGTAGCCCAAACGAAAGCCATGGCCCCCGCCACAGTCTCCATGCTCGTGCCCCATTTCCTCCTGCCTCCTTTTCTCTACAGCCCTGGCCTGGGCCCCCTCACTCACTGCCAGCCCACCATGCTGGTCTGATCTCAGCTCCCTAACCCTGGGCACAGCTTTTCCCACCCTAGGTCTTCTTACTCAATACTCCCCTCCCTTCTTTCCACCTGAGCTGGCAGCTTAAAGGTCACCTCTCCAGAGCGGCATCTCATAGCCACACACTCTAAATTGGGCTCAGACTGCTCCTCTCCCTCTGGCACTGAGCACGCCTGCTGGAGATTTTACTGATGGAGCCACTTACATGCTGATGGGGGAGAGAACAAGAACACTCTGTCTCCCCCACTGGGATGTAAATTCCATGGAGAAATGGGTCTCAATTACTCACCATTGATTTCATGTTGAAACAATAGTATTATGGATAGAGTAGATTAAAATAAAACTAAAATTTTAATTCCATTTCTTTGCACTTTTTAAGGTTTACTTATTTTTATTTGATACAGGGTCTCACTATGCAGTTCAGACTCATAGTGATCCTCGTGTCTTAGCTTCCCCAGCACTGAGATTCCAGGCGCGCACCACCACGTCCGTCCAGTTCGGGGGCTGCCACGGCATGCAGTACTGGGGTTCAAACCCGGGTCCTTGCGCTTGCCAGGCAGGCTTTAGACTGCAGAGCTATCTCCCCAGCCCTCTTTTCACTTTTTAAATGTGAATACCAAAAAAATATAAAATTATATATGTGGCTGCCATATTTGTGTAACAGCACTGGTTTGGTTGGTAAGGGTGGGAGTCGCAGATTATAAGAATTTGTTGATGTAACTTCTTATTACAATTAAATGCTGTACACGCGCCGGGTGTGTCTGCCCACACCTATAATTCCAGCACTCTGGGACGCTGAGGCAGGAAGGTTGCAGGTTTGAGCACAGCCTCAGCAATTTAGCAACTGTTTTATCAACAGTTGCCCACATGACCCCTCAGAGATCTACAAGTTTATGAACCTGCGAAGTAGATTTCCCTGCTCCAGGGGAGCGAGTAATCACTTGGAGGGTACGCACGTTAATGCTCTGACCTGGAGGGGGTGGCTTATGTGTGTCAGCCCTCCCCCACAGCGTGTGACTTGGCGTGTGTCCCACGGAAGACAACCATCACTGTCCCTCAACCCAAAGCCAGACGCCGACATGCTTGGAGAAACCAAACTACACAGGGGAACAGGGGACACAGACCAAGTCTTCATGGGTACTCCTAGGCTGGTAGGTTAGGCTAGTTACAGCATGCTTGTGAGGCCACACTAATGAGAATGAAGTCATGAATCATCGCCACCTAAGCGGGATGCTTTCTAGCAGCTTATGTCAAGTGCCCATTACGGCTGCAGATTTGAAGGCTGGCACTGGGCCAACAGAGGATGTATTTCAAAAAGGTCCCACAGCACTATCCTATGACCACTCCCAACTCCAGCCAGTTCCCGGGCCACTGTGAATGAAACACAGCCTACGTATTCTCAGCATGTCTGCGTCCGGCTTTGGGCTGAGGGACAGTGATGGTTCATCTTCCGTGGGACACATGCCAAGTCACATGCTGTGGGGGGAGGGCTGCCACACATAAGCCACCCCCTCCAGGTCAGAGCATTAACGTGCATACCCTCCAAGTGATTACTCGCTCCCCTGGAGCAGGGAAATCCACTTCTCAGGTTCATAAACTTGCAGATCTCATTACTCTGAGAGGTCATGCAGGCAAGAATTTTAATGCATTTTTAAGAAAAACTCTGGAAGAATTATTAACAACAGGACAATGACTGGCTATTGGGAGATGCGAGGACAGAGAGAGGTGACCGGTCGGGATGGAACAGACTCTCTCCTCACAGCCCCTGTGGCTGTGGGCAGCGATGCTCAGAGTCTGATCCCAGGAGCCACCCTGTGCCTCTAGCCCTGTCTGGGTTTGGGACTGTGTGCTCTGCTGCCAACCCCTATTGTCAGGGATACTGAGCAACTGTCCAGTTGGAACCCCCTTTACAAACGTACATTCTTGGTTCTTCCAGTGGCCCCTAAACACCTTCGTAACTCTGTATTAGCCTCAGCTAACTCCCCGTCCCACCAATACAAAGGGCTGCATCCATCCATGACCTTTCTTCTCCATCTGGGCCCTGGGCTCTCAGATCAACTTCCCAGCTCCTACTGAGAAGGAGAAGGTGGCCAGCCTTGCTCCCACTCCCTTTCCCACTATAGCCTCAAAGGTTGCCTCTATCCCTGCACCTTGCCTGATCTGAGGACTCCTTCTGTACCCTTTCCCTGCAGCCTGAGCCACTATCTCACTGCCTCTCCTCATCCTCTAATAGCTTCAGCTTCCTCTGTTCTTTGCTCTTAGCTTCCCAACACACTCCACTTATAGAAGACAACCAAACTTCCCTCTGCCCTGGCTCAGCCTCTCACTCACCTTTGGCTCCAGCCAGGCTTCTCTCCTCGCTCCCCACTCCTTCTCTGAGGACTGTCTATGCTTCCACACTTGGCTGAAGCTGCTCTCCACACTCACCCTTGCCCTCACAGCCCAGTCTCCAGCCCCGCTTTCCTCTAAGCTGTCCAGGCCTCGGACCTGGCTGAGGACGCCTGCTTTTCAGTCCCGTCCTATGGCTTCTGCATCGCTCTCCTCTAGCCTCACCTGGGTTTCACTCTAGTTTGTTTCCTCCTTTCAACCTTGGCCCTTGCCCTTTGTCTTCATTTCCTCGCTTCTTGGGTGGCCAAAACCATCTGAGGGGTAAAAAGTCCACACACTGCCTCCGACCAGCCCAGCTGCCCAGTGCTACAGCGCCTGGGCCATGGAGGGCCCTCAGCACTGACTACCTTAAACTAAAGGCTGGCAATTTCCTCCTAAAGAACTGCATTTCCTTGTCTCCCACTTCACCAACTGACACCACTATGGGTCAGTCAAGAACAACTACACTGCCATCAACCCGGCCCACTCCTTCCCCTCATGAACACCATCAAGAGTCAGGACCTTCACAAGGGCTCTGGCCTCCAGAAAGTGCATCTTAGAAACACAGATCGTATTCTCTAATAGGCTCAAGCTTGATTCCCAACTCTGCCACCCCCTGGCTGAGAGCTTGGATGGTTACTGAGTCTCTCCTGCCTAGTTCTCCAAGGATAAAAGTGGATCACTATGGGAATTAAATGAGATACAAGAGTTCAGCAAGCACTGTGCATTGTGACACAGCCTACTAAGTTTTCATTAAATGACAGCCCGTTTTGTGTCCAAATTCAGCAACTATACAGGAAAGAGTCAGGCTTCCTATTTCTCAATCCCAGTGAGGTCCCTCACATACATTTTTCTTTGCTACTGTACCATGTTCCTTCCTGGAGACTGCCTCAGATCCATCACAGGACTGCAAGCCTTATGCTATATACTTGGTGCCGCAGCTGCTTCCACCTCTCCATCCCTTCTCCTCTCAACATGTCTTGCCTAGATGGTGGCCGTTCCTAGATGTCTCTTTGTTCCAAGTTAATTCACTGCTATATCCCCCACACACCACCTTTCAGTACTGGAATTGAACCCAGGACCTTCATTCCTAACCACAAACCCAGCCCTTTCTTAATGCCCACAGACCAAAGCACACACTATGACATGTTTCTGCCTCCTGCCTAATGTCACCTTTTCCCCTCCAGCCCAATGGATATCACAGCCCACTTCAGGCCTCATTCCCTGATACCAGGACTGACCACTATGCTTCACCTAATCCTTATGAGTACCCCAAGATGTTGGTACCGTTATTATTCCCATCTCATGGATGAAGAACTGAAGCTCAAAGGTCAGTGTCTGCCAGAGTGTGGCCAAGCCAAGATGGAGTCCAAGGTCTTAGCTCTGGCCCTCCAGACTTCACTGCTTTCCAGGGAAGCACTCTCCACTCTAGAGCCTGCTTCTTCATTGTCTGCCTGGGCAACTCTTATTCATCTTTCAAGACTCGGTCTGAAGGTCACCTTCTTCAGAAAGCCTTCTCTAACACCTTGTAAGGTTAAGCATTTCATCCCTGTTGAGAATTCATTGCCTTAATTACCTGCTCCTCACCCAGCTCCCTCAGGAAAGCAGGGGACCCCTGTTCTATCTACCCATAGCTTCCTGGTGCCAGACCTAGACACCTTCCCTGGTGTTCAACATCCAGGAGATGGTCCCTGGTCAAAACATCAAGAAAAGAGGACAAGCTGATAAGCAGATAAAGAGTGACCAGAAGGGAACTGAGATCCATCTAAGTAACATTACTGGGACTAAATCCCTACTGAACACTTTACATGCACTTGGTACGTATGCTTCAGTGTTGAAATATCTGGTAATATTTGTCTGATGTATGCATCTCCTTCCTCCACTAGCCAAAGATATTATTTTGTGCCCAGCATCTATAACAATGACATGATGGCAGGTGGCCATCACTGTTTGAATGAATTAATACACAAATGATCAAATAAAGGGTTCTCCATAAACCCGGAGTCTAATACCCACAATAGGAAAAATTCCCTTTTGTCTAGTCTTGCACCTGTTCATGAATCTGGCCAACTGGCAGGCTCTTTTTCTCACTGGCATACATAGGTTAGGGTTCCTGACCCTCCAGGTCCTCTGACTGGTGATATTCCACCTGCACCACCTAAGGATTAGCAATATGAGGTAACACTTCAGAGGACAAACCTCCTGTGGTCTAGTTCACCATGACAGGAGTGCCAACCTGGCACTGCTTGGGACCAGGAGCATGGCAACTAGGCAGTCTCAAAGGCAGCTGAATGGAACAGCTGAGGACTCTGGGAGCACCTGAGGGGACAACTGAGGAGGGTCCTGGAAGGTGCCCAAGAGCTACTGGCGAAATCTTCCCAAGAAGAAGTAATGATGATGACAATAACTTGGCCACCGCCTACCGAGTCTGGGTGATGTGTCAGGTGCACTAGCACTCTGCACACATTTCCTGTTTAATCACAACAGTCATTTCACAGGTCTTGAAGGCACTAAGCCTGGGGCTGCGCATGACGCTCAGTGTTACAGCACTTGTCTAGCATGCACTAGGCCTGGGTTCTGTTCCCAGCACCACAAAAATATAGTGAAACTTTTTAAAGAAAGTAATTTATCCAAGCTCGTGAAGCCAGCCAGGGTGAGCTGAGGCTTGGCCTGTTTGTATTTAACCATGTCTCCCACTTCCGAGAAGCGGTCCTCCATGACAACGAACTCTCCACCGAGAGAAACAGCCAGACCCACCCTCAGCACCTAGAGGAGTCCACCCTTCCTCATGCCAGCCTCCATGCCACCTCCAGCAGGAGGTTCTTTTCCCACCCCAGAAGAGCTCTTCTTCTTCTTTCCCTTGAGGTCCTCCTCTGTCAACCCCTCCCCCAGGACAACAGACGCCAAAGCAACTGTCCTTTTCTGCATTTACCTGTAACAACTCCAATTAAAAGCCATCCCAATTAAAGATCCCAAAAGGGTGTCTACATTGCAACCAGCAGGGTCTACACTACTCCTTACTAATTAGGTCCCTGTGGACAGCCCCACCCAGCCCCCACAGGTTCAGGCTATCAAAGGGTAGCTCAGGCTCTGCCAGGCCTCAGGGTAACCTCGACAGAGACGTCTCCAGGCAGGGCAAAAGGCGCTGCTAAAGCCCTGCACGGCTGCGGGCCAGGGGCATGGACCCCTCCTGGGATCCCAGGTACCAGAGGGTTTTAAATGCCTGGTTCCCGGGCTGACTCCTTGGGCCAGGGAAAAGCCAAATCCCATTCTTCTCTGTTGAGAGGTGGAGAGTTCATGATGCCTAATTCCTCAGAGGAATAAGAAGAAGACTATCAACCAGGCTCGTGAATAAAAATGTTTTTAAAAAAATCTCTCTAGTTGTTGACAAATGTCTAAATGTGTTCCCCACAAGCGTATTTTTATTCTAACAAGCTAATTTGAAATATAATTTAAATAATTTCTTCCAGAATGATAGCATATGACTAACGGCACCTCGGTGGCAGAACTACTGGAGACTTCATCGCGCATTCAGAGCGGCTTCCGTCCTGCTGCTCTTCCCACACAGAACACAGCCGCTAGGAAACAGGCTCAGGATGCCGGCTCTCACCTCCAAACCTATAAATACAGCTCGGGGCAGCCTGCATGGGCCATCCCTAGGAAACAGATGCCCACCAAGGAGCACCTCAGAGACCCACTCAGAGCAGAAGCCTAATGCCTCCTCTTGCTCAATTTATTTCAGGTGGAAAAAGGCACAGGGTAACTTGCACAATTTAGAAGGTCAGAACTTGGTACCCCCCAGAGACTTCTAAGATTCTGAAAAATCCCCTTTCTGTACTTTCAATATGCTATGTGACTGCTGTTTACTTCACGCTTGGCAAATGGGAAAAGAGTCCTTGCTCTCTACCCTACCCTAAGTGTCAAAGGGAAGTCCTCTTCCAAAGGTTTTGGATGTCTATGAAGCTGGGGTGACACTTCTCTGAATTACCCACAGTTTACTGTTTAAAAAAAAAAAATCATACAGCCAAAACAAAATCATACAGCCAAAACAGAATCATACAGCCAAAACAGAATCTAATGTCCTTCCCATGTATATGTCCCTACCAATCCTCTCATCACTTTAAAAGAGCAGGTGTCATCCAAAGCAAGAGAACCCCCACTGTCCAGGTGGGTGCCTGGATGTTCAGACTGCAAAGCACCTTCTCATGAGAGCCCTGAAGCAGAATTACTCTGCCCTGATATTTCCAAACAAAGAGAATCCATTTGAGCAGCTGGATCTCGGTCCACCAACACCCTTAGCAACAACCATGAATCCTTGATGTTCTCACCGAGATTCACTAAGGAGCTGTGACTCACTCAAAATTACACAGGCCCCGAAATTGCCCGATGTTAATTGCGATCCTGGACTCTACCATTCCTTTCCTTTAGTAATTCATTTACAATAAACCAAACAACTGCTTTAAACAATTGTCAGAATAGCTGTCTCTTAAAAACAAAATGCCCTACTGTCTTTGAGAAAGGATTTCAGGTTTACAAAAATGCATAAAATTCAGCAAAATGATAAATTAGAATTAGGTGTGGATTTAAACAATGATGTATCTTTACAGTTACTGGCATGAAAAGATGTCCACTCAAGATATTTTAAGGTGAAAAAAATCAGGCTACAGGATAGATGTATAAGACAATTCCATTTTGTTAAAAATACATTTCCTCTACATAGACATACATTTAGACACACACAATCGTGTACACACAGAGAAAGTCTGCCAAGACAAACATCCAAGTGCTGGCTGAGGTTATCCCTTAGATGCAGGATGACAAGTAATTTTCACTTCCTTTTTTATGCTGTTATTTTTTTAGTATAAATGCAGAATGTTTGGGGAATTGGAAAAAAGCAAATCTATTTTCATTTTGTTTAAGAAGAAAAGTTTCCACAAAACTGACTAGAAATAAAAGTAAGGATGAGCTTTGATACACGTGTTAAGGATGGCCAGATATTTGACGCCTAGCTCCACAGGAGACACAGGGGAAAAAAAAAATCTAATAATTTATGCAAATCACAAGAGTCCTTTAGAAAATCCTAGCAATTCTTGAGGCCAGGAGTTCAAGTGGTTTGCAACAAGAACGACATTTCCCAAACTAAAAGTCAATCCCAAAAAATGCCCTTTCACTCCCCAACCTCCTCACATCCGTTCTCCCTCTCACCCCCTTGTGCCCCAGCCACAATGGACCCCTTGCTGTTCCCTAACAAGCCAAGTGTGCTCCTGCCCCAGGGCCTTTGCACTTGCTGTTACTGCTGGGAAGAACACCCTTCTCTGTCACACCTACATAGTTCGTTCTTCCTCCAGCGCTTTAACATCTCTTCCTCAGCAAGCTTTTCAAAGTAGAGCCCTATGTAAAATTTACTATACCTTAATGTTTTCTAACCCACTTCCTTATCTTTTATTATCTAATAAACTGTAGTCAACAAACAAACCAGGGGGCCGGCCCCTTAGCTCAGTTCTTCCACAAGTCAAGCCAGCCAAACCTGCCCTGAAGGCATTCAGAGAAAAAAAAAAAAAATGCCAAAGAGTGTATGCACCTGTATTTGGTTTTTTAGTACACATTTATTTAGTGCTTACTCCCAAACTCTGCATTTATCCAACCCAGACACTAACAGAGATGATCATTTGAACGAATGAGAGTGATCTGAAACACTAACGGCCCTTCATTCAACACCTCCCCACAGTGTTCTGGGGCATCTTGCCTAAATTTCCCAGAGACAGATACCTCACTACCAGCTCTTATACCCTCAGATTGTAACATTCTGCTTAAGATTGAAAGCATTTAAACATAAAGCTTATTGTGTATGTGGTTTCTCTTCCTTGAAAATGCAGAACTAACTAGCAGGTGCGCACCTGGCCCGGTGCTCAGCAGCACACCAGATGCGTCACAGGCCGGGGATTACTGGGCCTTAGTTAGCAGAGCTTACAGAAGCCAACAGGACCAGGGGAACACAGCTCAGCTGAACACATCTGAGAGACACATTGTGGCCTAAAAGCAGCCACAGTTTGGTGTGATCCAGCAGGAATGGAAAGCTCAAAAAGGAATGATCTTCAAAAGAAAGCTAATCAGTATAGATTACTGACTGCAAGGCAGCCCGAGGTGTTAGATAACCAAGATTGTGGCACATCATACATTGCAAGATAACCAGCTGAACAGAATAAGTGTCAAATGAAGCTAAGCAGTAACAGAGTAGATTGTGTTTGTAAATACTGACAAAATCAGCTGAAAGCAACAACAGCAGACAAGCTGGCTTTTTTGCTGGCCTTTTGCAGGGAGACAAAAAGATAATTTACAACCCCAATACTTGGGTGGCAGCAGACAGCCTGAAAGTGAACCCACATCACAATAAAAAGTGAAATGACTTGCTAGCATTAAAAGAACACATTCAAAAGTGATCCCCTCTTCTGTTGGCCCTTACACACTCTCAATTAAGTACATTATAGAAAAGGTAATATAAAAATCATCACAACTCCCAGGCTAGCTTCCAGCGCTAACTCAATCAAAAAACATTTCTTGAGGGCCCATTAGGAGCCAAACACTACACTCTGCGTTGGGACACAGTGGTAGAAAAGATAAGGCCCAGTCCTGGTGAGGGCCTACTGAACGCAGGCACATTATCAATCACTAAACAAAGCCCAAATGATTACAGGTGCGCTGGGACAGACGCCTGTGAGGGGACAAAACTAGAGCTGCCTGAGAGCAATAGGAAGGCGTGCTCCATGTGGGGCGGCTGCAAGGCTGAGCCAGCCACCCGGGTGCCAAAAGCTGAAGAAAGAGGAGAAGGAGTTTCCAAGTGAGCATATTCCAGAAAGAGGAAAGAAGAGTTCAGGGCCCCAGGTAGGGGTAAGGAAAGGCCAGGAGTCCAAGAGGGAGCAGGACACAATGAGGGCCTGCAGGGCTGCTAGGGAAGCTGAGACCGGGCAGGGGCCAGGGCCAGGGACTTGTTTGTGGCAGGCGCTTAAAGAGGAGAGTGGCATGATCTGATCTGCAATTGTAAAAGCCAATCTCTCTGGCTCCTGTGTGCAGAACTGCCTGGGAGCAACCCAGGGGAGAAGGGGAGGGGAGCCCAGGAAGGAGGCAACAAAGGCCAGGACCAGAGGGGGTCAGCAAACACCACCTACAACATCCTGGAAGTAGGACCCACAGGACAAACAGGAAGCCTGGATGTGAGAAGCAGGTAAAGGGCACCAAGGATGACTCAGCAATCGAGTGCACAGTGGGAAGGGGATATAGGCAATGGGAGAAGTGCCAGGAACGTCAGAGACAGGAGCCCTGAGAAAGGCCATACTGGAATTAAAACATGAGAGTCACCAGCAGACAGGCAGTGTCTAAGGGGGCTACCTTGGGGATGGGATCACATTACCCAGAGAGACTGTGGACAGAGAAGGGGGACCAGGCGCAGGCCCTACACAACTCTCCCATGTGTAGTCAGACCAAAGAGCAACAGAGGAGTTTCAGCACAGAGGCAGAGGGTAGAGGCAAATAAACAGAGAAAGAAAGTGGACACTGTGGGCTTGGGCACACATTTTGACAAGTCTTGAGAAGAAGAACACAGAAGTGGCAGGAAGCAGAGGAGGGATGGAACACGGAGAGCCTAAAACCCTACTGTCCAATATGGCAGCCACTTGGGGCTATTAAACTTTAATGAAATTAAAAACCCAGACCTCAGTCACTCCAGCCACATTTCAAGCACCCAGCAGCCTCATGTGGCTGGTGACTGCTACCCGGGACCATAGAGATGCAGAATGCATGCAACACCACAGAAAGTTCTGTTCAACAATGCTGAACTGGAGCATGCTCCTAGATCAATGGAAAAGAGCTGGGAAAAGACCAGGGTGAGGAAGCAAGTTAGGAAGGAAAGGTAACCTTTGAGAAGGTAAGGAAGGGGATGGGTAGAAGCCACACCAGGAGTGGGCCTCTGCGAGGACAGCAGAGGACTGGCCCCTCTGCACACAGACAGGAAGAGGATGGTAAGGACAGCTACACCATGGATGATAAAGATGTCCCCAGCCATCCTGTCAACAGAAAGAAAGGCAAGGGGGAGGGAAGTTCAGACAGACCAAGCTCTGAAAAGGGAGCAAGTCCACCGCAGCTTAGAGCGCAACAGCACACACTGGAGAGCCCAGACACTTAACAAACCCTTCACTGAAGAGAAGTAGGAATGAGTATCTGAAGAAGGGAAAGCATCCTCAATGGGAGTAGTAAGCTCAGACGGTTTAGTTTTATCCTTAAATCCTGGCCCTGTCTGCAGGGCAGAGCCATGCCAAAGCTGTAGGACCACAGCAAGGCTTGCGCTGGCTGCCCTTCCCTGGTTCCCCTCCATCCTACACAACTTTCAGAAAGGATGACACTGGTTCTATTTTTGGTTAAAATGGCTCCCTCCACCTCCTCTGTCTAAACTGCTTATCCAGCCCTGAGCTCATCTCAACTTACAACCATGTTTTGTACATTCACATAAATTATAGAAATAGTTATATCACAAATGGCAGAGCTTGGGAGGACTTACAAACTAGCCCTTCCTCACAAGTAACATATATTTATCTGGGGATATTAGAATGACACGAAAGACCCGTTCTGTGCTTAAATCCCCCAAGTACTCCTCCTTTCTGCCTTCACCAACAAAAAATTATTTTCTGACATTTTCTTTAAGCTTTTTATGCATAAACATTTTCATTTTTACAAAACTATTTGATCTCAGAGTTTGAGATCAAATATTTGCTTTTGATCACACAAGTGTGCCAGGGTGCAGGACAGCAAGTTAAAATTGCCAGATCTTTTTTATCTTCCATTGCAAGACCTACATTTGTTAACTCCTTCTTCCAGAACATTTTTTTTTTTAGTATGAAATCTGAGAACCTCAAAGGTTCCAGCTGTTCAAAGATCAGCTCTTCGGAGTTCACTGAGGGACTGCCTGAAATGTTACAGAAAAAGCTGCCTCAATGCTAGGAGCCTCTGGGACAGTCAACCGGCAGTTACTGGC
This sequence comes from Octodon degus, assembly GCF_000260255.1. Taxonomy (NCBI): domain Eukaryota; kingdom Metazoa; phylum Chordata; class Mammalia; order Rodentia; family Octodontidae; genus Octodon; species Octodon degus. Next base: position 21,162,565 of record NW_004524578.1, read on the forward strand.
AGGCGTGAACGCCTCGGAGGTGGCACCAACGCTAGCAAACTTCTCCCTGCGTTCTGTCCCTAACGCCTGCTTCTGACTTCCCTCATCTCCTCAGGCTCCCTGGGCAAAATGACTCCAGATACTTACTCGGCTAAAGCATACAGAAGTTGCTGACCCCACCAGGACAATCGCGCCCCTTTCCACAACACCCTAGTCTGCCTTGTGCCACCGATCCCAGAGAGAAAAGTGGAAGTTCTCCAACCACCAAGCAAAAGTCTCTGGGTCCTGGTGACTGGCTGAAGAAACGAGCGGCAGGGGCCACCGAGATTCAAGACTCCAGTTCACTCACCATCCATTCATCCCCTCTGCCCAAGACCACGCACTAAATGTCCCCCTCCTCCAAATGCTCATCAGCTATCAGTACAACCTGGACGTCGTCACCAAACTTGTCTGTGCTACAGTTTCCTCACCTGTTAAATGGGCGCAATAAGCATTCCGCGAAAACACAGCCGCCAACCACCACACACACACACACACACACACACACACACACACACACACACACTGCTTGCTGCTCGCACCCCGGAGCAGATGTGAGGACTGTCTATTAGCACAGTGGCTCCTTGACTCATAGCGCCTACCGCTCAGAGATCACCCTGCTCTGTAAATTACTTTATACACTCAAAGGCATTAGTCACTTAGTGAGTATTTCAACTTCCCCTCTTGAGCATCCACCGGGCCGTCTGAGACCAAAGCCTTGGAGGTGCCCACGGACCTCACCGTCCTCGGCCACTGTGCCTGCGCCGCAGGGACACCGTGCTCTGGCGTGTTCCCTTTCCAGGAAAACTTCGATTTCCATTCTGCCTGCAATCAATCCAGCCGCTGAGAGCGAACAACTGCTTTCCACGCTCGCAAACGCAGGCCCGGAGTTGGCCGCGCCGGGCGCGGGGACCGCGGAAGGGCCGAGGCCGGGCGAGCTCGGGTCCCTGGCTGTCCCCGCGCCCGGCCGGCCGCTAGGAGAGAGGTTGCCCTGCGGGGCGCGGGCGTACCCCGCTTCGTGAGACCAGGGGCGCGCTTTCCCGGGCCGCCCGGCTTCGAGCCCGCGGAGCGGGGACACTCACCCCATCTCCGGGCTTCTCTGGCGGCCGCTCCCACGGGGCCCCCGGCGCTCGCTCTCCGCCCGCTCGGCAGCCGCTCCCCGCGAGGTGCATGCGGCGGCCGAGAGAGCCCGGCTCAGCCCAGGCGCCGCCGCTGCCTCCCGCGGGCGGGCAGGCGGGAGGAGGGGGCTGGGCCGGCGG
>NW_004524578.1:21163941-21167074 GCF_000260255.1 Octodon degus
CCGCGCCCTCCCGTCCGCCCCCCCTTCCCCTCGCGCCCTCTCCTGCCTCTCCTCCCGTCCCCACCAACCTCCGACCCCCTTATGTAACCTCGTGGCCCCCAGGCCTCCGCTCGGAGAAAGGTGGGGGGCGCGCGGTGTGGACAGTGTCCCCGCCCCACCGCGCAGCCGCTGCTGTCCTTCCCTGTCGCCCCCTTGTCCTCCTGGTCGACCCCAACCCCGGGCTTGGCGCGGGGCCGCCCAGAGCATCCCGCCGGCTGGACCTGTAGTCCCACTCGCAGCTGTGGACACTTGGCGGCTACCTTCGGTTTGTGAACCAGGGAAGGAAGGGATTTGGCCAAGGTCACGTACCCAGATTATAGCTCGGGCCTCCAGATCTGGAGATGGACGTGGCCGTGCCCCTCCTTACACCCCACCTTTGTCTTTCTGTTTACTGCCCCTTTGCTGAGAGACCTTGGGGCAACCCTACCCCCCAGAAATTCTGGAAGCCAGCCTTGTAGGGAGAATACCGCACCTGGAAGCAGGTGCTTGGGCACCTCCCTGGGAAAAGTGGGGTGGGGACCCCACGTGGACAGTCACTGCTTCAGGGTTTGGCTCTATACTCAGAGTGAACCTAGGATGGCAAAAGCAGGACTTAGAGAAGTGGACATACTCTGCACATACAGAGTCCTCTTCTGCTAAGGACCCGTTGCCCACATGAGCTGGGCATCTCAGGACAGTAAAAAAGTCAAGGGACTGCAGATGGAGTCGCCACCTAACACTGCCCATGTCTCTCCTGGGACCCCAGTTGTCACCTGCCAACCTCCAGTGTCTCCTCACAGGAGCACCAGCTCCTTCTAATCTGTGCTTCTCACTGTGGCTAGGAACTTTCAAAAACAAGTCTGATCATGTCACTCTTGAGTCAGTGGCCTTCCTCCCCAGGCCCTTGGAATGGAGACCAGGACACTAAGTGTGCCTTCCAGTCCCTGCCCCAGCTGGCTTCCGCCACCCTCTCCAGCCTTCTTTCCTCCTACCCTCTCAGGCTTCCTATCATGCTTTTAGCCTTCTCCATGCTATTTTCTGACGCTGGGAAGATTCTCCCCTTCAGCTATGGCGTTACCTTAACTCTCTTACCTAGCCAGCTCCTACTCATTCTGCAGACCACAGTAAACTATGGCTTCTTTAGGAGCATTGCCTATATTTTGTTGTTGTTGTTGTTGTACTTAGTTTTTTTTTGGGGGGGGTGTGGAGGGAGATACAGGGAATCAAACTCAGGACTTCAAGCTTGCCAGCTAGGTGCTACACCACTAAGCTAAATCCCCAGCCCACTTAGTGTTACCAGTTTGTGAAATAATTAGCATAATGTCTTCGATACACATATGCACACTCTTAGAAAGCCATGTCTTTTGCTCATTGTTGTATCCCCGCTATCAAGAACTGCAACTGAAAGTCCTCCGTAAATCTTTGTTCAGTGAATGAATAAGCAGATAGGCCAGATGGACCTAACTGGCCGGGGTCAGGAAGCACAGGTGTCCACTTGGAACCGCAGCAAATGAGCCCATACAGGGAGCTAGTCTCTGAGCTGATTTCCAAGGACCAGGACAGAGGCAAGGCTCTTAAGGTAATTCTTATAGAGCCAAGGAGAGGGGTCACCAGAGAAGAAATGAAGAGCAGGAGCAGGCTCAGATGGAAACGAGGCTGTGTCTGGAAGGGCTGAGTGGTGCTCTGAGCCCTGATTCAGCGTCCTTTTGCTCTTGGTCATTAGGGCACACCCACATTACCTGGACCAGACCCAAAGAGGCTTAAATGGGTGTGGCAGTAAATCACTTTGACTTTTACCCAGTCAGCAGGAAGCAGGCCCATCTTGGAGGTGTGAACCCCCTGAGGTGAAATGGCTGTCAGTCTGGGGTGAGGAGAGAAGGCGTGGATGCCCCTTCTTTCCTCCCACTTCTGGCAGCCACTACTGGAAGCAGTGGCCTCCACTCTTCTCCTTCAATCCTAGCTCCAGCCCAGGTCAGGTTGGCCTCTCAGGAGCCTTCCTGGGTGGCTCTGGCCAGCACTCAGCTTTGTCCTCTGTAACAGTCCTTATACTATTTGATCATCTTGGACTCTTTCCAAGAAAGGAACCACTTAATTGGTCTGTCAGGTGCCCTCCATGAAGCCACCCTTTTTCTTTAGAAAAAATCTTCTATCTCCAGAGTCTCCCTGGCCCCAGCTGTCAAGGGAGATGATTCTACTTTAGTTGGCTAGAGGTTAAAGCAAAGCCAGAAAGTCTCTGTAGGCCAAGAGACTTGAGTATCACTTTAGGCTAAGGAAGAGGAGTCAGTGATGGGGCACAACACGGAAAGTGTGAGAAGGAGGGATGGTCTTAGGAAAAGGAGAGGCCAGATCCAGGCTCAGGGAGCAGAGTTAGCCTTGGAGAGGAGAGAGGTGCTGTCACAGGGAAAGATAAGGGATGCTGCTCAGGCGGGTTGCTCTTTCTAAAGGAAGTAAAGACATCTACTGAGCATGTATGAGAGAGGAGATAGGGCAGGAGCCACATTTGGAATAACATTGTGGGAAAACAAAAATTGATGTTTGGCAGGTTCATAGTTGCGACTAGACAGGACAGCAATGCCCTAGACATCTGAGACTCTCTAGACTTTGACCAGCTAAACCTCAAGGACTCAGGATGCTTGCCATTCTGTTTGGGATACGGAGGCTTCTAGAATCTGGCCATCATGCACAGACAGGTGGTCTGAGGAACACTCTGACCCAAATGGCACAGATCAGATAACCTTGGGTAGCTCATCAGAGTGCTACATCCAAGCCAGGCAAATAAAACAATGGAGCAGCCTCACGTGTCCTTCTTTTATCCTCCACTAATTCTCCAAAGGATCCTGGGCCGAGAAGCACTGTGTACCCTCGTGTATAACAGGGGAACATTCCACATCTCTGGCTTCTGCCTTTCAAAAGCTAGCTTCTGGAGAAATGGAGCTACCTCTTGAGCCTAGGTCTGAGGTAGGGACAACACAGGATGAGCCTGGAATGTCTTGCAGTTCTTAAAAGTAAGGCACTTCGGGGCTGGAGAGATGGCTCAGTGGTCTAAAGCACCTACTTAGAACAAGCTTGGCAAAGCATTGGGGACCGTGGTTCAATCCCCCAGCACCACATGCCA
>NW_004524578.1:21167264-21169552 GCF_000260255.1 Octodon degus
ATCCCAAAGCTAGAACAGTTTGAGCAAAAAGAAAATCATGATGCATAGGAGTATAACCCAAAACACATACTAAATATGCACGAGTCCATAGCAATACAAATTATCAAGTAAGTAAATAAGTGAAGAGACAGTTCTTTCTGGTGAAGAATTCCAAAGCATATGTGTAGAATGGAGTTTAAATTACCACTCTTCCCCCTGGCCCTGCTCCTGAGGACAAACTGGTCTTAATGCCTCAGTGATTTGGTTCCAAAGAATAGATTATGAAAAGAGAAAATACCATTATAGGAGAAAAACATGGCAACAAGAAAAAAAGATAACACTGCAGATAGTACCTCAACTAAGAGATCAGGTTTGGGATTTGTAGCAAATGTCATGTTGATAACTTGTACCTCTTCTATGAGGACAGGATTTGAAGAGTGCTTCACCCGTACGATTTTTTTCCCAAAAAAACCCCATGACCTCAGTCTAATTATGAGAAATACCTCAGGTACACTGATGAGAAATTCTACAAAACACCTGACCAGTACTCCTCAAAACTGTCAAGATCGTCAAAAGCAAAACTGAAGAAATTGCCACAGGCCAGAGGAGACTCAGGAACTTGACAACCGACTGCAGTGTGGCATTCTGGATTGGTTCTGGGAACAGAAAGAAGAAAAACTGATGAAATCCGGATAGAGACTGGAGTTCATTTAAAAGTGCTAGCGTTGGGTATGTAGTTATAGAAAATGCTCCATGAGATATGAGATAGAAACAAATAAAGTAACAAATAAAGGAAATGGGAATATACAAATGTCTATGCTATCTTTGCATTTTTTTTTCTAAACCTAACCTTAGCCCCAAATAAAGCATTTGTTTAAAATAATAACATTAGGAACTTTCTATATTCCAAATATTCCATATATGTAGTCATCAGCAGTGTCAGACAGGTGAGTGTGTAGCACATGGTACAAAAAACTTACATGTGAGAACTGAGGATTTACAAATGTTTGCATAACTCCAATGTGTTTGTCATTTTTAAAACCCGATAAGAAGTAGACTTTACACTACATACTTCAACTCTCCGTCTATAGTTTTATCTATAAAAAATGGAAACAAAAGTTATATAAAATAATTCGTACCCTTTCTCTTCCAGCACATTCAGGCAATTTCCATTCTGTTCTATTTTTAAAAGCGGTGCTGCTCACAGCCTACTCAATTGATTTCAAAACCTGTAATCTATATACTTTTTTTCTTGCAACAGTAAAATTAGGCTCACCGTGTACAAGCATAATATTATTAGAGAGCTCAGATTTCTGGAATTGCTGATGCAGGGACTTCAGACATTTTTTTCTTCTAACCATAAAAGGTCAGTTCTCTGAAACAAATCTATTATTAAAGCCATTCGTTAATGGATAACTATTAGGCATTGTGCAGCTATTCAATTGTATCTATGAAGATAGAAGCAGTTATTCTTTCCGTGCTGATCACCTACTATGTACCGTGCACTACGCTGGGCATCAAATACAAAGTACACAACAAAAAACTCCAAGGTCTTGTCATCCAACTGGAGGGTCACATGAAGGACACACGTGAAATCACCACAAAAATACACACTCATAAATTGTGATCCGTGTGAACAAACGGACTTAATATAGGTTGAGAAGGGTGGCAAGGAATGGCCTCTTTGAAAAGATATTTAAGAGCTCTGAAAACCAAGAGGCACTTGTCAGAAAGGACATAGGAGAGGATGCTCCAGACAGAGGCAGCAGAGAACTGAGCAGGTTTAAAGAACTTGAAGAAGATAAAAGTAGTTAGGATGCAGTGAGCTTTGCAGGCCCAAGGCTGGGTTACAAATCTAGGATTTAACCAAACGCAGTCAGACCTCACAAATGCACTGGAAATGCCATGATCTGGTTTATACTTTTTTAAAACCACGTTGAATCCTGGAAGGAGAAGGAATAAGAGGCACCAAACATAAAAGCATGGAGACCAGGCAGGACGGATTGAAATAAGTTCAAATAAAAAAAAAATAATAATAAGGGTAGAAATAGATTACAGGGGGTCCAGGGAGATGCCTCAGTAGAATAAGCACTTCCCTGGCAAGCATAAGGCCCTGAGTTCAATCCCCAGTTCCTCCAAAAAGAAGAAGGAGGAGGAGGAAGAGGAGGGGGAGGAGAAGGAGGGGGAAGAGGAGGAAGAAGAAGGGGAGGAGGAGGAGGAAGAGGAAGAGGAAGAAGAAGAAGAAGAAGAAGAAGAAGAAGAAGAAGAAGAAGAAGAAGAAGAAGAAGAAGGAGGAGAAGGGGCTGGTG
>NW_004524578.1:21169867-21177908 GCF_000260255.1 Octodon degus
TAGATAGCGTGCTTTGGCAAGCTTGGGGACCAGGGTTTGATCCCTGGTGCCACATGCTGTACTGGCCCCTCCCCCAGGGCACACTGAGCCTGTGAACCAGTCAGGGTGTGGTGGCACATGACTGTAATCTCATCTCTGGAGAGGCTGAAAATAGGATCACTAGGAGGTCTAAGCTGTGTAGTGAGACCCTGTCTGTACCAAATACATAAATGAAAAAAATAAAATAAAATAAAAAAGAAATAGATTGTGGATTAGAGGTAATTTCACAGGTAAACTCAGCAGGACCTTGTGATATGTTGAATGTGTGTGAGGATATAAAAATAATCTTAGTTATAGCTATACTCTGACTACGCAAAAACTATTAAAACAAATGGAAAAGGACTGCAAGAATAGAAAGTGAAAGGATTGACTAGAACAAAGGGGGAGGCCTAGACATGGACAGAGGTGAGCTAATTTCTGGTTCAAGGCCACTGACTCTTGTGACCTTGGAAAGTTTTTAACTTCTCTGAACCTCAGTTCTCTCATCTATAAAGGGGGGCTACTTCACTGGAGCTTTAGGAAGAGTGAACAGGATAATCACTGGAAAGTGCACAGCTCTGCCTTGGATCCTGTAATCTCAACACATTGTAGCTATTATTACTACCAGCTGGAATGGCAGAAGGAGGACAAAAACTTTATCCCTTTCCTGTGCTTACATTAATATGGCCACATGATAGTATTTACATAATCAACATTTTAAAATAGAGCAAATCCCATTTGAGGGTTCTGAAATCTAACCTTACCACGACATAGCTCACGTACTTCCTGCCACATAATGTCTTGCTAGCCTGTGTCCAGAGCCTTCCACAGCCTCAGGGTCACTCTGCAGAATACCTGAAGTTCAATGTCAGAGAAGACTGTGAACTGTCTGTTTGAAATGACAACGGATCAACATGGGACCACTAGTCCCAAACCTTTCCACTTCCGATCTGTCCAGCTATAATGGTTTCTCACTGACCTTGGGCTTAGGGATTTCCTAAGTGTATCTGTCTTAAATGCCCTTGGGGATTCTGATAGTACTCATCCATTGAATCCTAACACCTATCCTGAACCAGTCTGTGTCTTTAGACCTATTTAATATTTAATAAAATATGATATAACAAAGTATGAATAGAGTGCTATGAAGCCTTATGTGGTGGCACACGCCTGTAATCCCAGAATTCTCAGAGGCTAAAACAGGAAGATCACAAATTCAAGCCCAACCTGGGCAACTTAGCAATTTATTAAGATCCTGTGTCAAAAGAAAAAGAAAAATTGTTAAGGGCTGGGGATGTAGCTCAGTAGAAGGCCTTGGATTCAATTCCTAATATTGCGACCACAAACAAACAAAACCCATGAGCTACTGACTGCAAAGAGGCCATACGAGCTGAGTGTTAAATTATGTATAAGCAAAAGGACCACCTTCAGCCTGAGGCAGGGGGGCACTGGTGGCCAAAGCGCATGCAGGGAGTGACAGGGATGGCCACATAGTTGGATCAGCAGTGTATGCCAGGAAGTGGCTGGGGACCAGAGGGACATGGAAAGGTCTCAGGGTTTAGTAAGGAGTTTGAACTTGATTCTAAAGGTGATGGGGAGCTAGGGAAGGTTTTGGAGTAGGAAATGGCATGATTAAACTTGTGTCTTAGACCCCCAGAAGCACTGGGGAGAATGACCTAGAAAGGCAGAGATTGGAGGCAAGAGGAGCTTGGTAGGAGAACCAGATCAAGACAGGTTCGAGCCAGGACCCAGCAAGGATAAGAGGCGTCTCAGTCAGCCCAAGGAAGGGTAGGAATCTGACTAAAAGGGAAGAGCCAGGTACTCCATTGTCATTTAAATATTGTAGGTTCATGAATTCAGCAAAATAATCCAATATAGTCCAGTAGTCCATAATAGTAATGGGCTATCCACAGGACTGGCAATGTCACAAGTTGTTCACTTGAGCCCTTTATAGCTCAGCATATTAATATGGCTTTACTTTTCATAGCTCATTATTATACTTTTCTGCTGGACGGTTAAGACCAAGATAAAGCAAGACCTATATAACAAGAAATATAACTTTTGTATCTTACAAGGTCAGTCAAATCCCCTCAGGATTTATCCTGAAACCCTATACCGCAATTTGTAGATCCTCTGTCAGTGTCAGCCATGTGGATGAGTCACACCTATTGCTTGACCAATGTGCTTTTTGTGAAAGCCTGAGAGAATATTTTCTCTCTAGGTGACTCTCCTTGGGTACACTCTACATTGTTGATCACTCCTCTGTGGCCCCATAATCTCCTTGATCAGAACATTTGGCAAAACTAAACAAAAAAGGAGGATATAAATGAAGGACTATTTTGTATCTGTATATACAAAATAGTTAGGATAGATATACAACTACTTTCTCTTAATTCAATGAGAAGAAAGATTTGTACTAATAGTGTTTGGACAGGATATCATGTCTGCATCTTGTACTATGACAAACCACTACAAAGACAACAATATGCAATGTATTAATTATTGAAACTGTCCTATTAATTGGTTTTGAAACAGTCTCATTGCTAGTTGTTTCTCAATAAAATTAATAAACATATATAAAATAGAAGAGAAAAGCCAGGGAGCTCCTGCAGCGCAGGGGCCCGGGATGCAACAGCTGCTGGGAGAAGAGTCAGTCATCAAACAATCCCACAACCTTGAACGGAGGCTGGATTTTACTGGGTGCCTTCCAGAAGAATTCAACTCTAAGAGGCAAAAATAGAAATGAACACGAGTAGCCCAGCCAGCTGCAAATGTCCCCAGAGGCATCCATGTTATCCACCCAGATGCCCCAGTGCTCATGCGCTGGTTATCACCTTGACTGATCTTTCTCAGATACATAATGCTCCTCCACTACACTGTGGTCCTCACAGGCAGGGTCTCCCCTTGGGTTTTTCTTTCTCTGTTTCGTTTCCATTCAAATCTAACAAGAAGCAAACAGATTCCCATCAGGTCAAACCACAGACTTAAAATCAAGTCTCCCTGTATCTGACACTGTTCCTACATTGCTGAGCCAGTCAGCGTGGCTCAAGGGCATGGAATGTTCCACATGCAGTCCTGAGTGAGGAGTAGAGGTGGCCTCTCACAGAGCACCACAGTCTGGGAATAAGATAAGAGCAGATACCCAGAGGGAAATCAAGTTAAATGGACACAGGGTGGTGGCTAAATGATACCACATGCTCACTATAAGCCAACAGTTATGTTTCTTTCCCAGTGCTAGGAATAGCACTGGGAAAGATGGTGGAGGACATGGTCAAGCCCTTCCTGCAGAAGATTTTGAAAGTACCAATCTGAACAGCTACAGAGCAGGTACGATTCTGAGTATTCAGGACATGGAGAGGGGAAATGCATGTTTCCAATCAGTTTTCTCGATCTTGGTGGGACATCAGAATCACCCAGTGAACCAAGGAATACAAGGGATCCCTCTAGAGAGAAAACTGGTCTGGGGGTGCCCAGGCCCCAGGAACCTTTAAACTCCTGAGAGGATTCTCCAGCGCAGGCCACAAAGAACCTCCTCCTCTCAGCCCTAGTGTCCAAAGTGAAGTAGATGTGAGCCCCGGAGTTTAGAAACTGGTGGGTACAAAATGAGCTGGACTTTTCTGAGACTTAGGGCTCTAGAGAAGAACTGAGAAATCTCAGAAAAGTTTGAAGCCAAGAACATGCAGTTCTTGTGAGCTCAGGGCAGAAATAAGTTTTTTCAAGGTTGGGTTCACACATGAAGAATATTAAGGCTTCACACACGCAGGGCAAGTGCTGCACCACAGCATTGCACCCGCAGCCTAGAAGGAATTGATTCTATTGCCTGTTAGTTCTTTCTGAGAGACTTGAGCTGTACAGATTATTTGTTGTGTTGGCAGTGGAAGGATGGATGGATGGATGGATGGATAGATAGATAGATAGATAGATAGATAGATAGATAGATAGATAGAACCTATTTATGTATCTGAAACAGCTGGGATGGGTTATGTAGAAACAGGTGAGGCTACAGCTCAGAGCCACTTCTGAACCAGATTCAACGTGATTTGGGAGCCACCAGCAAGCCAGCCCTGGAACCCAGGAAAGCATGCTGAATGAACACAGGTAGGGGGGGAAGGCAAACACAGAGTCACCAGAGGAAGGAAAGGAGCATGTGAGGACCAAAGAGTGGCCTTTAGTAGCCTGGAAGTCACCTTGTCATAGGGGTAGGTCAAGCCCTTCTCAACTTGATTTTACTACATACAATATCAACTGAAAAAATAAAGTGAATCTTTGCCAGAAAACTAAGACAAAACAAAAATAATAAACAAAAAACAAATAGTACAAAACAGAAACAAGTGGGCTTTCGATTCCATTCAATGCAGCAAATATTTACTGAACACCTACTATGTGCCAGATTAGGTGCAGATGGCTTGGTTGGCGTGGTTTGCTTGTCAGGCACACAGCCCTACTCCCACGCTCTTCCCAGCCCCATCTGGGAGACCTTGGTTCTGGTTCCTAGTATCTGTGCTTTAATGATGCTTGGCAGGTAGACCAGTTGTCCCAAGTGTGTTCCTCTCACTCTGGGTCCTTATGTAGGCAACATCTTTCCTAGAGACCAGCTCTTCAGCAGCTTCCCAGTGGCCTGTGGTTCTGCCTGTCTCACCAAGCTGCCTAGATCCCCAGTAGCCAGATCTTCTGCTCCTCTTTCCTGGACAGGGCAGAGCACCATGATCTGACAGCTGGACCAAAGTGAGGTCACCCATGTAACAGCCATTTTATTTTTTTATTTTTTTATTTTTTTTAATTTTTTTTTAAATTTTATTTATTTATTAGTGTGTATGTGTGTGTGTGTGGCCAGCTCAGCCCACCAGGGGGCGGACTGGCTGGCATGTGGTGCTGGGGGATTGAACCGTGGTCCCTGGGCTTTGCTAAGTTTGTTCTAAGTAGGTGCTTTAGACCACTGAGCCATCTCACCAGCCCCCACAACAGCCATTTTTAATCATCTGTCCAGCAGCTAAGGCTTGGGGATCTTCAGAACTTTCCTTTGTCATTTCAGAGTGGCAATACGAGAATAGGTGGTAGAAACTCACTTTGAATTAAGACAATACCTACCATTCATACAAAGTAAAAACCAAGGTTGAGCCACAGTCATCCACTCTTCTCCTTTCCAATTTTCTTGGTGGTTCCTTGTCGCCCATACATTTAGTGGACGCTTCCCACGCACTGCTTGGTCAATACCATAAGACTGCACGCTTCCTTTTGTAAGTTTGCTCTCTATTACATTCAAATTATTACTTTTCTTTGTACATGCCAGCTCTTTAAGTTGCATAATTGGATGATATACTGATCATTTACATCTTTCAAAACCACTGCAAAAGGGCTGGGGGGAGGCTTATTGGTAGAGCGCTTGCCTAGCATGCATGAGGACCTAGGATCAATCCCCATGACCATAAACAGCAGACAAATAACCAAATCCAGACCATTTTATTCAGGCATGGTAGTAGACACTACTTGGGAGGTTAAGGCCATAGGATCATAAGTTCAAGGCTAGCCTGAGCAGAGTAAAGAGACCTTGTCTCAAAATAAAGTTTTTAAAAAGAGCCGGCAACGTAGTTCGGTGGCATAATGTTCACCTAGCATGCTGGAGGCTCTTGGTTCAATTGACATGCTAAACAAACAAAAATGAATGAACAAAAAATCACAAGAAGCTGAATGCTTGATCTATCTTCTTCAAATAATCCCTTTAAATTCCTGTGCTCCTTTACATGACAGATTTATCAATTTGTAGATGTCCTCTTCCTCCTTGGCTGATTCTTCAGTATATTGTCTCCTGAATAAGTTTGTAAATATAAATTACAGTTTATTATTTGTAACACAAAACTTTCCATTTTAATCTTTTTTTTCCCCCTTCTTGGACAGGGATTCATACTGAGCTACATCCCTAACCCCTTTTTTAAAAATTTTGAAACAGGTTCTCAATAAATAATCTAGAATGGGCTTGAACTCACGGTCTTCCTGCTTCAGCTTCCTAGAATACAGGGATTATATGTGATACCTCACCCAGCTTAACTGTTCTTCAGTTAAATACTATCAAATATATTCACATTATTGTGCAACTCTCACCATTACCCATTTCCAGAACTCTTTCACTCTCCCAAAGCCAAACAATTATTTTAATACGCAGAAAGTGAGGATATTATTTACTTTTTATTTCTAGTTCTACACATAGTATTTGTTTTTCTTAGTCCATTTTCTGTTGCTATCACAAAATACTTTAGGCTGGATTGTTTTTGTGTGTAGCAGTGGAGGTTCAATCTAGGGCTTTACCTCTGAGCTATGCCTTCACTACTTTATTTCTTTTTTTATTATTTATTTTTTTATTTTGAGACAGAGTCTCACTAACCAGGCCATAGGTATGGTCACCTCCCCCACCAGACATTTCTTATGTACATACTAGGTGAGGAGCATGTGGCCTTAATCCATAGCCACCTCTCTTGGCAGAACTACCTCATTCTGCAAGACCAGCATGATTCCCTTCAGAGATGGTGCCACTTAGCCTAATTCCCTTTCGCTAGGTTCTTCTACCTCTCAGCATGGCAGCAGCAGGGACCAAGTTGTCACCACGTGAACTCTTGAAGGACATAGTAAGACTATATTTACACCATAGCAGTTCTCCATAAATAGTCTTGGCCAGTCAGAACAGATAAGAAGTTTAGTATAAAAGGTCCCCTTAATGGCAACACTATCTGTTCCTAAAAAATACTAAATTAATTAATTAATTAATTTATTTATTTATTTGGCAGAACTGGGGATTGAACTTAGACCCTTGTGCTTGCCAAGGAAGTACTTATTCTCCTGAGCCATCTTCCTGGTCCCAAAATACTAAAATTTAAAGTTCCTACCAAGCATGGTTCTGCATGCCTATACTCCCACCACTTGGGAGGCGGAGGTAGGAGGATCACTGCAAGTTCCAGCCCAATCTGGGCTACAAAGTGAACTCAAAGCCAGTCTGAACTGCATAGTGAGACCCCATCTCAAAAAAAAAAAAAAAAGAATAAATAAATAAATATGGGCTAGGGAGATAGCTCGGCAGGTCCTTGCAAGCACAAGGACCCAGGTTCGATCCCTTGCTGGCCTAGAACCCTAGGCACACCATACTGGCACATCTCTGTAACCCAGCGCTGGGGAGGCTGAGACAGGAGGATCACTATGAGTGGAGCTATGTAGTGAGACCCTGTACCAAATAAATAAATAAATAAAATTAATTAATTTATTAATTAAATTTCCTAAAATTAAATCAAGAAAAGAAAGGCTGACCTATAGGAAAGGCAGGACTTATTCTAACTTGGCCAACACTGAGCTAAGATCTAACCTTGGTCAGAGGGGCTAGGATCCCCAATCCCCTAAAAACAACTATGAGGGGGCTGGGGATATAGCTGAGTGGTGCAGTGCCTGCCTGGGAAGTGCGAGGTCTTGAGTTCAATTTCTAGCACACACACACACACACACAAAAGAGGTTCTTGTCCTCTCTTCTGTGATGTCACAAGATCTGTGTAGCATCTCAACTCAAGCTTCAAAATTAACTGACAGATAACAAAAGCACTAGGGGGAATGCATTGAGCCCATCACTACCAAGTCGGATCCCTTGAACAAGGATGAAAGTGTCTCCTGCTTGCCTCATCATATGAATGATTCAGGGCATTTGCTAAGCAGCCTGGTCTAGTGCTTCTGGAGCAGAGTAAAAGAATCTGAATGTTTAATAAGCACCCAGAGAAATCCTTATGAAAGGTAAATTTGGAGAAGCGTGAACTGCACGTAGTGTTCATTAGCAACGAGGGACCAAGTGAAGGTCGAGGCTTGCGGCCAGGCTCGACTCCTCCCAGGCGCACCTCAGACACCTGCGCTGCTTTTACAAATGCCTCCCCGTGCTGTCTGGTCTGCACATCTGGCCCCTTCTCCTTCACCCTCCACAGAGCTCGTGTGCTACTGCTGCTTCCTGCACCCGCTGCAGCCCAGGTCCTGGCAACCTTGCCACCTGGCAGATCCTCAC
>NW_004524578.1:21179088-21180361 GCF_000260255.1 Octodon degus
CTCCTTCACCCTCCACAGAGCTCGTGTGCTACTGCTGCTTCCTGCACCCGCTGCAGCCCAGGTCCTGGCAACCTTGCCACCTGGCAGATCCTCACAGAGAGAGAGAGAGAGAGAGAGAGAAATAGGTGCTGAAGAAAAGAAATAGATGCTGAAATATCTACGAATTGATTCTAAATAATATAACAGGCAAAGAAATGGATATTATTTCACTTTTATATTGTTTGAAATTTTCCACTTAAAAACTCCACACAATAGAAATATGTTTCTCACAGATGGGTCGTCTAATGTAAATCTGTAGATAGAGATTGTATTCTTCTGTTTACTCATTCAAAATGTATCTATAGCTATGGTGAAAATCACATAACACAAAATCTACCCTGTTAACCATTGTGAAGTATACAATGCAGTGGCATTTAGTATATTTTTAATGTGGTGCAATTACTGAAACCATTATCCCATTCTAGGATATATTATTTTTAAATTTGGTACAGGGTCTTGCTACGCAGCTCAGACTCATAGTGATCCTCCTGTCTCAGCCTCCTCAATGCTGGGATTACAGGCATGTACCGCCATCCCTGGTTTTGGTGGCTGACACAGTGCACCCAGGGTTGCAGGGCCAGCACAGCTTGTGGTACCAGAGACTGAACCTGGGTCTTTGCACTGGCCAGGCAGGTGCTTAGACCACTGAGCTATCTCCCCAGCTCTCCAGTATATTTTTGTCACCACTAAAGGAACCCTGCAACTAACCAGTCACTTCCCTAGTCTCTCCTCCCCTTCTCCCTTGGCTCCTAATAACCTGCATTCTTCTCCGTGAATTTGCTTATTCTGGATGCTTCAAATAAATTCAACACATTTTTAGTTTAGGGGTGTGTGTGTGTGTGTGTGTGTGTGTGTGTGTGTGTATGTGTCTATTCAACCCAAGGCCTTATACGCTCGCTACACACATGCTCTGCTACTTGAGCTACCCCTCCCCCTCAACATACACTTTAAAATTTACGTTTTATCTATTCTTATTACTGAAATATTCATATAGAGTGAAATTCTAAAGCCACAGAAGGGTATGCAGTGGAAAGTGTCCCTTCCACCTTTCTTCCCTAGCCACACAAGTTCCTTTCCAGAAACTACTAGTTTCTTACCCTACATTCTTCTTACCCTACATTCTTTCCCCCTTCCTCTATAAATGCTAGTGTTCTACGACCCTGCTCTTCTGTCGGTCTCTTTCCCCCTAACACGTCTTGGGGCTCACCCTTTATTTATTTATTTATTTATTTAT
>NW_004524578.1:21180736-21182287 GCF_000260255.1 Octodon degus
CAGAGGTGGATATTCTATTGGCATCTAAATACTATAGGTGTTTGAATTCAGCTAAACAATCCAACACTGTCTAGCAGTCTATAATATTAGTGGGTTATCCTCAGAAGTTATTGACTTGAACCTTTTACATACAGCTCATCATATTAATATGGCTTTACTTTATATACCTCGTTTTTATAATTTTCTGCTGAATGGTTAAGACCAAGATAAAGCAAGACCTATGTAACAAGAAATGCAACTTTTGTATCTGATAAGGTCAGCCAAGTACTCTCAGGATTTCTCCTGTATCCCTGTACTGCACTTTGTAAATCCTTTGTCAGTGTCAGCCATGAGGATGAGTCACAGCCAATGCTTGACCAATTGGCTTTCTGTGAAAGCCTGAGAGAATATTTTTTCTCTCCATGGGAGATCACCCTTTAATAACAAAAGAGGGGGAAACTACCCGCTCAGGTCCCCCCTCCTGTCTCTCTCTCGGGACAGGAGCTTTCTTTCTCTCAATAAATATATTCTGCTTATAACCTCCGTTTGTTCCTAAAATTCATTCTTGGTTTTAGAGAACATGAACTCATGCAGATCAGGTCCAGAGATCATTTTTTTCTATGTCATTTGGAGGTTCCCTATATTGTTTGGAGGTCACCTACCTGAGACCAGTTTTTCTGCCTGTATCATTTTGGAGCTTCCCACCAAGATCATTGGGCAGAGGTATGAGTCTGCTTTTCTTTCAAAAATTCTGAGTTGGGACTTGCTTAGGTAACAAGTTTATGTTTCAAATGTTAATATGTCTTTGCCCATTGCTCATAATTGTTCATGCTTTGCCTCGTGCAGTTTTGCTTCATATAGTACTGTTAAAATTGCTTACAATTGTTTCTGTTTTGTCTCATATTGTTGGTAAAATGTTGGTCAATATGTTGATAAATCTAAGTTAAAATGTGGAAATGTTACAAGTTCATGATCTTTCTTTAATGGGACATTTTATGACTATTGTGTACTTGTATATGTTGTATTTGCACTGGTTGACTAAATGTACTGGTATTTCTTGCTTGATTTTAGACCATAGCATTAGAGTAATGTTAGTAAGCCTCCTAGTGAATTTTATGTAAACTTCTGTAAAATGGGACCTTTTAGTCAGGTCAGACTTAGAAAATGTACATGCCTGTATACAAAACATGGGACTCCTTTTGCCAGTTAAATGGCATTAGGTCGGCAACCGTTCTTAAAGACTTGGAGGACAGGTTTCACGGGGATGGACTGGTTCTGATCCCCCTCTACATGCTAGAGGGACTGTCAGGCCTGATTTGTTTCAGTTTCCTTGCTTTGACCTTACTCCTAATTTCCCTACCTCTTTCTGCTTCCTTTTTAGGGGTATGCAAAGTTAGGAAAACTGTAGACTGTTCCAACTAAGTGAAACCCTTAGAAAATGAGCGCTGTTAACTACTGGTCCCAGCCCAGGCGCAGCATGGGTGAGACCCTTGTCCACCCCCTTGGGATGCATACAGGCCTGGGTGTAACCCTGCAGCTGCAATCCCTACAGAGAGTGTAGAGGATAGAACC
>NW_004524578.1:21193935-21194775 GCF_000260255.1 Octodon degus
GCTGGATTCCTTTCTGGAGACATCTCTGGTTGTGTGGGCCAAAAGAAACCAAGAATGCCTGAGGGGAGAAGGCGCCAAACCCGAAGGTTCCTTGGTGGAAACTGGCCCCTGGCCACTGAAAGAACTCCACTTACCTATTGTACTTTCTCTCTCTCTGCTAGTAAAGTAGGACTTCTACCTGAGCTTTTCAGTAGAACAAGTTAATGGGTCATTATTTCAGAAATAAGTCTGAGACAGTTTACAATAGTGGTTATCAGGGGAACTTTACATCTGTGCCCCATGTGTTAACTAAGAGTAAGATTTTTGCCAGCTGGATTGTCTTTACCAACATGTAAAAGGTGATTGCTAAATGATAAATATAAGTCTCACTGGTGAGCTTCAAGGTTAAATCTTGTTTAGTTGCTAGAAATGTTTACCTAGGTGATCAGGTGGAAATCAAGTGTCTGGAGACTGGTTCAGTGCACGTGGCCAAATCTCTCCAGTCAATGGTTCTATCTATCTCTAGAAGTGATCTTTGTAGCCTGAGAAGTGCTCACTTCTACCTGACCTTTTATGTCATAGTTAATGCTTCCTTCTGTAGACATTCAGGTCACCAGACCAGTTGTTTGTAACTTACAAATAGTCAATAAGAGTAAGTGAAGTGTTTGTGAGATATTTCAGGAGATAGGAATCATGCGCCAGTTCGAGGGTGGATAGGCTGGTGGGATCTTGTTTCCCTTCTCTCCAACAGGAGCATTCACCTGCTCTGGAGAGGGCTACTCAGGGACGCCTGGGTGGAGGAATCAATTAGAAAAAAAATGAGGATGCCCAGAAAGGTAATTTCTATTGAATTCCAGGTTA
>NW_004524578.1:21195240-21202036 GCF_000260255.1 Octodon degus
TACAAGGCTACGCCCATTCTTGCTAGTTTATGCAAGCTCCTCAAGGACAATACCTTTTAAAGAAGTAAATAGGAAATTTGGAACTTCCAGAGTTCATGTGCCTTAGATGACCCTGATAAGTACATTGATGTCTTTTAGAGGATTTATTCAGACTTATGAATCAGATTGGAGAGATGTCATATTAATCTTAAACCAAGCTTTGACTTCTATGAAAAGCAGGCAGCCTTACAAGCTGCTATTACATTTGGAGAGGAATATTATATTGTTATAAGGATTCAAAAGATGGACAACCAGTGGAATTACCTGTTCCCACAGGAGCCCAATCAGTCAGAGCCCTGCTGCTAATAGCCAGGCAGAAGAATGGAAAAGACATTTTTCTTTCAAGTGTGTATTCTTCAAGGTCTAAGAACTAGAATCAAGCCTTCAGTTATTAAATGTTAGCTGTTTATCAGGAAAAAGATGAATACCCCTCCGATTTCTTTAAATGTTTAATAGAGAGACTGGTAAAGCATACTTTGTGAGATGTTAATTCAATAGAGAGACAGATTACTCTTATAGATAAGTTCAGGAGCTACAAAAGATTGCTTTTGCTCCAGACAACTTATTTGATACTTTGGAAAAACTGTTTAAGTGTCCTATAATTGGAACTGGGAGAAAACCAGGAGAGAAAACAAAGAGATTAAAAAATGCCTGTCATTATTACGGTCTTAAAACAGATCCTATGTCTGATTCTCTTGGCTCCAAGAAGAGCTCAATGATGATGACGTTCATCTGCTACTGCTGTCAGAAGCCAGGCCAGCATAAGAGGGACTGCCTTAAGAGGCCCACAAGCCAGGCCCTGACTGCCAAGGCAGCCACTAAAAGTGAGACTGCACTCTGAGGTGGAGGCCCCCGAGCTCAGACTCAGCTTCCCAGGTGGTCCAGTAGGACTGAAGGGCCCTGGGCCTGCCTCCTCCCTCTGGCCAGACTGTTATCTCTACCTGTCATCTCCATGGAGGAGCCCTGAGTAATCATGACTATAGGAGAGAAAAGAAACCCAGCCTATTGCTGGACATTGGCACAGGTCTCTTTGTCCTTCTCCAACTCTGACTTTCCTTCCAGTCATCATATCTCAATAGAAACAGACTTTAGAAGATAGATTGCTTTAGCTATAACTGAAGTAATGCAATATATTCAGGTTGTTTACCAAATGATGATGCTGAGACTGATGTTTTACAAATGTAATATATTGTTATTCATGTGTAAGACTTAAAGTATTTCACTAGTTAAAACAGGTTCCCAAGGACAAATAACAACCTGTCAGCGTAAAAATGTCCTAAAGACACTGGCTTACTGGGAGGAATGTATGCAATGTGTTAATTATTGAAACAGTTCTACCAATTTGATTTGAAACTGTCTCATTGCTATTTGTTTATCAATAAAATTATGGAGAAAAAAAGAAACTGGATTATGCAGTGTCCGATAGCTTTGGGCCTATAGATAGAGCCAGGCATTGTATTTGTGATGTAAAACTCAGAGCCACAGCCTTGAAAGGAAAAATCCCTTGGCAATGCCCCTTGCTTACCATGGGAGCCATATCCAGAACACTGAGTGGGACATTAGTTTAATATGGCTAAATGCTTTGTATTTCATGATGAGTATGTAAGCCTGGTTGATTTTTAATATAACTCTAGTATTTCGTGCTGATAGTTAATACATATGTTACCTCTCTTAACTAAAGTTAGAGGGACTTATAGAAAACTGTCAGACTCCGTGAATAAAGGGGTCTAAGAGATAGTGAGTTATGATTGCTAGGTTTCAAGAAGGTTTATAAACATACCTGTTGGCTTGAATGTTCATGCTTTGATTATATATGTTCTAATCTCTCAGATAATTTGTTATTTCTAGAAGATACCAAAACCCAGGTAATCATGCAGGTAAAAATCTAAAACCAGGGGAATGGGGAGATGGCTCAATGGAATAAGTGCTTCCCTGGCAAGTGCAAAGGCCTGAGTTCAATCCCCAGTTCCGAAAAAAAAAAAAAAAAAAATCTAAAACCAAAAGGTTATATGTTGTTCAGTGGGCCCCAGATATCTTGACACGAGCTGTAGAAGTAAGAAGTGTTTTCAGGAATTAATTGGTCTCAGTTGATGTGTTTCTAGAAAGGATACAGAATGGAATTATAGATGGAAAATAAGAATGGGGATGTAAGGGTCGAGTCGCCGCGAAGGAAGACCCCAAGAGTCGGTCTCTCATGCAAATCGCAAAGGGAAAGCTTTATTATCTACGTAGACGTAGGGCGGTCTGCACATGCAGGAGCAGAGCGCGCCCTGAGCATGGCAGGCACAGTTTTTAAAGACAAAAACCACAATATGGGGAGGGAGCAAGCAAGGTACAGAAGCAGATCGCATTGGTTAGTTTAGGTTGACTTTTACAATAATTGGTGGGTTTGAGAATATATGACTTTTAAAGGAAACTAAGAAGGGGTAGGTAAAGGGCAACTATGAACTAATTTTATGAATCAACTCTGTGGTTTTGGTGGTATTTCAAGCACAAGTGGGTTCAGTTGAACAGTGTGACCTATAACAATGTCCTAAGCCCAGAAGTAATGTTCTTTGAAGTTTTGCCTGGGTTTTTTTTTTTTTTTTTTTTATGACGCCACCTGGAGTTTCTGGAGCATGGGTTACTCAGATCTTATGGCCGTAAGCCGGCGTGTGGTCTCTCCTAACTGGAGCTTGAACTTTAAAATCATCTATCATCTGGGCCTTACAGGTATACTAGCAGCCTACAGGAAAGCCAGACAGAAGAGACGTTTCAAGCAGCAATGTCCACAGCTGCTAAAGAGGGGGAAAAAAAGTGTTTATGATGGAGTCAGAGGAAGTTTCAGATTAAGGTGGACATATGTCTTCCCTCTCAGTCTGAGGGAACCCATGTTAACTGCCAATATAAGGAGAAATCCTGTTAAACTTTCAATACATTGCTTATACAGATTTGTCAGTAGTTACCCAGCCAGTGGCCCACTTGCAAATGGGAAAATACTGTTTTTCCTATGCCCAGTAATTCATGTTCCCCAATAATAATAGGAAAGGCCAATTTGTCTTTTATTTGGCCAATTTATGTTTAATAGTTTCTTTGCCTTTGTCTTCAGATTCAAAGCTGTAATGAAAATGTGTGGTGTCTATTGAGGGCCTTTAGATAGAACCTCTGAAAAATATATCTGACTGCCGGTCAACAACTACGACTTGTTTCAGCTTGAAGAAACCAGAGCGGTCATCGCCCATAGTTCCCTCACGGCAGTTTGGGTTACTTCTTCAGAGGGGGGAATGTTGTAGGCAGCTGAGTTAGACAGAAATATTATAGGCAGTCAGACAGGGCCAGGCCCTCAAGGAGACAAGATGGAAGACAAGGTGACTTTGCAACTGGGTAGAGGTAGACACTCCCATATGGGCCACACCTCAAGACCAAGACAAAAAGAGGAAGCACAGCTACATACTTCCCTAGGGATGGGCATTAGGTATTGATATCCTAAATAGTATCAATCAACTTGAAAGAGCCCAAAAGAGTCACTAGCCCAACCCCCAACAGGAAAAGACCCTGTTCCGTATTTGTGCATGCTTGCTACATGACTTGCTTTCCCATTTGTTACTGGATTTAATCAATTTTACCTGAGCAATGGTGGTTGTAATCTCATTGGTTGACCATCATTTTGTCCCACTTCATGCCCAACTAAGCAAGTTCCCATGTCTTTTCCACCACCTCAGACCCGCCTCACCACATGGTTTTCCTCTATAAAAGTCCCTGCAAGAGACAACTTCCCAGGGGAAACTACCCGCTCGGGCCCCCGCCCCGTCCTGTCTCTCTCTCGGGAGAGGAGCTTTCTTTCTCTCAACAAACATATACTGCTCATAAAAAAAGAGTTTTCTTCTTCACAGCTGCACAATATTCCAGTATTTCAACCTGTTCTTCACACACTGGCTTAAGTACTTTGGGCCTACAGAAATGAATAAAATACGGTCATCTCTACAGGCAGCTCAGAGTCTAGAAAGTACTTTCTTTTCAGAAGAGGGCAGCAGATAAACAAGAGGCTTCAGCTTCAAAAATGATCATAATTTCAATTATCTCCATGACCAGGCTGTGCAGAAGGGAAAGAGAGATCTACAATGAAGGAGTGGAGGGGTTAAAGTGTAGCTCAGTGGCCAGCCTAGCATGTGCTAGGCCCTGGAGTCAATCCCTCACACCTGAACATTTAAAAAGTAAAATGTAAGGGTCTAAGAATTCTTAAGAGATTGATTAGGCCCTGCTGGCAAAAGAAACAGCAAATTGCTGCTTCTCTTTAGCATTATAAGACTTTGCTGTGAGTGGTGGTGCACACCTGTAATCCCAGCACTCAGGAGGCTGAGACAGGAGAATTACTGTGAGTTTAAGAGAAGCTGGGCTACAAAGTGAGCTCAAGGCTAGCCTGAACTACACAGTGAGATGCTGTCTCAAAAAGACTAAAAAGAAAAAAAGACTTAATTGACCAAATAGTATGTTTCCTTTTCTCTATCCACATTAGAAAAGGATTCACATTGGAGAAATTTTATTTATTTATTTATTCATTCATTTAGTATTTTAGTACTGGATCTACAGGGTCTCACTACGTAGATCAGACTCGTAGCAATCCTCCTGTTTTCAGCCTCCCAAGCACTGGGATTACAGGTGTGTGCCACCATGCCCAGTCTCAGGTGCCCTCTCAGTGCATCCTGGGGGCAGGGCCAGAAGGCAGGCCGGGGATTGAACTCCGGTCGATGTGCCTGCCTAAGCAGGCACTTTAGTCTGCTGAGCTATCTGGCTGGCCCTTGGAGAAATTTAGAAAGTGCATAGAACAGTATAAAAATGATCCACAGTTGTTTGTCAGTATTTTTCTTTCATACAACATCACTTAATGATCTCTCCTCTCATGTCTGCATTTTAGAGATTCAGGAACTGAGCTACGATAGCTGTTTTTTATTTATTTATTTGTTACAGGGTCTCACTACGCAGCTCAATCTGTTTTCAGCCTCCCCAGCTCTGGGATTACAGGTGTGCACCACCTCACTCAGTCGAGGCTCAGGGCACTTGAGGGCAGAGCCAGCATAGCATGTGGTCACTGGGGTTGAACTGGGGTCCCTGCGCACTTGCCTAAGCAGGAGCTTAGTCTGCTGAGCTATCTCGCCGGCCCTGTTAGCTGTTTATTTTAATGAGACAAAGCACCATATAAGACCATACAATAACTGAAACAGGTAAGGCACAGAGCCAGATGTGCATATTTTAAAATTACCCAAGTGAAGCCAAAACCACAAGGTGAAAAGCTCAGGGGTAATGCAGAGGTAGAAAGAGAATAGTGTTGACAAAAAAAGACTTCAAGGATTCCAACAATTACAAGATAGTAAAAATAAAAATAAGCAAATCAAATAGGGGAAGATTTACCTGAATAGAACAGAACCTTGGCACCCTCAACACCTACAGACCTGATGCCAGCCCAACAACTGTTCAAACTGAAGGAACAGAGCATCAGGTAGCAAGGAAGGGAGGGGTGTGATGGCGGTGGGAGCAGTCGTGCCTGCTGCTGTGGCTAAGGGGCCAAGGCTTTGGTAGCCCATGCCATGGGAATAGATACAGAGTCCAGTAGAGAGCCTGTGGGATCCGAAGGAGCCACCAGCAGAGTTCTGAACACCCTGACCTCTGAAAGCCCGGTGTCATGGCAGCCACCTCAGCTTCAGGGCAGCCACTCTTCCTGCCTGAGACGCTGGGGACAGAGCTGTTAGCAGAGTGGGGACTTTTAGGGTAGCTAGACCAGCCAATGCTGTGAGTGGGCCCAGGAGAAGGGAGGCCCATGTCTGGGGCCTGAGAACAGGCCTTAGCCCAGTGACCTCATCACCAGGGCTCTAAGAAGCAGACAGGACACTTCCCTCGCGGACAATGTAATTTTCTCTGTAAATGGACCTAATAATGTGTCTCACACTACCCTTAAGGCTAAATTGGACTCCACTGACTCATACTTCTTTTTTTATCATCAGTCCCGATCCTTGTTTCCTGTACAACTTGGTAAATGATAGTGTTGTTGTTCTTTCTACTGGAGAATCTATTTCAGGGATAGGCCGTGGACAGTCTATGGCTGCATGCACTATTATTACCTGTGGAGTCGTGCCCATGCCTCACAGCATGCATTTCCAAGACAAAGGAAAAGAGGATGCACAGAGTGGACTGGAGCAACGTCTTGCTACATAACGTCCCTGCGCTGAATTTCCTCTACAGTGAAGTCAGCTGTGTGAGAACATGCAAACAAATGGCCTCTTCAGCCATCTTCCACACAGTTTTGCATGGAGCTGGGGCTCCAGAACAACTGTTAACCAACATAATCTGTACATGAGAATATCTCCAGCTTGCATTTGATCAAAGATGCCCCAAGATAAACAAGCCTGATCCCAGCAAAATTTCATTCAGGTTAGCAAATATTTACTAAACACCAACTGTGTCCCAGGGGCCACGGCAGAGTTGCAGAGGCAGAAAGGCATCTTGGATCACCCCAGCAGCACCAGAAAGGAGGGAGGGTGCACCCTGGATCACTGACCAGAAGTAGGTCATTCAAAGGGAGGAAGATCTCTCATTTTAAATTAATAAAATAGCATCTGCATCTGGATTACTAAGAATATCATCAGTGATTGACATCAGTTGGGGATTTTTTTTCCTCTTGTTTTGATCACCAGTGACTCTTGTCCTTCCTCTCTCAGGAATTCTGAACAAGGTGTGGGGTGAGTGGGTTCAGAGACAGAAGTGGTCAGGAGGCACTGGGCTG
>NW_004524578.1:21202136-21209911 GCF_000260255.1 Octodon degus
ATTTTAGGGAAGGGTCTACAGGATGTTCAGGGTCTCACTACTAGATCAGACTCATAGTGATCTGCCTGTTTACAGCCTCCCAAGAGCTGGGATTATAGGCGCATACCACCATGCCCATTCTCTATTGCCAGCTCACTGCACCCTTGGGGCAGGGCTGGTTCATCAGGCCCGGGGATTGAACCCCTAGCCCCTGTGCCTGCTTGCAGGCACTTTAATCTGCAGAGCTATTTGGCTGGCTCTCAACATCATTTTCGAGTACATTTGAAATTGTAGCATTGTAGGGCTAGGGAGATAGCTCAGCAGTCTAAGCACCTGCCTAGAAAGCCCAAGTGCCAGAGCAATCCCAGTACCATAGGCCATGATGGCTTGACACCGGGTGTGATGGTACATGCCTGTAATCCCAGAGCCAGGGAAGCTGAGACAGGAGGATCACTACAAGTCTGAACTGCATAGTGAGACCTTGTGTCAAATAAATAAATAAATAATAAAAACTTAAATTGTAGCACTGTAATTGTAGTTGTAATTGCAGCCTCACTTGGACATTGTTCTTTAGATGCGACTGCTTTTACTATGGAGAAGTTATTTCAAAATCCAGATAGATTTTAGAGGATTCCTGGAAGCAAAAAACTATAGCTCTTGCTATTAATTTCTGACTCTGCTAGAATCAGTCCAGCTCTGGACCAGTGCCTCAGAAACCTTTCTTGTGGAAGAATTTTGGAGAAAAGTAATATGAGGTGGGGGAAGGAACTGGCTCTTTCTGCATGGTCATTATTTATATTAGGATTTATATTATTTATTCTATTACTTATTTTAGGGTTGTCATCTCTCCAAGGGGCTCAAAGCTAGATAGATGTCTGGACATGGGGATACTTTCATTACTGTCTCAGTTACTCTTCTCTCGTTGCTGGGACAAAATACCTGACACCCAAAATGAAGGAAGGAAAGGTTTATTTAGCTCACAGTCGCTGGGGGTTTCAGTCGATACTCTGCTGGCTCTAAGGCAGAGTGGCACAGGGCAGAGGGCATCCAGTTCATGGCGGCGGAACAACAGTGGCACCAGAGAGAGTCTGTCTCTCCATCTCTGTTATATTGCATTCAGGGTCTCTGCCCCAGACTGGGGGAAGTACACACACCCATAATTCCAGCCTTGGATCACCCATAATCCCAGTGGATCGTGAGTTAATCTCAAACTCTAGAAGTCCCGCCCCATGACTGCATGAGGCTTTGGGGGAACAACTAGACACAAACCATAACAATTACTAACTCCTGCCCTTGAGGTTTTCCAGGCCAAACCCTTCCCTGCCTTGTGTCCAGCTGCCTTGGGGTTTCCTCCCAGTACTTGGGCCTCTGAGTCAAACTTGATCCAAAGCTCTTTCCCTGTCTTCCCCTTCCGTCCCCCTTTACCCCCCCCCCCCCATATAATTTACATACTATAACACTCATATCAGTCAAGGTGTGGGCTTGTGCAGCCATCACCCTACCCAGTTGTAGAACATTTTGGACATCCCCCAAAAGGATCCTTGGTGCTTATTTATAACTGACCCCACCTGTCGCTAACCCTAGGCATACATAGATCTCTTTCCTGTCTCTATCAGTGCTTCTTTTTTTAAAACAAATTTGGCCTTAATCATACAAACAAAACAAAACAAAACAAAACAATTTCTGTTGCTCTATCTGAGGGTGAAGTGGTCCTCTAGCTAAGAAAGTAAATTGCATTCTTCAATTTTTGCAATACAATGCAAGTTTTATGCCTGTGTGTTCACAGTAGGTCCTGGCCAGACCTGTCCATGGAAAGCACCAAGGTGGACATAAATGGAAAATTCTTAGGCCCTGCAGTGAGGGCAGAGAGGTAGAAATTGCCTCATGGGCTGGCACAGCAGGAATTTCAAGGCCTAAGATATGGCTTGAGCCCCAGTGAGGTGGCCTCCTTCACAACAGAATGATTGCATTATGTGGGGGTATGAACTGTTTCTGGAAACAAAGCAGTGAACCCCGAGTTTTGTGCTTGGGACCTAGTGGCTATCTCCTGTTGTATGTGCAGTCAAGATATGGAACTTGAGGTACAAAAGAGGCAGGCAGCAGGAAGCCTGCTGCCTCCATGTCTCACTTATGTCCTTTATGCTGCTTTTCTCTTCCTTGAGGAATAAACTAAAATAACTGTGAACCTGAACCTTGACAATGCTGGCTTGAGGTGTTCCTAACATGAGAGCAAATGGATCTTGCTTCTGTCAGTGCCCCACCACAGAGCAGTCTGGGCTGACGTCCTGTACTGCTCCTATTTCTTAGACTGACAACTCAACGATGATGTTCTGCAGGTTCCCTGCAGTACCTACAAGCTAGGCTGCAGGCTTTGGGGAGAGCTGAGTTCAAATTCTATTTCTCTCATTTGCTTCTGAGATGTTGAATAACTTATCTGTCACCTCTAGGCCTAGACCGGTGGGTTGTTGTGAAGATAAAAAGGAGGTAATATAAGCATTAAGCTTTGCCTGGTCCCTGGATCATAGCAAACACTCACTAGCAATGGTGGTCTTGCTCCAATCTTGGTATGGCTCTATCCAGAGAACTATGGCAAAGCACATCAGAACCTCTTCTATTCAAACAGCCAAGCAAGAGTATTTTATTTTGCTCCAACAGTGAAGAATTTATGCAGTTCATATTCTAGGCTGTGGAAAATTTCAGAAATCTTGAAATATAGAAAATTTCAGAAATCAAGCAACTGTTTCAGAGGAGCATCTTGACCAAAGTCACTCAGGTTGTCCGCCTCTACAGTTGACGCCTCTTCTACATAAAACTGTGGAAGATCTCATAGAGCAAAGCCTCTACACATCCCTGAGCAGGGGTGGGTGCCTACTCCAGGGTTGGCATTCAACAACATCCCAGGGAATATGCTGACATCTGAGCAGAGATGTGCATTTCTCCAGCTGAGTCTGGGTCACAGATCATATTCCAAGAATAACCAAGATAACATCCCACAGGGGCTCCGTAGGGCACTGTAGAAAGGCCTAGTAAAGAGCTCTGTGAGCCGGCCTGCAGGGAAGCACAGTAGCACGTGGAGGCTCTCCACAGAAGAACGGCCAAGCTCCATCCCCAGTCCTAGGCACCCCAAGCTCCCCTGGCAATTCCTTTGTCCTGAGTATGTCTGCTCTGTGGATAAGCTTGTGGGAGACCCCACCTTCAGCCCATTTCAGCTGGTGCATTTCACTTTGCTCTGATTTCTCCCTCCCTCCCTCTACAGTCTCCCTACACCTATGTTATCCAGTTGGAATGACCCTTTCCTGAAACCCACTAGGTTTCATACACTGTTTTATAAATCTATATGTTATGTCATAACTATCTTCAGGCCGAGGGTACAGTTAGGTCTTAAGATTATATAACAAATTTAACAAATTCTCCCCACTCCTCCAACACTAAGCCTAGAAATATAATGGACACCAAAAAATGTTTGTCAAGTGGAAGATAGGTAAGCTCAAATATTATGTCTCTTTAGTTTTTTCCTAGAGTTCCATCTGAGAAGAAATAAAATATTAAGCAATGACCCAACTTTGTATTCAGTTTACAAAAATGAGAAAGTCAAGTGCTAAATGGAAAAAAGTCATTTTGCTGCAGAGGAATGAAGTGCCTGCAGCTCATTTCTAGCCAGCGAGTTTAATCACAGGGCAGTTGTGAGATACCTTTCTGGGAAGCTCTCACGGCACATGTGGTACTGCAGGGAACATATGGAAGCCACCCTCGGGTGCAAAGGGGGTGCCTGTGACTACTCGGCTCTGCTTCTGCTCCCCATCCTTTTTGAGGATTCACCTTCATTTTGACTCACTTTCTTAAATGTTTACCTTCGTATTTGCCAACTGTTAGCATTGCTGCTTCAACTGTTCTGACCATCTGCTCAGCGAGAACTTTGAGATTGTGTCACAATTTTTGGAACCTCAAGTAACACAGATGGGGAGCTGCAGAAGACCTTGGAATTCAGCAAGTCTACCCTTTGTGCAGAGGCCCACAAGTGTTTCCGTGATGCGTCACGTGTGTCAGCCCCGTGCCGGAGCTGGAGGTGCAGAGACAGCCACTGCACACGGCCCCAGACTCATGGGTCTTGTGCGGTAGGGGGAAGATGGCCAGTAAAACAGATTCAAGAAAGTAATGTGACTGCCTGGCCAGTGCAAGGACCCGAGTTCAATCCCTGGTACTGCATGCCGTGCTGGCCCTAGAACCTTGGGCACACCATGTCGGCCGTCGAAACAGGTCATGGTGGCACATACCTGTGATCCCAGCACTGGGGAGGCTGAGACAAGGGAATCACCACTAGTCCAAGCTGTGTAGCAAGACCCCGTATCAAGTAAATAAATTTTAAATTAAAAAAATAATTTAAAAAAGAGAAAGTAATGTGGGTGCCTATCTGGTAAGCAGGTGTCCAGGAACGAGTATGTTATGCAAAGATGGTGAAATAACTCTTTAAACATGGTTAAATGACTACTGATGGGGGAGGAAGTAGGGAAAGATTAGTCAAATATAAAACTGGAGAGGAAGGCAGGGGCCAGATGAATAAACATGAACAGAACATCAGCTATAGATCAGGTTACTAGACTCTCTTCTAATCACTAAAGTGAAAGAAGAGCCTTTACCCTCAAGGCTTATAATTTAAATGGATGTAAACAAGGCATACTGCAGTGTGATAAAAGTGTGATGATCTATGTGGATGATGCAAAAGAAGAAATAATTAGTTCTACTTGGACATGGGGACAAATCAGGGGGCATATCAAGTAAGGCTATGTGAAGATGACATAATCCCCTAGGCTTTGCCAGGTAGACCAGAGTGGGGAAATAACTGCAAACAGAGGGGACAAAGAGCTACATGCGCAGCTCATGTAGGAAGCGTGACAGGAGATGAGACCACGTGGAGGTAACGCCGGGGTCTAACCCAGGGCCTCATGCATGCTGGGCGTGTGCTCCACCACTGAGCTAGACTCTCAACCCTGTAGTTATATCTGTATGTGTCTGTGAGCGCACACACACGTTACTGGGGATTAAACCCAGAGCCTTCACAGTGAGTCACAGTCCCAATCCTTTTTTTTAAATTTTGAAACAGGGTCTCCCCAAGTCACCCAGGCTGGCATTGAAAGCTTCCTGCCTCAGTCTCCCAGAGTACTGGGATTATAGGTATGTGCCACTGCACCCAGATAATAGCTAACTATTGACAGGCTGTTCATTCTATACAAAAGAGCTTAGACTGTATCATAGAAGTAATTGGAAATTACTGAATGGATGAATCAAGGTATGGCTATAATCAAGTCTGTTTTGGAAAGACAGTAGTCTTTCGTTTCCATCACCAGCAGGCCAGGACTTAAGGAATTAGTACCATCCCTCTAGTGCAGAACCCTCTGAAACTACTTGAACAGCCAATCTTAAATTGTTCTCACTTACCTACCTCACCTGTCCCCCAGGAAACCCCAACAAATGTGCTGGCCCAATGCGTTCCCCTTGCTCTTTGGTCCTCCGTGGGGTCCTGTGACCAGCACCCGTGAGGATTGTACACTTTGTTTACGTGAGCCTTTCCTGTGCCTCTTCTTGCGGCCACATGGGACATTCTTTCACTTGAAAGAATGAGACATCATATCATAGCAAGGAACAATTATAGTCAACCTGAATGGCCGAGAATCATGGGAAACAGAAACAAGGTGAAAAGAAGGATTAAAGGAAAAAGAATAAAGTGCGAGTGCTGCGTAGATAGGAACTGAAGGCAGTCTTAAATTTGGCCCTGAGCAAACTTTCCCTTAGTGACCTTGTGCCAGAGCGGTTTCAGAGGTCAGAACCTCCGTGGCAGAGATCAGGAAAGAGAAAGCAATGTGAGCACCTGTGAGGAGTATTATTTGTAAAAGAGCATGTGGGACTTAGGGCAGAATGTCGGCTTTATTTTGAGGCTGAAGAAACCTGAGGAAGTCTCAGGGTGGGAACCGCAAGTGAAGAGGGACAGCTGAAATCAGAGAGGAGGAAAGGCGTAACCACAGAGCTGACTTGGGAAGACAGAGAGGAAGCACTGACCCAACACGGGCAGCAGCAGGAGACAGGGGGACAAAAGGGAAAGTGGCCCAAAGAGGAAAAACTGCAGGTAAGAGGCTAGGAAGTCAGGGAACTCGATCCACAGCCTCAATTCTTGCTGTCAAGTAAGAAGTGAAATGAGAAAGCTAAGGTCCAGCAAGGTATGATTTGGCAGATAATGCACAAGGAGTGCTGGGGTTTGTATCTAGACGTCCCCCCAAGCTTCAAGTGGTCATCGGGTTTTTCTGGAGGTGGCCAAATCTACAGTATGCAGTGCTGGCACTAAAGGTGCCAGGATAAAGGTGGGTGATTGTTCGATCAGTCCACTGATGGGACTGGCACTTCCCTACTCCCAGGAGTCTGGATCAAATAAAAGGGGCAGAAAGACTTGCCTCCACCACTTGTTGCTTTTGCTGTTGCTTTTGTCCTTAACTGTTGCCCCTCTGCCATGTGCCACCCTGCCTTGGGGCCGGCTGATTATAGACTGAAACCTCTATAAACTGTGAGATAAATAAGCCTTTCTACCTTGAACTTTGGATGCTAGGCATTTTGTCCCAGTAACAAGAAAAGTAAGAAAGACAAGAGCAAGATTTTAACTCAAATTTCCTCGCTTCTTGTAAAATGTTCTTTCAATTCTCTATATATACTCACTTACATCAAAGTGCACCCTGCTTTTGAATGGAGAGAGAGAGAGAGAGAGAGAGAGAGAGAGAGAGAGAGAGAGAGAGAGAGAGAGAAATATATATTTGCTACAGGGTCTCACTATGCAGCTTGGACTCATAGTGATCCTCCTGTTTTCAGCCTCTTCAGCGCTGGGATTACAGGCACGTGCCACCACGCCTGGACTCTTACTTTTGAATATTTTGAGAAGGAGATTTTGTACCTTCTTTCTGAAAGATTAGAAGCAAGACTGGCTTCACACAGGGCAGAAGTCACTTGTCATCAAAAACAATAAACTCACCAGACCCTTGGATGGAGATCAGGAATATCTGTCCCTTTCAGTAAGGAAGATAGCAAATGTTCACCCTCAGAGAAGGACTCTGATTTGCTCTTGCCACTTTTAAGGGCTTGAAAATTGCTTCTGACATTCAAACTATGATTAATGCTTCACTGAAAAAGATTCTGGAAACTTATGTAGAGGACAGAATAAGTTGGGCTGGGGGAAGGAGTTGCAGAGACAAGCTCCCGACGAGTCTGTCAGGCTCTCTGCATATCTTCTAGGTCCCTCCTAAGTGTGATATATCTATTTTATAAAGAGGTGGGCAGGACCAAGAAAACGAAGTAAATGCCAAAGACTAGCTAATGGACACACAGAGAGATCAGTCACAAAAATGAGTGAAGGAAGGATGGCCCTTGGATGTGCCTGTCCAGTGAAGCCCAAACAGGCAGATAGCATGCTTCACAAGATCAGGACTCTTGGGGCTGGGCAGATGGCTCAGTGGAATAAGTGCTTCCCTGGCAAATGCAAGGACCTAAGTTCAATCCCCACTTCTGCCAAAAAAATAAAGATCAACACTCTTCCACTTAGAAATTGAGTTTGTACCAACTGCATGTACAACAAACATTAGGAAAAAAAGGAAAGAAAACACCTTCATATTAAAATCAGAGGGGCTGGAGAGATGGCTCAGTGGTCTACAGCACCTACTTGAAACAAGCTTGGCAATGCACAGGGACCGCGGTTCAATCCCCCAGCACCACATGCCAGCCAGCCCCGCCCCCTGGTGGGCTGAGCTGGCCACACACAC
>NW_004524578.1:21210011-21226011 GCF_000260255.1 Octodon degus
ACACACACACACACATAAATAAATAAATGTTTAAAAATAAAAAATAAAAAAAAATAAAATCAGAGTTAAGATTTGGAAAACACCTTAGTTCAACCCATTAAATTCAATTCACAGCTTTTTCACCTCCAAGGCACTTTATCTTTCCTTGTTCCTTTCTCTGTCATTTTTTAAAGTTATATCAACTGGCTTCTGTAATGAGTAGCTACACTCTGGTGGGAAACAAACTTACAAGTTCTTTTTTTTTTCCCTTTCCTGTAAAAAGTCCCCTACACAAGATTCCTTTTAAATTTGATTTTATTTTTCTATATGCAGTAATGGACATTGATCCCAGGATCTTCTCACCTAGTTACAATCCCAGCCCTTTTGCTAAAGTTTTTCAATTTTGAGATAGCTAGGTTTCTAAGCTGCACATGCTGGGGTTGAACATGCAAACTTGCCTCAGCCTTCTAGAGTGCTGGGATTATAGGTATGTGCCCAGTTTATGAAGGACGTCTTCGGCAGAAGGGTGATGTAGAGGTGAACGGGATTAGAATTTGCAATCTCTAATCAAAACAATCCCATGTAATTGAAGACCCAGGAATACAAATGTAAATCTAAACCAATGCCTTGTAAAATTTGAAATGTTTTCTTGAAAAGTAAATATTTCTGTAGCTTACAGCAATACTTCTAATTATCAGCATTCACACAGCATTTTTTTCCATTCAAGCCTGAAGCAGTTTATGTATGCAACAATTCTCACAATAACTCTGTAAAGCAGAGGAGGCAGCAGGGTAATTTTTCTTGTTTTGCAGAAGATACAATCAGGGCAGGAAGCCATCACGTATCAATGTTTGTTCAGTAATGTATTTATTGAGTTTTGTTGATGTGGTTGGCCCAGTGGAGGGTGCTCAGTATGCTGCTGGAGGAGGGGTGGGAAAGGGGACAGGGGCTTGAGTAACACAGTACCAAAACAGAAGAATAGTTGAGAGCCTGTAATTCCCACTCAAGTTATTGGCACAGAAGCTGTTTTGCTGCTGAATACAGTCTAGGAATACAAACTTGGCCACATCCGACTTGTCCTGGAAATGACAGTCAGAGATTTCTTTACTTACTTATGAATAGATTTATTTACTTTTTTTTTTATTTTTTTTATTTTTTTTTTTGGCAGAACTGGGGATTGAACTCAGGCTCTTGAGCTTGCCAGGGAAGCGCTTATTGCACTCAGCCATCTCCCTGGCTCTAAGAATAGATGTTTTAAAAATCCAATTTTTAGGGGTTGGGGAGATGGCTCAGTAGAATAAGTGCTTCTGTGGCAAGCGCAAGGGCCTGAGTTCAACCCCTGCTTCTGCTAAAATAAATAAATAAAAATCCAATTTTTATATTCTTTTCTTTTCTTTTTTAATTTTATTTATGTGTGTGTGTGTGTGTGTGTGGCCAGCTCAGCCCACCAGGGGGCGGGCTGGCTGGCGTGTGGTGCTGGGGGACTGAACCGCGGTCCCTGTGCTTTGCTAAGCTTGTTCTAAGTAGGTGCTTTAGACCACTGAGCCATCTCTCCAGCCCCAATTTTTATATTCCTAATAGGAAGGATAAATTTAAGAGATGTCCTTTTATGAAGAGCTAAAAAAGAAAGAAAGAAAAAAGAAAAGCTGCATTGAAAAATACATACATTTCCTGTTGGTATCATCCAAAGTAGCAGTCCATTACCCTCTGTCCCTCACCCTGGCTAATTATTCTTTAGAACACAAATATAGACTGTGGGGGACCACCAGACCTTGGGGGTTGCAGCAACATATGTTTTTCAAAAGTATGCTTCTCCCTACTGAATGTAACCTTCAAGAGGGTGTGGCTTTCATCCTTGCTCACTAATGTTTTCAAGGCTGAGAAGTGCCTCACATTTAATAGATTCCCAAAAATATTTAAGTAGTTGGATATAGTCACGCTTTGGAAGACTGAGGCAGAAGGATGTTGAGTTTGAGTTTGGTCTCGGCTGTCTCAGCAATGAGACACCTTCCCACTTGCTGAGTGTGCCAGGTAAGAATCTGGGCCGAGGGGCAGTGGCAACAGAGGCCCTGATAGCGGAGCCCCAAGGTTGGTTTTGGGGTTGGGACCAGACAACCTCTAAATCACTTGTCTCCTCAAGATTTCAAGTTACCACATATAAATATAAATCACTTTCTACATACACTACCCTAGATTGAGCTCTGATATGACAACAAAGAACACAGTCTGATTAAAGGAGATACCAGCAAAGATTGGAGACACACAGAGAAGAATGTTGACTTTATTTGGGGGAAATTAGGAGAAGCTTTGGGAGTTGAGGGGGAACTTTTGAGTGTGATTAGGTGTCAATACATGAAGACGGGCTAAAGGGCTGAAGAGGTAGCAAGAACAAGAGGTCACGAGGACGCATCATAAGCAAGTGCAGGGAATAACAGACTATTTGATGTGGTCTAAGAGTTTTTTGGAATAGGGAATGAAAAGGAGACAGTTCAATGAAGGGAACACAAGACTTCTTGAAATACCAAGACTTGATCCAAATCCAAGCTGTGACATTGGATAAGTTGTACGCCTTGTTGACCTTCAGTTTTATCATTTCTAAAGTGGTTATTGTCTGCTTTTGCCTTGATGCATCCCTGAACGCAAAACAGGGCACCATCAGCTCTACTGCAGCTGCCTGTGAGCAGTTGGTCAGATTCTCCCACTTGCCATATCAGCTCAAATTGACAGTCTTATTCTGAAGATCGCCCTTAGCGTGTGCCCTCACAAGCATTTCTGTCCATGAGTAAAGGATGCAGCATTCATGAAAATATGCCAAATGATTTTCAATGGATGTATTTTTCAAAACATCTAATCAATGAAAGAAACCATGTTAGCCTTTTCCACATAAAATTTAAAAAAAAAGAAACCTTCAAAACCTTAAAAAGGAGTCATTGTTGAAGATTACTCACAGTCTCTGTGAGGAAGGCTCTTTTGCTGCTAGGATTCTGTAGGACCTTGTGCTGTCTCTTTTGCCTCTGGATTATTGGTTCAAGCTAAGGCTCAAAATTATGGTAACAGTGCCCTGCCGGTAGGAATGTAAAATGGCACAGCTGTTACAGAAAAGTCACTCAAAAATTTAATAATGGATTTACCAGATGATTCAGCAACTCTGTTGCAGGTATATGCCCAAGAGAATTGAATAGACATATGTACGTCTATGTTCACAAATCCATAGCAGTCAAGAGTGAAAGCCAGGCAAAGTGTCCACCAGTGGATGAATAAACAAAATGTGGAATAAGAAAATGGTGGAAAAGTATTCAGACTTAAAACAAAGGAATTCTGACCTATGCTGCGGAGTGAGGGAAACTTAAAGAAATTATGTTGTGAAATAAGCCAGCCACTAAAAGAAAAAGACGTGTAATTCCACTTCCTCCATGTAGCTAGAATAGTAGATTTGTAGAGACAGAAAGCAGAATGGTGGCTGCCAAGGGCTGGAGTGGAGGACGGGGAATTATTGCTTAATGTGTACCAAATCTCAATTTGGGACAATAAAAAAGTTCTAAAGCTGTAGGGTGGTGATGGGTGCACAACTATGTGAAAGCACTTAATGTCACTGTACCATACACATAAATGATAAATTTTATCACAATTATTAAAAATAGGACTTTTGGGGGCTGGGAAGATAGCCTGGTACACGCAAGAATCTGGGTTTGATCCCTGGTGCCACATGCTATGCTGTCCCTAGAACTCCAGGCACACAGTGTTGGCCACCAAAACTGGGCATGGTGGTCCATGCCTATAATCCCAGCATGGGAGAGGCTGAGATAGGAGGATCACTATGAGTCCGAACTGCGTAATGAGACCCTGTACCAAATAAATAAAACATTTTTTTTTAAATAGGTCTTTTTAAGACAAAATGTGTATGACCGCTAGAAAAAAGAAAAGACATGGGCTAGCATTTTCATATGGGTTTTCCATTTTTAAACCTCATTTTTGGGCTGGCCTGATAGCTCGATAGCTCGGTGGACTAAGTGCTTGCTTAGGCAGAGCACAGCAGCAGGGGTTCGATCCCTGGGGTGCCATGCCAGCTCCGCCCATGGGGCGCTGTGACTGAGACTGGATGTTGTGGCACGCACCTATAATTCCAGCGCTTGGGAGGCTGAAAACAGGAAAATCACTATGAGTCCAATATACATAGTGAGACCTTATAGACCCTGTACTAAATACAGGGAAAAAAAGCCAAACTCATTTTTTAAACTGAAAAAAGGTTATGGGAATTTGAATTCTACATGTGGCTGCTTGCAGTTGACATGAGATAAAGAAGGGAAGGGACAAGAAGGGAAAGATAACACAACAGCTCCAGCTTGCCTTGCAAAATGAATTAAGTCTGGTGACTCACAACAATGCTTGTGCTTTTGTCTAAAACATGATGACTGCCTTCATAAATACAGCAAAAAGGAAACTAATGAGGATTTGAATTTCATTGTACAAGGCTGTTGTTTATTAATGTCACATGGAATTTAGCAGAGAGGTAAACAAGGAATTTCCGGTTTTTAAAATTTATTTATTTTTATTTTTCTGTATTTTAGGGTGTTCAGGGTTTCACTGCTAGATCAGACTCGTAGTGATTCTCCTGTTTACAGCCTCCCAAGTGCTGGGTCGAATCCCTGGCCCCTGCCCAGGGGCTTTAATCCGCTGAGCTATTTGGCTGGCCCTAAAGTTGAGAATGTTTTTTCTGATAATGCAGGTGGAGGTGGGGATCAGACCAAGGTATCCTGTGCCTGACTGCATTTGCATGAGCAGGCGCTTAAACAACTGAGCTAACCATCAGGCCCCCAGGAATTTCTGGTTTTCTAATAAAAGAAATCAGCAAGAAGAGGATAGAGTTTGAAGCTGAAATACTGTGCAAAAGTCATGGGCCTTCAATTGGCTGGTTTGTATCTTGATTTAAATGAAGCTGTCATTTTTCATGTGGGTCTCAGAGGGAAGGTATCTTCCAGTTTGCTGACAGTTTTGTTGTTGGAAATATCACCATGTTCAAATAGCTACATCCGATTATTACAGAGGCTCCTCATCGTGTACCTCTTGCTTGGAATTTATTGAGCCTACTGCAACTTACAGAACATCATGAAGTCCTACTTGTGAGAATGCTTCACTTTGTAGAGACTGTTTGAAACGATAAACAAAGGAGTCTTTTTCTTTAGGTGCGATATGCAGCAATTTCAGAAAGAGATGCTGAGAATTAGAATTCATATTCCTGAAATAAGAACTAGAGGAAAATGCTTATTAAGAGCTTCTGCAGCACTGAGGTTGATATATATATATATATATATATATATATATATATATATATATATATGTATATGTATATATATATTCCCATTGAGAAAGATTTCATTACTTCCTATTATCTTTTTTATTTATACTTTGAGTTTCACATATAAGACAAACCATGCAATATTTAAATTTATATGTATGATTTCTTTCACTTAATCTTATGTTCTCAAGGTGTATCCATTTTCCTACCAATGACTCAAGTTTATCTTCACGGCAGAGAACTCCTCCATTGTGTGTAAATACTACATCTTCTTTATTCATCTGTTAGATAAATAGCTGTTTCTCAGATTTAGATATTATGAGTTGTGCTCCTACAAACGTGGGCATGCATGCGTCAGTGTAATATGATCCATGTGACTCTCTTGGGAAGATACCTGAGAGGGGAATAGCTGGTTCAAATAGGATTTCAAGGTTTGGTTTTTTGAGGAATCTCCATGCTAATTTCCATAATGATTGTACTAGTTTACAATCCCACCAACATTGTAGAAGAGTTCCTTTTCCCCACAGCCTAGCCAGTTTTTTTATTATTTGATTTGTTCAAGATGGTTGTTCTGGGGCTGGGGAGATGGCTCAGAAGAATAAGTGCTTGCCTGGCAAGTGCAAGGGCCTGAGTTCAATCCCTGGTTCTGCCAAAAAAGAAAAAAGAAAGAAAGATGGTTATTCTTGGGTGGACAAAATAGCTCAGTGGTCTAAAGCTCCTCCTTAGGCAAGCTTAGGCAAGTGCAGGGACCATGGTTCAATCCCCAGCACCACATGCCACGCTACCATGCCCACGACTGAGCTGTCCACTAAACTATAAAATAATCATATAGGTAGACACACCAAGAAACAAACAAACAAAAAAAGACAAAATAGTCTTTTGGGATCAGATGAAATCTCAGTGTTGTTTTAATTTATATTTCTCAAGTGGCCAGTGACACTGAACCATTCTTCATGTATTTATTGGCTACCTGTACTTCTTATGTGAAATGTCTATTCATTTCACTTGTCTATTTTCTGATTGAGTCTCTTTCTGAGAGAGCTATTTTTTTTTTTTTTTTTTTGAGTTCTGTATATATTCTAGATGTTAGTGCTCTGAGGAATAGCTGGCAAAACGTTTTCTATTCTACAAGCTATTTTTTCACTCTGTTGGTTGTTGTGTTTCTGCCATGCAACTTTTTAATCTGATGAGATCCCATTTGTGGATTCTTGATACTATTTCCTACACAACTGAGGTTCTGTTCAGAAAGTCCTCGCCTATGCTTATAACTTCAAGAATTCACCTATTTTGTATTCTAGCAGGTTGTTTCTGTTGTAACATTTTGTTCTTTGGTTCATTTTCATTTTATTTGAGTACATGGTGAAAGGTATAGATATAGACTCATTCTTCTGCATGTAGGTAGCCGGTTTGCTCGACATCACGTATTAAAGAGGCTATCTTTTCTGCGTATGTTTTTGGCTCTTTTGTCAGAGATGAAATACAGTACTTGATTGTGCTTGAGGTTGTTTCTCTATTCTGTTCTGTTGATTCTTGTGTTTTTGTACCAGTACCATGCTGTTTTTATCACAGTATCTTTGTAATATAATTTCAAGTCCAGAATTGTGACGCCTCCTGCTTTGCTTTTGTTATCCAGGATTGCTATTCTGAATTACTTCTGATTCTGTATGAATTTTAGGATTGTTTTCTCCAGTTCTGTGAAGGCTGCTAGTATTTTGACTATTACTGCATTAAGTCTATACACCAATTTTGATATACATTGACCAACAGAATTTATGATATAAACATAAATTTCTTGACTGCTTAGGCAAGAAATTTTTTTTTGTCTTTTTGAGACAGGGATTTGCTATGTAGT
The DNA here is from genome assembly GCF_000260255.1 of Octodon degus. Lineage (NCBI taxonomy): Eukaryota > Metazoa > Chordata > Mammalia > Rodentia > Octodontidae > Octodon > Octodon degus. Next base: position 21,217,139 of record NW_004524578.1, read on the forward strand.
TCAGGCTGTGTTTCAACTGACTTTGCAGCCCAGGTTGGCCTCAAACTTGTAGTGATCCTCCTGGCTCAGCATTCTGAGTGCTAGAAATACAGTGGTGCACCAACACACCTGGCAAAATTTTTTTGGTTAACATATTCTACTAAAAAATGGTGATTTTTTTCCTATTTTCTTAATACACATGCTTTATAAACCTCAATACAGATACTTTTACAATGACTTACAGTCTTCAATTATAGTGATGTGATATATAAAATTTTGTTTTTACTCTTCAAAATAAAATTAAATTTAAAAAACTAGTCATTATTTTTGTAAACTAAGATTAGGATACCTAGTTTAATGCAATTTTCAAATTATTCCTCATTTTATTTTAATGAATAGAAAAGCTAATTAGTTAGATTCTATTATATAAATCAGTGATATACTTTCTGAGTTAAGTATTTATTATACACTTTTCTAGGATGGCACTAAATTAGTTTTTAAAATGTTTTTGGGATACTAATATAATAAAATAATGCACACTACAATCAGATTATGCCTTCTAAGATGTATTACATAAATGGAAGAATAGCAAAAATATTCTGGAATGTATGGACATCCCATACCTTAAAAATACTTCTGAGGTAGATAAAATAGAGTTAAAAAATACCTAATCTCTTAAAGACTTGGCTTTAGTCATAAGTTTTTTTCTCACATGTATCCTGATCTAGAGTCATTTTAAGTATCTGAGTGACCTCTGTAGACTGCCATCTGGTAGATTTGGCTGTTTGACATTTAATATCAATATGGTTATATGATAATCATGTACGATATAGCTGGAACCACATCCTATAGTTACTTTATTTGACCTTGGAAGATATGTTTTGATATGAAGAATGTATAAAGTAAAAAGGAAATACTCAGTGACTCAGCAGGAGAAGATGGCAATCGTGTGGGATGAAGCCCAGCAAGACGGACTTGGTGAGGAGGTGCTCAAGATGTCCACAGAGGAGAACATCCAGCACACACGGCTGCTGGACAGCGAGATCAAGATAATGAAAAGCGAAGTGTTGCGAGTCACCCATGAACTTCAAGCCATGAATGACAAGATCAAAGAGTATAGCGAGAAAACCAAAGTGAACAAGACACTGCCATACCTCGTCTCCAACATCATTGAGCTGCTGGACGTTGATCCCAGTGACCAAGAGGAAGATGGTGTGAATCCTGACCTGGACTCCCAGAGGAAGGGCAAGTGTGTGGTGATCAAAACCTCCATGCAAACATTGCCAGTCATGCGGATAACCCACTACTATTACAGATTACTGGACTATGTTGGATTACTCTGTTGAATTCATGCACCTACAATATATGAATGGCAATGGAATTCACATCTCTGACAAAAGTAAACAAAAAAGGAGATATAAATGAAGGACCATTTTGTAGTGAATATATATATATATATATATATATATTATATTAGCATAGATACACAGCTGCTTTCTCTTAGTTCAATGAGAAGAAAATTTTGAATAGTGTTTAGACAAGATATCATAACATGTCTGCATCTTGTACTATAAATAACTACTACAAATACAACAATATGTAATGTATGTTATTGTAACTGTACTACTAACCTGTTTTGAAACTATCTCATTGCTACTTCTCAATAAAATTATTAAAATAAAACAAAATAAAACCTCCATGTACCAGACGTACTTCCTGCCTGTGATTGTGTTGGTGGATGCTGAAAAGCTGAAGCTGGGAGACCTGGTGGGTGTGAACAAAGATTCCTGCCTGATCCTGGAGACCCTGCCTACAGAGTACGACTCACGCGGGAAGGCCATGAAGGTGAATGAGAGGTCTACAGAGCAGTACGGTGACACTGGCGGTTGGACAAGCAGATTCAGGAGCTGGTGGAGGCCATTGTCTTGCCAATGAACCAAATGAGTTTGAGAACTTGGGGATCCGGCCTCCAAAGGGGGTGCTAATGTATGGGTTGCCAGGGACTGGGAAGACGCTGCTGGCCTGGGCCTGTGCAGCGCAGATCTAGGCCACCTTCCTGAAACTGGCAGGGCCCCAGCTGGTACAGATGTTCCTTGGGTCGGGGCCAACCTGGTCCAGGATGTCTTCCCGCTGGCCAAGGAGAAAGCGCCATCCAGCATCTTCAGTCAATGAGCTGGATGCCAATGGCACCAAGTGCTTTGACAATGAGAAGGCCAGGGACCAGGAAGTGCAGAGGACCATGCCGGAGTTCCTGAACCAGCTGGACAGCTTCCAGCCCAACACCCATGTCAAGGTGATCACAGCCACCAACAGGGGGATATCCTGGACCCTGCCTTGCTCCACTCAGGCCACTTAGACTGAAAGATTGAGTTCTCAATACAGTGAGGAGGCCCGGGCCTGGATCATGCAGATCCACTCTGGGAAGATGAAGGTCAGCCTGGACGTGAACTACGAGGAGCTGGCCCACTGCACCAATGACTTCAATGGGGCCCAGTGCAAGGCTGCGTGTGTGGAAGTGGCCATGATCGCCCTGCACAGGTGTGCCACAGAGCGGATCCACAAGGACTACATGGAGGGCTTCCTGGAGGTACGGGCCAAGAAGAAGGCCAACTTGCAGTACTGCGCCTAGGCCACTGCCAACTGCCTCGCAATAAATGGCCCTGTCTGAAAAAAAAATAAAAATGGTAGTACTCATAAGTGAAATAAATCAGACCCACATGTGTAAAAATCATATTGTCTCCTTAATATAAGAACCTGAAAGAGTAAATAAAATCTGAAAAGTACAATAGAGACTGTGAAGGGAAAAGAAACTGTTCAAAGGGAAAGAACAACTGGGATGAGGGAAAGGAGAAAAGAAGGGAAAAGCTATATATCTATCTATATCTATATCGATATATATGATAGCCTGGATAATTATACTTTTGATTTGTGTTGTTCTATTGAAAAAAGCAGGTAATGCTTAATCTTTTCTCTCTTTTTAATTTTTTGACCAATTTTTCATGCTTCTATCTGGTAATCTGAACAACTAATTTGAAGACAATAATATGTAGCACAACAACCATTGTTGAATTTCTATCATTTTTTAAGTGAAATTCTTAAATTCTTAGTGCTTTTAATTTTTTTGTGCTATTTTTCATTCTTTAAAAAATGGGAAAAAAGATAAATATTAAGAGAGTGAACACTCTAATCTCACAACACAAAGATAAATACTGTTTCTATGTATTCTTTTATTAACTCTTAGGGTTTCTTTATTGTTTTAATTTATCAGTGTTACTGAGAGTAGCAACAAATCATGTTACAGCACTTTGAGGAAATGCAGTCCCATGGTCATATTTGTATTTCTGCAAAACAAAGAAATTGGAAAAATTTCTAGAAATGTTCCTAGTCTATTATAAACAAAGCCCCAGTTTTTCACTGAAGTGAGTCATTATGATTGGAAAATCATTGTAGGAGGTAAAAGTATCAAATACATTCTTTACACAGAGCATGTATCAACTACTGTCATATTCTTTTTCTCTCCAAGAAAGGTTCTTAAATCACTGATATTATTAAAGAAAAACAACAGGAGTGATTTGATATATTTATTAATATCAAAGGAAACACTAATCTGAATGTAATTTTCTTTGCATATCATTTTCATAATACTAACAGAACTAGCAAATTAAAATTTTACCTCAAGTATTTAACAATATTAAACAAAGCATTTATCTTGTGCCAAATCTGTATTGCTGAAAGTAGTTAAAGAACTGTGAAGTTTGAATATATATTAAAAATCTCAGGCTCACCAGCACACAGCTTTTATGATGAGGACCAGCTTGACACATGCAGAGCAGGCAATGATTGATGTTACATAAAAATGAACTGAGTCTGTCCTAGGACTAAGTGACTTGTGGTGAGGCCCATGTCTGGCACAGGGACAAGATTAATCCCCAGGCCAAAGGCTAGGACCCAATCCAGCAAATGGTTTGTTAAGTCCTGGTGCCTCATGGCAAGAAAAACATGACAGCAAGGATTTTGACTCATCCAAGTCCCTGCCAACTCAGGAGTCTCTGAGCAGACAATCAGGTTATTAGCTGATCAGGATCTGTTCCTGCATGCTTTGCCAAAACTGCACTGTTCGTCCATCTTTGAACCTTGACAGTTTCCTGCAGCCCACCCACACACCCCCCAATCAGGCTGTGCACTGAAGAAAGGCCAGGGACACCATGCCTCATGGACTTGGTCCTTCATTGGGCTTCTACCATCCCGGCTCCCCTTGTAACTAAAATACATAGCTTGCTAGCATCATATTCTGTCATCACACCCCCAAGCAGGAGGAGATTAGTGGTCCTAGGCCAAGGCTCCAACATTTTATAAAATTTTAAAAGCCATTAAATCAATAAACCCTCTAAAACCCAATCAAAGCTATTTTCCGGTATGTAGATACGTAGTTTTAATTAATTTCCCCTAGAGTATTAATTAAAGCTGACACAACACTCACATTGGGTTAAGAAGACAATGTACTTGGGTTAACTCATTAAAAACAGTATTTCAATTCTTATTTTGTGTACTTTATGTACAGTATGCTCCTAGTGATAAAATATATTAATAATTTACTATACTTGGCTTATAAAGCATAAATATTTATGTAGCAAAATATCTTCTGGTTTAAAGGATGTTCCATTAGTATGTTTGTTACATTCATCTGCATAGTCAAAGCAAATTAAAGAAATCTGTAGGTTATTTTCTAAAGTGCTTTTATGTCAAATGCTATTATAATTATTGTTTCTATTCATTTTATGGCAAAATTCTTAATGATATTAAATTTTTAAAACTCACACTGAACATTTACAAATGCAAAATTTCTTAAATATTTCTATTGCCTAAATGCCATCTTTTAATGCTATTTTTTTTTTCTCTCAATATTGAGGAAAATAGTAAACTGACCTCTAATGCATCTAGTGTTAATGAGTTTGGTTTATTTATTTTTTAAAGCTTTGCAAACTGTTTTTACTATAAGAGCTTGATCTAAGGCCTCTCATATAATTCTCTAGTATTCTTGCACTTGGTCATTTAACTTTTAGTATTTAAGGCAATGATTCTTTAAGATAGCAGAAAGCAGCTTATGATTTTATATGTTATAATATTTAGTCTCTATATTATGGATTTTTTTCTAAACAAAAAGCCTTCACTTGATGACCAGCATGAGATTTCACTTTGGTTTCTATTTTACACATCTATAAGTGTTCTCCCTAATTATATAGCAGCTATTGGAACTTTTACACTCAGTGCTAAATGCTAAAGAGGAAGTATAATGGAATTAGTTTTTTCAGTGACTTTGCCTTCAGCATTGTTTTTGTGAAAAAATGATCTGAATAAGATTCTATTTATAGGGCTGAGGAGATAGCTCAGCAGCATAAGCGCCCACTAGGTCCCAAGTTGAATCCCTGGTACTGAAAAAAAAAAGATTCTATTTATAAATGTGTACTGCTTTTATACAGTGATCATCAAAAACTTGACTGTCACTTTACAAATAAGCTATTAAACTAGTTTTTATGTTTCAAGTAACATAAAACAAAGTTTTGTGCTTTGAGTAATACAGTACAGAGCACAGGACACATTTAATGATGAAATTACTTGACTTGGACTGTCTTGAAAAGACCTCCTTTGCAAATTCTGATTTTGACAATTATCTTTCAATTCTCATACATATTCTAATATGCTGTATTTTAGGTATTGTACTAAGTGAAAACTTATAAATTAGCCTTTTAAAGACTGCTAGATGTGAACAAAATCATAAGAAAGTTTTAAAAATAAATGTTTATGCCATTAAAAAGTTACAGATACATTTGGATCAATTTCTAAAGTTGCTAGAAGATGAAAAGTTGAAATGAGATGCTAACTCCTAGTGTGCAGAGAGAAAATAAGAAAGACAGCAAAGTCAACTCTGCTGTGTGCCACGAGGATTAAACCCAGGGCCCCGGGCACGCTAAGTCCACACTCCTTTAGTTAGCTGCATCCCAACCAAAAGATCAACTCTTTAATGGTTATCTTAGCTAGGTGTGGTGGTGTACAGCAGTGATCTCAACACTCTGTGGCAGGAGAATTGTGAGTTCAAGCCCAGTCTGGGCAATTTTGCGATTTAGGAAGACCCTGTCTCAAAATCACACAAATTAAAAAGGCCTGAGGTCATAGGTCAGCGTGAAGGACCTGGGTTCAATTCCCGGTATAGAAAAAATAAATAAAAGGCAACTTTTTCATATATATTAACAGGTCTAAAAATAGTGCTATGCAGCAGAATAGCTGACACATCAATAACCTGTAGCTGTCAAGTAAAGATCAAACTATAGGCCAAATATTCTAGTTATGCTGCCCAAATACTAAATTTCATGTACATTTCCATCAATGATGGTTTAGTAGGAAAGTTTTAACGTTTAAAGTCTGTCAGTTATCTACAAAATTCTTTTATGGAGCAGATTATTTCCTGATGTCACAAAATGTAGATATAACACACAAGAAGAAAGCAAACCTGGGGCTGGGTAGATAGCTCAGTTGAATAAGCACTTGCCTGGCAAGGACAAGGGCAAGTTCAACCCCCAGTTCTGTGCAAAAGAAAAAAAGCCGTCTGCCCAGAGCAACCTTCTTCTTTCCAAATATCTCCCCTGACTCTTGAAACAAGGTGGGGGTTTCTTCACTTCTCAACCATTATACTGCTATTTAAGTTTTATATCTTCTCTTCTTGTTTCCTAATTAAGGGTATTTCCTGAGATATAGTCCTTGGTCTTCTGATCTTACTCAAACATTTTCATATTTAAGGACAGTCTTTCCTGAGCTGGATTTCTAACAACTTATATACATTTTTCTCTTGGATATTTCCACTACCAAGATTTTACAAATCTATTTGAACTCTGTGCTCATTTTTGCTATAAAATTAATTTACTTTATTGATACCTATCTTGAGTTCCAATCACTCAAGCTCCCAAATTGGAATCTTCTCTGCTTCCAACTGTTTCCCCACCATCCATTCAGTTCTAAAAATACTATTTAGTTGTAACCTTGGTCATAACTGTCACCTTGACTACTCAACATCAGGACTATTCTATCTCACCATCCACACTCTTCCATACTTTTGCCATGTTAATGTTTCTAAAGCACAGTCAGGACCAACCCAATTCCATCATTTATTCCACAAATATTTACTGGACTCTTACTCTATATGAATCACAATGTTTTACATTCTGAAACTGGAATTAGATAAAGGTCTGCTTCAGTGTAACAGGAAGATTCACTTGTAAATAATTTTCGCTCAAATTTAGAAAGGGGTAATAACAATGTACAAAGTTCAGAAAATATAAGGAAACATTTCTAGAGGCATGTATCATTTGTAAAACTTTATAGAATTCACATAGAAGGGTGTGTGTGTATTCTAAGATGAAAAGAGGCATAGCAAATCTATAGGAATGCAATGGGTATCCATGCATGAAGTACTCCACTCATTTACCACAGGCAGAGGGAGCAAGAAATGGCAAGAGCAAGAAAGAAAACTGTAGCTTTAAATAACAAATTTGCCCTTTAGTCTGGAAGCAACAGAAGCCTCTGAACATCTGGCATCTCAGCTGTGCTTCAATATTACTAGATCTGCTCAGTAGAATAAGTGCTGGCCTGACAAGATCAAGGTCCTGAGTTCAATCCCCAGTACCGCAAAATAAATAAAAAGTTCGTGGCTTGCTGGTTAGCTCAGTTGTTTAAAGCGCTGCCTGGGCTAAAGCAGCCAGGAGCTGGAGACCGCGGTTCAATCCCCAGCTCCACAAGCCGCACCCCTGCCCTTAAGGCAGCCTGAACTAGCCAAAAAAAAATCCTTCCCAACATCTGTAGCAGTTACATGTCAGACATGCTGGCAAGGGAGTGATATTTGAGGAAGGGCACTAATGAGAAAACCACTGCATTTCCACAGCTCAGGGATGACAGTGAGAACTCTGACACGTGGAGGTTGTGTGTGTGCCCATGGTTGTATAGATGCCAGGATTGCTGCAGGGGTAGAGTCCACAGAACCTGGCAACTGACTACAGCATGGAAAGGCCAGGCATCCAATTATACAGTGTATCAAAATTTCCAAGTTGGCATTAGGAGGGTGGTAACTGCACAGAAGCTCCCGTGGGACTTCTTGCCCAATTTTTTTTGCCGTCCCGAACAAATAATTGGAAAAGGCAGTGAATATTTACATTTATCATAGCTCAGAAAGAAGTGTGCTCTGCAGAGTGTAAGTGGGCCAAAGAAAAGGCCTGCAGTAGGCCCCTACAATAAGGGAAAGAGTTCTTCTGTGTCCAAAATTCCAGAGTTATCTCTTGCTGCGAAAAAGCTGTGGGGACAGTCTTCCTAACATACACTAACTTCAGGTGCAAACTATGCTATCCAATCACTTGGCTTCCTGCCATAGGTAATGGAAGAATCAAACCGTGTCTCTTGGTTGTGCCCATCTGCAAATGAAGGGTTTAAAAGAAAAAGCCTTTTCTTTTGGAGACAGTGTCTCCCTATGTAGTTCAGACTGGACTCGAACTCACTGTCACTGCGTAATCCAGACTGACCTCAAGCTCACTGTGATCCTCCCACCTTGGATGATTTAGCATCTAAGAAAGAACCAGTCTCAACATAAAAAGGGCCTGGGACATAACTCAGACCACGTGTTCCATCCACAAAATGCGAGGAAAAAGTTAATTTTACTGACAAAAAAACTACGCAGTCTGGGACGCGATTTGGAAGGAAAAAGTCTAAAAATTATGTTCCGGGCAGAGGACTGCTTACACAGTTGCGGAACATTCAAGAAGAAACGGCCCGCGGAGATTGCGTTTCTGTAAGGGGCGCACAGAGCGGACCGCGGAGCCCTCCCGCGCGGCCCCGCCTCGGGTCCGGCCGCG
>NW_004524578.1:21235991-21237939 GCF_000260255.1 Octodon degus
TATTACCTTAGCACCAGGTCCTGATCTACGAAGTTCAGATTCCTCCAAGTGGGTGTTGCTTGGATCTGGCTGGGGTCTGGCTGCTGTGCTCCACTTCTTCCTGCTGCAGCCATTTGAGCTGAACCCTTTGTGTCACTCTGGCAAGATGTTCTGTTCCTGAATCAGCAGGGTGGGCCTTGCCTCTAGCCTCTTTGTAGGGAGTTTTGCTGAAGGGTTCCACGCTGGGCCTGCACTCTCACAAGATGGAGACTTCTGGCTTCTTTCCTAAGTCTCTCTGGAACCTCTCCTCAGTCTTGGTTTCACCATGCAAAGAACTCTCAGGCTAACATCTCAGAGATCCTGGTCCAGGCCTCTCTGGTCCTGCTTTACCCGCATTTTTAGCCCTGCCTTCCCCGCATTAGGTTTTCATATTAAGATGTAAAGAAAATTTTATTGTTGACATAGGGTCTTGCTATGCAGTTTGGACTCCTAGTGATTCTTGTGCCTCAACTTCTCCAACCACCATGCCCTGTTTCAGGGCCAGCATGGCATGCAGTACTGAGGATCATTCTCAGGACCTTGTGCTTTTTAGGCAGGCACTTACACTGCAGAGCTATCTACCCAGGTCAACAAAATTTTAAGATAAGGTTTTCCCTGGACCCATCTAATTATATCATTAGGCAGTAGGCCGAGTCTTGATACAACAAATACTTAGAGTCAGCAGTGGCCTTACTATACCTCTGGATCTCTGAAAGCAGAGGGATCATTAAAAATATCTATGAGCTAAATAGGAAAAATCAGAAACAAAAAAATCTATGAATTAATAAAACATAGGCACTGACCTAGTAACACAGGCGACCAGACTAGGACGGCAGCTGACAGAGTAGTACCTTCTGCCATGCCAGCTACTAACAGCAGGTATAGACAGCTGTGGACTAAAGGGACAGGACTGCAGTGAGGAATGTTTCTCAGGATGCTCAGAAGAGACATTCCCCAATACTATTTAAATATGAAACATCTGGTACAGTGAGGGCTGCATAGGGTTGGATTATCAGCCCCATTTGAAAAACTAGGGAAAGTCCTGTTAACGTGTTATATCTGCATTTTGTACAAATAATCTCTTTAGTAGCTTTTTGCCAGCAGTCACTATCAGACTGCCCTCTGTGCTTAAAAGCAGGAAAAAAAAAAAAGCAGTGTCTGTTCCATAAGACAGTAACATGGGGGAAAAAACTAATCTGAGTGTGAACCACATACTGAAGTCAGGTTAAACAGAATTTATAATAGTCTTATATTAACCTACAGCATTAGGCATAAGGAGTCCTGGCTTCCAGTGCTGCGCTTGCAAGGTCAGTAGCCTTGAGAAAATGACTTAAACTTTGATATTATTAGCTCACTTACAAAAATGAAAACAATACCCACACAACCACCTGCACAAAATAAAATGACCAAACGAAGAGCCTAACAATATAAACTAGAATTATAACTATTAAATCCCCAGCATACAAAATAAGCATGTGCTAAAGTAGTGGCAGGAAAAGTACCTGGTAAACTGTGAAGCAGCATTTGACAGGAAGGCTGCAGAGTAACTGATAATAGATGAGGAAGGGCAGGAGACCTTGAGAATTAAGGGGTTGTCACTGTTTCCTTATGTGAATTCACCTGTGCATTTAAAAAGCAAGTTGTATCCTTTAGGAACTCACAAACATTTCAAATGTGGAAGAAAGTTTGTCTAAAAGTTGAGCTAAAAGTAGCATTTCTGTTTAAAAATTGGCTCTGATTTTAAAATGTCAAATGTTGACTAATGTCTCTTGAGAACAACTTGCAGGAAACTTGATCTACTCTTTTTCTTTGGTTAATTTTTAAGTCCTAGAAGGATTTGGGGTATCCAAGCTGTAATAACCTTGAGTCTCTGCTCTAGGAATAGTGTTTGGCTTCTTGAAACCTTACGGCAAAGAGATGTCCAGGAAGA
>NW_004524578.1:21238755-21242270 GCF_000260255.1 Octodon degus
GCACGCGCCGCGGTTCCCCGCGCCCGGGACTCGGCGGCCGGAGGCGCCTTCCCTCCCCGTCCGGGGCGCACACAGAGGCCACGTCTTCCGGCCCCGCCACCACGCAGGGTGAGCGCGGAGGGGCAGCATCGCCCGCCAGGACCCCGAGGTCGGCCGTGGAGCTCCGACGCTCGCGCCAAAGCCCGGAGAAGCCGCGCGTGGCCCAAAGCGAGCGCCCACGGCCGGCGAGCCTCGCGGCCCTGCGCCCCGGAAGCGGAAGTCGGGCGGCCCTGCTCGCCGGCGGAAGAGGCCCCGTTGCCTGGGAGAGCCTTAAAGGTGCCCGGCCTCGCTGTGCGCCGGTCCGACGTCGCTGCGCCGGCGAGGGTCTCGGAGGGGCTGGGCCGGAGCCGGACGCGCACGGTCGCTGGCGGTGAGTCGCGCGTGGGGGGCGACGGGGAGGAGAGACGGGGCGTGCAGGCTGGGGCCCGCGGGGCGGCTGGGCTGTGCGCCGTGCGCGGGGCCTGGCGGGGCTGGAGCCTCTCGTGCAGCCTCCGGGCCCTGCGCCCAAGGGGCTCGGCGCTGCTGGAGGAGGCGACCCGCCTGCGCGCTGACGGACGGCCTGTGACGTGCTTTGAGCGCGGACCGAGCGGCGCGGTGTCCAGCTAGTGGCGTCTGTTCCGGTGAGGGACCTCCTAGAGCTTTCACTGGCACAGACGGCCGGCTGCGGCGCGAGCACCCTCGCCACCACTGCTCGGTTCTGTGGGGTCGCCTCGGGGCCGCCAGACGCCGGCCTGCTTAGTCGTTACCACGGTGCTGTCTTGGATTGTGTGTGTGAATAAATTAGCCCTGTCGGATACAGATCTGAAAGGTCGTAGCCTTGTTTTTAACAGAAGAGCATATACCTCATGAGGTTGTTAATGCTTGAACTACAGTGTTGGTTTTGAAGGCCCAGAGGACGTTTCGTAGTCTCCTCTAGCTCTGTACTGTAAGTTCTAGTTCTCTTTTAGGAATATTAGCACTAGAAGTCTTTAGGACAACGTTAGGGGCCTAACGTTGCAGTGGTCATGTGCGTATTGCAGGCTCCTAGTTAGCACAGTGCCTGGAATTTTAGTCAAGACGTTTTGGTCAAAACGGATGTGGTGGCGCACAAATGTAATCCCAGGACTCCGGAGGCTGAGGCAGGAGGATCACTGTGAGTTAAAAGAGGCCAGCCTGACCTGCATTGTGAAATTCCATCTCAAAAAGACAGAGTAGAAATTGTTGGCCAGGTGCTGGGATTGAATCCAGGGATCGACAAAAGTCTAACTAAATTGCCAGGGTAGGCTGGAATTTGGCGGTCCTCCAGCATTAGCTGGGATTAGTTCTGCCTCCACCACCGATTTATGACACTTCTAATTCAGCCCTTTCATTGACTAAGGCCCTTAAATTCCCCGCTGTTTTGATTTCCATCTTTAAAGGGTTTCCTTCAAGTGTTTTAACCCCCTGCACAGGTTTAAGTATTAAATAGCAGTAAACATTAAATAGTTGCCTCAAATCTTTGGGATAAGTTTGCATTGATTTCAATTGTTTAAATTCTGTTTTATGGATAATATTCGTTTACATGTATGTTGGAGAGGGACCTCTGAGAGAACACAACCATAGAGTCACATTTATGATTTTACTGCTCATCTGGATTAGTTGTGGCTCATCTTTAATGTCTTCTGTGATTCCTATGCAAATGACTATGGGTTTTAATTAGTTAAATTTACTTTAAATTCATTTTTAGATTTGAACATTTGACAATTTGCCAATCCTAGACAAATTGGAAGTAGGATATTTGATACAACATACTCTCTAAACTAGAATATCCATGGGGACAACACGCTTGGGCCCCCACTCTTTGACAGGAGCTTTCTTTTCCCCAATAAATATATTCTGCTCATAAAAAAAAATAATAAACTAGAATATCTGGATAATTGGATCTTGAGACTTTTTTTTTCAGCCACCTATAATGGGAAAAAATGCAAAACAGCTTGCATTGAACACAGAATTTTTCAGTTTGTTCAATACTTACCTCTTCTGCCTTATTTTTCTGCATCTTATGCTTCTCCCTTTATTTATGTTTCTTTTTTTAAAGACAGTCCAGGTTAGCCTCACTCAAAATTATCCTTCTTCAGCCCTGAATTCTGTCATTATAGGCATACACTACTATGACTTTCCTTTCATGTTTATGCCATATCTTTTCTACTAGATTGAGATCTCTTTGGGAGCGGAGCCCATGCTGTATTTATTGTTCATGTTTGTATTGCAGGGCCCTAAATAGCACAATGCCTGGAATTTAGTAGTTACAAAATGTTAGCTGTGTTGGTACACACCAGTACTCCCATCTGCTTGGGAGGCTGAGGCAGGGTGATCACAAGTAGCCCGGGCAACTTCGTGAGTCAGCAAAAAAGAAAGGGAGAAATGGACTGAATTCTTAAGTTTAAAGTTGTGTGCCACCAAAAATTGTTCATTTGTTTTTTATTATCTGATAAGATAGTATTTTTAAAAATTCTAATAGAAACATTTTTTAACTGATAGAATTTCAGGATGACTGACACTTCTGAAGCTATTCCAAACTTTGAAGAGATGTTTGCAAACAGATTCACAGAAGATGATAAAGAATACCAGGATTATTTGAAACGCCCCCCTGAATCCCCTCCAGTTATTGAAGAATGGAATAGCAGAGCTGGTGGGAACCAAAGAAACAGAGGCAATCGGTATGTATTTCTGCAGGAGAATAAATGTGCATGGCGATGTGGGAGAGGATAGCTTTAACTGCCTGACTTCGGCCAGGGAGGGCAGCAACTGGCGTTTTCAGTATGGTCTATACCTGCTGCCTGTTAACAGTGCTTGCACACAGTAAGTGCTAAGTTTCTTAGCAGTATATATATGTTCTTTTCCTTACTATTCAATTGTATGTTTTAAAATCTTTTTTTAAATGTTCTTTTTGTAGACTAATTTTTCTTTACAATTAGATTTTAAAAAGTCTTTATTCCACACAAAAAAAGTTATTGTTTTACCAAGTGTGGTGCTACAGGCCTATGGTCCTAGCACTGAGAGAAGGTAAGGTAGAAGGACTGCGATTTTGAATCCTGCATAGGCAGTTTAGACCCTGTTGCAAGGGCTGGAGATGTAGTTCAGTGGTAGAGTGCCCCTGGGTTCAATCTGCCAGTACCACTAAATAAATAAATAAATAAATAAAAATTTAAAGTATTGTTTTGATATTACTTTAGAAATTAACAAAATGGAAATTATTCCTATTTAGTCATTTAGAATTATTAAAGGCATAGTTGTGCTGTTTTTGTACAACTGAATAGATTTCAGTTGATTTAGAATCATGGTATTGTTTGGGTTTGTTATTTGCTTATTTCTTTATAAATTGTATTCAGTATGATACTGGAAGAATGATTACAGTCTTAGCAAAGTTTTAATTAACTGGTGCTACAATAGTCTCTGTAGAAATATGTTTTAAAATCTCATTTTAGATTGTGTTAGAATGAGAATTCAAATGTTCT
>NW_004524578.1:21249972-21257371 GCF_000260255.1 Octodon degus
TCTTTTGGATTTTATGCCTAAAAGAACAAGATTTTGATAATTCAGAATTAAGAGTAATGAAATGTCAAGTTTTCTTTTTTCCCCCTGAAAAAACAGGAGCCTGTGTTGGCCAGAACTCCTGGCTCAAGTGGTCCTACCTTCACCTCCCAAGTAGTGGAGACTATAGGAGTGTCTGCACACCTGGCGGAAATGTCAGTTTTAAGTTTAGAAAGCTAAAGCAGAAGGAAATCATTTTTCACTTGTTACCAACAGCACTAATTTTTAACTCATAAAAACACTTTGTTCCTAAACACAGTATTTTTACACTTAAAAATTTTTCTACTACTTTATTTCATTAACTGAGCTTGCATTTTGCATTCTATTAAGTAACAGAATTCCTGAGATAATCAATTTATAAAGAGGAAAGGTTTATTTTGACTTACGGTTGTTAAGCTGGCCTTAATGTTTTTGCGCCTGATAGTTAATGTGTCAATTCAGGAGACCTGTTCACTTCATGGTGGTTTGGAAGGAACAGGAAAGGGGTGGGGTCCAAATATCCTCCCCAGTATCTGACTTCCTCCTAGGCCCCATCCCTCAAGGGTTCCATCACCTAGTATTGTGATGAGCCAAGGACTTCAGCTTCTTACATGTGGCCTTTTCCAGAACATGCAAGATCCAAACTGCAGCAGAACCCAAACAGACTTGGGCATATATGTACAGTTGCCTGTGCTCTGGGCCACTGAGCGTTAGTTAGCACTGTCTTAACTAAACCGAGAGAGCAAAATTTTTTTCTGTGTGGAAATAACAATTCCCAGGCTGAGGCAGCTCGTGAGGCTGCCAGACTTGCTAACTGAAAATGGTACTTGGGAAAGCACTCAATTACTGTCAGACAAAGAGGAATTATGTATAATCTGGTCTATTCTTGGAAAAGCCTATTTTGATTTTTAATATTCTACATTTTAACCAAAAAAGAATCTTGAGTGTATAAATATAAATAAGGGTTTTGAAATACTAAATAGGCTTTGGTTAATTTTATGTGCAAAAACTATAGTGGTCTGTCTTAGATATTTTTCTCATTCCTAGGACACAATACCCGACACCCACAACTTAAAGGGGAGAGATTTATGGTGATGTGTTTTACAGGTCTCAGTCCTTGCATGGTCAGCAGGTTCCGAGGCAGGATGGCATGGCAGTGAGTGCTGGGCACTGGAGAGGGATACATGTTCTGTCCTGGCAGCAGGGAAGCGCAGTGAAGGAAGGAGTGTGAGGGAGAGACACCTTTCCAGGTGACACCCCACACCACCCTTTCCTGCGAGACTCCACCTCCTTGCAGCGCTTGTAACCATGAACTCAGTGCACTAATCCCCTGCTGAGTGTCACGCCTCCATGACCCAGTCCCCTCCCCAAAGTCCCACCCATGAGTACATGAGCCTCTGGGAGGGGACATCTAGTTGTAAACCAGAGTCACTGAAAGAACCCTTCTTGTGTATAAACTTAACAAGGTCTGCTTTAAAAATTCTCAAGTTTTACACTTGGAATGAATTAAGACCAACAGGAGAAAACACTTGACACTGGGAAAAGTTAATATCTTTAGTGTTTGGATTAACAGTTCACGATTCAGATATACACAGACTGATCAAAAAATATGGTGTGCTTAGATAAAATTTATTATGGTAAAAGACACGCTGCTATTAATCTCCCTCAACTTCCCCTTGCTTCATACACTTAGATTATGGTCCATGGGAACTATGTAACAGGAATAACAAAGTCTTTATTATTTGCAGGCATCCTATAGGCACTCACCAAACTGGGACAATGGGCACATTTCTTTGTTCCTCTTTGCTTATATAGGTTCCCCAGTTGCCCCGGCAACTGTGTTGGAGTGTCACGCCTACCTATGAGCGAGGTCACAGCTTGGCCATTGGGATTTATGGCTACAAATGGGCTCTACTTCCATTCATTGGTCCTGCTTCCTCACTGATCTCTTTCATGTTTGTGAAGTTCTAACAAGGCAGGGGAAAAAGTGAAGGATGGGGCAATTTAGGTAAGGCCAAATGGGGAGGTGGCCCAGCCCAGGTATCTCCTGTCTCTAAACACTTCAGGCAGGGGTAAACTTGAGTTGATTTCTGTCTCAGTCTCTCCTTTTTTTTTTTTTTTTTTTTTGCTTTTGCTTTTTTTTTATTTTAATGAGAGAAAAAAAGATAAAATAGCAATGAAACAGTTTCAAAATGTAGGATGGTTATAAGAATTAATACACTACATATTGTCTTCATAGTGATTATTCAGAGGACAAGATGCAAACATGATATCTTGTCAAAACAATATTAGTACAAGCTTTTATTCTCAATGAACTAAGAGAAAGCTGTATATCCTAACTCTCTTGTGTATACATATTTTTTTTTCTTTTTTTGGTCCACAACAAAACAGTCCTTTACACTTTTGTGAAGTTAGTTGCCTTGCAACTGATAGGTAACCTTAACCAGACAGGATGGTCATCTCAGGAGTGAGGCAGTTTGTTTGCTTTAGGCACTCGGCCAAGTTCCACTTACACATATTTGATCGATTTCCTAGCTTTCTGGCTCCCAACATATCCCCCTCTGATTTTGTTTTGTCAGAGATGGGTGTTCCACTTCAGTTAGAGAAGCTGTATTTGGAGAAGTCTTTAAGACCTTTTCATGCTTGAAGCCAGTCTAAAGATTGTAGGTACTTGAATTTAGCAGAATAACCCAATATAGTCCGATAGTCCATAATAGTAGTGGGTTATCAGCAGAACTGGCAATTGTCAGAAGTTGTTGGACTTGAGCCTTTTACAGCTCAGCAAAGTATGGCATTACTTTTTATACCTCGTAGTTATACTTTTCTGCTGGATGGTTAAGACCAAGATAAAGCAAGACCTATGTAACAAGGATTGTAGCTTTTGGATCTGATAAAATAAAGTCATTCAAATCCCCTCAGGATTTATCCTGAGACCCTGTACCTCAGATTGTAGATCCTTTATCAGTGTCAGCCATGTGGATGAGTCACAGCCATTGCTTGGCCAATTTGCTCCCTGAAAGCCTGAGAGAATGTTATCTCTCCATGTGTTTCTCCTTAGGCACACTGTACATCATCGATCACTTTCCTCCGTGGCCCCATAATCTTGAACAGAAAATGTGCGTCACCACTGAGTTACAGGATGTCACAGCACAGGTTCTCTTATGTCCTGAGTCTTCACTGACCTTGAAGGGCTAGGGCCAAAATATTGAGTATCCTTGTAGCCCTCTATTTCTCTAATTTTTGGTCTGCAAACTTTAGTTGTTAAACATCCAGAAGAGAAGCTTAATGGTATTATTTACCCTGTAACACAGGCATTTGACCTTAACATCACTATCTGTCTGAATATCAAACATGTTAGAAATAACATGGAACTGCTATTTTCCAACAACTATGGATATTCTAAAATTTAACTCCCTATAGAATGTGAAAGAAAACAATTACACATTTTTACACAGAAACTCAGAAATCAAACCATATACAACATTGTAGCAGGACAATCTTATGACATTTAGTCTCTCCTAAGGTGAATAGGACAATTTACTAGAACCTTCTTTGGTTTAGGGTGCCATCTCCTACAACACCACTGTTCCTGCCACTTTATGACAGTCTTTATGAGATGTGATAAAAAATATAATGAATGCTGCTGTTAGGTACCAGCCAAAGAAAAGACAGGCTCCTAAAAACATTAGTTTGTTATCAACTGTATTTACCAGATCTGGCACCTTAGGATGTCTGGATCTTCTCCAAAGTCAAAATGGTCATGAAAGGTAAATATTTAGAACTGATTCAGGATACAGAGGCAGCTGTGACAGTGTATCTAAAGACACACATGCTTCAGAAAGTGGCAAGGATGGGATAAGTGTTCAAAGCAAGGGGTGTAGATTTTGAGGGGGATTAATGCCAATGTGACTTGCTGTAACAACAACAACCAAAATACACCATATTTTTCTGTCATACCTTTGTTGATATTCTGATCGTCTAAGCAAAGATCTCTCCCGGATCCTGTGTTCAATTGTTCTGGAAGCCAAGTCAACGAGTCTAATTTGTAGGTAAGAACACTGGATTCAAGGCAAGCTTGGGAACAATTACGTCTTCTCTTGTAGAGGTCTGGTTATCCGCAGGGACCAGGTCTTTGGAAAATAAGGATGGGACTGGAGAGCCTGTGAACTGTGGACATTCTGGGAGAGAATGGTGCAGGGCCGGCCGAACTGGCTGCATGGGTGCCCTTAGTTGGGCTGTACCACAAGTGAGAGGGAGGTAATTCTGTCACACTAGAGAGTCTCACTCTAAGAAGTTTGCTTATCTTGAAGTCTGTTAGAAAAACTGTAGATAGTAACCCTCTGAATAAGATTTGTAGGACAGGATAAAAGCAGTTAAAAAAGAAGACAAACCTTCCATCCAAACTACAAATATATGACTTGCCCACTCCCTGGAGTGAAAGCACATACATAAAAAGGATGAAATCCTGTTATTAGGGCCAGGGAGATGGCTCAGTGGAATAAATGCTTCCCTGGCAAGTGCAAGGGCCTGAGTTCAATCCCCGATTCCACCACACACAAAAAAAAGAAAAAAAGAAATCCTGTCACTGTGGCCACATGGGTTGGTACTGGAGGGGAGGACACCATTAAGTGAAGTACATCAGACAGACTAATACCACATGTCCTCATTTGCAGACACTAAAAAGTTTATCTCAGAGAAGTAAAGAACAGAATGGAGTACAAAGCCATGAAGGGGAATACAAAAGAGAGGCAGGATGGGTAGTGGGTAATAAAATCTCGTGAGGGAGGAGAAGCAGTTCTAATGTTCTTTAGCTTAGTAGGATCACCATAGTCTATAGCTACTAATTGTACATCTCAAAATAACCAGAGAAGAGTCTGAATATTTCTAATGGAAATAATATTTGAGGAAATGGAAATTCTAATTATCTGGAT
The DNA here is from genome assembly GCF_000260255.1 of Octodon degus. Classification (NCBI taxonomy): domain Eukaryota; kingdom Metazoa; phylum Chordata; class Mammalia; order Rodentia; family Octodontidae; genus Octodon; species Octodon degus. The sequence goes on from NW_004524578.1 coordinate 21,254,919, forward strand.
ATCATTATTATACAATTATACATGTAGCAAATTATAATAGGGTCCCCCAATAAATAAGCACAAATATTATACGTCAATTAAAAATAGTATTTTTTTTGAAAAATCAAAGTAGCACTAGAGAAGGCTCAGAAAGGGTATCTGGACAGTCAGGTTTTGCCTCCAGTCAGAGGGAGCGCCTGTGAATTGATGTGGGTCTAAGCAGATCAGTTCAGAATCTTTCATCAGTATCTTCATGGGCCACTTCAGCTGGTGTTTTCACTCCTGTTCCTAAGGGGCACCAGGTTCCATGTATTAATTACCACGTAGATTTTCTCTGAGTTTCTGTGACTTCTCCTGGGAGCGCATCAGGAGAGGAAGTGATGATGATCTCATGGTTCTTTTCCACTGCCTGTTCCTTTAATTCCCTACAGAGTCTGCAGTCTCTTTGTCTGAGCTAAGTAAATAAACCTGCTCTAATTACTTAAGGCAAAGCTTTGTTGTTCGGATTTTTCTCATTCAGAAATTTCCTTAGCAATGTACGTTGCAAGTATAAAAATAATATAAAAAGAAAAATATACAAATGAGTAATTTGCCACCAACCTGTTGTGTACACTTTTGTTATGCTCATACACCCAGTTTTTCCTTTCTTCTTATTATCTTATATATACACAGTAAAACTTAACAGAATGTAATGAACATAATTCTAGGTCAGTACCTATAAGTTAAAACATAATGATTTAATTTTATTATTATATAATACGGATTTCTCATTGATTATATGAGGGTTTTGCTGTTGTTGTTATTGTTGTTTTTGGCCCATACTAGTAATGTTGCTTCTGTGTGAGCATTTATATGGTGCTTTTGTGTGTCCTGGGGAATACTCTCAAAAGAATTGTTGGGTTAAAAGATCAGTTTTAATTTTAAGCATGCTGACACATTTTAAAACACTGGAAGGGGCTGGGGAGATAGTTCAGCAGAATAAGCACTTGCCTGGCAAGCACAAGGTCCTGAGTTCAATCCCCGGTACCACCAAAAAAAAAAAATGCAGGTTCATATTCCTGTCAGTAACTGCTGGGAACCCCTGAAGCTGAAATTGACCCTAGTAGGAGGGCAGGATGAGGCAGCATTGCCTAAAGCAGTCAAGCTACCTCAGTCCTGAGAAAAACATCCTGGCTCCACATTATGGGCTATTAGTTGCTCGGCAACCTTGTATCTTGCAACTTTGTAAAAGTATAAATAAAGGCCCTTACTATGTTCAGGGTCTTCTCACCAACCTGGCAGATGGGTTCTTGTCTTCTTGTCTATCTTTTACTCATTCCTGCCACTGTTTCTCCCAGGGTACAATGGATCCAAGAGACCAATTGATCCCTATGAGAAATGTGTGTCTCCCTTCCTGTGTGGCTTCAACTTTTTGTCTGGATTGTTACAGACTTTTTAATCTTTAAAATAAGAGAACTGTACTGTTTGTTGAGTGCTCTTTGTCATTATTTCTTCGGGATTTTCCTGCTTCTGCATTTAAATATTTGTTCTGAGCCAGGCCTCTGGTTGTCTTCTTCAGGACTCATGATATGTTGATATTCCTTTCTCTGACTTCCATAGCTGCAGTTCTTTCTTTGCTCATTCTTCTATCTTGCCTTCTAAATCCCATAGCTGACTTTCAGCCCCTTCTCTATTGTGTCGTTTCTAACATGGCCTTGTTTCTCTGATGCTATTATTTTTTTATTTTTAAATTCAATTAGCTACATTTCAAGTGCTCAGTAGCTACCCTGGGATGGAACAGAACAGCTTTCAGATGATGGTGACAGGCTTACAGTTCTGGTGACTCACCTCTCCCTCCAGTGTCTCATTCTACCCATGCATCTCTGAGGAAATCAAAGGCTTTGCAACAGTGTTGATAGTCTGTGTTACAAAGGAGGGGAACTGCGTGGAGAAATGACCAAAGAGTCTAACTTGCAGCTGCAGTCTGGAGACTCACCTGTGCCTACACTCTTATGCATAAAGGGTAAGAGATAATAGGGTTGTAAGATACTAAAAACCTTACCAGTTCATTGTAAGAATTACCTGAAGAGAGTCCCTGTGTATAGATGGTCTTTTGTAGCCCAGAAAAGAGTTCCTGGCTATGAAGGGCCACTCAGAGAAGACAGGCTGGCTAAAATTCCAGCCACAAAGCTAGGCGTGGTGGCACATGCCTGTAATTCCAGCACTCATGAGGCTACGGGAGAAAGATCACAGAGTTTGAGACCAGCCTGAGCTACATAGTTCAAGGCTAGCCTGGACTGCATAGCAAGACCCTGTCTCAAAACAAAACAAAATGGACAAAAATAAAATTCCAGCATTCTGGGAGGCTAAGGAAGGAGGACTGCACATCTGAGCCCAGCCTGGGTGGCTTAGCTTCTTAGGAGATCCTGTGTTAAAAAATTAAAAAGGACTGAGAATATAGTTCAGTGTGGAGGCCCTGAATTCAATCTTCAATA
>NW_004524578.1:21257471-21258844 GCF_000260255.1 Octodon degus
TTTTAGTAAAATCATTTGCTTTGTTAATACGACAAAAATTCGTGTGTGTTCTGTTGTCACAGTTTTCCATCACATTTTAGAGAATGGATCATTAATGTTTTTGAACTTGAAACTTTAAAAAATAGATCTTACAGAAAGATGTAATGGTTGCTGAGAATAAATACTCCCTTGAAAACATTGTGGATTATATTGTTTGACTTCAACCTCAGATTCATCATTTCAAGATTTCATAGTGCTTTGAGTTTGGTATATTTTCCTTGTTTGACCTGTAGAAGTTTTAAGACAGAAATAAAAAATGCAAATAAAAAATGCTTGCTTTTACTTTGTAAGGTAAAAGAATATCCCTATTAGATTCCAACTGAGATGTGCTCATTTCTAAAATTCTGCAGAGGTAGTACAGTCAGTTCATGAATGCACCATGACGCTTGCTTACAGGTAACATCAGCAGTTGAAAGGGCAGAACAACTGTAGTTAACTGACTTTGGCTTGTGTTATATGACTGTTGCATTTTGTGATTGTTTACTCCATATGTATAGTTAGACCACAACTAGTTTTGTCTATTTAGAGGAAAATCAAGAATAAAGCTGTAAAATAAGAAAGGACTCATTATTAGTTCAGGATCTTGGTCTGGGGGTGGGTGGAATTAGGGCACACATCACTGTATACAACATAAAGCTTTTTGCTAACTTAAAACATAGCAGTAAAAAAATTGATATTCTGGCCCGGAAAATAGCTCAGGGGCATAAGCGCCTGCCTGACAAGTGTAAGGTCTTAAGTTTGGTCCCCAGTACCAAAAAAAAAAAGAAATTCATGTTACATAAAAGTTTGTTCCGTATACTGACTTCTTTTTTTGGTACTTACATTGTGGGTTGGTTTTACATACTCATTTCTAAATGCATACCTTTCCTGCTTCCTTTTCTAAAATAACAGTGGGAAATCATTCTATTTCAGATCATTTAGTGGCTATTACAATAGTTTTTTTTATTCATGTCAAATTTTTAAAGATTTAGCAACTTCCTGAGTTTTGGCAAGTTAGTCCACTTATTAATAAAGTGAGATGTACTTTTTGAGTTTTTTAAATTACTGTGCTCTTCATATTTGTTGAAAAGGCCTTAGTTTACGGGTAATATTAAAAGGACAGGTTTCTTTGCAGGTCAAAAGCAATCAAAGGGCAACTTTTAAGTCTGGTGTGCCTTTGCTCTTAGCACCTCTGCCTCAGCCAATGGGATGCGCCTCTGACCTGCATGGTCAGTGGGCTGTTACTGAAAGTTCTAGAAGGTTGCCAACCCTGGCATAGGCCCTTGAGATTGACTTTTCCAGGTGCTTCTCTGTGCTCTTATGCTCTGCCTGTCTCCTCCACCTCTTCATGAAGA
>NW_004524578.1:21260298-21262425 GCF_000260255.1 Octodon degus
ATAAAAAAAAAAAAAAAAAGTAATAGGTCATCCCCAGCAAGCAGCAGAAATGGGAGCTCCAGACCATCATGTTCTCTATAAGTTCTCTAAAAGCAGTCTTCAAGAGCTCTTCCCTAGTGGACAGGATGTACTCATTAGAGCATCCCACCTGGATGCTTTTTGGCTACTTGGCTGGTGTGTTCAAGTGACAAGATGGCATCTTGATTAGAAATTAGTTCCTTGCCAGTTGCCCAGTCAAGACCTTATTTTCAGAAAATATGGGATTCCTGAAAGATGCACTTTGGGAGAGTACTCAAGACCATGCCGACTCCACACAACACTGTCCTGGGATCAACTCCTGAAGATAGGAGGGTCTCCTAAGGGATGTCTCTGCAGAGACCGGATGGATCAGAGTTTGTGAGACCCTCGTGGCTGTGCAGAACAGTGTCAGCTCTCTTCAAAGGGAAAGAACTTCCCACATCAAAGTATGTGTAAGGGGCCGGGGAGATGGCTCAGTGGAATAAGCGCTTCCCTGGCAAGCTCAAGGGCCTGAGTTCAATCCCCGGTTCCGAAGGCGGGGGGAAAAAACAAACAAACACGTATCACTCTCTGCATTATAGTGCCACCTCTTGGATGTAAGTGAAAGTCACATGTATTAAAACAACTCAGAGCCATGGTGAATTCTAAAATTTATTTTCTGCCCAGTATGGAATTACTTAAATCACTTGACTTGAAGAGCATGCTGATAGCTCATAGGTCAGAAAAGTGCCTTCTATAGTTTGTGAGTTTCTAGCTATTTGAAACTACATACTGCAAAGGTGCTGCTTGTATTCTCAGTCTCCTCCCTCCAGCCTCCAGCCAAGAGAAGAGCGTAGAATAGCCGAGGGTCCAGAGTCTGTGCTGGCCTCCAGGGCAAAAAGAGCCAGGGATTTCCTTCTCTAGTTGCTAATATATAGTGTAGGTATCCAAGCTATTAATAAACCCCTTCTGCAGAAGTGCTTATCTTTTATTACAGGAGGGATGAAGGTACAGGGCTAGATCACCAGAGTGAATCAGCACCGCTGGATGGCTTATCTTTTGAGCTTCATTTATGGGCTCCCTCAAAGCCAGGATCTTCAGAACAGTATAGGAAAAAAAAAAGTGTAATCATATCAATTAACTGGCTGGCTAACCAGTATTCACTTAAAATTAATGGGGTGAGCCAGGCAATGACTATATTAAAAGTGTTATGGAGGTTGGAGGTTTTGTGTTGTAAGCTTGACTTACACTTGGGTCTATGTCAGTATTCCTAGGAAAGACCAAGCCCCAGTTGAAGAAAGCTGTATAAGTAAACTATGGCAGGTCAAGGCACCTTCACTGTGATACGTCACTTCTGGGCAAGAGCCCTATGTGGGACAAGAAGCTGTTTGACTGCTGAAGACCTTCTCCTTTGCAGGCGAGACAGGGCTCTTCTGGGCTGTAGCCGCTGGGCCAGTTCCTGTGTCTGCCAGTGCTTGTTTTGTTTTCTTTGCTGGGCATTCAACTCAGGACTTGCCTATTGCTAAGCTACATCCCGAGGCCTTTAAAATTTTTGAGACAAGGTCTTTCTAAGTTGCCCTGGCCAGCCATGGTCTTGTTATCCTCTTGCCTTTGCCTCTTAAATAGCGGGGATTATAGGTGGGCCACCATGCCTGATTGGCAAGTTTTTTTGTAATAAAGTGTTACTATGATGCTTCCTTTTTATTAGAAAATACTGTTATTTTCTAAAGAAAAAAAACAAAAACCTGATTAGACAAAAAAGTTCCCATTTTAAATACGAGTGTTCTAATTGAAGTGCATAGATTAATGTGGTGGAAATAGTTGGTTTCCATCCAGCCTTTTCTGTTCTTTTTGTAACCCAATTTTATTCTGGGATCCACCCCTGTACTCCTTGATTCCAAATACGCCAACCCTATCTCCAGCTCTAGGATGGGCCTTATTTGGCTTAAAATTATGGCAGTTCTCTTCTATAGTCACTGGCTCAAGGAACTTATAGCCTGGCATTTCCTGACCAAAGGAATTTGTTAATGTGACACCTCCTTGCCTGAAACTGCATGTGACATAACCTGGGCAAGTTATAAGAGAAGGCTGAGTTTTGGGGGAAAGAAATACCAGAGTTTTTCTGAGCTG
>NW_004524578.1:21265419-21323840 GCF_000260255.1 Octodon degus
ACAAAACCATGGTAGGTGTTACTGACTTCATGTGAAGCTTCTATCTTCCCACTAATTTCTCCAGAAGAGAAAGTCAATGTTGGGAGGTCAGGAACACCTGACGATTCACTAGTGATGACAAACAAGTGGGACCATTTTCTGTTTGTTTTTTAGTGTGGTAATGTCTTTTTTTATTAATACATGTTTTCAATACATAACAATTACACTCACCCTGAGAACTGATACATCACATAATCACACTTTAATCATTTGTACATCGTGTTCTCTGTCTCACCCTCCAACCTTCCCACATCTCCAGTGTGGCGAGGTCTTGAAGGAAAAAGTGAGCAAGATTTACCTGACAGCATGCTCAGGAATGGATTTAGAAGGACAAAATGCCGGTAATGGTGGCATTTAAGGACTATAAATGGGGGAATGTAGAGACTGAATAAAGACTGAAGCTCCTGGCAAGTGCAAGGGCCTGAGTTCAAGCCTGGTTCCGCCAAAAAAAAAAAAAGACTGAAATGAAGGAGCCCAAATAGGAAGAATTCACAGATTTTTGTAATTAAATGAGTGAAACTGGCCTTCCAAATTATTTGAAGAAAACAAGCCAATATCTTATGAATCCTGGCTGACATGTTTAAAGACAGACATACCTTATCTAACACCACATCGCTCTTCCTGAGTTCTAAGACCTTGGAAAGATACCGACAGAGCTCAGCGTTGGCCTCTCCCTCTGATGGAGGGGCTGCAATCGCTACATTTATAGCTTCCGTGGTCAGATCTGGAATAAAATGGTATGAACTTTATCCCTGAGGAGTTTTCTTTGTGAAATGAGGAAATTTTGTAAAAAGAGTTTGCGTTTGGTTGGGCACACAGATTTTTCAGTTAACAACTATCAAACTCAGTACAGTTCGCAGTACCAAACCCAGCCAAACTAAAACAAAAAACTTAGAGAATGATTCATCACACTTTGGAGACATAAACATGAGGAGTATGTCTCTATCATTACATGCCATAAATCAAGAAAAAACAAGACCTACCCTATACTACCCCGCTGACCAAGAGGGACCTAGTACCCTGAGAAGTGTCTTGGACTTGGCTCGCTGGAAATGGCACTTTATCTATAGGAAGAGCTCCAGCCTGCAGTTGGAGGAGCCACGCTTCAGCCCCGAAATGTGTCCAAGGAGTTGCACTATGAGGCAGCTCACAGGAAAATACAGGGCTACTCAGGAAAAGGAGAGCACCTTTTCTCTTACATGGATCGTCTCTTACATGACACATGTTTTTGTGAGACCCTTCTCATGCTGCAGTTCAGGGTGGTCTTGTGCTCACTCTAGAGCCCAGGCTGGTCTTGAAATTGAGGCAAGTTTAGCCTCAGCCTCTAGAGTACTGGGATTACAAGCATGCACCACCATGACACATTTTGAAGGCTTTTTTTTTTCCCCAGCACAATTCAGATCAATGGTTTTAGATTTTAAATTCACATAGGAATTAATGAGGGGCCTTAGATTACAGGTTTTCTCCCATTCCTTAGGCCAGTGATCACCGAACTAGACCAAAACACTTCTTTTTTCCTTTTCTGTCCAGTGCCTCTGGGTTTGGAATAGCACAACCTAAGAATAACCTAGGCCAGGGTCTCCAAGTCCCAAGTCAGGGACTAGTACCTGGTGGGGAGCGTGTTAGGAAGAGGACCACAGTATGAAATGAATGGTACAGGGATAAGCCAAGCTTCGTTCCTAGTGACAGCTGCCCGCACTACCTCCTGAGCAGCAATTCTGTCACATCGTGGTGGCATTAGGTTCTCGGAGGAGCAGGAGCCCTACTATGAACTGCACACCAGAGGACTCTAGGTTCTGTGTTCCTCATAACAATCTAATGTAATAGTAAGTTATGTCATTATAAATGACAATGACAGAAAATATGCAGAAAAGTAATTTGCTTGAATCATTCCACCCCTTCCCAACCCAGGAAAAACTGTCTTTCACAAAATGGGTCCCTGGTACCAAAAAGGCTGGAAGTCACTGAACTAGAGTATAGGCACATCCTCCCTAAAATACCAACTTTTTACAAAGTAAACATACAGTGGTTTACATCTAACTTGGTATAACTTAAATAGCATGTATTCACTTTCAAATACCTTTAACATGAGAATCTAGAATTTTTAAATGGAGAACCCTCTAACTGCAAATATGAAAAACATGCTCCGCTGTCACAGGACAAGCGGTCAGCTAAGTGAGATGACAGGAAGGTGGAAGGCGCAGGTCGAGAGTCCCACCACTCCCGCAAGTGTTCACACATACCTGTCACGGCGCTTTGTTTGGAGCCAGGCTTGGCGTGGATGGCTATTGTGACACAACCTTTAGCATCAACTGTCACAGGACCTAACGGACGGAGTGGCTTCTCTGGTTCCTTGCTCTCGTCTTTACTCTAAAATGAAAATCACACAACTTTAAATGGGTTACAAAATGTTTCTACTTACTTAATGCGATCTTCCCAATCCCCTTTATCAAGAGCCAAGACAAACTGTTTACCAGAGGTTCTGAACACCTGTAATACTCCCACACCATTCACCACTATCAGTTGCTCCACCAGGCCTTCTCAGCGCTCCTGCCTCAGAGGAAAACCTGACTTCACGTTGTACTTAGCATTCCTCAGAAGCAAGGACTATCTCTCACCTCTACCATTCTGTGATACATCCCAAGCCCCGCCCCTCCTAATTTCTAAATTCTAAGAAACTCTCACTTAGCACGAGAAGATCTCACCTAGGGATCTTCTCGCCAGTTTCCTAGTGCTGGGAGTACAGGCATGTGTCACCTTCCTCTCTCGGTTTACCGCTGGTGTTGCAGCATAAGGATGAAGTGACAACAGTGACTGATATTTAAGGCCACGCTAGTAATTTATTCGTTCGTTCATTCATTCAACAAGTAACCAATCGCAGGGCAGCGGCCGGCGCGCGGATCCCGGAGGATCAGCAGGACCCCTAGGACTGTAGCGAGGGAGGGGGCGGACGAACCACACAGCATGCGGCGCGGAGACCCACGCCTGGAGAGGCCCGAGCGGCTCCGCCGGGGGAGACGCGGGGCCGGGTCTGGGGTGCAATGGAGCCCACCTCGCCGCGACAGGGACGAGCGTGTCCCCATGGGACGGAAGCGCGCGGCCCGGCGAGGGGCGGTGGGGACCAAACCCGCGCCGCGCCGTCCGTGAGCCCCGCGTCTCCTCCGCGCCCCGGGACTAACCCTGCGGCCCACCTTCTGGACGCCACGGGATTCGCTCTTGGCCTTGCTTGCCGCGCCAGCTTTCTTAGGCATCTCTGACCCAGAAGGGAGCCGCAAAGCTGCGAAAAGCCTCAGCCCACTCTCGAGACTCAGCATCCCTGCCCCAGCGGCCCGGAAGCGGCCTCTGCGCCTGCGCACGTGGAGGTCCGGCGGCGCGCCGACATCCCGCGCATGCGTTCTTGCCCGAGATCGCCCTGTCGCACCTGGCAGGCGTAAGTCCGGTTTCCCGACTTGCAGTCTGAATTGTGAAGAGGCACAGGGCGCCGGGCTCAACGTTCCGTCACTTCTAAATGGCCTAGCAAGACCAACAGAGACCACAGGTGCCCAGCCGCAGCCTGGCCTCAGCGCCTCCATTCATCATCGGGCCACTACTTTGTGCCTGACGCCGAGGGTCCCACAACGTGGAAGAGGCAATATACTGTGACACGTGACATAGCAGCCTGTGAAACTGGGGGAGTGAACAGAGGTGAGATCATGGAGTCAGAGAGGACCTGAAGCTAGGGATCCGCACAGATCAATGTGCTGTTTTAGAAAGCACCAGCTGCAGTGTGGTCAACAGCGACACCCAAGGTAGGAAAATCTGCCACCAAAGAAGGAAAGTGGAGGCCTGTACTAGCGCAGCTACGCAGGGACTGAGAGCTGATCATTGTAAGGACATTCAGTAACTGAAGCTGTCCACTGGGGGATAAATGGATGTGGGAAGGAAAATGAAGAGTGAAGGCAGACTCCCAAGCTTGGGGCTGAAGGAGCAATGTGGAGATCTGAAGTGGACTGTTTTTGATGTAGATAATTAGGACATTGGAGTAGATCTATTCAGGAGATAACTATATAATCCAAGGTTGAGAGATCTGGGTTTGTAATAGATTCTGGAGTCCTCTAGGAGCTGGAAATCAAAGTCATGGCAGAATATTTGGAGCACATGGGGCCAAGAGTGCACCCTAAGGACAGGAATAAAAGTTACCGAAGGATGCTGGCCAGAGATAGGTAGTGTGACAGCTAAGGGAGGGCCCTTCAGGAGTGACAAGTGTCACAGAGAGGGTAAGGAGATGGCCACAGGAAAGTGGGTTTCAGTGGAGAGGAGAAAATGAAAGTATGAAGAACGTTTCAGTGACTTAACCTCGAAGGAGTAACTGTTTGGAGGGGCAGAGGACCCAGTATTCTTAAACTGAATGAATGTTAACAGTTTCTGAAAGTTGATACGAACGAGCCAGGAGAGGAAGTTACACCTAAGGTTCCTGAGTTGGGGGATCTGAACATGAGTAGAAAGAAGCTGAGGTACTCAGGTAAATTTTTTTGCTCCGAATGCCTTCAGGGCAGGTTTGGCTGGCTTGAGTTGTGGGGATTGAACCGCAGCAACCTGAGCCTGACTGCTTTGTTGAAGCAGCCACTTAAAGAGCTGAGCTAAGGGGCAGGCCCCCCTTCAGGTAAATTTGATGGAAGTAACTAAATTTCTATCTAGCTAATGGGGAGGTGTTGATGGTGTAAGGAGGGACAGTGTGATCAGAAATAGTGTGGACAGTTGCCACCGCCAAAGGAAAAGAGGGCTGAGGAGCAACAGAAGCACCCCACAAATCCACAGGCTGTAACCAGGTACACAGAGTGGCACTAAAACTGAAATCAGCTGGAATTACAGCTATACGGCAGACATCTTTGGCCGACTCTGCCAGCAAGAAAGGCAAGACAGGACTCAAGATTCACGGAAAAATACTGAGTGTGGAAACAAGTCTTAGTAGGGACTCACTATTCCTCTCCCATAGCTGGTGGATTGCAATACTGCAGACCCTAGAAAACACTCCTGCAAAAAACAGAGGAATATTATTTGAATTTTGCTTCATTTTTGTCTTTGTTCTTTTATTTTTACCTAATTTTATTTCTTTAACTTAATTTAGGATCTCACATTTGTCTCCCTATGTTCCTTTTATTTTTCAAATGTTATTTCATTTTTCCTTTCCCCACCTCTCCATCCTTACCATTACTGTCAGGCTTTATTAATCTTTAGATATTTGGTTGATGCCATTGTTGAATTCTTTTGTTAATGGTGGCATAATTGTATTTAATAGATACTGTACATCAACACTTGGTTTGTCTTTGTGCCTATAAATACAGATCTCTTTTCTATGGTTAAGGGTGGTACTGTGCTAGATCCATTAGACCAAATATAGTGTCCTACCCAACACAGAATACATTCTTCTCAGCAGCATATGAAATTTTCTCCAAAATAGATGATATAATAATCTGTAAAGAATGCTTAAGTAACTGCAAAAGAATCGTGATTATCCCATGCATAATACCAGATTGCAGGGCCGGAGAGATAGCTCAGTGGACTACGTCCCTGGTTAGGCAAGTGCAGGGACCAGGGTTTGATCCCCAGCACCACATGCCTCACCGGCCCCACCCCCCGGGGCATGCTGAGCCAGCCACTGAGTCCAGGCATGGTGGGGCATGCCTGTAATCCCAGCACTGGGGAGGCTGAAAACAGGAGGATCACTATGAGTACAAGCTACGTAGTGAGACCCTGTACCAAATACATAAAAATAAAATATCAGATTGTAGTGCAGTGAAACTAGAGTCAATGGCAAAAACCCCAAACCCAGAAATTATGCAAATATATGCAAATTAATATATTACTGAAGAACCAATGGGTCACAGAAGAAATCAAGAAATTAGTTCCTAGATACAAACAATAATGCTACTACAACATATCAGAGCCTATGAAACACAATAAAAATAGCCCTAATAGGGAAACTTACAGTTATGATTGCCAACATCAGAAAAGCAGAGCAAGCCCAAATAAATAACCTAATGATATGCCTCAAGGGCTTAGAAAAAGAACAATCCAAATCCAAAGCTAGTACATGGAAATCACAACAGAAATTAATGAAATGGAGACTACAAATAATACAATAAATTGAAGGGCTCATTCCTTGAGAGGATAAACAAAACAGACAAATTCTTGGCTAACCCCCCAAAAAATGCAAAGAAAAGATGCATTTCAATGCAATCAGAAGTTTAAAAAGGCAAAAGCCCAGTACACTGCTTAAGTCTAGATTATTAGCAACTACTTTGGAAAGCCTATAACCCAGTGAATTAGAGAATACAGAAGACATAGCGATTCCTAACACACAAATTGAGCCAAAATGATATAAGGACCCTGAATAATCCAATAATAGGCAATGAAATTAAGCAATAATAAAAAGAACCTACTGTCTAGTGAAAGCCTAGGATCCAATGAATTCACTACTGACTTCTACAAGGACTTCAAGGAATATCTATACTCCTCAAACTAAGGAAACTTGAGAGCGAAAGACCACTATCAAACTCATTCCTAGAAACTAGCATTACCTTGATTCTAAAAACAGGTAAGAACTCACCTAAAAAAACCCTACCAATCTTTTAATGAACACAGATGTAAAACTCCTAGTAAGATACTGGCAAAATGAATACAAAAATTAAAAAGATCACACATGGCCAAGTAGCCTTCGCTTCAGGGGTTCAAGGAAGACTCAACATAGAGAAATCAATAAATGTAAAATACCACATATTCAGAACCAAGGACAAAAATGACAATTATGTCAAGACACAAAGCTTTTGAGAAACCCAACATCTATTCATGATTAAATGCTTAAAATTAGCTAAAGAAGGGTCTTATTTTAAGCTGATAAAAACCATTTATGACAAATGACCAACATTATATTTAAAATGGGGAAAGGCTGAAAGTTTCCCCTCTAAAACCAGAAAGGAGACAACAATGTCCACTATGACCACCCTGTGCTGTATAATGCAGAGATTCCTCTAGTGACCTGTTTCAACTGTTCAGACGTAGGATGAAGGCACACCACTTATACTGACAACCTGCCACTGGAACATGAGACTTGTCTTCTTTGGGAGGGGGATAACAAGTCTGTACATCTTGTTTATAGAGCCTCAATATCTTTTTTTGTACAGTCCCCTTTTTAAAAAAAATCAGTGGTTTAATTTTGGCTGATTGTGCTGTATAATACTGTAGTTTTATGGTCTGCTACACATTATAGTCCTGCATACTGCACGTAATACGCAAGTAAAAGCGAAGTCATCAAGTTAAAATTTTCTTTGACCATTTCTTTGTTCCGAATACTGTAATGTGTACACTGTGTACAAATCCTCATTTAGCAACCAATTCATTTAATGATGCCATCACAGGAATGTAATTTGGTTGTTAAGGAATGACTGTACTCAAAACATTAATCAGGCAAAAAACAGAAAGGGAATAAATATAAGAAATCATTTCCACATGACACAATTCTTTACATAGAGGGCTAAAACATTCTACGAAAGACTTCTAGAATAACCAAATTAGCAATGTAGCAGGATATAAAATTCAACACACAAAAAGCAATAGAGTTCTTTTACACGAATAATACAACAATAGCATTTGTTCACCAGGAAAGAAATTAGGAAAATACTACCATTCACAATAGCATCAAGAAGACTTAGGAATGAACCTAGCCAAGAAAGTGAAAGCCCTCTACAATCAAAACTACCATATTCTGAAGGAAATAGAAAAAGGCATTGGAAAATGGAAGGGTATTTTTGTTTCTGGATAGGTAGAACTGACACTGTCAAAATGATACTTTCGGGGCTGGGGAGATGGCTCAGTGGAATAAGCGCTTCCCTGGCAAGCACAAGGGCCTGAGTTCAATCCCTGGTTCCGCCAAAAAAAAAAAAAAAAAAAAAAAAGATACTTCCAACACTTGTAGTGTTTAAATGTAATACCAATCAAAATACCAACAGCACTCCTCTCAGAACTACAGAAAATGATCCTAAAATTCATATGGAGCCATAAGAGATCTAGAATTGCAAAAGCAATCAAAGGCAAGAGCATAGGCAAACACTTTGTAAACAGAACCCCAACTGCACCAAGAAATAACATCAAAAATCAACAAATAGGATTATATCAAATCAAAAACTGCACATGGGCCAGGGAGATGGCTCAGTATAATAAGCCCTTCCCTGGCAAGCACAAGGGCCTGAGTTCAATCCCCACTTCCGCCAAAAAACAAACAAAACAAAAAACTGCATAGCAAAAACAACATCAACAGAGTCAAAAGCCTACAGAATGGGAAAAATTTGTAAGGCGCTCCTAAAGGACTAACATCTAGAATATATAAGGAATTAAAAAAAAAATTAGACCCCACCCAAATAAAAGATCTAATCAGGAAATAGGCAAAAGAAATGAATACAATTCTTAGAAGTATAAGTTGCCAATAAATACATTACAAAATTATTCAACATCTCTTGACAATTAAAAAAAAAAATGCAAACTGAAGCAACAGAGATTCTATGTTACTCCAGGAAGAAAGGCTACCATGAAAAAGTCAAATAACTGCTGATGAGGCTGTAGGGGGGTGGGAGAAGAAACAGTCTACATTGTTGATAGGAATGTAAATTAGTACAACCACTATAGAAATCAGTATGGAGATTCCTTAAAAAAAAAAAAAAAAAAACCTTACAAATTCTATCCAACCTAGTTATTCCCCTCCTAAATATCTTCCCCAGAGTAAAAAACATTACACTACAATGACACATACCCATGTTTACAGCAGCACAGCTTATAATAACTAAATCTTGGAAGTAGCTATCCAACAGTGAAGTTAAAAAAAAAAAAAAAAGCCACACTGCTATAAAGGCTAAGCAAGTCAGACACATAAGTTTAAATATCAAAAGGTTTCTCTTGTATATGAAACCCAAAGTATAAATAACATTTTAATGCATCTGCTGCCAAAGTGAGCACCAAAGTATAAATAATTTAAAGAGCAAAATAAAAGATAAAGAAAATAGGGGGCTGGGGAGATGGCTCAGAGCATTTGCCTGGCAAACACAAGGGCCTAAGTTCAATCCCTGGTTCCGCAAAAAAAAAAAAAAATCTTTTTCAAAGGAAAGGGGACCAAGAGATTAAGGGGTGGAGGGAAAAGAATGAAAAGAACCAAGATGTGTTATGAACATGTACCAACTCTCCACAATGAGTATAACCATTATATATTGGAAACATGTACTAATAAAAATTTTTAAAGGTGGGCATGCTGGCACAAACCTGTAACTCTAGCACTCAGGAAGCTGAAGTAGAAGGGTGCAGTGTTGGAGCACAGCCTAGGCTATATAATGAGTTCAATACCAGTCTGAACTGCATAAGAAGACTTAACTCTAAAAATTAAAATTAAAAACAAGTACACTTTCTACAGCTCCAAATAAAACATTAATGTGCCTGTAAAATTGGTATTCTAATAATCCTTCCCTAATCCTGCTATCAAGGTATGTAAAATACATGCTGCACACCTAGGTGCCTAGCATCACCCAGGTGTAATTAATAAGCAACTGTGAGATGACAGTTACACTGCTGTAGTTGTTCCTGTGAGCTGCTTCCAGAAAAGCAATGCATTCTTTTTTTTTTTTTTGGTCAGGGGGGCCTCTGTGCCTTCAGGGCAGGTTTGGCTGGCTTGAGTTGTGGGGATCGAACCACAGCAGCCTGAGCCTGACTGCCTTGTTGAAGCAGCCACTTAAAGAACTGAGCTAAGGGGCAGGCCCCCAATGCATTCTTATATGTTGCATTACTTCTATAAATGTAAAACAATTAACTAGAACCTTTGTTCCAAAATGGTAGTTTTCATTCAACTTTTAGAAGGAAAAAGAAAGGGGACAAAATGACAAAAAATAAAGGATAATACACATTTATTTCTTTAAAATTTCAGGTGATTTCTCAATGTCAGTAGAGTTGTTCCTTGTATATACCTTCTACTGCTGCATTCATTTACAATTGTTCGATGTAACACAGAAGGCATGTGAAATTCCCCACATCCCAAAGTCCCTCACTAACTTATCTCTGGCATATCATACTTTCAAAGGCAGAAGTACCTTTCGGTAATGGTTACTACTTTTTGCCACTTAATCTTTAGTTAACCAGAACCACACATTTGATATGTATTCCCTTAAAAAGAAAGATATATCCATAAAGACACAGTACCCAAAACGGAAAAATTGCTTTTTTTCAACCTCAAGAGAGCTTAGCATCAACATATTTCATGACCTTCTTGAAAATGTATAATGAAATAGTACTTTTGATGAAAAGCTTTTATTTCCTATTTAGAAAAATTCTTTGATATTTAAAAGAATTTTTTGTCATCTTCCACAAATATCTGGTATACTTCCAACTTAATTATAGAATTTTTAAATAACAGTCCCTTTTAAGGGAAAAGATTTATATTTTAAAAACCTGCTGTATATAAAAGTATATAAATGTCACTCTACCTTATATACTTCCTACCTCCTCCTAAAATAGATGTGCTGGTCACATTCATGAGGTCACAAATATTATACATATTTTACGTCTTAAATAGAACTGTGCGACAGAAAGCATATTTTTGGTAGGAGTGATTCTACTGGACAGCTTTATCATTTCAAAGTAGCTGTTAGAAAAGTTAGTAATTATGTTGCATTCTTGCTGCATAGGATGATCATGACATTGAAGCACTATCTTTAAATGATCATCACTCACCACCATCAGCTCAGTCTTGGGACTCATCAGCAGGACCCAAGACAGGCAGGCAGGTATGGTGACACAGCTGAATGATAAAGAATCTGGGCTTATATTATACCATTAGAAACTTCATATATATCACATTACTGTGAACTTATACAAAATCCAGCTAGAGTTTGAAAGCTATACTATATAATGCATTACTATACTATTAAAAAATGTCCTTTCCTATAAACCCATTGAAAAATTTCTTGGGCATTTATTAGGCCAAGTTTTAGCATTATTCCAAATATGAGTGAGCACGTATTTTAAAATTTCAAATATAAAGCCAGTTTTCCTAATATTCTGAAATCAGTTAATAGCAATTCTGCAGGAATACTGACCCATTTCATCTAACCTTCAAAAGTTAAAATAAAGAAACCAAACTGACTACATATAAAAGAATCTTTCAATTCCAAAACTATTGAAAGACCATGAGTCAGTTGATCTATGAAACAGTACAGGAAACAGCTGTATTTTTTATACTATTAAACCCAGCTCTCTTTTCTCCCAAGGTGACAAATGAAGTGGAAAATCTGCCTTTAGTTCACAGAGATTTAAATAAACATTTTCCTATTTCTCCTAAGAAACTACTACGTTTCTTATCTTACAATCATAAATATTCATGACACTCAAACTATTTTTCCTGTGGCCAGTTACTTATGTTTCAGTCAAGATTGTATGGTAGGTACTACTTAGCAAGATGTAGTAAATGTTAAATTATGTATAAAATATTATTTCTGGTATTTGTCCATCCTCTATTGAAGTGCCATTGTTATTGCCAGGGGAACTAAAGAAGAAGAAAACAGTCTTGCTGGCAGCAGGTGTTTCGTGCACAATTTTCTTCAGCCCTTTTGTCCCATAGTGGGAGTCTGGCCCCTAAACAGAAACAAAGGTTCATTAGCAGTTTTCACTTATTAGGCATTCAAGATAATGTGGTATAATTAGATTAAAAATCTATTACATTCATTAGAGCTCCTATACAAAATTCTATGCTAAATCATCTAATGGATGAAACTTTTATCAAGGAGCTAATGAATAAGCAAAAATATAGGATGTAGAGCACAGCCCTTAGAGAATACTGAAAAAATTTTAATGAAAAGTTATATTGTAAACATCCAACATACTACTTGAATAAAGAGCCCCTTCAGAAAAACCTTTCACAATAGAGCAGTGCTGAGATGCACTGTTTTTCTTAAAGCAGCTTCCTTCCTTTCTAAAAGGCTTAACTTTTGTTAAAAGTATAATTCTAAAACATGCTTTGTGCAATACTCAAGCATGGCCTGAACATTGTGGCACACTCCTGTGATCCTGCCAGCCAGGAAGGCTGAGGTAGGATCACAAATTTAAGCCCAACCTGATTTAACTTAGTGACTTAATACAACTCTATCTCAAAATTAAAAAAAAAAAAAAAATCAAGAAGCCTGGGGATATCGCTTAATTCCCAGCACACACATGTGCACAGGCAACACACACACACACACACACATACACACACACGAAACCATGGCCCATGTGCCCTGGGACGCTCAGAACCCTTACTTTGAGCGTTGCACATGCTGTGTAGCACACGTTGGGCAGGATTTCTATGGGCTCCTTAAACATGACTCTGAATGTGTTAGCAGTGCCGTCACAACTGAACCCGGTATCATTTTGTCCCAGAGTCTGTTTTTTTTCATATTCAATGATCTGTAATTTTTAAAAGAGAAGATACATTTAAGATAAATCAATTAAAATACAGTTCTGCAGAGAAAAATACAAAGCCCTTAGAACTGTCGGAATAGACTACTAAACCTCTCATTTTTTCTCTTTATTTCTAACCACCAAAAATGGCTTTAGGCATGCTGCCAGAAAATGGCCATTTCTCATTTGTCACAGTGTGAGTGAGGAAGATGTTGAGAACATGGGCTCAGCTGCAGAGGGTAGCCACTGTGGTACAGACTCCAGGATGTGCCCATTTTCCATATCTAAAGGAAGTGGGCTTATTGCTAGCCTGTCTTGATGCTAGGAAAATTCTTTTAACATTTCTTATATTTCAATGTTATTTACTGGAACTATAAATGAGCTTAAAGCAGTAAGTCTGTGAATGCTCAAAATGTACACTGTCTTTTCACTTTAGTTCTCTCCCCACTGGGTGAGCATGTGGGCCTCCAAGAGCTTCTGGAAACTTTCTTTCTGGGTTAATGGAAGTTGAAAAGGAAGAAAAAGGTTATTAAATGACAGCTACTACAGCACCAGGAGTTTGCCATCTTTCACTATGGTCTCCGGAGCTAGTAGTAGTGGGTGTGGTTTGGTGCTGACTTTCCAAATATTCAAGCCTGGAGTGTACACCCTGCTAGAATGAGACCTTGACACTACCCTCTAACACTGGAAACTGAGCCACGGCCATGTCTTAAGAACATGGCTATTTTTTAGGCATTAAAAAAAAAAAAGTGGTTCTCCACAAACAAGCTGATGGAGACAAGGAACTTCCACAACCAAAGGCCATCCTGGCAATGCCCAAACTTGCTACTTCTAGCTTCAATTTCTTTACTTCATTTCTCTAGAGTAAGGCCCCAGGCAGACCTTATGGAAAAGCCCTCTAGACGCTTCTAACATACTCCTGTTTTAGTTTTTTATCTTTAGAATCACTGCATGGTGCTAGTGATTCTAAAGATATTAAATTATCTTAAAAATGGAGCCTGGACAGATTTCATATAAAAACCTTTACTTCTGGCTTTTTGGACATCCTTAGGCTTTTATTGTCACATCGTAACTACTGGCAAGAGCTAAGCAGTGGTTGGCCTTTAATTATCCCATGTCTCAAAGCTCCTTGTCTCTTACACCAGGCCCTCAGTCTCTATTTAAGCCATCTGCCTATGACCTGGCCAGCATTCCAGTTGGCCACTTTGGACACAAGGGAACAGGTGGTAGTGACAGACAGCGAATCTGGAATAGGCATAAGACTGGCCGTCGGGGAAGGAAATGAAGACAGCTCTGCTATTTACTTTGATCACAGTATGTAGACTTTATCAATTTGTTTTTAGCTGCACCTCGGACTGAACTATCCCAACCCTTTACAATTTGGTTTTTACATCTTACTTTGAGACAGGGTCTCATTTAACACATTCCTGAACTTGTGATCTTCCTCCTTAGGCCTCCTAGAATGCTTGTATTACAGGAATGCACCACAATACCTAGCTGATGTCATTGGTTTAATCTACTTATAACTCTGCTGCCCACCCGTTTGTGCACAAGGAGTCTAGTGTCTTCTGTGACAGATAGCAGACACTGAAGAAGAATGGGGTTTCATCGTAGACTTCCAGTGAGGTTCTGGCCCCTGGCAGGACTGTACCTTATTTAGCCTGCTTAAGTGTATAAAGTACAACAGGAACTCATTTTGAGAATCTTTCACACTCTTCAAAGGTTTGCTGAGGTTTCTCAGTACTTAAAAACCATTGGATATTCCTTTTTGTGTGATGTACTGGTATTTAAACCAAAGGGTCTTTGACCCAAGCTAGTCTCTAGCCCCCATCCACCTTTTATTTTAGTTGTAATGGTTGATATATGGTATCAACTTAAGAAATTTATAAGTTTAACTCAGCAGGGGACCAGGGTCCTTTCTTTCCTTTTCTCTCTCTTTTTTTTTTTTTTTGGCAGAACCAGGGATTGAACTCAGGCCCTTGAGCTTCCCAGGGAAGTGCTTATTCCCTGAGCCATCTCCCCAGCCCCCAGGGTCCTTTCTGTAAATATCCTGAGCCTGTGCAAAAGGAAGGTGGAAGATGATGTGGGTGCTACACATCCAGAGTGGGTAACCTGCTTACAATATAAGGGGGGGGGGGAAGAGGCTTGTTTCCTTCCTCTTTGCTCTTATCTTCCCCTGCCATGAACTACTGCCCCTCTGCCACGTGCCACCCTACCTTGGAGCCAGCTGATAATGGACTGAAACCTTTACAAACTGTGAGCTAAATAAACTTTTCCTTTCTGAATTTGCATGTCGAGTATTTTGTTCCAGAAACTAGAAAAAGTAACTAAGACAACAGTCTTGTTAAAAGTTGGCCAGGATGGGCTCAAACTTGAATCTCTTCTACCTCAGCTCCTGGAGTGCTGGGATCATAGCTGTGTGCTGTCATACTGTGCTAGTTTTCCAACCTGTTGAAAAATCTTTCAAGTAAATAATTTCAGGTGGATTAAAAATCTACTGGTAATATTTACAATGGAACTTTCCAAATGGCTTATAAGAACAATCAATTAGCATACATGACACAAATATATAACCTGAATCTCACTATACAAGTCAGAGGAAGGGTCAGAGAATGAGCACAGAACTCACCAGTACAACCAGTAACGCAATTTAATTCTTCCATGGGGAGCAAGATCTCTCCTAAGATTGTGAGGTATTTTTTAGCTATCATCAAACCACATCTCTGAATATGAAGCATAAAACTAATATTTTAGCGTGGTTAAAGCTTTACTATTGGGCCAGCTAAATAGCTCAGTGGATTAAAGCACTTGCAAGCAGGTGCAGGGGCCAGGGATTTGATCCCTGGGTCTGGCGTGCTGGCCCCGCCCCTGGGATGTGCTGAGAAGGCAACTGAGACTGCACATGGTGGTGCATATCTATAATCCCAGCTCTTGGGAGGCTGTAAATAGGCGGATCACTACAAGTCTGATCTAGTAGTGAGACCTTGAACACCCCATAGACCCTTCCCTAAAACACACACACAAAAAAAAAAGAAAAAGAAAAAAAAAAGCTTTACTATTAATTATATTCTTAGTAACATTTTAGAGCAGGGGGTTTTTAGGTTTATCATTTACCTCCTTTTCTCATATTTTTCATGTTTTATTATTTATATATAAAAGATACACATATTTCATATAGTTTGTAAATAAAAATACATTTTTTCAAAAATAAATTTATTAATTAGGGTCTGCAAGTAATAGCTCTAAAAACATTGATTTATTGACAGGAAAACAAAGGTAGAGGGATTGAGGTGTTTGACTTCTGCTTCTGTTGGGGAACCTGTGGCCCCTCTGAAAAGAGGTGCAGGAGATCTAAAGTGTAAGACAGGCAAGGCGAGGTGAAGCAAGATGGGTTTGGACAGACATTCCCAGACTGAGGTTTTCCCAGCAGTTTCAAGTAAGGAGTCAGTTTCAAGGTCCTAAGTTCAAAGTACCTTGAGACAGGCGAAAGGTACTTTAAGATAGTTAACACACAGCAAAGGTGTCCTGCACAAGGAGAACTGCTATGCTGATGCTTATGGGAAGGACCTCAATGTTTTGAAACCAAGTTACTTAAAACCTTTCTCTCAGCTTAAAATGATACAGCCTAATTCCTCTGAAAATTATCCTGAAATGTGGATTTTTATCAAGATAATACTTATTATAGTCTTGTACACTGGTTTATAAATAATGGAGGAAAAAGTGTACCTGTATATTCACTTGATAATCTGTGGGACCATGGATAGAGCCGTATAAGCCAAACCCAACTACGCAGATTCTTCTATTAACTGTGAACCTGAGACAAAGAAGTCAAAAATGAAATAATCTACAAATGTTCATATTCTGCAGGTTTGTAATTTGATGAAGTATTACCTGGATCCAATTTTGCTTATAAAAGTGAAAACTACCATAGAACAGACATCTTTAGAAATGTTTACTTATAAAAACTTTTCTAAAGTAAATGTGAAGTTAACAGAACCCAAATTTCTATAAGAGGAATTCAACCTAAATACCCATTTTTTTGTTCTATTTTTATTTTTCTACTACTAGAGAGGGACCCAGCGCCTCATGCATGCTAGGCAGCACTACCCACTTCTGCTGTCCTAACTACAGCGCTCTGACTAGCCACATTCAGCTACCTAGCTCCTCCAGGAACACAGCTGCGTCAGCCATTAGAACCAAAGCCCATCCCCAACCACAACAACTCGTAAGTTCAACAAATACTTACTGAAGATCTATCATGTTTAGGTACCGGTCTTTCACTGGGGAACTAATGGTCAACGAGACAGACTTTTTATCCCTACTGAGCAGTTTACCCTAATGGCAAACACTGAAAACAAAAAGGAATAAATAATAATTGTGATAAGAGCTGTGGAGAAAGGAGACTGCTGTAACAAGGACTCCAGGTAGAACAGGGCCAGAGGTGTGACTTTCTATTAACTGTGAACCTAAGACAAAGTAAAAAATGAAATAATCCACAAATGTTCATATTCTAACTCATATACTTAAAACTCAATTAAGGATTAATATGAACAAATCCAGTTTTGTCATAATAACTAAGAAATAATGCCCTATCTTAACCCATTTTATAAATATATAAAAATTGACAGGCCAGGGAGATGGCTCAGTGGAATAAATGCTTCCCTGGCAAGCGCAAGGGCTTGAGTTCAATCCCCGGTTCCACAAAAAAATAAAACTGACATTAAACATCTATGCAACCAAAAGACTATATAACAATCTGTGATGCAAAACAAATAATTCTCAGTGTTTTCAGCCCGTGTTTCATTATTACTGCTATTACTAGCATACCACCGCCACTATAATGAATATTTCCTAAAAGCCCTGAGCTTCAGTTCTTACATGAATTGCTTCATTAATCATTGTAGCCGTCATATAATAGTTAACTATACTATTTTTATTATCCTAAGATTTTTATAGCTAAAGAAACAGGTTTTAGCTGGGTGTGGTGGTGCATGCCTGTAGCCCTAGCTACTCAGGAAGCTGAGGTGGAAGGTTCACTGATACTTACATATTTGGGACCTGCCTGAGGATGTATAATGACCTTCTGACAAAGGCAGCGGGGAGGAGGGAGAAATCAGCAGGGGGAGGAGAGAAGGAGAAAGAGAAAAATACAAACCGAGGTTTAGAAGAATACACTTGTTCCAGTCAGAAAGTGTGGGAGGGCTGGGACATAACTTCAGGTCTCTTTGGATCAAAGGCCCATGTTCTTTAATACCCATCCTGCACACCTCATTTCAGTAAGACGTCCATGTTAAAATTTTGCTAATATATTACTTATAATACTGTATTATGTAAACAATATATTGTTTTTAAAAAGCAGAAAATGGACCAAGGGTGTACGGTGTACTCAGAGGTACAGTATGCTTTTAGCATGCATCAGGGCCTGGGTTCAATCCCCAGCACTATATTCAATCCTCAAGATATGCAACTAAACAAATGAAGACAAATTTAAAGCATCTATAAATCCAAATAGTCCTGGTAACCTTTTGCATTTTTACTTTTCTATGAGCATATATGCACACTCTTAAAATCATTTTATATATATAGTTTCACAATACCTCACCAATCCCTTGTGGGATAATATGCTATTATTAATTTTTTAAAATCTAGGTTATTTACAAGGTGTTTTTGTTTATAAAACAGGCTCTTGTCCTGTAGTTCATGTAGTTGAACTATGTAGCCCAGACTGGACTCCAACTCAGTAATCCTCATCCTGACTGAGCCTCCTGAGCGCTAGAATGACAGGGACACATCTTCACACTTGGCTTGTTCGAAGTTTTCATGCTAATGCCATGGTTTAGAATGAAATTTTTCTTTCAGAAAATTTCTGTAAGTAGAACTGTTGATAAAATGAAAAGAACACTCTCAGAGCTTCAAGAAGATGCGGTCAGCTGAAAGTTACTTCCTGGAAAGATTAACATGCTGTACTCCTACAGATTCTTAGGGTATAATGGTGTATGCCCACAGGCTAAGCTAGGGGGAGTCCTGGAGTTCCAAGTTAGCCTAGGGCAGCTGAGTTCAAGGGCAGCCTGGAGTTGTGAGACCCTGTCTCAAAAAGTGGGGTGTGTTGATTTCTCTCTCAATCATGAGTATTTTAATTTCTTTTGCTTTTGAGAAACAGATGATTTTTTGTTTTACTTAGTATGTATTTAGTACAGGGTCTACAGGGTCTCACTACACAGAATGGACTCATGGTAAACCTCCTCTTTTCAGCCTCGCAAGCACTGGGATTACAGGTGTATGCCACAACGCCCAGTCTCAACCAGTATCTTAGCATGCCGGGGGCAGGGCCAGCACTACACCCTGGGATGGAGCCTGCCTAAGCAGGCACTTTAGTCCACTGAGCTATCTGGCTGGTCCTGAGAAACATGATTTTTAAGTTCTATTTATATTTATCAATGAGGTAAATAAAACATTTGCTCATATGCTGCTCACTGCCTACTGTATTTTCTTATTAATTAAATACCCTTGCTGTTCTTTTCTCAACTGGTGAGTTTGCCTATTTAACATAGCCTTGAAAGAGTATGCTGTATACAGATGGTGGTTACTTATTTTTGTTTATATCTGTTTAAAAAGTTTCACATTTGTCATCTATCTTTTAACTTGATGGTGATTCTGGACATAACTTTTTTCAATTATATGTAGCTAAATTATGACCTATGCTGAGTTTAGAGAGGGCTACTTCATCCTTATAGTGAAGAGATATATTCACTGGTTCCAGCTTTTGTAGTTTTAACTTGTGTTGAACACTGATACCTGGGATCAATAAGGCTCTAACTTTATTTTCTCAGTAGTTAATCCTTCCCTCATTCTAATCATGCTCTGAAGGCTCATTTATGTTCCCTTGGTTTCTGACCTCTACAGTTAATATCTTTCCCTGTTTCGTCTGTATCACTGTCTTTTGGAGATGGTCTTACTAAGTTTGCCTAGCTGGTCTCAAATTTTCAAATTTCCTGCCTCAACTTCCTAAGTAGCTGGGAGTACAGATGTATGGCACTTCACCAGACTATATACCACTCTTCTTTGTAGTATGACCAAGACCCAGCACAGGCTAGGCAAATGTTCTACCATTGTGTTGCACACACCAGCCCAGTACCACTCTTTTTAAAAAGATAATTTACTCTTTTGTATTAACTTTGAAATAATATTTCTAAGCCATTCCTATCTCAAAAAAAAATTGCTACAATTTTACAGAGACTAGCGAACACGGGTAGGTAATTAGAAGGGACCATCCTTACAGATCCCGCTCAAGCTAGAGCTCTCCAGTCCTTCCTAAAGCCACTTGCTGTAGGCTTCCACTTACTCCTACTGCTTTGTCATCTGTCATGGATGACATGGATAGCTTCTTCACAATATTTCAGTTAACACTCAAAGTGACAATATATCCTATTACCGTAACACAGTAATATGCCATATACAAATGTTATATAAGTGACTCAAACTTTTTTAAAGTTTATGTTTGTACCATTGTAATCATTTCTAAGTATAAAGTTCAAGAGCATTAAATATTAATTGTGAAATTGAAACCACTATTCATGTCTGAACCTAAGTTCTGATAGCAAACAGAAACAATTCTCCAATACTGTATCCAAGCATAGACTAGCTATTCTCACTAGCTTTCTGAGCTGATCCTGAGGTTTAATCAGGTGGACTAACTTCCAAAAGGAGCTTGACCATCACAGAGGAATCCTCCATATTCAAAAGGTTCAGAAGCACCGGTGGGTCACGAGCCAGGGGTAGGTTCCCTTAATTGTACACAACAGTTTCCCATAGCAATCCTGGTCAGCTGTCACAGACTGTCATGCTAGACTCGTGTAGGAGGAAAATTTGTTTTTTTCTTTCTGACACAGGGTTTTACTATTAGTTTAGGCTGGTCTTGAACTCACTTTGTAGTCTAGACAGGCATCAAACTCACAAAGATCCTCCTGTCCCAGCCTCCCCAGTGCTGGGATTATAGATGTGCACCACTATGCCAGGCTTTTTACTAAGTTTTTACACAGATTTCATTTTATGTATAGATCAAAAATTATAGTATAATTCAAATGTTCATTGACTTTTTTATGTAGGAGGCAGAATCACATAAATAAGAGAAAATATTCTACAGTCAGCTGGTTTTTTTGGCGGAACTGGGGATTGAGCTCAGGCCCTTGCGCTTGTTAGGGAAGTGCTTATTCTACTGAGCCATCTCCCCCAAGCCGTTCAGTTCTTGTTTTATGTGGTAGTTATAGTCTACAAAGTTGCTCCATACAGAGAATTAGCAAATAGGTAATCACTACTAATGGGAAAATATGAACATACATATGTAGACACATAGCACAAATGTGTATGCACACACATCGATTATAAACTTAATCCTAACCTGCTACATTCTATTTGCTTTATTTTACAAAATAAACAAATTCAGATATAGCCTCAAGTGTTTTGTCTGAAGCTGCCCCATCAAGAGTCACAGCTGGGGTCCAACTCACTTAATGAGACAGAGTTCCCTGCACCACTATCCCCCACTTCCACCACCATCACATACTGATTTTATAGATAAATTACAGCCAGCAGGTAAGCTCACAAATTTGGAAAAATAAACAGCATTGATTCAACTGTTTTATCTGGAAACACTCCTATAACACACCTGTATCCTGCAGTTGAAGCTGTCCTGTTATTACTGTTTTCAGGACACTTCAGTTTGTCCTCTAGTGCTGTGCTGTCATGCTTAATGCCTACACACTGAAGTACATACTTATATACTTACTTGTACTATCACTTACACTTACTTCTTTCAAACTAGATATTTACAAAATAAAACCATATTGTTAAAGAAGAGCAAATTGGATTTGGACTGGGGAATTACTAATGTCCATACCACTTGTGAATAATGAAGAATGGCCTCTCTCAATATTCAAGGCTTCGATTTCTTCTTAAAACTTTCAATGAGAACTATACTAACACTATTATAAAATAGATAGTAGGTATTCCTAACTTGAGGTTTCAAAGTCTGTTATACTACAGAATTACTTTAATCTACTAATAGTTATATCGAGAATAAAGGTCAAATTTTATCAATTCTTCTCAGCATCTATTGAGATCAAATTGTTTTTCTTTTCACCTACTTTTTAACACTGAGCCATTTTCTCCACCCTTCAAATAAACTATTTGCTCATATATTATTCTCCTATGGTACTGCTACATTCAATGTGGCAACACTTAATGTAGAATTTTTCCTTTGTAATGTAAATGAAGATGATCTATTTTTTTTCTTGTTAGACTCTGATATAATGATTTTGCATCCTTCAATAACTAACCAAGAATTTTCTTCTTTTAATGCTCAAGGAAATGTGTTCCTTGAATGTTTGATTACAACTCACCTGTGAAAACCACCTGGCGAAGGGACAGTTCTTTGATAACTTAATTTCTTCCACGGTAACTGGTCTAGTCAGGCTTTTCTTCTTCAGTCAATTTTGATTACTTATATTTGCCTATAAAATGATCCATTCCATCAAGACGTTCAATTTATTAGCACAGAGTAAACCCAGAATTAAACTCAGCATATGTTTATATTCCCATTTTTTGGATCCCTAAATGTGAACTTTATTGCTCTTACCAGAAGTTTATTTTATTGATCTTTTTAAGGAGCCAGCGTATGGATCTATCAGTTCTACTATTTTTAATTCACTCATTTTGTAATTACCTATTTCCTGTCTTTTTCATTAGGATTCTGGTTCTTTTGATGTCCATCTCCTAGCTACCATGATTGGTTGTTTACTTCTACTCTATTTACTAAATTGTCCTTTTCCTTTGTGTGTAGCTTTTGCCTCATCCTGTAAGTTCTCACATATGGTATACTCACTGGTAGTAGAATAAGGCTTTACAAATACATCTTATGTTCCCATTTTAAGGGCTAGGAGATGTGGATCAATGGGAGAGAATTTGCCTGGCACATGTAAGGTCCTGGGTTAGATATTCAGTAGTGTGAGGAATGGGATGGGGTGAGGCTAAATGTAAGCTCCCATTTTAACTCGAGTTTATAATAGTCCCCCACTCAACTGGAGCCCTATTCAACAAAATTGTTATTAATGACTAGTATTATATACTAAAGTGCTGTTAAATAACTGAAAATACAAAAGGCATGTTTTATGAAAACTAGTACTGATTTTATTTTGAAATTAACCTAAAGAGATACAGTACAGCAAAGATAAAATCTTCAGCAAGGTTGTATGCATGCACGCATTTTTCAGAAATTTTAATTTTTTTTGAGATACAATCTCACTATATAGTTCAGGCTGGCCTTGAACTCACTATGTAGCCCCAAGATGGCCTTCAATGCATGGCGATCCTCCTGCTTCAGCCTCTCAATTTCCGGGTTACAGGTGTGTACCACTATGTCCGGCTATGAATTTTGACTTTTTCCCCCAGAAACTCTTTTTTTGATACAGGGTCTCACTATGCAGCTTGGACTCGTAGTGATCCTCCTGTCTCAGCCTCCCAGCACTGGGATTACAGGAATGCACCACCACACCCGTTTCTGGAGCTGGCACAGCATGTTGTACCAGGGATCAAACTTGGGTCCTTGTGCTTCCCAGGCAGGTGCTTACAAGGTGAGTTATCTCCTCAGCCCTCTCAGAACTTTTGTACATGTATACTGAGATATTTTCCAGATAGCATCTATTCAAAGAAAAACCTTAACATTCAGCTTAGTAAAGTAAAACTGACTAAACTTTAGACTTAAAGCCTATAAAAGCAATATCTGATTAGCTAGGACTAGAAACAAATAATTGTGTATACTGGAGGACCCCACCCAATCCTTCTGCCTTTTCTCATTTCCTAAGAGGTCACTCTCACAATTTGGTGAAGAAATCAGGGTGCATTTGTGACTTCTTGCCTGTCATACTAACTTAAAAATGTATGGAGCACAGAAAGTGTCAGCTTAAATCGTGCTTAGTCATCTCTTGCAGTGTGAGGACAGGCTGGTGGCTAAGTATGAGGACAAGTGACACCTCTGCCCTCCAGCCCAGCCCAGCCCTCTGTGAACTGGGTTGGACAGCTACCTGATCCGGTCACTGGTCCCACTGTAGCCCCAGCGACTTTCCACCTGCTGAAACCTGTTGATGGAGCACTCCTTGCCCCGCAGGCAGCACCTCGGGCGGTCAATGTACTCCACACGGGGCTTAGGGTTGACAGTGAAATGAAGAAAGAGGTTCACCACTTCACGATCTGACAAAATGCCAGACTGAGCAGGACCTGCAAAACACAACCATAACCATCAGTGAATGCAATATCTGATTTCAAACTACTTAATGAGATAAACTCAAATCTGGAAGATGTAAAAACAAGGAAAGAAATCTTAGCATATAATTTCAGTATGTACTGAAGTTCCAATAAATCTATTTGAGGTTAGCCTAAATGAATATAAATGGTAAAATCATCAGTAAGCCAAAGCTTAGATAAAACCCTGAGTTACAGAAACCTCTCTGAATCCAACAACTGATCTCTGAATATCGGGCAGAGAGGAGCCATCCCTGAGAGCAGAACCACTCAAAAGGTGGCTGGCGTTCTCCTAACACCTTCTATGATCTAAACAATGGAATTTTTAGAGATGGTAACACACAGGGAATAATGCTTTATTTCAGGGTGTTAAGATGTTAGCACAAGGGACCTGGGGAGACGGCTCAGTAGAATAAGCACTTCCCTGGCAAGCGCAAGGGCCTGAGTTCAATCCCCGGTTCCAAAAAAAAAAAAAAAAAAAAGAGGTTAGCACATCAGAAGCCTGTGAGGCTGGAATACCTGCAGAAGCAGCATACTGTGTATGTTTGGGTTTTTTTTTTCCCCTTAAACTTATCTATTCTTTTTCTCATAAAAGACACCAGAAGATCCTTTTTATGGCCAGTAAAATCAGTCAAAGTAAGGAGACTTTGAAACACTAGAAATGTGGTTTAAAAGCTTTATTAATTTTAAAAAATTAGTTAAAAATGTAAATATTATAAAATCTATCACCCTATTAAATATGGCCCAAGGTTTATCATTTGCTATTTGTGGATGAGGAAACAAAAAGAAGGAAAACTATAACCACAAAGTAAAATCTATGTTCGTTAAAAAAAATCTAAAAGCAAAAAACTTGAAACTACACAAAATTGAAAGAGATAAAGGTTGAAAACTCAGCTTTCTCAGAATGGTAAATACTGAGACAAAAAAATTAAAATGCTTAAGGTGATTAAAGTGTGTGATAAAAAGGAAAGATGAACATGCAGTGACCACTGGTTCTAAAGAAACGATAGTTAATTCAAGCCTATTCAAGTGAGAATGTCCTCTAGAGTTGAGAGGTCTTCAATCCAAAAAAATATGTTATGTATCTCAAGAAAGTAAACAGTGTGACTCCAGGCAACAAAGGGGTGAATCAAAGGCTTTCAGAAAATTCATCATGTGAGAGGGTACACAAGGCATGAAATCCACAAACCGCTCAAAACCAAAGGTAATATGAAATCCTAAAAGCGTAAGGGGACGCAATGCATCTAAAGCAATTATTACTATTCAGGAGGCTGAGATGTATTCAATAAATAATCCAGCTTTTTTTCTCTCTAAGGGAGTCTATTAAAATAAACTAGGTATGTACACACATGTAATCCCAGCCCTCAAGAGGGAGAAGGAGAGGATCAATGCAAGTCTGAGGCCAGCATGGCAACACAGCAAGTTCAAGGCCAGCTTGGATTACATAGTGAGACTCTGTCTCAAAAAACAAAAGCAACAAGTTTTAAGCAGACTTCATTGAAGTTAGTCATACCTGCTGCAAACTCCTCAATAGTCATCAGTGGGAAGCGGATTAAAGGAAGTGCTTTTCCTAGAACTTTTTGTTTGTTTCCAAAGGTCACTGGCAGTTGCTGTCTCTGACATTCTGCTTCTGCCCAGCGTACAACAGCTCCAAAGAGTCGACTTTCTCGAATGCTAAGTGTGTCTCTTTCTAAAACTGCACAGAGTGTGTCTATAGATACAAGACAAAAATACATCAAAGTAAGTATATTTTATTCTTTGCCGAATTAATAGATATGCTTATATTTTCAAATCTCAATAAAAAAATAGGTTAGACTCTGTATAGGGTCTATACTTGGAAATATTAAGCTAAAAGAATTAAAACTCCAAAGTGTTTTTTAAAAAGTTAATGTATAGTTAACATTCAATTTCTTACCATAAATATGAGAATAAAGTATTTCTTTATAGTTTCATGCTACTTATTAAATAAATTCAAGCATGTATAGTAAGATCAGTAATAGCTCACAAGAAAGGCTAATCACATAAATTTATAAAGTCTACAGATTTCAATTCACCCATTTGTTCAGTACTATGTGCCAGGTACTCTACTAGGTACTAAGTTATCATTGAACTAAAAGTCCAGCCCTCATGAAACTCACATCACATTGCAGTAAAATAGGCTGATTGATTATATATGTGGGGGCCAGGGAGGTAGCTCAACAGCACAAGTGCCTGCCTGAGAAGTACAAAGTCCTGAATTTAATTCCCAGTACCAAAACCAAGACAAATTAAGGATTGGGGATATAGCTCAGTGGCATAGTACCTGCCTTGCAAGTGTGAGATCCTAAGTTTGATTCCAGGCACCAAAAAATAAAGACATAAATAATAATAAAAAAGATAAATTATAATAGGCTAGATGATATATGTAGGTAAAGTATCAGGCCAGGGGAGTGGAAAGTACAACCTGAACTGGTTCAGACAGTGGTAAGAAAGATGGGCTAGGTATGTTCATAAAGTGAAGGGGTGTATTTTAAGGGGGACTAATAGCAATGTGCCTCTCACTGTAATAATATTAACCACCCACTGTATTTTTTTTTTTTTATCATACCATGCATTCTGAAAGACGATTCAATGTATTTCTAATGAAACTGGATATGGGGTATGTAAAAAAAAGAGAAGTCAAAAGAGGACAGTAGCAAAGTAAGCACTAGAGAGGAAGTAGCACTGACTGAGCTGGGAATGATTATAAGAAAAATGAGTGTGTTTGGTGGGGAAGAATATGAGGTATAATTTGTAACATACAAACTTGAAAGCCCTCTACAACATCTAGTAGAAATTTCACAGCTGCACCCAGATCCTTACTCTGACTCTTCCTCTCATCATAGGCAAAAGTACATAAGTTCAGTCACTCTTAAGCAATAGCAGCTAGGAAGCAGTTAAGTTCTGAAGAAAAAGAGGCTGCACAGGCCAAGAGAACAGACAGAAATGATAAGCTATAGCCCAGCAGGCACAAAGAGGAAGTATGTGAAAAGCACACCTAAGGACTGAAAAGCACAGAAATTCAGAGTCTTATACAAAAAGAGATTTTAAAAAAACTATTTCAAAGCCTCTATGCATCACTCTACAGTTGAGTTCAATAACTGATAATTATGATAATGACAATAAATCACAAGAATCCTAAATTTTATTCATATATATGGTTTAACAAAGTCAGGTCAAGCAAAGTATTTTAGGTATCTTTCTCAAATGGCTAAAATAATATTTTGGTTTTAAAAAAGTATTTTTTCATATGCATGAGAAAATTATCTACATAAAACCTTACTCTAAAGAACTCAGATAAAATAGCAAAGTATTAAATACATAGTACTCAGACTTTAAGGATATACCACAGTTATATATAGCAGAAATAAAAATATTACAAATGATTAAATTTTCCAGAAATATCAAAGAAAATTCTATCTAAAAATATTCCACTCACTGCATTGGTCTATACACATCTGTCCTGAGAGCTACACACTTGCTGAATATCAACAACTGCTAATATTCGCTGGGTACAGTGGGGCACACTTGCAGTCCTGGCACTCTGGGAAGCTGAAGCTGACGCAGACAGATCACAAGAATGAATCCAGCCTGCACAACTGAGTGAGACCCTATTTCAAAGTAAAAACTAAAGAAAGACTAGAGGTATAGGTCAGTGCAAAGGCTCTGGGTTCAATCTTCAGTATTAAAAGGATTAAAAACAAAAACAAAAACAAAGTTATTATAGCTAATATTAAAAAAAAAAACCAAAACCACCAAATCAGCCCCTAAAACACAGAAAGGGTTCAACAATGCTAAAAATAAACTGGTTAAGCTTAATTTTCAAAAAGCTAACTTTTCTTCCTATGCTCACTAGATGGGTACAAACCAAGGCTTTATGAAGCATTTTCAGTTAAAAGAAAATTAATATGCTATACCTCAATCCTTGCTGGATTAAGAATATACAATGACCATATCTAATCATTCAATAGAAAAATGGGAAGCTTCCCATTTACATGTTTCTATTTTGTGTGCTAATAACCTCAGTAAAGATAAACATATAGTATATTTAAAAGCTTTTTCTACATATGCACATGTATACATACACATGTGTGTGGCACATCACCTGTCCTCAAAATACTGTCAATTCATTTTGTTAGAGCAATGTGATAAATTATCCTCTTCCTTTACCAAAAAACTCTGAGAGAAATGTCTCTTCTTCCATCTAAACCCTAAACAGGAAAAATTTGCAAATCCAATTCAGTGATATAAGAGACTCATGAAACCAGCTGCTTCTCTCAGCTCCTACAAATCTCTGCAATTCCCAATTTTTGTCAGATGCATTTAAGGCAAAATGGTTTATGAGGAAGACATAGGTAGAGACTGACTGAGCAAGAACTATAAAAGCAGGACAACCAAGCAATCACCCAGGCAGCCAGGCAGTCCACTGGTCAATAAGTACTAACTGAATATGTACTATGTGCTGCTGCTTTCAGGGCTAGAGATACAGTACGTAAAACAAATGACCTGCCTTCAAGGAGAATAGAGTCCAAGAGGGCAAAAGTAGACAACCAATGTAAAGACAAAAGACAAATACCTAGATCAGACTTTCAGAGAGTACTGCGTATTATGAGGAAAATAAATCAAAGGAATAGAACAAGGACTGTTTGGGTGTCTGTCTCAAGTAGGTCTGAGGCAGCCTGTCTCAGGCCTCATTTAACCTGTGACCTGAGGGATGAAAAGCAGGAAGCCATACAAACACAGTCTCATTTAATTTGAGATCTGTGTGATTAGAAATAGGATTCCAGGGGCTGGGCAGATAGCTCAGTAGAATAAGCACTTGCCTCACAAGTGCAAGGTTCTGAGTTCAATCCCCGGTACTACAAAAAAAAAGAAAGAAAGAAATAGGATTCCAACCAGAACGAAGAGCAAATACCTGAAATATAATAATCCTGACCAGTGAATATGGCATGTGAATGAGAGAAAAGAGGCAAAGTTCAATGTAGGTAGTGACTGCTGTTTAACAAAATTGTTTTCTTCCTGAGATGCGACTAGTATGCATTGCCTAACTTCCCCAAAGTTAGATGGGATCTTGCAAATGAATTCTGGACAATGAAATAAGAGGCCAAAATAAAGGTGCTTTTTCGGGGCAAGGCTTTTAATATGTAGGCATTTTCCCTGCCTACTTTCTCCCATCTGTCAAGAATACACAAACAGTACTCAGGCTCCAGGGAATGGCATAACTCCAAGAGCGAGCTACCCACTAACTATGACACTCCCTTGCACTGCTAACTGACAAATCTATTTTGTGTTTGAGGCAGTATGCACTTTGGGCTCCAGCTGTTACCACAGCCAACTTAAATCTGCCCTGACTAATGAGGCCCAATCATGGAGGGCCCTGGTAAGCTTTGTAAAGAGTTTGAATTTTACTCTAATTGTAGTAGAAGCAAGAAAGTCATTTGAGATGATTTTTTATTTCTACAGATCATCCTAACTGCTGTGCATAGAACGGACTGTGTGGGGAGCTAGAGTGGACAGAAGCTGTGACATAGGAGACTGCAGAGCTCTCCAGGAGACAGGGAACACAGGCTTAGCACAGAAGGTTAGAAACAGCCCTCCAACCTACTCTGAAAGCACACATGAGCACCACTGACAGACTATGTGGTACAGAAGAAAAGAAGCAATAGTAACTTCTGGGTTTTTAGCAGTCAGGTTCATGCTGATACCAAGATTTTAAAAGAGGCCAAAAAGAACAAGAAAGAGCTAACAAAAAGTGAAGAGACTCAATACGTTTTCTTTTAACTTTTGTTCCAGGTGCCTGCAAAATCTCCATATAAAAATGTCAAAATAGTTGGCTATATGAGCCTAGAGCCCAGAACATAGGGATTCAACATCCGTTCTTTGGGTTCATCAACACAGACCAGGGTTCACTCTCTATTCAGCCTTGTCATTAGATGCTCCCCCTCATTGACACATTCCTTCACATGCTCCTGCTAGCTTCAAATGTGGTCTCTTTACCACCCAAACACACCCATTCCTTTAGACTCAGATTAGAACTTCCTGTCAAGACTTTTCCAATACTAACCCAACTTGAGGAAATCCCATTTTCTGGAGTTGCACAGTAATTACTTTCTAGTTTAGAAAAGGCAAAATCACAATTTTCCCAAGGCCATCTCTCCAACAGAGGAAATTTTCATTTTCACTAATTGTTCCTCAATTTTTTAATTAGGTGCTTCTTTTTAACTTTTTTAAATTCATTTGGTACAGGGTCTTGCTACATAGCTCAGACTCATAGTGATCCACCTATCTCAGCCTCCCCAGCGCTGCGATTACAAGTATGCTCCACTATGCCCAGTTTTGATGGCTGGAATACAGTGTACCTGAGGCTCTGGGGTCAGCACAGCAAGCAGTACCGGGAAGCGAACCCAGGCTCTTGCACTTGCCAGGAAGGTGTTTACACTGCCAAGCTATCTCCCCAGCCCAATTAGGTACTTCTTTAATAAATGTTTTATTCTTCTTTAAGTTTCCTATAGAGCCCTATTGCAAGGTCATGCATATAGTGAACATTTTGATTAGACATCTTTTAAAAAGCAGTGAGGGCCAGTCATGGTGGTTTTTTTTTTTTTTTTTAATATTTATTTATTTATTTATTTAGGCGGAATCAGGGATTGAACTCAGGCCCTTGCATATGCCAGGGAAGTGCTTATTCTACTGAACCATCTCTCCGGCCCCAGTCACGGTGGTACAAACTTGTAATCTCAGCATTCTGGGAAGTGCAGGCAGAAAGAACACAAATTTGAGCCTATCCCTGGCAACTCGGCAATTTAGCAAGATCCTGTGTCAAGGGGCTGGGGAGATGGCTCAGTAGAATACGCGATTGCCTGGCAAGCACAAGGGCCTGAGTTCAATCCCCAGTTCCACCAAAAAAAAAAAAAAAAAGGCTGTCAAAACAAAAAATGAAATAAAAAAGGTTAGAGGATACAGCTCAATGTGACAGCCCTAGGTTCAACCCCAGTAAATCTAAATAAGCAAAAACAATGAGGTAGTTAAGACTTAGGACAATTGAGTTTTGTTTTTGTACTGGGAGTCAAATTCAGGACCTTGCATTTGCCAGGCAGGTGCCGTGCCATTAAGCTATATCCCTAGCCCAGAAGTAGTTAAAGACTTTTAGGAATATTTTCCCCAAACAAAAGTTAGAAAAACCATTAAAAAGGTAGATGTTATGGCTTATATCGAGATATCCCCACAAAGCCTCACATGCTTTGGTGCTCTGGGGAGGTATGGTACTCATCAGCGGGTTAGTCCATTGATGAGTTTATGGCTAGATGTGACATTGGGAAGTGAAGAGGTGGGATCCTGGGTGTGGCCTGGAAGAACCTATCTCCCTCCTCTTCCTCTGATTCCATGCTGCTTCCAGCCTGCCACTCCATGAGATATTCCTCCTCTAATATGCCCCCTGGCATGCAGCGCTGCCACCCTGCTGAGGAGCCAGGTGACTATGAAGTGAAACCTCTACAAACTGTGAGCCAAAAGAAAACTTTCCTCCTTTAAGCTGTGTGTGTCAGGTAATGTGTTTTAGCAATGGGAAA
Organism: Octodon degus; assembly: GCF_000260255.1. Classification (NCBI taxonomy): domain Eukaryota; kingdom Metazoa; phylum Chordata; class Mammalia; order Rodentia; family Octodontidae; genus Octodon; species Octodon degus. The sequence goes on from NW_004524578.1 coordinate 21,296,790, forward strand.
TGAACTAAAGCAGTAGGCTTCCATCATTTGGAAAAAGCACTGATTTAAATATACCTTAAACAAGACCAATAGTTACTCATTTTAGTACTTAAAATGTAAAAATTCAATTTGTGGAGATCTTACCAATATCAATATCAGTAAACCCCTCTGCACTGATTGCATCCATGGTGTTTTTGTCGATTGTGTCCAGACAGAGACTTGCAAGCTGAGGTTCATCAAATAATCGAGCCTAAACATATAAATAAATCATCCTTTTACTTTATTTCACCTTCAAGATCTACATAGAAATGATGTTGTAAACAGCTACAATTGCTAATTACGAAAAAGCATCTACTTGTATCTATCAGTATACTGCCTATTTTTTATATACTGCTTAGTGTGATCCTTAGCAAACCCTCAAGATTAGGTAGGCAGACATTATTATCCTCTTTCAGATGAAGAAATAAAGATTTAGTGATGTATACTAACTTGCCTACAGTCATCTAGCTAGATGTTGTAAACTCTAGTATTGAAATCTTAACTCTTAGGGTCTTCACTAATCTATCATATCAATTGACAATTATACCACTGCAACGAGATCTTTCTTTTTTTTCTAACATTTCCTGTTTTGATTGGGAAGACAGAGGAACTACAAGAATTTTAGGGGCATTAGAGCTCTGGGAACTTTAGTAAAAATTAAGTCTAAAAAATACCAACCTCCCCCACCCCCAAAAAAAACCCTAGGGCTAGCAACACAAGAACAGGTAAGTAAACTCACATGCTAGAATATTATACAAAAATGACAATGAATAATACAGCTATATACAATATGGATGAAAAATTTAATCACGAAGAAGAGTATATAAGATGCAAGAATAAATACAATGGATGATTTCCTGCCAAGCTAACTTAGGCTTTAGGAAGTCAAGCTTACAATATGTGCTTTACCAATATGCACAATGTAACTCAAAAAAGGAAGTTTAAATATTTTTGAGATGTATTTCTTATATTTATTTGTTTATTTATTTATTTATTGGCAGAACTGGGGATTGAACTCAGGCCCTTGTGCTTGCCAGGGAAGTGTTTATTCTACTGAGCCATCTCCCTGGCCAAAAAAGGAAGTTTAAAAGCAGAAGAGTAGATGTCAAACTCAAAAGAAACACTGAGGAAAGGTATGGCGATAGGCATGCCAATCACCAGACTCATTCTGGGTCAGCTCTATTCCCATCAATAGTTCAGATAAACACTGAGTGCACATAAATATTCATGCGGGCCCTGCACAATTGGGCTGAGAAAACTGCCAATTAATCGACTACAGAAGTGGTAGCCATTATTTAGCATGACTATCAAGTGGTTCATTTAATTTTCAAGCAACATTCATTCTAAAGGATTCAGTAATTCAGATGTTAATGAACAATGATAAATATCTCTAAACTAGTTATGCTAGTTATGCTTTATGAAAAAAAGAACATTAAATATATTGGCTTTATAGTAAAAATTTGAAATTTGTATGCATAATATATAGGTATTTTAAATCAGAACAATTTTTTAAAAGACAGAATATAACAAGAAATACTATTCCAGGATTATATACTAAGCCCTTTTATATTATTTGTCAAATTGTTAATTTTAGTCCTAAACTTAAAAATAATAATATAAATTCATGTAACTTTCCTTTAAAAGTTGCGATAGAAAAAAAATTACCCAGATTATCCATCTTTTTTGCCCCATGTTTTTTTCTCCCTCTATGCATGCATATACATTTTTAATATGAACATTAATGTGAATACATTAGCTAATCTGGCTAAATTCCAACTTTGTCATTTGACTCAAATATGTTTTACAACATTTTTGCTTCTACTATAGGATTCAGTGTAGAATCACAGCTCATGTTTTTTTCCCTTTCTTTTTAGTGGTACTTGGGATTGGATCCACAGCCTTCACACTTAGCTACCTCCCCAGACTTTTTACATTTTTTTATTTTGAGACAAAGTCTTAGTAAGTTACTAAAACACCTAAGTTTTAGTAACTCAGCCTCAGCCTCCTATCATCTCCTGGAGTGCTGGGATTACAGGTATGTAATACCATGTCCAGTTGGTTCATGTTTTTTTTTTTAAATGTATTTGGTACAGGGTTTACAGGGTGTCACTAAATAGATCAGACTCGTAGTGATTCTCCTGTTTTCAGCCTCTCAAGTGCTGGGATTATAGGCGCACACCACTATGCCCAGTCTCAATCAGTCTCAGTGTGCCCAGGGGGCGGGGCAAGCACAGCATGCCAGGGATCGAATCCTGGTCACTGTACTTTGCCTAAGAAGGCATTTTAGTCCGCTGAGCTATCTGGCCAGCCCGGTTCATGCATTTTAAAAGTAAGAAACATAATATATTTTTCTAAAATCTGTCCTTTGTCGGCAGATGCTCTCATTGGTACAACTCAACTTTTTCTTTGATGTTCACATAAACTTTAGATTTTCAACCTAGAAAAAAATTTTTTATAAAAATTATTTTAATCAGAGTAGCAACTACCAGTCCTTAGGTTATACAGGTTGTATCATGTCCTATTGCTATGTATCTACTGCTGCTATATAAGAGTGAAATAAGGCTTCTCAAAACTTTGCCACTATTTCTGATACTTCACAAAAAGTGTTTTTCTCAGCATAAACCGTACTAGTACAGTATACTGGCTTTTGTCTTAGGACGCAGCTACCTGGGCCTTTCAATTAAATGAACACACTCAGTTCAAATAACTCACTTGGCAGGAACAAGAAGTTCACATGATTCTATCAGTAAAAATGCTGATATACTAGTACTGGGTTCTCAGGCCATCAAGACACTGAAGCATTCCTTTTCCTATCACAGGGACACCTATTAAATAACCTCTGCTATAAGATGTGTGTTCCACAAATACTGCTATCACCTGAAAGCCAAAAGAAATATACAACTTCAGGCCCCACACCAGACCTATTCAACTAGAATCTGCATTTTAATTAAAAAAGTTCAGTTTGATTTCTGAATTGCATAATTTAAAAAATATAAAAGTAGCAAAGTGATTCACTCTACATAATTAAAACCCCATGAACAATAAAGATTTCTATGATCAATAATTTACTAGTTTTAAAAAAATATAAGGTCTTACTGCATACTTCAGGCTGACCTTGGAATTCACGACATTATACAGGCTGGCATTCAATTCACAGACATTTTCCTGCCTCAGCCTCCTGACAACTTCCTAGATTTGTATTAAACTGTGGTGAAGAGAAAAAATGCTAGGAGACAGTACCTATTATTTACATGGTTTTGGTCAAGTTACTTCTCTGTGCCTCAACACTTAATGGTGATAAGAAAGCCTACACTGCATAAAGTTATAAGGACAAAATAAAATACATAAGAAATGCTAAGAGAGAGAGAGAGAAAGAGAGAGAGAGAGAGAGAGAGAGAGCGCAAGCGAGTGAGAGAGCTGCTGCTATAACGTAAAGATGGAGTGCTTCCCAAAGTCTAATGTACTAACTAAAACTTTGCTGCCCAATGCACGGATTTTTGGAGACAGGGTCTACAGATGAACAGTCCGGAGGATGCTTGGCACATCAAGGGAGTGACCTGCAGATGAGTCACAGGCGTGGGCCACGGGAGGATGGGAACTGGATGCAGTAGGTTACTTGGGGAATGGCAAGCCTATGGCATGCATGTTATTTGCTTTTAAGACAAAAGATAATAACATATGAGTGGGATTTTTTCTAAACTAAATTTTCAGTATTCAGGATTAATTGCAGTGTTGGCACTTTGCCATAAATAAGTGGGTTACAGTTTGGTCATTCATCTCTAAGAGGTTCGCCATCTCTGGTCTATCTTGTCCAGGGCCCATAACCTGCTTTCTGTAGGGCTCTTTTCCTTTCTCTCTGCTCTTGACTGTACCATGTGAGTAACCTTCCTCATCCATGCGGCTTCTGCCTCATCACAGGTCTAACAACACTGCAGCCAGCCAACTATGAAATAAAACCTCTGAACCCATGAGCCAAAATAAACCTCTCCTCCTTCAAGTTAGTAACAACAGGCATTTTATCGCAATATTGAAAAACCAACGAATACAGATGCCTGGCACACACCACCACTGCCTAAGATATTTTGCTGTTATCATTACCTGAGTGTCTGACATACATGAAGCTCTGTAATTATGTTCAAGAAGTAGTGTCATCAGCATGTTCTTTCTTCTACAACTACAAACACTTGATGGGAGATTTTTGTTTTTGAAGTATCAAATATTTTCTACATGACAGAAAGAACATTGAGATGGAAACCTGTTCTAGCTTCACCTGCTGTAAGACTTTGGATAGGTAGTCATTGACCCAGTTAGCCCATGTTTTAATTTTTCCATTTGTAAAATGAGAACTGAGTCATCAGTGATTATTTCCAGTACCTCCTAAGGTTCAACTTATCTGCAACAAAGTCTTACTATGTTTCCAAGGCTGTTCTCCAACTTCTGGGTTCTAGTCATTGTCCCACCCCAGCTTTTTGAGAATTACATGTATGAGCCTACATACTCTACAGAACCACACTAACTCAGAATTTTAAAAGCAATTCATATAAGAGCAATACAACACTGTCTAAAAAGAGAAACACTTTTATACCTGAAGAACTTTGGATTACAGACATTTAACAATTGCTACATAATAAATGTTAAGGACTGATTAGTGGTTCCACAAGTATGTTCAGTTCATTAAAAATAAGACTAATACACCTAAAATATGCATATTTTTCTGTATGGAGGTCATACTTAGTGAAAACTTGGTAGAACTTCTGAAAAGTACTTTAGAAAAGGCTTTCAGCTTTCTAACCTTTTCAAGAAGGTAGCAAGCTTCCAGATTTAGGAATACAACGTTAGAACTTTTCTGGAATTTAAATATTCAATCTTTATTTCACATCCAGCAAAAGCTGAGAACAAAGATGTCCAGGAAATTTCATGGTATAATACTTTCAATCAAAGCAAAAATAACAATGGCTGTTAATCCCAGCTCCAGTCCCAAGTAACTATCTAACCTTGAGTTACAATACCTCTTCTCACATGAGACTTCAGCTTCTTTATCTTTATGATTCAGCACTGTATTAATTCACACTTCTATTTTAAAATTTTATGACTCCACTGCAGTTCTCTGAATGCTACTGTAAAGCTAACTATACTTTAAAAATTCAGAATTAATTCTTCAGGAAGTACCAAATATTCACATATACCCAGTCTTCCAGCTACAATGATACATACCATAACTGTATTTACTTACCTGAGTAAGTAACATAAAGGCATTATCTGCTCTAAGATGCTTGGTGAGAAAGTCCACACAATGTGCTTCCAAGGCTGGGACAGCGTACTTCTTAGCAGTATACAAAGTGGTCATAACTGTTTCTGGGCCAATTTGAACTTCATCTGAATACAGAAATCTAGAAAACAATTTGGAAATTTGCAGAGGTGATCAGCCCTGTTATAGATCAGCAATTCACCAGAGCTAAACCATTGAGGAATTATAAGATAATGAACAAATGGGGAAATAATCAGGAATCTGCAGCCTTTAGGGTACTGGTACACACACACATCATCTCATTTTATTCCTACTGAATCCTGAGAAGTAGGAAGTGTCTGCATTTTACAAAGGATACAGAGTAAGCAAAGATTATGAGATAAATACAGGTCCCTAAGCCAAACCTTCAGAGTTCTTTTTAGTACCCCATAGCTGTTCAGGTTGACAGTGGTTCACTTTTCTCTCCCTCCTCAAAAGACCTCCATGAATGTAATTTACAATTAGCTAAGTCACATGTCTAAATGTTAAAATACTTATTCATTACCTGATAGTAGTGCCTACTTTTTTTTTTTTTTTTTTTTTTAATGTATTTAGTACAGGGTGTACAGAGTCTCACCACACAGCTCGGATTGACTCCAGGACTTGTAGTGATCCTCCAGTTTCCAGCCTCCCAAGGGCTGGGATTACAAACACCAGGCCCAGTCTCAGTCACAGTGTCAGCGTGCCTCAGGGCGGGGGTGGGGCAAGCAAGGCAAGCTAGGATCAAACCTTGAGGATGGAAGCCTGGTCCCTGTGTCTGCCTAAACAGGCCCTTTAATCTACTGAGCTAGCTATCTGGCTCGCCCTACTAGTGCCTTCGTTTCTGGGCATTTTTGAACTCTGTCTGTCCGTGTGTGTGTGTGTGTGTATGTCTGCCTCTGTCTGTGTGTGCATGTGCGTGTGCGTATGTCTCTCTCTCTGTCTCTGTCTCTCTCTCTCTGTCTCTGTCTCTCTCTCTCTCTCTCTCTCTCTCTCTCTCTCACCAGGGATCAAACTCAGGGACTTGTGCTTGTCAGGCAGGTGCTTATGCCACTGAGCTATATCCCTGGTCCTTTCAATTTTTAAATGTTATCTCAGAATTAGCATAACAGTCGGTCAAAAAGTAGAGTAATTGGGCTTTGGAGGAATAAAACAATTTAGTAATCCAGCTGGCTCTCCTTATCTTCAGGTTCCACATGTTGTGTATTCAACCAACCATGGATTAAAAATACACATTAAGCCAGGCAAAGCAATGACATTCCTGTAACCCCAGCACTGGGAAGACTGAGACCGAAGACCACTGCAAGTTCAAGGCCAGCCTAAAATACCTAGTGAGGTTTTATTTACAGAGGACCCTGTCAACTGTCACCAGCAACTGGTTGGGGGGATAGTCTATAGACAAGATTTTAAGTTGATTTCCTCTACCCCCTTCCCTCTAAACTCCTAGTCTAGACCTTGCTGGGGTTCTGCCACGACCTGCACTTTGGTCTCCAGATTCATCCAATCTATTTCATTCATCAGCAAGCTGCCAACTGCTTTGTCTTTTGTCTGCACTGTTGTCCTTCTGGTCTTCTCATCTCTGTAACAAACATTCTTTCATATTTCTTAATAGTCATTTTAATTGGGAGAACTAACTGTACTGAATTCCATTCCTGAATTAGAAACCTATGAAGTTTTTGTTTTCAGGATTAGACAGAGGTCTTTATACCTGACCTAAGACAGTTGTATTAGCCTTCTAAGCAAAAATTGCTAGAGTCCTAAAAAGGAACAGAAGGGGTGTTTATCACCATTTGCTTTGGTATTTGAGTTCAGTACAAACTTAAAGGGACAAGGGCCCCAAAGCTGGTTCTTTGAGAATCTCTCTGGGGGCTCTGGAACAGGGTGACCTGGAAAAGCTTCTCAGGGGAATTTCTGACAAGATCTGAAAAATAAAAAATGGATGGGAAGAACAGTCTAGAACAGAAGAGAATGGTGTTTTTAGATTACTCTGCATAACACCTTTCCATTCAAATTGCTTTTATATATTTTTGGTTTTTATAAAGGAACACTTTTAAGAAAACTGAAAACTTCAAGATACAGATTAAGAGTACTGTTCATTATATGAAAGCTTTATAATGGGACTCATCAGGAACTTTGGCTTTTTACTTGTCCAATTATGAGACAGAGTAGTTCATCTTCTAAAGCAGTTGGGTTTGCTTTTTAATCTTACAAACACCATGAATTAGAACTGAACAACCCGGTTCTTGCTTTGCATTGCTATTAAAACAATTAAAATGAAGGACACAAGCTTATTCACACCATTCACTTTGTATTAACTAGATTCACTCTTGGCCCTATTTTACTTCTTCCCTTTATGTTTCTTGTAAGACACTTGAAATTATTTTCAAGCAGTACAAATTGAAAATAAACTCTAGACTATAAACAATAAAAGCTGCTTGTTTTCTCCCCCCTAAGTCCTCCCTGTAGTACCAAGCACAGTGTGAGCACTCATTTAAGTCTTAATACATATGAACTAACCATATCATTCAGTATAGGTTTCTATGTAACACTGATAGGTAAATTTTTTTCACTTGTAACCAAAGAAGTACTTAAAAAATTTAAGATTCATCTTGGTTCATACTTTAATTACACCTTCTCAACATTCTATTGAATTATGAGAACTTCTTTAGTATAAAAGAAAACTAAGCCAAGATTTGCAAAATATAATTAAAACTGAAACATGACATAACAATCTTTTTTTGTTACTCAAAAGTAGTCCTCACATACATCCAATGATAAAAGCACAAGAAAATGACTGTCATTAAACAATTCCTGTTTTCTTCCCCCAAAGGTGGTTTTCAAAAAAGAGAAAACTCAGGTTGCACTTAATGCAGTTAAGTTTTTTAAAACTAATGTAAAATTTAATTTCATATTAGAAAAAAAAAAACCCTTAAGATTATGTATGAGGATCTTTAACTCCAAGTTTAATTCCCAGCACCACACACACACACACACACACACACACACAAAGAAATAAAGGTTGAACTATATAGTACTATTATCAGGTATCAACACAAATTTATATGCATAATATAGCTTTGCCCACTAAAAAAACTTTAAGAGTTTGATAATGAAATGATTAAAAAACAATGTCCTAATAGTAATGGAAATAGTCACACTACTATATAGTGACTCATTTCTTAAGATGTGCCCAAGAAGTCATGTCACCCAAAATTTATGCTGTTACACAGATTGGTTCCCTAAGGAATCTGAATTGGCTAAGTGAAGTGTGAGTCCCTCTGGCCAACAGAACACAGTGCTGCCACACTGCCATCTGGGACCTACATGGTAAGGAGGCCTGGCAGCTTCTGTTTGTATGCTCTCAAGAGAACCACTGGTCAAGGGATCAAGCTACTCTGCTTAACAGACTGGCTGGAGAAGGCCCGCAGAGAGGATGTGAGACCACACAGAGGAAAACACTCAGCCAGCCTGGATCTGAGTCTAACCTCCAGACGACCCCAGCCCCAGATGATACCTGGTATAGCTGAATGAGAAACCAGGAAGAGGCTACACAAACCACCCAGGTGATCCCAGTAATCCACACAACTATAAAAGATAGATAATAAAGCCCTTGTTTAAGCCACTAGGTGTTAACAGTGGCTTGTTCTATGGCAATAGATAACCAGAACATGCTGGGAGATATAAAAAGAGCTAGTACACAATTGTGGATATAATTAGGTAAAGCATGAATGTACCTGAAGAGTACTAATTACCTGTGCAGATCACCTCAGCAGAAAGAATGTAATGGAAGTGAGGCAGCCTTGAAGGCAGCCATTTAAACAAGGCCATCAGGATTGGGACCAGAGTGGACGATGGGAGAGGAAGGAAAAAAGAGATCAAGCTATGAAGTTCTTTTGCACCTGTGAGGTATTTAAACTTTACCCTGTAGGAAAAAAATGTTAAAAGATTCAGGGAAACCATGAGCATGTGAGTAACTATTAAGAGCATAAATGGAGAGTCTATAGATAGTAATCTGGTGAAGAAAGGCAGGGGGGAAAAGAAAGACAAGGAGAGTAGAATTCCAGAATGGTCCAAAAGAACAAGCAAATCTGTAGAACAGACTGGAAACAAACTACAACTTGAAGCCAAGCTCACAAGTCACATTCCAGCTGACCACAGTGTCATAAACAATACATTATTAGTGTTTTTAAATCCTGAATTTTGGGATTCTTTATTTATAGCATTATAAAAGCCGCCTGATACAGGTATACTATTCTGCGACTGCTTCTAAAGACTGTCCCAGCGTTTAAATGAGCTTACATAAGATGCTCAGGAACAGTAAATGGTACACAGTGAGCTCTCATTAAAAGACCTTTCTATGGAGGCCTACCCTTAGTTCAGTTGTTTAAGCGCCTGCTCATGCAAAGGCAGTCAGTCAGGGGCTGGATACCGTGGTTCGATCCCCAACTAGACCTCCCCTTCAGGCAGCCTGAGCCACACACACACACACACACACACACACACACACACACACAATCCTTTTCAATTTAAAAATGTAAGTAAATAACCCTTGCATAACCTGGGGAAAAAAGGCCCTTTTATTGACATGTCCATCTGCAAGGATACTGGACATTCTTTTGTGAAGGTCCAGGTGGATATGAGAGTTTGAAGGGGAGCAGAGTCAAGGATAAGAGTGGGAGCACATAATGCCACGCACTGGTGAAGAACACACGCAGCAGCAGAGGACACCATGCTAAGAGCTAGTTAACTCCCTGCCTCCTTTCAGTCACCCCTCATTTTTCTGCTCCCTTCTGCAACAAAACTTCTAAGGGCACTGCTTATATACTAGCTGTCTTTTCTCTCTTTCTTTCTTTTAATTTTATGTATTTGGTACAGGGTCTCACTATGCAGCTTGAACTCATACTGATCCTCCTGTCTCAGCCTCCCCAGTGCTGGGACTTGATCACCAGCTCAGTATGCCCCATGGGTGGGGCCAGCATGGCATGCAAACTGGAGATGCAACCCCGGTGCTTGCCAAAGCAGACCCTTAGTCCACTGAGCTATCTCACAGCCCTACTGTCTCTAGTTTATCTCCCATTTCCTCTCCAATTTACTTCAATCAGCTGAAATTATTCTTGACAGTTATCAATAGTTCCCATCTCATCAAAATTAACAATCAACACAATGTCATTTTATCCAACTCTCAAGAACATTTAGCACAGCTGCCCTCTTTACATGGTCAATATCATTTTCTTTTCTTTTTTTTTTTTTTTAACATAATTTTCTAATCCTTCTTTCTTAAAGCATTTCCTTTGGCTTGATCTTGAGGATGCCATTTGCCTTGTTTTCTCTCCTAACTGCACTGACTGATGTCTCATCCATTTCCTACTCCTGTTCCTCAAATGCACCTTTAAATAACTACTACCTCTTCAGGATGCCCCCCCCCTCCAAGGTAATCTCATCTGGCCTCACTGTTTACGTATCATTCATCCTCTCAAATTTACATTCTACCAGAAGCTTTCCCCTAAACAGATTCACATCTGTCTAGTCTACATCCCTACTTCAATGTCTTGAAAGCCTTCTTTATTTCTCCTTTCAAATATATCCAGAATTTGACCACTTTTCAGTACATCCTTTGTTACCTCCTCATACAATGTACCATCATCTCTTACCTGAACTACTGGGAAAACCCTTTTAATTCATCATCCTGCTTCCTATTTTCTTCCTCCTACAGTCTAATCTCCAAAGAGCTGCCAGAATCACTTTACATAAATTATAAATCAGATCACAGTGCTCCCTTCTTCAAAGCCCTCCATAGGATTTCCCTTGCATACCAGATAAAGCTCAAAGCCCTGCCTGGCCTCTTTTGGATTTCTTCTCTGCTTAAATCATATCTGTCTTACTCTTGCAGTTTTTCTAGTAGGAAAAATTTATGGCCTAAAACATGCTTTAGCATGTTCCTTCCCTTATGGCTTGATTATTTTTCTTCAAAACATTCACCACTATTTGACATATTACACCCACTTCACTAGAATATGTATTATGACTGATACTTTTTCTTGTTTGCTCCTGTAGCCCAGACACCACAGAGACTGGCACATAGCATTTGTCAAGTGAACAACTGCAGAGTATCATTTAAACGCTGGTTCCTCAAACCTAAGTTCAAAAACCACTAAGTAATATTCAAGTTATAAACAATAAAAGTATGCTCCAGTAACTCTGCTCTTCCAGTTCAGGAAGTAATTACCAAACATTTTTGTCCCACAATATTAAGTAAGTAAATCACCTATATTTCACACCCAGCCAATTCCTAAGTTTAAAAATCAGCCTGGATATCGATTTTAGAATACAACAATGACCAGGAAATAAAAGAAGGATGAGCACCATGAAAATATAACATGCTAAAATTAGAAAATGAGATACTAAATTGCACTGTGCTACTTTTCAAAGACTCTAGAATTAAGGTCTATTAAAGGGAAAGGATTAGCCTCAGTGAAAATATGAAATACGTATTTTTCCTTTCATTCTATCTAGCAATCTCAGTATTTTTTTTTCAAAAAGAAAATACTACAGCAATATTTTTTTGATCAGCGGTTCTCAGATTTAGCCAATGTAAGTATTACTCCAAGAGAGTATCAGAAAACATTCTCAAGGTCTCACTCCAAGCTTGATACTATGATATGGGATCTACACAAGTAACAAGTACCCCTGTAAATCAGCATGCCCCCACGTACCCCTGTAAATCAGCATGCCCCTGGCCCACAGATCATTTCCAACTTTGAAAATTTAAGGAGATAATGGTCAATCTTCAACTAAAAACCAAAGCGACCTTCCTAGCTTCTGGGTTGCTCTTCAGTCCTACTAAATACAACTTAATTGAATTACAGAAAAATATGGGACAAGAGTAAAGAAGCGAAAACAGGCCCCATCATCTTACCACACTAACATCCCTCGGCTCAGCATTCCGGTGTTTTCCCTCCTCCTTGTCTCTAAGTGTACAATGCCTATTCAGGGTCATTTCGCAGTTGGAGGCATGGTGCACATAATTCCAAGAGCTACTTGCCAAAAACATTTTACATATCATGACCTGGTCTTCATTTAAGTATCAGATTTAGTGACAGCATTATTTTCCATCAAGTGAACAGACCTACTGTTTCTCTCACCCTTTCCTACAAACATAGCTGCCTTCTTTATAAATAACGCTGCCGTAAATGTTTCTGTACGGAACTTTTCTTTTTCAAAAGCAGATTGTTTCCTAAGTGTGGGGGAAAAATCCAGAGCACCAAACATCCAAAAGGAAAAAAATCGTCGGAAAATGCCTCCCAGATGTTATGTTCAAAACTCTTTGTCGGGTTAGAGGGTTCCGGAAAAGTACCTCGCTGTTTTGATTTCCACTTCCTTATTCACTAATGAGGTTAAACATTCTCTGTATGTTTTTCTTTAGTAATTATCTACCCTTTGGATCCTGGCCATTTATTTCCACTTGTGTGGCTGTATCTCATACCTAATTTCCTTCTGCTCTTCCCGAGCTGTGGGTCTGAAAACGACCTATTCTGTCCCACTGACCTGCCTGCTTTTGCTTCACGATTAGTCAAGACTCTGCTACTCCGAAAACAACTTTCTTCTCGGGTGCCAAACCATCGTGGCATCCGACACACACAGGTCTCCAGGGAGCGGGCAGTTGACCCGGGCGTGAGGTCTGGACTGTCAGGGTCAACAGAGCGCTCCCCCCGGCTACCACCTACGCAGCGCGCCGCGCGAACCCCATCAGCCGAGGGGCTAACTCCGCCGCCCAGCGCCGCAACTGCGGGCCGCCCGCCCGCCCCCTCCCGGGTCCCGCCCCCGCTCTCCCGTGGCGCGGCGCGGCCCGCGTCCCCACCTGAGCAGCGCCAGGAAGGCGGCGGGCTCCACGTCGGGCAGCTCGATCTCGGCCGACGTGGTGGCCATGCCGCCGTTGAACATGGCGTCGAAGACGGCGCTGCCGGCCGCCAGCACGAAGCGGTGCGCCGGGATGCGCTGCGGGCCGCCCGCCGCCCCGCGGCCCTTGCCCAGCACGAAGCGCACGTCGCTCAGCAGCTCCGAGTTGAAGAGGAAGGCGAAGCGCTCCTTCAGCGACGCCTTGGTCGCCTGCCAGTTGTACAGCGGCTCGCGCTGCAGGGGCGGCGGCGGCGGCGACAAAGGTAAGGCGGGCGACCCGGGCTCCGCCTCGTCCCCCGGCACCGGCTCCCCAACCGCGCCCGGCCCGAGAGAGGACGCCATCATCGCGCTTCTGGCTGCGACCTCCGCCGAGCACTCCCGCCCGTCCCGCGGCCAACAGCGCCGGCCGCAGCGGCGCCGCCCCCGACCGTGAGGGAGGGAGCTTCCGAGCCCGCGCTTCCGGGAAGGCGCTTCCGGCGCCCCGCGCGCGCCCGCGCCGCTTCCTTCCTGCGGCCGCGCGCCCGAGCCTCTCCCTGCGCGCGCGCCCCCGCCTTTCCTCTCTGGAAGGCAGGCGCGTCCTCGCGGGCTTCGGCGCTGACACGCACGGGCGACGCAGGTGGCCTGGGGCACCGCTGAGGCTGTCGGGATTCCGAGAGCTTGAAACTCCTACTTCACGGGTGTGGTGACACACTTCTACAGTCTTAGAACTCATGGAAGCTGGGGCGGGAGGGTTGCTAAATTCGACAGCTTGGCGACATGGCCAGACCCTGTCTTAAAAGGAAAAAGGAAAAAAAGAAAGAAAACAAAAAACAACCAAACAAACAAACAAACACAAAGGGTGGAAATGTAGCTTGGTACCAAAGCCCTGGGCTCACTTCCCAGTACCACAAAAACTATCTTTGACATCATCAGGGTAATGCTTTAGAACAGAGGTGTCATGCAATCAACATTTTTTCTTTTATAATGTCATGAAAAAAAGTTTGAGGCATGCTGAAGGAGAAAACAACTATTTCTTCTATCAGATAAAGACTTAAAACAAGAGTGTAATTTATATGATAAGGAAAATAAGAAGATGAAGATGTTTACCAGAGAACTACAATCTGTGAAAAAATAAAGTGTCAAACAGAGATTCTGAGACGTACTGTAAAAACTAATGACTAAGCAGGGCCGGGAGATAGGACCAGTGTTCGATCCCGGTACCACATGCGAGTACCATGCCAGCCCGGTCCAAGCTGTGTAGAGACTGTACCAAATAAATAAAATATTTTTAAAAACTAATAATTGAATAAATTATTATTTAATTTATAGCTGTCGTGATTTGTATCTAGGCGTCCCCCCAAAGCCTCACGCAGTCATGGGGCGGCTTCTAGCGTTTGTGATTATTGTGGGTGTTAGCGCCACTAACTGTGAGCTAAATAAACCTTTCCTTCCTTCAATTTGGGTGTCAAGTATTTGTCCCAGCAATGAGAGAAGAGTAACTAAGACACTAGCACATTGAACACAGCAATACAGTGAAAAATGGAGAGAGAGGGGGAAAAAAGGTGGAAAACACAGCATGAGTTAATCCAAAGGACAGAACAGCATTTGCAAAATCAACTGGCTGTAAATATTCCCAAAAGGTTGAAATACATCCCTTACAAGTTGAAGGAGTTGTTACAAATTCCAAGATGAAATAAATAAAAACAAAGCAAAAAATTGCCAAGGATACAGCAAAATGCCCTTCAGGAAGGCTGATGATGCAGCTTAGTGGTGAAGTGTTTTCTAAGCATGCGTGAAGCCCTGGGTGCAGTCCTAGCACTGCTGAAGGGAAAAATGAGGTCAAAATTAGACAAAAACATTGCAGAAAAGGAAGATTACAGGTGAATGTCTTTGGTTAATATAAATGCAAAATTTCTCGACAAATGTTAACAAACTATATCCATCAACATAACAAAAGTATTATGAACCATGATCAAGAGAGATTTATCCCAGGAATGCAGTTTAATATCTGAAATCAATCAGTGGAATACACCACCATAGAATAGAGGATGAAAGCTATATAATTATGTTAATGTATTAAGAAGAAACATTTAACAAAGTCCAACATTCTTTCATTAAAAAAAACCCCTCGAACTAGGAATAGAAGAGAACTTTCTTACCCTGACAAAGAGCATAAGAATGACTCATGGCTAATCATAATTAATGGAAAAAGATTAAATATTTTCTCCCTACGATCAGGAATAAGACAAGAATGTCAGCCCTCACCACCTGTATTCAACATTGTACTGGAGGGTCCAGCCAGTGAATAAGGTAAGAAAAAGAAGTAGAAGCCATCTTGATTGCAAAGAAAGAAATAAAATTAACTAAATTTGCAGAATACATAATCTTATGTAATCAAAACAATCCTCATAATCCTGAGGATCAGGATTTTCTACACACATACATGTACACATACACAAAAACTACTGTAAGAAATAAGGTTATACCCAGCCTGCCTTGCTGGCCCTGCCCCTGGGGTGCACTGAGACCGCAATTAAGATGATGACATAGTGGTGTGTGCCTGTAATCCCAGCAGTTGGGAGGCTGAAAAACAGGAAAGATCACTACCGAGTCCAATCTGTGTAGTCAGACCCTATAGACCCTGTACTAAATACATAAAAACAGGTTAAAGAGTGAAAGATATAATATCAATATACAAAAATCTATTGCATGTCCATATGCTAGTAAGGAATAATCCAAAGGGAAATTAAATTGTTTCACTTACAGTAGCATCAAAACTTCAGTACTTAGGAATAAATGTAACACGTACACAAGTTATAACTAAAACTGACAGAATATTGTTGAAAAACATTTAAAATCTAGGTAAATTGTTGGATGTGGAGTCACACGCCTGTAATTCCAGCACTCCGGAGGCTGAGGCAGGAAGATCATTGTGAGTTTGAGACCAGCTTGGGCTACAAAGTGAATTCAAGTCCAACCTGAACTGCATAGTGAGACCTTGTCTCAAAAAAACAAAATAAATAAGAAGTATCTTAGTTACTTTTCTTGTTGTTGAGACAAAATGCCCACCACACAAAGTAAGCGGAGGAAAGGTTTATTTAGCTTACAGTTCTAAATGGAGGAAAGGTTTATTTAGTTTACAGTTCATGGAGGTTTCAATCCATAGCTGGCTGGCTCCGAGGAAGGGTGTCATGGCAGAGGGCATTGCAGAGGAGAGCAGTCTGGGGCAGAGCAGAACAAGGAGAAGACAGCCAAGCAAGAAGTAGCAGCAGCCGCCTGCCTCTCCCTTTCATCCTTTCCAGGCTACCCACCTTTTGGGTGATGTCATCCACATGCAAGCTATGCCCTCCCATTATCCACACAAAGAACTGTGTTAAACTAACAACTGACTAATTTAGTAATTATGCACCCTTAATCCCAGCATTATGCAGCCTAGATCCAGCCACTTCTATGAAGCCCCACCTGTGAGCACATGAGACTTTTGGGAAACATCTAGCTATACACTGTAACTAGAAGACACCGCATATTCATCAATCAGGAGACTTAACATTGTTGGGATGGTGATACTGTCCAACATAAACTTCCTCAGAATCCCAGCTGGCAATTTGCAGAAACTGATGAACTGATCCTAAAATTCATACAAAAATGCAAAGGACCTTCAGTGGCCAAAATAATCTTGAAAAAGGAGAGCCAAATCCTCTTGCTGATTTCAGATTTTATTACTAAGCTACCGTAATCAAGACAGTGTGTACTGGCATAAGGATAGCATGAGTCACAGTTCTGTTACTGTAACAGAATAACCTCGGAGGATACATTTACAAAGAGGAAAGGATGATTTAGGCTCACAGTTTAGGTTTGTAAGCCCATGATTAATTGGGCCCATTTGCTTGAGCCAGTGACAAGGTAGCACATCGTGGTTGCTTGCTCAGATCAAACCCATTTGCCACATGACTAAAAGGAAAAGAGGAAAAGACCAAGGGCCCAAAATCCCTTAAAGAGCATGTCCCCAGTGACCTAAAAACCGTCCCGTAAACTTGATCTCCTAGATGCTCCACCACCTTGTAACAGCACCAGGACAAAGCCTTTAACACATGAGTCTCTGGGACACATTTCCTGTCCTAAACTATAACTGACAGACATATAGATCAAGGCAAAGGAATTGGGAGCCCATCAATAAATGAAGACATCTACATTAAATTGATTTCTAACAGGGGTGCAAGATCATTCAATGGGGAAGAAAGAGTTTTCTCAACAAATGGTGCTGAGACAACTGAACAGTCTCATGCAAAAGAATGAAGGTGGACCCTTACCTCACACCACATACAAAATTTACTCAAAGTGGATCTTAGACTTAAATATAAAAGGTAAAATCATAAAACACATACATTTGGATAGAATTTATTACAAAATAAAAACAGTATACTGTCCATAGTGTTTTAAAACTTGTTTTCCCAATTAAAACATTGTGACAGTTGTCCTATGTCAAGGAGTCTTGGAGTGAAATGCTTTCACATTAAAGAATAGATGCTAAATAAACTGTTGTGAACTTAGATGAAGCTCCAGTTCACATGCTGAAGTTAGCTTAACTGTAATGTCAAAACTGGTAGCTCACAGGAAACAAACCATCATACTGTATACAAATATAGGAAAATCTAGAACCCGTCAATAAATGAAGACATCTAGCAGGTAAAATTTAGGACCAATTAAAGGTGTTAGTAACTGAAACTAACTGAAATTTATTAATTTAAAGGTAGTTCAATGAAAGGAAATGATACTGGCAATTATGACCTCAAACATAGATAGCTTGACTCAGGTATCAAAAAGACATTTCTATATATATTCTTTAACAAAGCAGTTTCTCTCTTGAGCATTTGGTCTATTCAAATATATTTACATAATAGACATAATAGATGGATATAGTGGTCCATTCCTATAATCCCAGAACTCTGAAGGCTGAGGCAGGAGGATCCTAAGTTTGAATCCATCCTGGGCAACTTAGCAACTAGACAGGCCCTCTCTCAAAAAATTTTTAAAAAATCTACAGTTGTAGCTCTGGGTTTAATTCACAGCATGCCCCCCTTCCAGTATATATTCCTTTGGTGAAACTACTAAGTATATAAGTGTCTCTCCAGTTTCAATTGTGATAATAAAATATGGGAGTTTCCATTAGGAGAGAGTTGGTTAAATCATGGTATATTCATATAATGGAACATTATACAGACATTAAAAGAATCGAGTGATATTTTATGTATTGATATGGAAAGTGCTCAAGTTGTATAGTTCAATGAAAAGGAAAGACTATAGGGCCAGGGAGATAGCTTGGCAATCTAAGCACCTGCCTGGCAAGTGCAAGGATCCGGGTTCAATCTCCAGTACAGCATGCTACGCCAGCCCCCTGCACCATGCTGGGCACCAAAACCCAGTGTGGTCGCACACACCTGTGATCCCAGCACTGGAGAGACTGAGACAGGAGGATCACTATGAGTCCAAGCTACACAGAGAGGGGTTGGGGGTATAGCTCAGTGACATAAGTGCCTGCCTGGCAAGCCCAAGGTCCTAAGTTCAATCTTTGGCACCCCCCAAACCAAAACCAAACAAAAACTACACAGTGAGACCCTGTACCAAATGAAAAAATAAATATTTTTTAAAAGGAAAGATTATTAAAATGAGCTATAAAGCTCATATATAAAATGTAAAGAGCATTTTAGTTTAGAAACTGTCTGGGTCAGTACTTCCTGTGTGAGAAAGTATACTTTTTCCCTTGCTTTATTTTTCTTCTCTGTACAATTATTATTTTATAATATAACTAGGACTACCACGAATTCAGGAGTGGGCCCAGCTTTTATGGGTCTGAAACTTCTACAGTGGTGGAGGCAGGCATACTTATGAAAAAGAACACAAAATTAGAAAATTGAAGTGCGTATTCTTTTTTGCACAAATCTTTCAGATTTCTTTTGGAGACAGAGTCTTGCTATGTAGTTGAGAGTGGCCTTGAATTCTTACGTAGCCCAGGCTGGCCTTGAATTTATGGCGATCCTCCTGTCTCAGCCTTTTGAGTACAGGGATTATGGCCATTTGCCACCATGCCCAGCCTTTTTTTTTTTTTTTTTTTTTTCATATTTTCTCAAGTGTTGGAAACTATTAGAAAAATTAGAAGAGGATTAATGATGAAAAAAACATAACAAATCACACATTTTAAAACAGCTGAAAAATACCACGAGCAAAAGAAATTCAAAGAACAACAAATTCACTGTCTTTTTTTCACTGTGCAACTGCCTGAACTTTTGTAATACTTACTTGCTGGGAACAGCTGAAGCTGGATATTGATCATATGCGGGAAGGCAGGACAAGGTCTCAGTGCGTGAAACACTCAAGCTACCTCAGTCTTGAGAAAAACAACCTATCTGGACAAACTCGGCTATTGAGCGCTAGGCAAGTTTGTGTCTCCGGACACTGACTTTGCAAAGATACGAACATCCCTACTGCTGTTCTTTGGGTCCTTTGTCAATCAGGCAAATAGGCCTCCACCTGAAGCCAACTCTTCTCTCTTGTCTATTTTTTCCTCATTCCTGCTGCTGTTTCTCCCCAGGGTACACCAAGACACCTATGAGTCCCTACACTTACCCCTTGCAGTTTTGCCTTCATATTCTTGGTTTCCTTGGGGAAATTATTTGGCAATATCATTTTCTAGAAGTCATATTTTCTTTCAGCATAATCAAAACATTTTTCTTTTTATTATTATTGATTCAGGGTCTCACTGCACAGTTTGGATTTGTAGTGATCTTCCTGCCTCAGCCTCCCCAGTGCTGGGATTACAGGTGTGCGCCACCACACCCTGTTTCAGGGCTGGCATGGCGTGCACAGGGTTCAGGAGCCAGCACAACATGCAGTACCTAAAACCAAACCCAGCTCCATGCACTTGTCAAGCAGGCACTTAGACCACTGAGCTATCTCCCAGCCAGATTAAAACATTTTTACTGGTTGTTTAAAGAAATTTCTTCAGCCTCATGGACTTCCTCTTTGAAATATTGGGGACTGAACCCAGAGCTTTATGCATCCTAAGCAAATGTTCTTCCTCTGAGCAACATCCCCAGCCCTTGGGAATATGTGACTTTTAAGGGTAGCTCTGAAATCTAGGCCACCCTCTTGATTTTTTTTTTTTTTTTTTCTGGTATGAGCTAGACTAAATGTTAGCAGTCCCAGTGAATTTAATTTTGTGTGTGTGTGTGAGTGTGTGTGTGTGGTGGTGTTGTTGTTTTCCACAGAAAGGGTGTTATTAGTCATAATTCTAATCAGTGAATTATTAAAGATGTTCCTGACGGTAAGACCCAAGTTCTCTTTTATAAATGTACCCCTCGGTCGGTTGGAAGGCTTTTCCACAGGCTGGCTTCTGGTGCGCTGTATCATTAACCTTGTTTTTGTCTATTACTTGTGTGCTCTAGAGCTAGGTCCCAGAGGCTCTATTTATATTATAATAAAACTGCTGGCCCTGTTTCTTCCTGACATGATGCTGACTGACTCAGGCCAGGAGGTGACAGGAATATTCCAGGAAACTCTTGCTTATCACTAGCACAAAAATTCCTCCAGGGGCCAGGATGTAGATCAACAGGCACAAGTGCCTGCCTGGCAAGTGCAAGGTCATGAGTTCAACTCCTGCTACAAAAAAAAAAAAAAAAGGAATTCCTCCAAAATCTAACTTAGCATATCCCCAACTCAGCTTTTCCTTCGTGCCAGACGCCATGGTGATGGTGGGGGGCATCAACATCATGGCAGAAGACCTGTCAGAAGCAGCAGTTTTAACCATCTGCTTTAAGATGTCTTATGCCGCAAATCGTACATTGTGTGAAGCTATGCTGAGGCCCCTCCTAGGCCTTGGAGGAGGCTTGTGCAAGAGAAAGTCCCTGAGCTTTAGCTTCATTAATTTTATGGTAAATCTGCCTCAACATAGTTAATGTGAAGAGAAAGCTTTTATAAAAGCCTGAAAACGTGGTAAGTACTCAGCAAATATTATCTGCTACATATTACCAATATAGTAGACAGTGAACTACAGCAGTATTGGAAGTTTTCCATTATAGATAGAGATACCTGTAAAGATACTGGATGAAGATACGCTTCATATTAATGAGTAAAATAGGGGTTGCTTCAGAAAAAGTTTCTTAAATTTATTGGAGTTAGATTACATACTTGCTACTTATATATCTGAAAGAATAAAGCTATATATTAAAAAGATGAAGAGGAGGAAAAAAACCCAAAAAGGCCAAACTGTAAAAGAACTAGAATAAAATTCAAGTGAAAATTATCTGCTTTGGGTATGGTGGTGCATGCCTGTAATCCCAGAACTCAGGAGGCTGAGACACGAGGATCTTTGTAAATATGAGGCCAGTCTGAAATGCATAGCAAAACCGTATCTCAAAAAGACCAAAAAAAAAAAAAAAATCTTCTTTTGAGTAGAAATGGCTTTCTTAACACCAAAGATCAAATCAATAAAATAAAAATACTGGCAGATTTGACTGTATAAAATGTTTAACTTCTGTTTACCTAAAAATAAGACATAATAAACTTTATTTTTTAAAATTTTTTGGCAGAACCAGGGATTGAACTCAGGCCCTTGCGCTTGCCAGGGAAGTGCTTATTGTACTGAGCTATCTTCCCAGCTCCCATAATAAACTTTAAAAAGACAAACTGGGAAGAATAGTCTCATGACTTATAACAAAGGTATGGTATTTACAAAACCTTTGTAGATCAATAAGACAAATACCCCCTTCCTCTTCTAAATGGACAAAAGACATAAAGAGCAAATGTACAGACATATAACGTTTCTGAAGTGATATTAAAATATGTGTGTCAGCCAGGCATGGTGACACATGCCCGTCATCCTAGCATTTGAGCAGCTGAGGGAGGAGGATTGCCTAGAGTCTGAGGCCAGCCTAGGCTACAAAATGAGCTCCGGACTAGACTGGACTACAGAGCAAGACCATATCTTAACAATAAAAATGTTAAAATGTATCCACAGTTTGAACCATATATGTCTTTTGTCCAAGCAAGTCTATCTGTTGTAATTTATCTTGAAGAAATAAGAGCTGGGTGTAAAATGCAAATGAAAACACTGTAATAATTTTAAAATAGAAGTGACCCAAATAGTTGATTAGATTATGACGCAATCAATCACATGATGAAGTGGTAAATAGCTGTTGAGGAGAGTTTTATTGATGCGCAAGATTCTCAGTCCCCTCCCCCTTCTTGCTGCTGTGACAAAATATCTGGTGCCCAAAATTAAGGAAGGAATGGTCTGTTTAGCTCCCAGTTAGTGGAGGTTTCAGTCCATCCTCAGCTGGTTCCAAGGCAGAGAGGCACATGACAGAGAGCAATAGTTTATGGCAGTGGAAAACAGCAAAGAGGAAAAGAGAGGAGTAGTGGCAACAACAGCGACAGAGAACAAGTCTGTCTCCCTTCTGTTGTGTTCAGGCTATCCACCCCAGGCCGGGTATAGCACTCACACCCATAATCCCAGCACTGGGTCATGAATCAATCGGAAACTCTAGAAGTCCACCTTGCAACTGCATAAGGCTTTTGGGGACAACTAGACACAAACCATAATAATCTTACTATGTAATTGCAGGGTGATGGGATTATGGGTGTTATGTCCCACTTTGCTCTTCAGTTTTGGATTTTTTTTCAGAAGAGGTCCCACCATGTAGTTCAGGGAAGCCTTGAACTCACTCTGTCATTATGTAACCCATACTGGCCTCAATTTGAGGTGATCCTCCTGCCTCAGCCTCTCAAGTGCTGGGATTACAGGTGTAAACCCCCACATGAGGCATCTTCTTTTTTAATTTGGGAGAAAGAAAGAGGTTGATTTGGGAGAAAGAAAGAGGTTGGGGTTTTTTTCTAAGTAAAAATACTGTGAGATGAGACTACACAAACATTTTCAATTTGCTGCCCATCATATAAGATGCCCTTTACTTCCCTGAGTTCCTCTGAAATGCCGTTAGTTCTCACCTCTCATTTGACTAAATGCAATTTAATTCAGTTCAACTCTCATTACAAGACACTAGGGATGAGATCACAAAAAATGATGAGAATATAAATTGGGCGTGACACACACCTGCAAATCCCAGGACTGTGGGAGACTAAGGTGGCAGGATTGCAAATTTAAGACCAGCCTGAGCAATTTAGTAAGATATTGTCTCAAAACCTTAAAACAAAGTTTTAAGGGGTAAGGGGCCAGGCATGGTGGTGCATACCTATAATCCCTACACTTGGGAGGCTGAGGCAGGAGGATCACTACAAATCAAGGCCAGCCTGGGATACAAAGTGAGCTCAAGGCCAGCCTGAATTGCATAGCAAAACAATGTCTCAAAACCCCCAAAACTGGGCATTCGCTCAGCAGACTAAGCACCTGCTTAAGCAAGTGCAGGGACCAGAGCTTCAATCCCCGGCACCACATGCCATGTGGGCCCCGCCCCAGGGTGCACTGAACCAGCCATTGAGACTGGGTGTGGTGGCACACGCCTGTAATCCCAGTGCTGCGGAGGCTGAAACAGGAGGCTCACTAAGAGTTTGAGCTGAGGCCCTGTACCAAATACATACATAAATAAATAAATAAACCTAAACTAATTAATTAAAAGTAAAATTAAAAAAAAATATAAAGGGACAAGGATGTAACTCAGTGTAAAGGCCCTGGGTTCAGTCCCTAGTAGTACAAAAAACAAAAACAGAAAATTGAAAATAAAAAGCCGATGAAAATACATCACTTTCACCAAAGAAGCTTATAATTTAGCAGGAGGGAGACTATCAGAGGGGTCCTGCTTAGCTAGAAAAAAATTTTTTTCCCATCTGCTAGATTTCCTTAAAAATATGCAGCCATTTGCCATATCCTAGAATAAATTCAGCTTTTTTTAATGGTGTTCTTCTTTCTTTCTTTGTCACTGCTTTCTGGAATCCAGCCTAGCAAAGGAATATATGTCCCTGTGTGTGCTAGTTTATAATTAGAACAAGTGTGTGGACTTATACAAAAAAGACCTACTGGCAAGAAAAAAAAAATAGTAAAACTTTAGAAAAGGCATTTAGGAGAAAAAATGGAGGAAGTGATCTATTTTGGAAAGTAATGCCAAAGAAGAGAGGAGATTTTAAGAGCCTTCGTGATTTGTATATTCTCAGGAGTGCATAGCAATGTAGCTGCAATTGGATGACCCTCTCTTTGAAAGGGTGACTATTGTGGATATAAACAGATGCTAAGCAGAAAGACTCCTGCTCTGCCCAGCCCGGGAAGCACGCAGAATGGCACTGTCCACGCTAAGGCTGGGGCTAAGCTCTGCCCTGCTGGGCCGAGCTCCAGACAAGGAGGGGGCAGCCGAGCAGGGAGTCTGCCCCCAAACCCCACTGTGCTAACCCAAGGCGCGGGGCAGTCTTTTCCCAAGAGCCCTGAGGTTTCTTTGGAACCCTAGGGTCACATTCTCCCCATAAATGACCTCTTACCAGCTGAGAAATGACCCTTTTCAGAAAGATGTCGTTGGCTTAAGAGCTGCAAAGCAACATGCCTATCTTTCTGAGGGTAAGAGCTTCTGAAAGTCTAGATGCTGTACAATCCTCATGGACTTCCTAAATCTGCTGTGTGTGTGTGTGTGTGAGAGAGAGAGAGAGAGAGAGAGAGAGAGAGAGAGAGAGAGACTAGGAATCGAATCTGGGCCTTTGTACTGAACTACATCCCTATCCCCTAACATTATTATCATTATTTTTTTTACGCTGAGATAGAATCTGGCTAAGTTGCTCAGGCTGGGCTTGAACTTGTCATTCTCCTGCCCCAGCTTCCCAGAGTATTGGAGTTCCAGGTGTGTGCCACCACCCCTGACTTCTAAATCTGTTCTCTTATGTCATAATTTGTCCTTTTTTTCTGACCCCATAAAAACATGCATTTTCTTGACCTACTATATCTGAACTAAATGTTAGATTATTGAAGTTACAAAAGTATGTCCGGGGGATTATCACAGAGGCATGTGGAGGGAAACAGACTTGCTAATTATTTAGACGTCAGGGCACTCTGAGCAGCTTGTTTAGAGGCCATATTAACCCAGGGGCTTAAGTTTCCAGATTACTGTTTCTGAGCATCAGTTTTTTCCTCATTTATTTTCTTTCTTCCTCCTGTCCTCCCTCCCTTCCTCTCATGTACTTTTAACAATTTTCTCCTTTACAAATTCCATTTCTCGTTCAACCTGGTTTCATGTGAGGAGGACAGAAGGGAGGAGAGCACAGCATAGGATCACACTAGGTGTGGTGGCGCACACCTGTAATCCCAGCACTCCGGAAGCTGAAGCAGGAGGATCACCGCGCTTCTGAGGTCATCCTGGGCTACACAGTGAGTTCAAGGTCAGCCTAGGCCACACAGCAAGACACTGTCTCAAAAAAAAAAAAAAAAAAAAAAACCCAACCCCCAAACAACACATACCATGGAGGGACACAATTTAGGCTTAAATTCTGCCCCCCTCTCCTTGTTGGTTGTGGTTTTGGACAATGTATTTGGCCGCTATACCGCAAAGTGTGACTGTAAAATGCAGACTGGAGCATGTGTTACATAGAATTGTTATGAAGATTAAATAAGATAGCATCATAAAGGCCTTAGGACAGGGCCTGGCATAAGTAAGAGCTTTATCCAGGTATTTTAAAATAAAACACATCCAACTGTTATAAAATAGAAATGTTGGGCCAGGGATGTAGCTCAGTGGCACAGTGCCTGTCTGGCAAATGTGAGGCTGTGAGTTCAATTCCTGGTACCAAAAAATAAAATAAAATACAAATGTCTTTGAAAAACAAAGCAACAAACAAATGTCTTTGAGCAAATTAAGAGTGAAGACCTTAGATTGGTGAATTTCCTAAGACGCTGAAGACCTGAAAATGTCTTGGGCTTTTGTTCTAGAGATATCAGCTTTGCTGAGAAAACAGCCCTTCTCGGTGAACTTCTCCCTACTTTGTCCTGCACCAAGCCTGACCCTCGTTCCTAGGTGGCTGTCTTTGGCTGGCTCCTCTGGGGAAGGAAAGGTGACTTTGATTGATGGATTGATTTTTTCTGGATTTAGGACAGGGTCTACAGGGTTTCACTAGGTAGATTTGACTCATAGTGATTCTCCTGCTTTCAGCCTTCCAAGTGCTGGGATTACAGGCATGAGCCACCATGCCCAGTCTCAATTGCTGCTTTAGCGTGCCCCAGGGGTGGGGCCAGCATGGCAGGCCCGGAGATTGAACCTGGCTGCTGAGCTCTGCCTAAGCAGGCACTTTAGTCCACTGAGCTATCTGGCTGGTCCTGTGATTTTGATTTATGATCATGCAAGTTCTCTGTTCTTTCCGATGAGAAATTGCAAAATGTTTGCGATTCAAGAAGATCAGTGTGTCTCTCTGATTTAAATTTGTTTTTATTTGTATCCCAGGCCATCCTTAAACTTTTGATCCTTCTGCTTCAGCCTCTGGAGTAGCTGAAATTTCAGGTAATTACCACTGTGCATGGCACTGATTAAAATGTTTTTGTTTCTACTTTTTTTTTTTTTTTTTTGAGACAGGGTCTCACTATGTAACCCAGGCTAGCCTCGAACTCGCAGTAATCTTCCTGCCTCAGCCCCCCAAGTGCTGAGATTACAGGTGTTCACCACCATGCTCAGCTTGTTTTTACTTTTTATTGTGGAAAATTTCATGCTTATACAAAATGAGAAGATTCCTTGATTTAATAAAAACTGTTTTTAGATCTGTTTTTGTTAGAGCTTTAGCCGTTGAGTGTTGGCAATCAGGACACTTGGGGTTCCTGAGGCCGGGAGCCTGCTGCTTCGCATAGTGTCTTTCCCTCACTGTGATGCTGCTGAGGGCTTCCAGGTTTGGAGTTTGGCTTGGTCATTTTTTTTTTTTTT
>NW_004524578.1:21324811-21326592 GCF_000260255.1 Octodon degus
CCCCTAAGAAATAAAAAAGACTTCCAATTAAACCAGCACATATTACATTTTTAAAAGTTACCTAAGATTTTAATTTTGCATTTATTGAAAAGATTATTCCATATTTACTTAGAACTATATTTGTATCTGTTATCACTCTTACAGAATTTCATTAGTATTTTCTGTTTGCCTAAATCTATATAATTTTATATTTTTCCCTCCACTGAATCACACTTACCAACTGTAAGATGTATTTGGAAAACTGGGCATGGTGGCACATGCCTGTAATCCCAGCACTGGGGAGGCTGAGACAGGAGGATCACTATGAGTCTGAGCTATGTAGTGAGACCTCGTACCAAATAAATAAATAAAACATCCAAAAATGCATTTGGATTTGGGAGATGTTAAAATGGGAACAAATACACATTTAGAATTGATGAAATACACTATATGCAAACCAAACTGCTTACAATAGAAATAAAATGATTTTTCTCCTTCCTGTATGCTTTCCCTTATAGAGTTCTCTTATGTTCAGAATATTTTCCTAGTTAATTTTTTTTTTTTTTTTTACAGAGCTGGGATTGAACTCAGGCCCTTGTGCTTGCCAGGCAAGTGCTTATTCTACTGAACTATCTCCCCAGCCCCTAAACTGTTTTTCTTATTGATTTTTCAACCATGTGAATTTTAATTTCCACTTCCTGTAATGATGATTTTAATCATTTAGATTTTTCTATAAGAAAAATTTAAAATCTTGGCCTATTGTTCAGGTATATTTGTTTTCTTTTATCTCTTTTATAAATGGTGAACTAGGCATAACACAAAAAAGCCATTCCAAGTATAAATGTGAAAGGTATTTTAAAAACCTTTTGGGACAGGCAAAAACTTCTTTAAAAAGGAAATAAAAAGTGTAATATAGGGGTTCGATCCCTGGCACCACATGCTGTGCCAGCCCCATCCCCAAGCACCCCGAGAGGGCAGTTGAGTCCAGGTGTGGTGGCGCGTGCCTGTAATCCCAGCCCTGGGAAGGCCGAAAACAGAAGGATCACTACGAGTTTGAGCTACAGAGTGAGACCCTGTACCAACAAAACAAAACAAAAAAAAATCTAAGTAAAAAAATGTATAATATAAGAAAAAGAATGACTCATTACACTGTATTGAAATTAAGAACCCAGCCAGAGATAGTGGTGCACACCTACCCTTCCAGAACTGGAGACTGAGGCAGGAGGATCGCCATGAGTTCAAGGCTAGCCCGGGGCACATAGTGAATTAGAGGCCAGCTTGAACTACATAGCGAGGCCTTGTCTCAAAGCCAAAAGAATAAATAATTTAATTTAAAAAAGTTTAAGTGTTTTATTTATTGGATACAAGGTCTCTCACTATGCTCTTCTGACTCGTAGTGATCCTCTTGTCTCAGCTTCCCCAGAGCTGGGACTCTAACTGTGTGCCACCACGCCCAACTAGTTTTAGTGTTTTGAAGAACTTCCACACTGATTTCCATAGTGATATAAATATTTTGAAAAATTGTTTTTCGTTATTACCCCAAAGTGAACACACATATAACCTATGACTAAATATTTCTCTACAAGAGACATTATCAATAAGAATTATATGTGTTCACCAGAACACACACCAGAGAATGATCATAGGAATGCTATTTGTAATAAACAAAAACTAGAAATTACCAAACAACTGATCCTCTGTAAGATAATAGAAATTGTTGAATATTCACATAGTAGGACACCACACAACTTAAGAAATGAACAGGTACTTGAAACAACACTAGTGAATCTAACGAACAGCAT
>NW_004524578.1:21327511-21341026 GCF_000260255.1 Octodon degus
CCCACAACTCAAGCCAGCCAAACCTGCCCTGAAGGCATTCAGAGAAAAGAGAGAGAGAGAGAGAGAGAGAGAGAGAGAGAGAGAGAGAGAGAGAGAGAACTCTTGAAGGCACAGGCACAGGCCAGGGCCTTCTGAAGAGAACCTCAGTTACACAAGGAATAATACCAAGAATCAACAAATAAGATCGTGTCAAACTAAAAAGCACCTGCATGGTGAGGGAAACAACCAACAGAGGGAAGAGCCGACCTGCCGAACGGGAAAATGTTTTTGCCAGCTATTCCTGAGACAGCAGACTAACATTTAGAATAGACAAAAAACTAAAAAAAAAAAAAAAAAAGAGATCTCCTAAAATAAAAGATGCAATTGGAAAAGGGGCAGGCAAAATGAACAGCCACTTCTCAGAAGCACTAATGTTCGCTAAATACAGGAAGACATTTTCAGCATCTTTGGTCATCAGAGAAATACAAATTAAAACTACACTGAGTTGAGACTGTACTCATAAGTAAAATAAGCCAGATGCACAGGTATAAATGTCATATTCTCTCCCTAGAGTAAGAAGCTGAAAGATAAGTAAGACCCAAAATATACAGTAGATATTGTAAAATGGGAAGAAACTTCAAAAGGAAAGAGAAACTGATGAGGGAGTAGAGAAAGGAAGGGAAAAGCAAAAATACACACACACACACACACACACACACACACACACATACATATATGTGATAGTTAAGATAATTATACTACTAATTTCTCTTAGTTCATTGAAAAGAGAGGTTTGTGCTATATTGTTGGGACAGTTAAATGCTGATATCTTGTACTCAGATTAATTAATTTAAAGATTACAATATACAATATATTAACCATTCTTACCCTCCTATTATCTTGTTTTGAAGTTGTTTTATTTTTTCTCTTGAAAATAAAGCAAAAAAACTACACTGAGATTTCATCTTACCCCAGATAGAATGGTGACCATCAAGAAATCAAGTAACGAGGGCTGGTGAGGCTGTGAAGTGTGGGCGGGGAGGAGGAACGCTGCACAGTGGCAGTGGGAGTGTTAACCAGTACAACTAGGAGAATCAGTACAGAGAGTCCTCAAAAAAAAAACCCTAAAGCTATAGATTCCACTTGCCCCAGCTATTCCTCTTCTAGGAGTCTGCCCAAGAGTTAAAGTCATTGTATTTATGACTGCATTTACACATGCGGTGGTACATGTGTGTGCATGTTTGTATCAGTTCAATTCATAATAGCTAAATCTTGCAAGCGGCCCGTATGTTCATCGATGAATGGTGCAGAAATGTGGCGTTTACACATGATGGAGGCCTACGTGGCCATAAGGATAAGCTTGAGGCATTTGCAGGTAAATAGACGCACCTTGAGACCATAATGTGAAGTGAAATAAACCAGGCACACAAGTTTAGATGGCGCATGGTGTTTCTCTTGTGTGAGAAACCTAAAATGTAGAAAGCAAAATAGAGGATAGAGACTAGAAACTAGGGAGATCTTTTTCAAATGGGAAGGGGATCAAGAGGAGGGGAGAAGGAGGGAGGAGAAAAGAGATTTTTAAAAAGAATCAAAGAAAAAACTGGAGGAGGGTTAGGGTTAGAAGGAGCAGGCATGCGGCCTCCTCTTCCAGGTGACTGGCATCCAGTTGACTGGTCAGGGAGAAGATGTGGTGCACCCTGTGGAGCCTCTTTTAGCTCCAGAAATGCAGAATTGGGATTCAGCAGCCCTGTCGTGGACCAAGGTAAGGTGACCCTACTGTCTGGACCTCCTAGGGATTCACTGTACGGGCCCAAGAGAGCCAGGAGGGGGGGAACTAAGGGGGGCGGAGAGCAGCTGCAGGCCATAGTGGAGTCAGCTGTGGACAGCAGAACACAGGGCAGGCCAGCTGCACGGCCACTGTCAGCAGCTGACATTCAGGGGGCCCGGTGTGGGGCCTGGAGCTCTGTGTGTCCCCAGTGTCCTGGGGCTGCATGTGTCTTCTGGTGTACCCTGCCGCTGCCTTGGCGATAAACAGGGGGAAGGTTGAATGAAGGGACTGGCTCACTCTGCCTATGAGATGGCCTTGCCCAAGGGCTTGGTTACTTTCCCGCTTTGGTCTAATTGTCCTGAAACAAACTAAGACACATGGTTTCCAGGTCACCTCATAGGTGAGACACTGTAAGATCAGATGACTCAAAAATAAAGGAGCTGCCTTTCTTCAAAGCTTTTGAGTACTCCTTGAATATGTTTGCACCTGCTTTCCCTCCTTGGTTGATATTATTCAGTTTTACCAACCTGTAGACATTTGTTGCTGTTGAAAGTAGTTCATTTTAGGAATCGGAGAAGAAAACTCTTGGCATTGCTACTCTCAGTGCTATCTGTTATTCATTAGTGGATGATTTTGCAAGTTTTCTGACTTTCAATCCATTTGGCATCTAATCACCTCCTCAACCCAGAGGAGGGGTTGTTGGGGCCACTTGCCCAGAGTTGAGAAAGAAGATCCGTGAGACACTCCTTGACCCCATGCCCTAGTAGAGCAGAGGTAAGGAACAGGTGACAGTGGTGGTTGTACCTTTTTCCTTCCCCAGCTGCATGTGGGCTTGTTTTCACTTAGCGCAGGGATGTTTTCACCACTAGGCTTTGTGCTTGGCCCTGGGTTTCTCAGCCCTTTGAAACAACAACTGAATTAGCTAGCTTTCTGTCAGGATAACAAACTCCTGAGGTAATCAGGCTCTAAAGAGATAAGGCCTCATTTGACTCATAGCTTGAGAGGCTCCGGCCGCTGACCAGCGGACCCAGAAGCTCTGGGATCGTGGTGCAGCCGCAGGTCATGGAGAGTGTGTGTGGCGTGGTGCTCAGTTCATGGCTGGAAAAAGACAGGAAGAGGAAGGGTGGAGTCCCACAACCTCCTTCAAAAGCACATGGCCCACACATGAAAGATCTCTCACGATGCCCACCTCTGAAAGGTTGTGCCACTTCTTCATGGTCCTTTTCTGAGGAACAACTGTCACCAGAGGCCCTCATAGGACACTCAAGATCCAAAACTACTGAATTTCTAGTCTTTGAAAGCTTTCTTGCTTTGTAGCATGACAGGACGTAAGCCTCCTGCCCCAGGGCTGGAATCGCCATTCCTCTAAGGAGCCTTGGTTCCTGCAGTCCCGGGAGACGCATTGAGAAACTGGAAGTCTGGCACCCAGGGGAGTTTGTTTCTTCTTGTTCATTGTTACTTCTAGGACTGTTCAGTGAGGAAAGCTGAGATGAAGGCTCATAGGGAAGAGGCACAGTTTAGGAAATGAAGGAAAAGCTAAATTTTCAGTTATTTTTTCATTATCAATCATTACATTTTTTATTATAATAACAATACATAAAGTCTGTTATAAATACCTTCCTAGTTTTGTCCCTGAATTCATGCATAGGAAATTTACTCTCGTAGCATTATTAGGACAAAGGGCATGAGCACCAAGGCATATTGCTCACTCATTTCCTCAGGACTCTGCGTAAAATGACTGTGGAGGGCCCTGGTTCAGAAAGCAGAGGGTAAGTTCCGGCAAGGCAGTAACACGGAGGGCCGTTGTCTTTCCTCTGTCTCTCCCCTCTCCTTCTCCTTCCTACTTCTACCCTCCTCCTTCTCTCCCACTGTCATGGTAGGAGTTTGCTTTACTATATATGTCAGATTCCTTTGGGCACAGGGATCTGGCAGGCTTCAGACAGACCTCACAGGTCTCCAAGAGCCTCAGTCCCCTGAGGCATTGCCCAGACTCAACCTTCTAGCTGTCTCATCATTGTCCTGAGTGGAGACAGGTAAGTTGAACCAGGCGCTCCTCTACATATATGCTGGCTGCTCAAGCCACTGTGTGGGGGTGAACCCAGGTCACTGCCACCTATGTGCTAGGTTGTGCTGGGTATCCAGGCTACAAGTGCATGAGAGAATGCACTGCTGTGGCACTACCAGTGTGGGCTATGGCTGGTTGCCACTGTACCTTCCCCTGAGTTACAGCAGGGGTGTATGTGCCCAGCTCCAATCTTTCTGATGCCTAACCAGTGCGAGGTCCCCATAAGGGAAGGAGGGTGACAGTGATGGCAGGGTTGGGGGAGGCCCAAGGCACAGGGGCCAGCCAGTAGGGACTCCAGCTGGTCTGGGGGAGGAGGAGGCAGCAGGTGTGGGGTGGTGCATGCCTTACTGTCCCTCTGGTCTTCATTTATAAACCACATATTCAAAGATAAAGTTATTAAGAATTTCAAGATGGTAACTTCAGAGCATTAAACCCAAATGTGGGGCTTCTCAGAGCTTAGGGCCTGTGGAAATCACTTGTCCTATGTCTGTGAAGCTGCCTTGGCTATACAGTGCAGAAGTGCAGTGCATATTTTCCAAATATGCCAGGGTTCCTGGGGTTCGCAGAGGCCCTTCACGTGCTCTGTGAGGTCTAAATTATTTTCCGAGCAGCACTCAGACATCATCTACCCTTTTCTTTCTCATTCACTCAGCCAAATGTCACTGACTTGTGCTCCTGCAGCACACGGAATGCAGAAGCAGAGGACCCTGCTGTCCTCCCTGCCTTCTCTACTCCCCTCTCCCTCCTTTCCTTTCTGTTTGCCTGATTGCTTTGGCCAGGAATCCTAGCTGAAGGGATGGTGACAGTAGGCGTCTGCCTGTGTCATGTTCCCGATGTTGACAGCTGTTTGGAGACTCTAGCAGGGAGCACAGCCTTTATCTTTGACTGAACAATGGCCCTCACCTAGCCAGGAAGATTGTTCTTTATTCTACTGAGCTATCTCCCCAGCCCCCTCAGCATCATGTTAACTCCAGTTTTTTTTTTTTAATTCCTAATTTGCTGAGTGTTTTTAGCATGAAAAATCTCAATTAAAAAAGTGTATGTATGTATGTATGTATGTATTTTGTGGCTGGCTTAGCCCACCCTGGGGGTGGAGCTGGCAGGGTGTGTGGTGCTGGGGACTGAACTGTGCACATTTGCCTAAGCTTGCCTAAGGAGGCCCTTTAGACCACTGAGCTATCTCGCCAGCCCAAAAAAATTTAAATTCTTAATGCAAAGAGGCCCTAAAATCAAGAATGTTAGGGGTCCACAGGCCACTTTGAGACCTGTGACAGAGGATTTGTTCAGAGACAGGGCTTTCACATTGGCTATCTACCTGGCTTTGAATTGCAACCGGGCCACTCACTCGCTGCATGACCTTGGCCAACTTAGTTAACCTTTCTTTACCCGCCCCAGTTTCCTTATTTGGCAGCCAGGGATGATAATAATAACATGGTCTACCTTGGAAGGCCACATACAAATTAGACACATACACATCAGGAATGCAGAGTAAGCACTCCAAAATGTTAGCAATTACTCAAAGAAGTGAACCAATTTAAATATTAACAGGTAATTTCTGTATTACTATTTTCCTAAGGTCTACCGTATACGGGTTTAATAAGTGGACTTTCACTTTGTCTAATGCACAGTGCCTCCTTTTTCTAATTTACATTTCTGCAATTGCTTTCATTCAAATTTGTGTCACAGTTAGTATAATCACTCCCTTTTCAACCTGTTTTATTTGCCTAGTGATACTTTTATGGTTGTCTCATACACTATTTTGATGTCAAATATAAAACAAACAACAAAAGTTAGCTCAATTGACATCCTATTAGGAAATCAGTCGTGCAAATAAAAATCATATTAGGGCTCTGAGGGCACTGGAGAGCTGGAACGGTCTGTCCCACACGCTCTGAATCTCGTAAGCAAGAAGCACAGACTGAGCCCAGCTGCTACAGTTCTGCTGCAGTGATATAAATACGACCTTCTATGAAAAAGCGGGGTGTGGCCAGAAATGAAATCCAAGGCAGCAGGCTGGGATTCAGGGACTACATCACTAGGGCGCGCTGCCTCTCGGATTACGGGGGAGTAAATATAGGCCGGGCTGATGATGGGAACACATTCGCTCGACTTTGCCAATCCCTGCTTCTCTCCCAGCCAACAGAAGCTAGATCAGCCCAGCCAAGCAGCTCTGCTTATCTTCAGAAATGCCCTTTCAAGACCATTTTGTCCACCGTAGCTCTGAAGCTCATCCTCTTGCTGTCTTTAGAAAGACTTTTTTTTTTTTTTTCTGGTGACTTTATTTTGTTGGGACAAGTTCTTACTACAGAGTTCTGGCTGATCTTAAACTCACTGGGTAGCTCGGGCTGGCCTTGAACTTGCGGTGATTCTCCCGCCTCAGCCTTTTGAGTACTGGGATTACAGGTGTGCGCTACCATGCTTGGCCTCTGGTGACTTTATTTTTATTTATTTATTTATTTTTATGTATTTACTACAAGGTCTACACAGGCTCACTACACAGATGTGATTCTGTGATCCTCCTGTTTTCAGCCACCATGCCCAGTCTCAATCACCATGTCAGCATGCCCCAGGGGCAGGGGCAGGGCCAGCAGTGCACACCGGGGATCAAACCCTGGTTCCTGCATCTGCCTAAGCAGGCGCTTTAATCTGCTGAGCTATCTGGCCGGCCCTGACCTCTGGTGACTTTAATATTTCTGTTTCTACAGGTTCCTTTTCCTGATACTGATACGTATATACCTCTTGGAATAAAATGTTCTCAGCCCTGCTTCAGCTTCTGCGAGTGCCTTTTTCTTCCAATCTGAGTCTTTCCAGCCCTGTGCATCTCTGCACATCCCTAAGAGCACAGTTTGGCTCTGGCCACCCCTGCCACTGTGGTCTCACTGACTGGTTGTCCCCAAATTTCCAAGCCTGGGGAGTTCTTTCCTACCATGCAATTTGAGCGCCATGGGCACCACGGTTGACCACTTACTCCTTGAAACTGTCAGTGCCTGGGTTTTTAAAAATATGTTTTGTAAACTTCCACACATCTTTAACTTTTCCTTTTTAGTTTCCTACATCACGAGCTTCTCTTGTGTCCCCACTCTTGGGCACCGACCCTACCCATGGCTCCCCCTTGGCTC
The DNA here is from genome assembly GCF_000260255.1 of Octodon degus. Classification (NCBI taxonomy): domain Eukaryota; kingdom Metazoa; phylum Chordata; class Mammalia; order Rodentia; family Octodontidae; genus Octodon; species Octodon degus. Next base: position 21,334,443 of record NW_004524578.1, read on the forward strand.
CCCCTCAAGCCACTTCCTGTGTAGTCTCAAATATTCTCACAAGCCAGCTAATCCTGGAGATCCCCAAACCTACCTCTCCAACCCTGGCCATTCTTGTTGGTAAGACTTGTTCTGCATCAGCAAATACCTACTAGAAGCCTTCTGCTGGTGTCCCACAGACATATCAAACTAAGTTGGCCACATTTCCTCCCCATGAAACTCCTTTAATTCCTTTTAGGGTAAATTGCTGCTTCCTTAAAACAATCCTGGTGAAATCCTGGTGGTGAAGTGGGGAGAGTAGCTGGCTGGCTAATTTTAGGCTGTGGCCTCATGAGCCAACCGTATCAGAACAGCAAAGGATTGTGTAGCCAGTGCCTGGCAATTGTGATTACAAACAAGGGGAGTCATGGGATTATATTCCTTTCTCAGGAAATGGCACCACTGATCAGAAAGCCACATACTGTGGTAGAAAGTCACTGAGCCTGGTGCTGTTTTGGTCTGCTCAGCACTAGCAAAGTGAGCCTGGGCAAGGACTCGTACCTTGCCAAGCCTCCATTCCTTCATCTGTCAAACTGAGAGAACAATGTTGTTGTTTATTTACTTGGATAACACAAAAGATGGAATTTTCAGACTCACAAGAATCAGAGATCTTTTAGAACCTGATTTTCTAACACACACACACACACACACACACACACACACACACACACACACGGAAGGAGGACCTCAGCCTGGCTTGGGAGAAAAGCCATGATAGGTCCAAGAGGAGCCTGTTGTCCTGCTAGGGATTAGTATTAAACTGGGTGTGTGGTCAATTCTGACCAATGAGATGAAAGTGCCTGGGAGGCCGGCTTTGGAGGAAATTAAAGATAAAACCGCAGGGAAGAAAGAGTCTTGTATTAGCAGATTTAGGGGTGAAAAATCCATCTGCTGCTGATGGGTTTCAGAAGGTATCAGGAAGCTGAATTCTTAGGAATTGCCTTGAGCCCCTGCAGCTAAAAAGGAACCCTAGCTAGGCATGGTAATGCATGCCTGTAATCCCAGCACTTGGGAGCCTGAGGCAGGAGGATTGCCTGGAGTTAGAGGCCAGTCCCGGCTGCATAGTGAACTCAAGGCCAGCCTGAACTATACCACAAGACCCTATCTCAGAGAAAAACAGAACCCTTGTTCTCTAGGATTTTTGTGATGTCAGATCTTCAAATGTTTAACTTGCTTATACCAGTGTGAGTTATGCTTTCTGTTACTTATAATTCCTCATGTTTATAATTAAAACAGAATCTTATTGAGTTGTTTGAGGATCAAGACACTGAATATGTTAAGCATGTAATAAATACTTATCTTACAACTACTTACCAATAACCTCTCTCTCTCTCTCTCTCTCTCTCTCTCTCTCTCTCTCTCTCTCTCTCTCTCGGTTTCTTGAGAAAAGGTCTCACTATATAGTTCAGTCTGGTCTTTAAAAAAGAGAATAACAAATAAGAAACAAAACATTAAAAACAAGATGATAAGAACCAGGCTAGTCTTTAACTCAGGCTGGCCTCAAACTTGTGGCAATCCTCCTACCTCAGCCTCCAAGTGCTGAAATTACAGGTGTGCACCGCCAAACCTGGTGTTTTTTTCTTTCTTTGCAGTTTATAAAATTTTGTTTGGATGACAACAAGCAAGAGGGAAGAGGAGATTGCCTGTAGGCCTCAGATGAAAAGCATCACAGGGTTCCAAATGCCCTGGCATATCCTGATCACTTTTGTTTTTTCCCTTCTTTCTTCCAGTCAACTGTCACCCAGAAAGTCTGTGGTATATGCCCCTCACATACAATTAATCACCAGCTTCTGTGGATTCTACTTCCTAGTGAATCATTTACTTATTTATTTTGCAATACTGGGGATCGAACTTGGGACCTTGTGCTTGCCAGTCAGGCACTTATGTCACTGAGCTGTCACCTGGCTCATATATTTTCCTAGGTTTTTTTTTTTTTTTTTGGTACCGGGGATTGAACTCGGGACCTTGCACATGCCAGGCAGGCGCTTATGCTGCTGAGCTCTCTCCCCAGCCGGCCTTTCTTTGTACTCTCACAGTAGCTGCTCCAGCCCAGCACCCTTTGGTTTTTGTTTAGAGGATTGTCTTCTCATCTCCTCGCTGTCCGCTTCATTCCTGCTCACCTTATTCTCTGAATACCTCCTGGAGTGGCCACGCTGGGCGCATCCCTCCCTGCTTAACATTTTCCCTAGCTCCTTGGCTCCCAGCTGGGTGGCTAACTGGCCATGCCTAGATTTTAACTTTGGTGCCATTCCACATGTTTGAAGGTTCCCTCCTCCTTGGCCCTTTGGGAATCTTCCTTTGATTTGTCGGTTTCCTTGGAGGCTCAGACATGCTGTCTCTAAAATATGCCCTCTCTCATTTGAGAAAACAACAGAAGCAGAAAAGTCCAACCTTTCCCCCACCTGCTCCTTCGACCTGGAGGAGACAAATACCCTTGCCTTCGATGGCCCTGCCATGTCAAAAGGAATCTGAACAAACCAGTCTTGTCCCTGCTGGTTGATTACATTAGATTTACTCTTTGTTCAACCCTATTTTCCCATGTCTATTTTTTCATCACATTTAGCCTTAAAATGGACAGATTTCCATGCTTCTTTGAGTCTTCATTTCTGAAGCCTCCAATGTCATGTAAAATGCAGGTTAAGCAAAGGTACATGCTTTCTTATTTGTTAATCTGTCGCTTGTTTTGGATGGCTCAGCCAGGAGCCTAGCAGTGGGTGATCAGAGTGTCCTCCCATACTCTTCCCTGCTCACACCGGGCCTTGCTCACTCTTATGCTCTTGTGCTTTTAAAGCACAGCTGTGACTGTGATAATTCACACGTCTGCCTTCCCTAAAGATGAGAGTGGGTTGGTAACTTGTCACCATTTCCTCTTTTATAACCACAGTGCCTGATACTGGAGGCAGCGCGCCATACTCACTCACTAAATAAATGTCTTCTGAATGAATGTTTAAAATTTGACTGTTTGGATAGAGACTCAGTTGGCTCTCCAGTTCTCCAAGGCTGGCTTGAAATGCATAGCTCCTTTAATCCCCACCCTGGGTTTCCTTTCTGTAGTGTCTCCTCTATACACCTGGTATCTCCTTTTCCACTTCTCCTTTCTACTTTCTGCCTTTGCACCATTTTGGCCCACACCAGAGTCAACTAAACTCCAGGAAGTAGTGAGCTGGTGAGTAAGGACTAGTGGGGGTGTTCACCCATGCTCCAGGCCATGAAATGCTCAGTGTCTGAGTATGCATTATTCAAGACCCCAGGGTCACAGCTTACACAAAGTAGCAGCAGTTTATTTAGCTCACAGTTATCATCAACCCTCTAAAATATGTATAAGGAATTGGCTGGTGATACAATTGACTCTTCTCCCTGCAAGAGTCCCAGAGTCCACCCTGCCTGCTTATCCTCTTAGAAGCAATTATCATGACTTCACCGTTGTCACTTTGTTCTTCTTCTTTTTTAAAAAAATATTTATTTATTACAAGGTCTTGCTACACAGCTCAGACTCGTAGTGATCCTTCTGTCTCAGCCTCCCCAGAGCTAAGATTATAGGTTGCCAGCACAATATGCAGCACTAGGAATCAAACTCGAGTCCTTACCCTTGCCAGGCAGGTGCTTAGACCGCTGAAGCTATCCCCCAGCCTCTGCTCCTCTTAATGTTTTACTAATTCTTACTGTGTGTTATGGTTTGTATCTAGTTGTCCCCCTAAAGCCCCACGTATATCACAGGGCAGATGAGGCTGGCTCCAGGAGCAGAACATGTCTCGAGGGGCGTGGCCAGAGGACCAGGGCGGGGCTGGAGGGGCGGGGCCGAAGAGGTGAGCCTTTAAACTGTGCGCTGGCGCTCCCTCCAGCCTGCGGTCTCTCAGACTTGTGGGGAGGGTCATCCTGGTCACTCTGGCGGCACCCCAGCCTCTCCTCCAGAACCCGGAGCGTGGGGTGGCGTGTCTGCAATTGAGGCCGCCTCCGGCAGAGAGGAGATACTTGGAGAAGACAGATGCACTGACTCTCCTGAGCAGATAAGGCTCCGAGGTCTTGCTATGGTAATTCAGGCTGTTTTAAACTATGAAACCTAGAGTAACTGTGAGCTAAATAAACCTTTCCTTCCCTCATTTTGAGTATTGGGTACTTGTCCCATCAAGGAGAGAAGAGTAATTAAGACACTTTGTAAACAAGTTCCTTTCCAACATCACTTTAACCCACTTCAGGATACTGTGCAATTTGGTATTCCAAGACAAGCTGACCAACAATGAGAAAAGCCGTTAACTCAATGGGCAGGGATGGACGCTGGAATTAGGTTGGAACTAAAAAAAAAAACAAAACCCAAAAAACAATAAATGTACATTTCCATCAAACCGCCATCCCTGAGTTTGCCTAAGCAGGGGCTTTAGACCACTGAGCTACCTCGCCAGCCCTGATGGTGACTCTTTATTCCTTGCTGAAGTGTTCAGCTTCTTGTAATCTATGTCTTCCTAATTGTACTTCCTTTTATTTTTGCTAGAGAATATATTGGAATAATTGTGTCACTGAGGGAACACAGTTAATGTCCTAAGATCTTGCATGTCTGAAAATGCCCTATTAGCACCTTCACAAATAACTGGCTTAGACTTCTAGGTCTAAGCTCTGTTCCTTGCCAACTATGAAAACATTCCTCTGTTTTGAGGAATCCAGTGCTGGTACTGTGTGATGATAGTTTACATGTTGGCTATCTTTGGTAGGAAATCCCAAATACTTCTGAATTTCCTACTTACATTTGGACTATGAAATGAAATTTTGCCAAGATAGATCTAAATTTAATTCAATAAATCCTTACTGATCCCTGCTCAGTGTCAATCACTTTTAAGTGCTAGGCTTTATTAATGAATGAGCCAGGCAAAAATCCACCCACCCTTGGAGCTGACAGTACAGCAGGGGGAGGCACACTGTAACAGAAAGATCAGGGCAAAAGGAGCTAGAAACCCTGTGAGGGAAAGTCAGTCTTTTTTTTTTTTTTTTTTAATTTTATTCAGTGGACACTTTCAGTCTTTATTTTATTTTATTTTATTTTATTTTATTTTTATTTTTCAACAAATAATACACTGCATATATTCTTCTTAGTGGTTAATTGCTGTACAAGATGCGGACTTGTGATCCTATTTACAAACTCCATTAGAACAAATCATTCTATTCATTAACAGAATGTAACTATATATCTATCCCAAACACTTTGAATACACAGATACAAAATGGACATTCATCTGTATACCCCATTTTTTCTAAGTTCCGTTATTGAATATTATAGGTGTGTAAACTCAGCAAAATATTCTAAAAGAGTCCAGTAGCCCATAATAGCATTGGGTCTTCTGTTTAACTGGCAATGTCAGAAATTATTGACCTGAGTCCCCCACAGCTCAACTTAACAGCATGGCTTTATTTCTTATAATTTCGTCTTCATACTTTTCTGCTGGATGGTTAAGACCAAGGTAAAGCAGGACCTATGCAGCAAGAGTTGTAGCTTTTTGGTCTGAGAAGGTCAGTGAAATGCCCTCAGGATTTGTCCTGAGATCCTGTACCTCAGATTGTAGAACCTTTATCAGTGCAGCCATGTGGATGAGTCACGGCCAATGCTTGGCCAATGTGCTCTCTGTGAAAGCCTGAGAGAGTATCTTCTCCCCATGTGACTCTCCTTAGGCCCACTGTATGTCATTGATCACTTTCCTCTTTGGCCCCATAATCTTCTTGATCAGAAAATTTGGGACACTACCGAGGTACATGACGTTACAGTACAAGTTCTCATATGTCCTGAGTCTTAATTGACCTTAGAAGGCTAGGGCCAAAATGTTGGCTTTCCTTGTATCCCTCCTTTTTCTCTAATTTTGGTCTGCAAACTTAGGTTGTTAACCATCCAGAAGAAAAGCTTATTGTTATTATCAAACGATTTGGGCTATCAATCTTAAGCTCACTATCTCACTGCATTTCAAACATCTTAGGCATAATAAGGAACAGGTATGACACTTTCAGTCTTAAAGATTCATGTATTTTCTCAAATATTGTTTTGTTGTTTCTTGGATTATTTTGTTTTTCTTAATTAGCCAGGGGCTGGATCTTTGGGTCTTGCATTCCTGCTCTTTCATATTTTCTTTTTTTGTAAATTTTTAAAATTAATTTCAATGAGAAAAAATAGCAATAAGACAGTTTCAAAATAGGTTAGTAGACAGTTATAATAATTAATACATTGTATATTGTTGTCTTCCTAGTAGTTATTCACAGTACAAGATACAGACATGATCTCTTGTCTGAACAATATTAGTACAAATCTTTCTTCTCACTGAGCTAAGAGAAAGTAGCTCTTTATCTATCCTAACTATTTTGTATATACATATATTGCTTTTTTATAGTTTCTACCTCTTAGTTTTTCTTCCTCTACATTCTGAGATTTTTTTCATCCTAAATCAACTGCTTGGCCTTCAGCTGTGTCAAATTTACTTTACTATGTGGCCCATTTGTTGAATGTTCCCCAAGGGCTAGAGAGATGGCTCTGTGGAATATGTGCTTCTCTGGTAAGTATAAGGTTCTGAGTTCAATCCCTGGTTCTGAAA
>NW_004524578.1:21341126-21348713 GCF_000260255.1 Octodon degus
TTTTCCTGTAGCAACCCTGTCTTTAATTTCCAAGAAACTTTTCAGTCTTTTTCTTTTGTTCATAGCCACCTCTTCCTGGTCCTCATATGCAACATCTTGATTTTTCTGAGGGAATAACTACAGTTTTCATGAAGTATTTGCTACATTCTACATAGTCTGCTTCCTTCAAGATTCATTTTTCTGTTGGTTCAATTTAGACCTTCTCTTTCATGCTGCCAGTTTTCCTGATGTATTTGGCAACTCTTGTCTTCCTGCTTCTATTTATGAATAAGGGACTATGCCAAAGAAGATGAGTAGCTTTCATGAATCCCTTTGCAAATGTGATGGTTGCTGTTAGGCCCCTGGCCCAGCTGACAGAATTGGGGGGAGGCTCTGTGTAAGTAGATGGGGTCTATCAAGAAATAGAGGGGCCGGGGAGATGGCTCAGTGGAATAAGCGCTTCCCTGGCAAGCACAAGGGCCTGAGTTTAATCCCTGGTTCTGCCAAAAAAAAAAAAAAAAGATAGAAACCTGGTAAGAAGCCAGTGGGGGGTTAGAGACCCCCTGCCCGAGCAATCCAAGGGTCCTTATTATAAGAGGCAAAACTCTTTAGTATTACAAACTAGTGTCGTCCTTCCAACACTCTCCCGGGGAGTCACCCACTTCCTTTAGAGAGCAGCTTCCTGATGAATCAATGCTAAGTCTTTGCCCATGTTTAAGACCCTGGGCTCTCTGTTCTCAGTGCTGCTACCAAGCTACTGTCCAAAAGCTCCTTCTACTCTTTATGTTATTGACGCTGACCTTGAAGCTACCCCTCAGCTCCCTTGGGAAGAATTTTGGTGCCTTGGGTTTAGGTTTTCTCCATTTGTGTCACTTTCTATTCTTCAGTTATCCACTGTTACAAAACTATCCTAGGGCCTTGGCCAAATAGCTCAGTGGATTAAAGTTCCTGCAAGCAGGCACAGGGGCTGGGGGTTCAATCCCTGGGGCCTGCTGTGCTGGCCCCACCCCCGGGGCATGCTGAGACAGCAATTGAGATTGGGCATGGTGGTATGTGCCTGTAATTTCATCTCTTGGGAGGCTGTAAGCAGGTGGATCACAGTGAGTTTGATCTAGTAGTGAGACCCTGAACATCCTGTAGGCCCTTCCCTAAAATACAAAAAAAAAAAAAAAAAAAAAAAAAAGGAAAAAAACTATCCTGGAATACAATGGCTTAAAGCAACAAAACAGTATCATTTCTCATGATTCCTCAGATAAGTAAGCTTTTTCCCCATCCCAAGTATTAGTCCTGAGATGGTTGGAAGGTTCCAGTGCTTTCCCTGCTGACTACTGGCTGGGACCCTCCCTGTGGCCTTCAGCTAGGGCTTTGGTTCTTATTCAGGCTGGCTGTCCACATGGCTGCAGGCTTTCTCATGGTGTGGTAGCTGGGCCCCAGGAAGGACACTCATCAGTCCCCTCTGAACAGAGCGGGCAAGGGCTGGGGAGATAGCTCGGTGGTCTAAGCTCCCGCCCGAACAGAGCTGGCAGACAGTTTGGAGCTTGCACAAGAGAAGGAACCTATCAAGTAGGAGGTTCTGTCTCAGCAGGAAAGAGCTCTGTGATTGGTGCTATCTGCCCCAGGCTTGCACTGCAGTGACAGAGTTGGTGCCAGGAAGGTATCTTCCATCTTGGTTCCCAGACACTATGAAATCTACCACTGATTCAAGACAAATTTTCAGAGTTTTCATCCCCATTTTTCTCACCACTTGCAGGTCCTCGGTGGCACTTGGCAGACGGTCCATCTTCTACACTAAGGTGCCCTGCAGCAACAACTGCTCAGAGCTGGCTTCTATATTTACTGGAGGAATGTTGCAAGAGACGCTCAGTGGCATAGTGTTCCCTTTAAGAGGAGCCAGAGCAAAGGTTTTCCTGAGCAACTGCTCTGTTTTTTATCTTATGGACACAATGAATGTTAGAAGCGATTATGTTTTCCTTCTTGCTTTGGTTACCAGGAAACCCAGGACAAAACTAAAGCTCTTCTTTGACAACTGTGCAGGACCTTTGAAAAACATTGTATATACCAACTTTTCTTTCCTTCACTTGATTTTCTCATGACTCTTTCTTCCACTTCCCCATTTCCTTTCCCCACGCCTTTCCTCCCTCTTTCCTTTGTTCCTGCCATTAACATTAACTGAGTGTGAGCGTCATACTATGCCAGGTACTGGGTTAGTAGCTGGACACATAGCATTGTCCCTTCCATAAAATCCATGTTCATAATTGCAGCCCACTTGTGCTTACTGAGGAGAATCAGGGGTATGCTTTACCAGATTCTTCCAGTAATTTTGAGGGGATGGGGATGGGAGTTGGCCCTCTCCTGATTCCATCTCCAGGAAGGCTCCTAGTAACCCAACTCTTCTCTCTCTCTCTCTCTCTCTCTCTCTCTCTCTCTCTCTCTCTCTCTCAGCTCATCTGTTTTGCTACTTACAGCTGATCTGCCTCTTGTACACACTCTCTTTTTGTCCACCTTCTCTTTGTGCTCACTCAGATATTTATTGAGCGTCCTATTGCGTTCAGGGCCTGGTGTTGGTTCTTTGGAGACCATAAGCAAGTCAGGCAAGCTATCTGCCCTCTTGAGGCTGGAGTGCAAGGGAGACAGATCACAAGTGTGTGGCCTTGCGTAAAAACGCCAACATGACTTTTCTTAGAAGGACAAAAAGCAGGAAAGCAAAGAACATGAAGAGAGGAAGAGGGAGAAGGTCTGGGTCTGGGGACTGTGGAGTGAGGGGCGGTCTGACTTGTACTTTGCTTTGCAGAAGAATTCATCTGTGCCACTTCAGTCCCTCCCCAGCAATCCTGTGTCCCACTGACCAAGCTTCTCAAGTTCTGCTTTCACTTCCCCTCTGTGGCAGGAGCAGGCTGGGTGAGGGGGCCCTTGACTTGATCCCTTGGTAATCAGTTCTGGATCTGATGCTACAAAAACTGGCGAGGGCAGGGCACAGCTCTCTGTGCTTCTGCTTTTGCTTTCTGGACACTTGGAATCAAAGCTGATGCTTGCTTAACTACAATATTAACTTCAGGGCTTGTAAGACTGACATTTTATAAAATCTCATTGTTGAACACCTTTCTAAAAAGCCACATGTGACCCTCCCTCAGGGTCAACAATTGAGCAGGACCCTAGACCTCCTGAGCTATGAGGCTACTGGCACATCTGTTTGTTAGACATTGTTTTCTCTATTTTTTAACCACTATAAACCAAGGGCCCCACCCATCGCTGCTGAGGTGCCATTTGCAGTGTTTTGCTGTTGGAAAGCTATGGTCTCCTGAGTCTAGTGACCTAACGTCAGGAGACGTGGATTTGAGTCTAACCTTTTTCTTCTTAGTCCTTTGAGCCTGAGCGAATCAGCGAACTTCTTTGGGCCCTAGTTTCTTCATCCATTAATGTTCTATATTCCTCAGAGAGCTGTGGTGAGGTTTAAAGGAGAAAATGCTGATGGAATTGCTGCTTACAGTAGTGCTGCAGAATCCTACAGTGTTCTGCCCTCCTCTTCCTCCTCCTGCCCCCTCACTTCTTCCCTCCAAAACATGAAGGGTTCCTATGAAACATTCTGCCCAGCTACATGCATTCTTTCCACTCATATTTGAGAAATCACTGAAAAACCACATGACTCCAATATGTGGATCCCAATACCTCCACCCTTTGCCAGGTTCCCGGATGCTGGTGGCCCTGAGGGAGTGGCTGTCAGCACCAGCACATTGGATTCTGCCACCTCTGAGTTCGGATGTCCACAGGCTGAGCTGCAGGTGGCTGCGCCCCCTCTGACTTAAACCCCTGCCTGTATGCCAATGACCAGAAGACCTGTACTTGCAGCCTGTGCACCTCTTGGGGCCACAGACCAGCACTTCCAAATGCCTAGGGGACAGCTTCCCTAGGGATTCCCAGGAGTCCAGAAAATCCAATACCTGCAAAACCAAGCTCATCTTTTTTTTTTTTTTTTTTTTTTTTTTTTTTTTTTTTTTTTTTTTTTTTTTTACCAGGGATTGAACTCAGGCCCTTGTGCTTGCCAGGTAAGCTATTATTCTACTGAGCTATCTCCCGGGCCTCCACCAAGCTCATCTTGAGCAACCTCCTCTCCATTTTTTCAGGTTCCTCCCCAGATCTACCTTCACATCTGTCTCCTCCTCTTCCCTCTCCCTGGCATTGAGTTCAGGTCTTCTCATCTCTTGCCAGGACAATTGTAGGGGCTCCCTAATTGGTCTTCATATCTCTTCCTCTCTTCCTTCTAAGTCATGGTCCACAGTTGCTGCTTTAAAGACAAAGCTTTAATTTGCCCCTCTGACCAGTCAGCTCTTTCTTCCACTTAGAAATCTCGAGTGGCTTCCAGCACTCAGGCTGTCTGGGATGGAGCCCCTGATCAAATCTTGCTTTCAATGCCTTCACAGCCCACCCTTGCATGACACATCAGCGTTTCCAGCCAGGGCCAATGACTTGCAGTTCATGAAGTGACTTCCTCTTGTGCACATTTCTTTCTCCACTGTCCGGAAAGCCCTGCTTCCTGCTCCTCTGCTTGGACACCTTCTGCTTATTCTTCAGGGCTGATCTAAAACCTTGCCAACTCTTTGAAGCTTTCCTTGGCTCCCCTGGACAGAATCAGGTGGTTCCTGCAGCAATTTGTCTATTAAAAAAAACTGCATTATACAGTGATTATTTGTACATGTCTTTCTCTCACTGCGGTTGTCTCAGACAGTTGGGAATTCATTGTGTGAGGTTGGAGGAGGATGTCTGCTGAGCAAGTAAATGGATGAGTGATGTAACGATCACATGCATTCTTCGAGCAGCAGCACAACTGCAGCCTGCTCTGCAGGACAGGAGGAGGACGTCTGGAGCACGGTGCCTCACGCAGAAGCCGCTGCTGGAGCACGGTGCCTCACGTAGAAGCCGCTGCTGCTGCACTGGGCTGCTGAGCGCCTGGTCTAAACTGAGATGGGCTATGTCACACACACACACACACACACACACACACACACACACACACACGAGTTGAAGAACATACATTATCTTCCAATATATTTGCTATTGCTGATGCATTGAAAAGATATTCTCTTTTTTTTTGTGTACCAGGGATTGAACCAGGACCTTGTGCTTGCCAGGCAGGCGCTTATGTCACTGAACTACCTCCCCAACGAAAAGATGTTCTCCAGATATATTGCGCAAAATCAAGTGTCCATAAGTTAATTCCACCTGTTTTTACTTCTGAGTGTGTCTACTGGAAAATTTAAATATACATGTGGCTGACATTTATGGCTCACATTATATTTCTAGTGGACAATCACAATCTAAAGCGTTCAGTCACTGAACAAATACCTCTTGAGCATCATCACATGCTAAGTACTAATCTAGACGATGGGAATGGGACAGTGAACAAGACAGAGAAGTTCCTGACTCACGGGGCTAGTGCTATACTAGAGGAGAGACATGGGCCAGGGAACAAAGCACATGTGATCATTTGCATAGTAAAGGGACCATGAAAAGTACAGCAGGCTGTGGACTGCGGGTGCGGGAGGTGGGGGAAAGCAGAGGAGTGCAGTCTTTCAGGGCTGGTGGGTCTGAGGCAGGGAGCTGGGGCAGGAGACCAGGGCCCATCTAGTGAGAGGCTGCACTGGTGGAAACCCAGGCACTGTATATACAGAGAGAAGAAAACAGATTAGAAGAATAATTGGGAAGTAACTTTTGCTGAAGCATAATGACCAAAGGAATTCTGAAGATGTCAGAACAGACATGGACTCCCTGGGTTTCTGGCTCAGGTAAGTGGGTGATGGGATAAAGCAGGAGTGGGTCTCCAGGCAGACCGGGAACTGTTTTGAGGGTTTTGGGTACAAGGTGCCAGCAGGATGTCCATGCAGTGACATCAGCGTGAGGAATCAGAATTTAGGGTCCATCAGTGTAAAATAATCATTAAAACTGTGACAGTAGCTGCGGTGTCCACTTTAGCCTAAATGAAAAAAGAAAGGTGATAATAAATTTTATAGCATGTGTGGACAAAATCTGTCTTAGCATCAAGATTGCTATTTCAAATCTGATTGAGGGAAAGCCTAATTTCTCAAGATTATATTTTTCTTGGTTGTAAATGTTGTATGCTTGGAAAGTTTTGAAAAATAAAAAACCTAAAGGCAAGAACTTCTTCCGATGTTACCTAACTCAACTAATTACTACTAAAATGGATGCACTTCTGTGAGTTTGTAAAATTGTTAAAATTGAAATTTTTGCCTACTTATACAGTTTTGTAATTTTTCCCGGGCGCACTGAGATGGTGATTGAGACTGGACGTGGTGGTGCGCGCCTGTAATCCCAGGATTTGGAAAGTTGAAAACAGGAGGACCAATATGAGTCTGATCTATTTAGTGAGACTCTGTAGACCCTGTACTAAGTACATAAAAAAGAAGATCTTCCTTGGTCTTTAAATAATTTTAATGAATATAATGTTGAATGAAACAAGCATGGATGAGAAAAAATGGTAACTGAAGTGAAAACTCAGGTCTAGCAAGTACTTTGCTAAACTGGAAGTTACCTGAGCCTGTAGCTAGAGTGAAGGGAAGTTTCCAGGGCAGACAGAAGATTCAGGGTGCCAGACAGAGGCAAGATTGTGGCAGGGAAGTTTCCTGGTGATGGAGGGGTGGGTTCCTGGAGGGGCATGAGAGCAAGAGAAGCTCTTGGAAAAATTGGATGTGGTATGCGGTTCCAGCCAAGAGTTTGCCCTTATGTGCTCGGAGTTGGAGACATCTTCATAAAGAGCCAGGGTAGGGGATCAGGAGAGCTGGGATTTGAAAAAGCTGAGTGTCCCTGCTCAGTTCACACAGCCTCTTTATGGCTTGTTTTCCTTTTGTCTAGAAAGAGCCCCTTACGTTCTTCCTCGGACTCAGGACCCCTGAGACACGCCAGTGCATCCCTCTCTTGACTAGACTGTTCTGAGACTCGTTTCCATTCCACCAAGCAGGGCTCAGTCTCTGGGGACTTCCCGACCCCCTGCCCGGGGCCAGCCCAGGCACTGAAGGCTCCATCTAGACACTGCCTTTCGGAAGTCATGAAGCTGTCTGACCACCTTGTCTTCCGGCCTTGTCCCTGCAGGACCACTTCTTAGAATGGAAACGGATGCTTTTAAAGTCGGGGTGTTTCTCCGATGGTGAGTTTTAGCCCAAAAGGAGAGGACTGCAAGTGACTGCTGGACTGAGCAGCATAGGGTGAGCGCGTCGCATGCTTCTCAACTTGGGGGACCCCACAGTCCCACCTAGGAGCCAGTTATTCCCAGTGAACAGATAAAAGGGAAGAGACACTGAGAGGTTAATGCGACCCAGGCCCGCATCTGGTGAATGGGCAGCCGGGATTTCAGCAGGGATTCAGCCGAGTTCCAAGGTTCCGGGAGTGCTGGCCGCCTGGGTCCCAGGCAGCTCGCGGGCCCTCTCCGGCCCCCACCCTGGGCCAGGCTCCACTTTATGCCGCCCCAGTTTAGCTGGGCGCTGCGCAGCCCGAGCGCACCTTTCTGAGGCAGGGGCGTCTCCGCCCCAAATTCGAATGGGGCGCAAGGTGGAGCCGGGAACTTGAGGTGCATGGGCGGGGCGCAGGCCGGAGGGTGGC
>NW_004524578.1:21348818-21392158 GCF_000260255.1 Octodon degus
GGCGGGCGCCCGCGGGATGCGGCGAAGGGCGCGCGGCGCGCGGCGGCGGAGATGAGCGCCTCGGCGGCCACCGGGGTGTTCGTGCTGTCGCTCTCGGCCATCCCGGTCACCTACATCTTCGACCGCCTGGCGGCTCAGCACGAGTGAGTGGGCGACGCGGGGTCGCAGGGAGCCCCGCAACAGGGCTCGCACCGTGCCGTAAGGGCAGGGAGGGAACCTCTGCGAAGGGCGCTGTGGATGGGGCGGTCCATGCCCCGGCAACCGTGCGCTGCCGCCCTGCCCCGGCCGCCTGGAGGGACTGGGACCCACGGAGCCCCGGGCAGGGGCAGGTGGTGGGGGCAGCCTGGCTCCCGCGAGGGCGGGTGCGGTCTGCGGGGAGGGGGGGGCGGTGCCCTTTCTAGCGGTTGGTGCCGAGGAAATTGCATCAGTCTGCGCCCTGCGAACCCCTCCAGGCGGGCCGCGGCGTCTGCTCGGAGGCGGCGGCTAGGGCAGACCGGGCACGGGCAGTGCTGCCCTTGGTCTGACCCAGGCTCTGCGAGCACCTTCTGGAAGCTGCAGCCCTGGCGGCCAAACGGGACGTGGCTGTCAGTCCAGCGCAGGGGTCCCTGCGCAGAGCAGTCTGAGCAGCTCAGTGAAGGTTTCTGGAGAACTTGCTGTGTGCTCCGTGCTGTTCCCGGGTTGTGGTCAGAGCAGAGCACAGATGAAAAGACACAGAAACAACCACGGTAAAATAGAGTGACTAGGAAGGGGGCTGGTCGTCAGGGAGGGCTTCTTGGAGGATGTGACAGCTTCAGCTATGGCAAGATTGGGGACAGTAAGCAGAGAAGGGCAGGAGACCCGGGCAGAGTAGTACCCAGCAGGAGTGGGTACTAAGGACTTGAGGATCCTGGGGGCTGGTGACAGCGGTCACGGAGTACAGGCAATGGAATGACGGCCCTGTGCACTACTGGCCGTCCCTTCTGCTTGCAGTTAAAGCCCCGGTGGTCTAGCCAGATGTGGTGGCACAGGCCTGTAGACCTAGCTCTTGGGGACAGTAAGGTGGGAGAAAACCAGCGTGAGCAACAGCAAGACCTTATTCAAAAAAACAAAACGAAACACCAGAAGCCGAAGTGCACCTTTCCCATTCCTTTCTCCAGCTGTCCTCAGTTCCATGGGTCCCAGGACCTGGCGAGTGCCTGGTCTTTTCTTGGCACAGGCCCTCTCTGAGCTGCAAGGTGGCACAAGAGTCTTTGTCACAAGATGCACCCAACCACCCTGTCCCAGCCCCTCTAGTGTGGCCTCTGCCTGCACACTCTGGATCACACCTGCTACCTCTCTGCCTTTCCTCCCTGTTGTGGACTGTGAAACACCACCGGGTGTTGTGGCCCAGAGTAAAGGTCAGGGGGTCCTTCCGTGGACCCCTCTCTCAAGGAGAGTGGTCTCTTAGTTGTGAGACCTCTGGTCCCCAGCTGCACCTTTCCCACAGGACTTGCCTCCCCATGTCACCTTGTAGGTGACAGCTTAGCTTAGTGCTGTGAGTCCAGCCCTTCACCCTGCACAGAGGAAGCTTTTGGTGATATTCAAAGTTGTTAACATGAACTGAGGAACAGAAAAAGCAAACAGGGTGAGGAGTCACAAAAGGGTAGTCCCCTCCCCCACACTCACTTTGCTTGCTTTCATCCAGACATGCTCCCTGTCAGGCATCGGTTCACAAAACGGCACCCACCCCTACATCAGTGGTGGCACACCTATAGCACTCACGCTGTAGCGGGCTATCTGCTATCACCGACAGCTCCAGAAAGTTCACCGTCACTGCCCATTAAAGGTCTTTTCCCTTGCATTAGTTGCAACCCTCGCCATCCCTCTACTGGACCTCTTTTTGCCCCCTTTGAGCAGGGGCTGCTCTTGAAAGTCACAGGAAGGTCTCTGGGGACAGTGCAGGGAGAAAGAAAGGATTTGCTTCCCCAGTTTCCTGTCATTCTTTCTTTTCTCCTCCAGCTGGAAGCCATGAGAGGAAGCTGTGGCTCAGTTCATAGGGCTGTCTTGGACTCCAGCTGCATACCAGCCGCATGGTCATGCTAGCTGGGAGCACAAGCCCTGGTTTGGGCAGGGAGGGGGCTCTCTGCCCACCCCCTCCTGCCTCAGCTGCTCATCATCAGTCTGGCCATAGTCTAACCTCACAACGGCATCTTCCCTACAGGGTGTTTTAGCCCATGCACTGGTAAGCTTTCTAGATGTTGGGCAAAATAACTTAACATCTGCAGTGTAAAGGAAGAGAGGCTTATTTTGGCTTACTGGTTCAGAGGGTTCAGTCAATGGTAAGCTGGTTCCAAGGCAAGAATATCATGGCAGCAGGACATGGTAGAGCAAGACTGCTCACTTCCAGAAGGCTGAAAAGCAGAGCCCAGGGGAAAAACACGAGAGAGGAAGGGACAGGGGACCAGATAGAGACTCCCAGATCACACTTCATGGCCCTCCCATACACATCCAGCAGTGTGCTTTACTAATCCTCTGGTGGGTCCCAAGCATGTCAATTGAGAGTCACAGCCCAGTGCCATGGCCTTGGCTCACATCAGCTTCTTCCTGTATCAGTTCGTCTCGGGCCAGCCAAATAACTCAGTGGATTAAAGCACCTACAAGCAGGTACAGGGGCTGGGGTTCAATCCCCAGGCCTGCCATGTTGGCCCCACTGTGGGGCACACTGAGATGGCAATTGAGACTGGGTGTGGTGGTGCACGCCTGTAATCCCAGCTCTTGGGAGGCTGTAAACAGGCAGATCACTACAAGTCCAATCTAGTAGTAAGACCCTGAACACCCTGTAGACCCTTCCCTAAAATACAGGAAAAAAAGAGAAAGAAAAGAAAAAAAAGAAAAGAAGAATGTATGAGCTCATCTCTTGGGGAGAGGCCTGAAGCATCTTTATTGTGCACTACCAGAAGCCTCCTGGGTTTCTCTCCTGCATACTGACACAGCCATGCTCTTTCTTACTGTAGAGTTGTTCCATTATCCATCAGGTGGTCACCCCATCCATCCATTTACTCATTATCCACCCATCCAGCATCCATCAATGTCAGCCCATCCATCCATCATCTATCTCAACATCCCTTTACTCATTGTCCATCCATCCATTTACCTTGATCATCCATCCATCCATCCATCCATCCATCCATCCATCCATCCATCCATCCCTTGTCATTCTTTCCCAGGGACATATGCAAAGGTCACCCAAAAGCCCCAGGAACAGGCTTCCCAGTGGGTTGGAGCTGGCTGGGTACCAGACTGTGAGGCTGTAGTGTGTTTGGAGCTAGAGCAGAGCCAGGACAGAGGGTGGAGGTGGTATGGAGGGGGTTCCAGTGGTGATTTCAGCAGCTCTAAGGGGGTGGGAAGAGGTTCTGGTGCAGCAGGCCATTGGAGTGGGTCAGAGCTCCCGTCTAGAACTGGAAGCCCTGTCAGTGCTGAATGTGTGAGAGGAGATCAGCTCTGTGGGACTGGAGGTGATCTTGTGGCTGGCAGAGCTCAGGTCCCATGGAGGTAAGTCCCTGCATGAGTGCTGGGGCCTCCTTGTGCATTCCATATTCTGAGGATCTGCAGTGCTGCCTGCCACAGAGATGCAGAACACACCTTGTCCCCCAGGAAGGTGTGAAATTCTTGCAGGTGCCCTGCAGCTCAGTCTGAGGGCAGGGATGTGGGAGGTTCTATGGTTAGACCTGTCAGCTGCCAAGGGGAACAAGTCAGGTAGGTAGAAAGGTAGAGGCAGTGGGCAGGACATCTCAGGAGCAGGCTGGGGTGAGGCCAAGGCACCTCCGACATCTCATCTGTGCACAGGACGCAGGTGGACAGAAGAGGAGATGAGGACCTGGGGCTCTGGCCTCTGAAAGTCACAGTGCTGTGTCCAGAGAGGCCCTAGTGCTATAGACAAGCTTCATTGATTCTCAGTGCCTGAGCTATGGCGGAGCAAGAGTACGTCTGAGCTGTGCAGTGCTAAGAACAAATGCATTCAATGTCAGGAAATTCCAGGCACCATTGTGTTTGTTTTGCTAAGTGACCACCTCCCTGTTCTGGTCTTTGCAGTTCCTGGACAATCGTAGGAGTTGCTGCCCTCATTCTGCTCCTGGTAGCCCTGTTGGCTCGAGTTCTTGTCAAAAGGAAGCCACCTCGGGACCCGCTATTCTATGGTAGGTCTCCTCTGGGGAAACCCCGTATGTCCGCTTGGTAACAAGGAACTTGCCCTCAGTCCTGTTTTCCTTCTTAGTGGTGAATAGTTTTAAGTGAAAGGGAGGGGATGTCTGAGGACATTGTAGTTCTTGCCTCTGAGCTAGTGATGGCGAACCTATGGCATGTGTGCCTCAGTGGGCTCTTTTTTTTTTTTTTAAAATGTATTTAGGACAGGGTCTACAGGTTCTACAGGGTCTCAATACATAGATGGACTCAGTGATTCTGCTGTTTTCAGCCTCCCAAGTGCTGGGATTACAAGCATGTGCCACCATGCTCAGTCTGAATCACTGGCTCAGCGTGCCCTGGGGGCACCCTGGCCCTCAGTGGGCTCTTTGTATCACCAAAAACTAAAAGGTTCGCCATCACTGTCTCTAAGCCAGAGACCCCTTTTTCTGGGGATCCCGGTGGAGGGGGCACTGCCAGGGTAGGCAGGCCTCTTCCTCCATTCCTTAACACGAAGTTGCTCTTACCTCTACCTCCTGCCCTCAGCCTGGAACAGGCAGTCCCTCTACCTGGTATGGCGTGGAAGCCTGCATGTTTGTACAGAGAGGGAAATAATCCCACCTATGTTTGGGCTTGGCACAAACATTAAATAAGATAGTATTTGTAAAGTACTTAGGTCAGGTCCTGGCAAATACACATATGTGTTAAATAAATAAAAACATGATGATTGAGCACCTACAGTGTACCTGGTAAGGCCCTGAGCATGTTGGCAATTTGTCACAAAAAAATGGAGACACTAGCTAATATGTTAGGAGCTGTGGTCAAGTCACACAGCTGGTGAGAATGGTATAGACCCAAAGCCTAGGCCTCTACCGTGTGTGCTTTGGGCAAAGCAGTTACCAGGCTCAGAGGCTTCCTGTGCTGGTGCTCAGCTGTGCATTTTATTCGTTTAGTTTCTAATGTCAGTAATGCTAATGTCAAACACCCCCCAAACCTGTGCAGGCACAGAGGTTTGTTTTTCTTGCTCACAGGTAGGGGGAGGAGCTGGGCCTCTCTGCTGCAGGCCGTGGGTGACAGTGGAACTGTCCACATGGGTCCTTGCTCTTGGGTGCTGTGTGCCTCATGGGGATATGGAGTACCAAAGGGTCAGTGGGAAGAAAGCTCCATCCCTGATGGCTTTGGCTTGCAGCTGGCCACTGTCCCTTCCACCCACACTTTTCTCCCAGTACTGGAGATGGAACCCAAGGGCCTTTACACTGAGCTCTACCCCCAGTCCTTTTTTATTTTTATTTTGAGACAGGGTCTTGCTAAGTTGTTAAACTGCCCAGATTAGATTCAGAGCCCCCCAGAGTGCTGGGATCACAGATTTCTGCCCATATTCTGCTGGCCAGAGTCACTGGGCCACCCCCTTGTTAGAGGCACGGGGAGCCTTGGGGTGGCAAAGGAGGATTGTGAGAGCTTAGCTTTTCTCAGTTCTCATATAACAAACTCTGGAACTTAAAGAGAACTTGCCCTGGGTTTTACTGTTGGTTGGTAGAAGAGCTAGGACTGTGTGAACTCAGAACCCTTGTCATTTTTCTTGTCCCATTTCCCTTGCTCAGTGGCCCTAGCCTACCTTACCAAACTGTCCCCCTGCTTCTGTCTGTCCTGTCTCTGCAATCTGTCCCCAAGCAGAGCAGTGGTCTCTTCCGCTCCTCCAGGCAGCTATTCTTCTGCCCCTGCCACCCTTTGTCCTGGCTCTATTCTGGCTTTGAACATATTGTAGCCTCATGGTCAGGTCACCAGCAGCTCCTGCACATTAGGAAGCTGACCCCACTGTTATCATTGCAGAGCTGAGACATATGCTGACCCATGCCCTGACTCAGGAGAAGGGATAGCCATCTGGGAAGCCTCTAAGAAGTGTGTCCAACCGGGACACTGCTGAGAACTGGGCTGTGGGCCTTCACAGAGACACAGGGAGGGTACAGGCTACGGGGCAGGGCACATATGGCCTTCCATCCTTCAGGCAGATATGGGGACATGGGACTCTGGCCACACCCTCTGCTCGAGGCCAGCTTCCCTTCCCTGTAAATCACCCTCCCTGCTCTCCTTTTGCACAGCTTTGCCTGTATCCACCAGCCGACCTTTCTCCTCACCCATCCCCTGGCCTAAGACACCAGTTTGTTGCAACTTGAAAATGCAACTTTTTTGGTGAGTCCTTTGGGCTGAATTTGGTCTCCCACTGTTTAAAGGGGGCTGTTCCTTAGCCAGTTAATTCGAGTAATTGTGAGCGAGTAATTGTTTAGGAGACTGCCAGTGTTTCTTCTCTCATAGTTGAGTGCCCTATCTTACACATATTTAGTTCTTGAAATCATTGGTACATTTTCTTAAATCCACTCTCATTTGAACACCAATTGTAGTGGTATCTCAGTTCACAAACTTAACTTGTTCCACGATTTTGCTAAAGATTGTCATTCATGTTTGTTCAGGAATGATGGCCCAGGTAGTCTTTGTCACCCAAAGTAGAGTTTGCAGACAAACCCAAAATTTTGCCAAATGTTTTTTTTTGACCACGGAGCTATCTTGCCAGCCCTTTGCCAAATGTTTTCGTTTGCAAATCAAATTACTTACAAACAAAAGCATTCATGAAACCAAGGTATCAGTGTATCTGCATATGTGTGGAACAGGCCAACAGGACAGACACACTGTGAGTTGGCCTGCACGCTCATCACCAAGATAAATCATCCTCATCCTTATCATTATTTTTTGGCAGTTCCAGGGATTGAATTTAGGACCTTGCGCTTGCCAGGCAAGAGCTTAATCTACTGAGCCACCTCCCTGGCCCCTTCATCCTTATTATTATTTTTCAGTACTGGGGATGGAACTCAGGTGTATTTTACTCTGCTCGAGGCCAGCTTCCCTTCCCTATAAATCACCCTCCCTGCTCTCCTTTTGTACAGCTTTGTCTGTATCCACCAGCAGGCCTTTCTCCTCATCCATCCCCTGGCCTATGACATCAGTTTGTTGTAACTTGAAAATGCTTCCTTTATTTTTTGGAGAGTATGTCTCACTGAGTTACCTGGCCTTGGTTTAAATTTGATGATCCTCTTGTCTCAGCCACCCAGAGTGCTGGGATTACAGTTGTACAACATCACACTTACATTTATATAATCTTTTTTTTTTTATTCTTGAAATCTTTTTTTTTTTTGCTACCAGGTTTGAACTCATGACCTTGTACTTGCCAGGCAGGTGCTTAAGCTGCTGAATTGTCCCCCCGTCCTTAGGTAGTCTTTTAAAGCTGGTAGTCACTATGTGCTTCTTTAGCTATTTGGTGACTGGCTTTATTCCTGCTGCCCAGGTGGGATGTGGCTTTGGCATTAAGCTTGAAGGAGTAGAGGCTAGAGGGTGTGGCCTGTAGAACGTGCTGGGATGGTCAGCAGTGACCCTGTTGACCTCTATCTCTGCGACTCATATTTCCTCAGTGAGAGCTCTTGGGCAGGGATGGGGAGACCAGGAGGACAGGCAGAGACCTGGCTGGAAGTGCAGGAGGTATGGCCTGCTAGTGTGTGCTGGCAACACCCACAGTACCAGAAGCATCCCACTCTTGTTGCTGAGTGCCAGCTCGAGTGCCTCCTGAGGACCACATTCTAAACTGCAGTCTTTTCTGCTTCAGTGTATGCCGTCTTCGGATTTACCAGTGTGGTGAACCTCATCATAGGGCTGGAACAAGATGGCATCATTGATGGCTTCATGACCCACTACCTGAGAGAGGTACGGTGCTGCCTGGGGGTAACAAGGTGCTCTCTGGCAGGCTGCAATCTGGCCTGGTCTTCAGTCCTCTGTTCCGAGAGCAGGTTTGTTTCTTAGTGTGGGCTCAGGCTGGTTGCTCAGTGACGATAAAGCACAAGGGCAGGACGTGATGGTGAGAGGCAAATCTGCTCTCATAACTCCTCCCTCACGCCTGCCCCACCTTGTGGCCTCTATGTCCCTTTAAATGTGCACATCTGCTAATACATTGAAATCTCAGAGAGCCCAAATTACTCTTAAATCTGTGAGATACCAAACACTGAGGTAATTAAACAATTTGATTATGATGGTTAACTCCCAGCCAAATCATGGTACTGGAAGGAACTGGACTTGTTTTCTTATTTTCTGAATCCAGCTGCAGAAAGTAAAGTGACTTACTTATGGTCACAGGAAGTCAGGAACAGAGTTGAAAATGTAGTTTTCAGGCACATTTCAGATCGTGGGAGGTTGGATGTCATCCTGTATGTGAGGGGAAATGTTAAACTGGGGAAGGAGACACAGCTCTGGGGGGAAGGGCTGGAGGGGAAGGGTCCTTGTTATGAGCTAGGACTCAAGGAAGAGGCTTCTGCAGGCCAGCCTGGTGTGACAGTGGCTGGAAAAGGGCAGCACCTGAAAAGAGGGGGGTGAATTTCAGAGAATCCAGGTAGTCGTAGGAGTTGGGACATGCTGGGGATGACTGGAGGGGTCAGGCCCAAGATGACTTCCTGACTCTTGTGTTGGAATTAGGAAGAAAGCTGGTGTTACTCCACCAGTGAGGGAAGCAAGGAGGATGCCAGTTCTGTAGACATTTGCTGCAGGAGACTGTGGAATTGCGGGACCTGCTTCCTGTCCTTCATTGGGGGACCCAGCACTGGCCTAGATGCAGTGACAGAGGCTCCCTGCAGGCACAGCACAGTCAACTCTGGCGACATCTGGAGAAGGCCTTTAGAGCTGGGGGCCCTGCTATAGCACTGTAAATGTGGCCACCAAGGAGTGTGGCTGCCGTTTTTGGCTGGAATGTGGATGTGGAAGGCATTCTGAACAGAAGGGACAGCTTGAGTAGCGGCTTGGTGAGAAGAATGCCTGGGTGCAGGTTTGCAGAGATGATACTCAGTTCATTTGGGGACATGTGGTATTTCAGATGCTTGAGGGACATCCTGTCACATGTTCCTGCTGGCAGGGCTTTACAGGTATTGAGGAACAGTCCTGGCAGGGAGGTTTGGAGGCCACATGACTACAGTTGGTACCAGCAGTCTGAGATGCCAGAGGAGATGATGGAGAGCAGAAAGGCTGAGGCTGGCACTCTGGATGCTGGGACCAGAGGTGGGCACCAGGGAGTCTGAAGTGGACATTGGGGTGCAGGCAAGGAGGCACAAGAAGAGTGGGGCACAGTGCATGAGGAAAGAGGCACCAGGGAAGAGGGCGGCAGCTACTGGGGCAGATGGGGAAGAACCGGAGTGTAACAACAGCAAGCTCGGGAAGCCCAAGTGGGGGACCCAGTAACTGGAGAAGTGGGGCCTGGTCCTTCAGGCAGTGACTAGCTGTGGTGGTGTTAGATCAGAGGAGTGACAGGGCCAGAGTCGGACCATGTGAATATTCATCTGGCAGCAGAAGTGTTGTGGGTGGGAAGGAGAAAGGCAGGGAGACCGACCACTGGGAACGTAACAGTGGTCCAGGCTGAGGTTTGACCTAGGCCATGCTAAAGAGGGAGGGTCCTCTGGGAGTGGCATCGCAGAGGAAATTAACAGGATTTTCAAGACTGTCCAAAAAAGGAAGGAATAAAATAATGACTCTGTGGCTTCCTCAGGGTAAGCTGAGTGGCAATGCCATCCAAATAGGGAGGCATGTTGGATGAGGAAGAAGCTGATGAGTTGAGGTTCAGGTGCATTTGCAAGGCCCAAGGACCTCTAGTTAATGACACCATCAGCTGCTAGGAGAGCCCAGTGCTGGTCGAGCGCTCAGCTGTGTGGCTCAGATAACTGGAACATGAAATCAGATGGCATCATCCAGGCAGAGCATGCCAGGGAGAAACAGGGTGAGCCCCACATGGACAGAATAATAGTTTTGGTGGTGTATCGCCTTCTGCTGTGATTTTAATTGGATTTGACTCATGCGGAGAGATGATAAAGCAGTGCTTGCCCCAGGGGAGCAGGAAGCTTCTGAGAACGCCTGGCTTGGTTGGCTACTTGATCTGCATGCTTCCTTGTTGAAGAAAGGGTGCAATGCTAGGAGGATGAGCAGGGCCAGGCAGGTGAGCACCCAGGAGAAAGAGGAGCGGAAGGCCAAGCACAGGCAGGGCAAGACCAAAAACTCAGGCACGCTCGAGAGTGATTTTCTAACAGCCATCTGGAAACACAACCACTTGGAAAAGGAAAATATAGTTCATCATATAATTTGTGTTTGTAAAATTCATGAGAATAAAATTCAAGAAAAGTATAGCTTTTCTTGGTGCTTTTGCCACGTATTGGCTATGTGACCTTAGGCAAATCTTGTAACCTTTTGGGGCCCATTTCTTCGTCTCCATGTCACATCTACCACACAGAGTTGTTGGGAAGGCTGTGGGACTCTCTTAAGTCCAGTGCCATATGTGCTCATGTAAGAAAGGCACTAGTGCCTCCCCTTGCCGACCCAGCCAGCCCTCCCCATGTATGTGGGGTCAGCGCGCATGGTTACGTCCAGCCATGGAGCAGGGTCTTTCCTGGCTACCCGTCTGGCTATGGCCAAGCTCCTCCATTCACAGTGGCTTGGTGCCAGTGAGTTGGCCCTCCAGCCAGGATCACCCATACTGCTTTCTCTGTGTCACAGTATGATCCTGTGTTTCGCTCTATCACAGGCCAGCTGAACAGGGGTTCTCTGGTTTGAACCCTGTGGCAGATGCTGGTTTTGGCAGCTCCTGGGTAAAGTTCTATTTGCACTTTCCTAACAGGTTGGAATAGTTTCATCTTAGCAGATGAACACCAAATAGTTCTGCTGTCTTAATTCTATTTGGAGTACAGTTCTGGTGTTTGGCATTTAAATGTATCTTATTTAAAGTGGACTTTTTTAATGCTTTTCTTAGGGTGAACCCTATCTGAACACTGCTTACGGGCACATGATCTGCTACTGGGATGGCTCTGCTCATTATCTGATGTACCTAGTGATGGTGGCAGCTATAGCATGGGAGTAAGTCAACTCATCTGGGGTGTGTGTCTTTGCCATTGATAAGTGAGTATATAAGAACCCGAATACAGAAAGAAGCAAACAGGTAGAGCAGACAAGAATGTTAAGTGCCAGAGGTACAAGTTCGGTGTGCTTTATTTCCTTGCCCCACTACCTTTTTGAATTTGTCCCTGGATTGTTCCCCAACTGTGGTGACAGCTCAGATAGACTGACCCCTATGTTTTCTGATTATATTCCTTCTAAGAACAGTTGTTTAATTTTCAGGGTATAAAGCCTCACATTTTCTTCCTAATTTTTTAAAAAATTATTCATTCATTTATTTGGTGCACAGTCCCGCTATGCAGCGAGGACTCTCACTGATACACCCGGTTTTGGTCGCCCAGCATGTGGTACTGGGGATTGAATCCAGGTCCTTGCGCTTACAAGGCATGTGCTTAGACGTCCAAGCTATCTCCCCAGCCCCAGCTTCACATATTCCGAGTCAAAACTTCAACCACCTCATTTCAGTTCAGAGCTTGATCCCCAGCTCAGATGTAGCCTCACTCTTGGGTGTCTGCACCCACTTTCCCTACTCCTTTTCACCTTTATGTCTGGCTCCTATGGGAATGTGTGTCCACAGGATTAAAGGAAGAGGGGAAGTTGTATGTGATAGCTATTTTCTGGGTACTAGGACTTTCTGTCCTGAAATGTTAGCTGGGTCTTATAGGCACTCTGGACACCCTTATAGCAGGAACCTTTGCAGGGCACCTGTACCTAAGTGAGCAACACTCTCTGGCTGGATTTGTGACTCTTGCACTGTTGGTGGTCTGTCCACCATGTCTTACTATATCCCAGCGAGTGCCTTCTATGGGAAGGGATTCTCCAGGGTGGCTCAAGTTCAGCCAGTTTTCAGGCCTCCACTTGGGTCCCGCTTAGACAGTCACACATTTGTGTTCCATACAAGGCTTACACAGCCTCATGTGCTTTTCCCCCTTTCTACTCATCATGCAATCGAGGACAGCTCTAGCTAGCTCTAGTCTGTGCTCCTGCTGGCAATCCATGTCTTTGTGACCATCTGTGTGAGTTTAGTCTCACTGGCTTGGGGGCTGGGATGCAGAAGGAAGCAGTGTTCTCTCCTTCTGTTTCTCCCTACAGAATCTCCTTCTGTACTTCTCCTAGCCTCTTATTTAGCATGGAGTTGAGTTATTGGGTTATCAGTTGAAGCAGCATTCTGTCATAATGTCTAGCAGCTGCTCCAGAACTTGGGATATGTGTCAGGTATTACCTCCACCTTTGACGTTTTGTCCAAAATTTTTGGCCAAAATCCATTTTATATGCTGTTGTTGGGCTGGGGATAGAAGAGTGGTAGAGCTCTTGCCCTGCATGCACAAGGCCCTGAGTCTGATCCCTAGCATCTCTCACTCTCTGGATTATATAATACTGTCATCCTTACAATAGAGTATGGATCCAGCGCCCTTCTTCGAACCTTTCTCTACTCTTTCATGCTTTGAGCTTAATACACAGTAGAGAAATGCAGATGTCTGCCCAGGAAGAACATGTTATAGTTTAGCTGTAGGTCAGCATAGCAAGTATGAATTCCTGTTCAGACAAAAAAGGTTCTATGAAATATTAAGTGAGAAAATGAGGTTTGATCACTAGCGTTCCTTGATCTATTGCTTTTTTCATGCTTCAACTCACGTAATTTATTAATTACACTTGATCTTAGCCAAAAGGCTGAGAAGATTTACTAATGAGAATAAAAATAGTATCGAGGATCTTTTGCTAATACTATTCTGAGAGAAGTGAACATGTCAAGATTCTTCTTGTTACAGGGAAAGCTACAGAAGCATTGGCCTGTACTGGGTTGGATCCATTATCATGAGCATTGTTGTTTTTGTGCCTGGAAACATTGTAGGTAAGAAACTTTATCTTAGAATTCACTTTCCCTAAAAAATTTCACTTTCCTTTTCTGTAATAATAGGGATTTCCTTAAAGAAGTTTGTTTTGGTTATAGTAAAACCAAGAGATTCCCAGCTTACAAAAACTCATTATGCAGATCACACCTATTCTCCACAATCTTGCCTCTAAGTGCTTCTGAAGAATTGTCAATAATGTACATTCATATTTTGTCAAGTATCACTGATTCCTAACTTTTTGGAAGGATCTAGAGCCTGATTATGGGATTTGTTATATTTAGTGGCAGATACTTCTTATAACACTTTGTTACATATTACTCCTGACCTGCTATGAGAATTTGATAAGTGTGCTTGGAAATTAAGACTCTTGAAGTCCTAAAGAGAGAGGTTATTTATGTATTCAACAAATTAGGAAATTGGATGTATTTTTTAATATTATACATGGGACATGCCTGTTAATAAACATCTAATTGTCTTTAATAATTTATCTCATTAAAATATTATCTGATGTTTTGCAAAATTTTACATGATTTGAGATGGGGAGGTATGCTAAATACTATGTTTAGATATGCTTTAGGTAAACCTTTGACTTTTTGTTTTTTTCTCTTTTAAACAGGGAAATATGGAACACGAATATGCCCTGCTTTTTTCTTAAGCATACCGTATACTTGTCTCCCTGTCTGGGCAGGTTTCAGAATCTATAATCAGCCAACAGAAAATTATAATTACCCTGCCAAGGTGATTTTTCCTAAGTTGAAGTGTAACCTGTTTAACTTCACAGGGTTCATGCTTGTGCACAGGCCCCTGAACTGTGCCTCTGAGGACTGGAGCATCTAGGGCACTCAGTGTGCTTGTGTGATGTTCACTGACATCTCAGTTAATGTTGGCCAAGGTGGCCTGCCTCTGCCCCAATATGTCTGATTTGATTGGCCCAGCCATACTTTTGACAATTCCTGTGCCAATGGTCACAACCGCTTCTAGCACCGTGTTTTTGCGTGGGAACAGAAGTCTGGATTGTATGGTTTGTCTGGGGTTGCAAATGAACTGGATTTTGAGCATCTGAGACCTCTTTATATAGTACCAAAGCACCTGTTCACTTATTGCTCTTCTGGGAGGAGGTTGGAGAGCTACTGCTGTTCAGTGTAGTTCACATAGCTGTAGGGTCTGATTCACAAGAGATCCAGGCACCTGCAGACGGCTTCAGACACTGTATTCATTTGTGACAACTCCTTCCATTCACTACCAAGGTGGTCAAGGTGAAACAACCCTGGCCTGGCAGGTACTCTGTTAAAATCTTCATTTCTAAACTGGTGACATCTTTCTAAGTTTCTCTTCCACTTATGAGTATTAAGTCCTTAGGCAAGATCTTTTAAGCAAAATTGACATAAACATATAAACTCTTAATTAGAACACAATTATTTATTTCACAAAATATTTATAATAGAATTCATTAAAATTCCTTTTCATAGTACTAGGGACTGAACCTAGGGCCTCCTCCATGCTGTTTATTCACTCTGTCCCTGAGCTGCATAGACCCCAGCCCTCAGATCCACTGTAATGTCCACATACTTCACCTGTGGGCCTTTAGACACCCACAGTGTAAACTTAGGCTGGCACACGGATGAATGATACACTTTTTCATTTCTTTGAAGAATGAAGTTGTTAAGTAAAAAAGCAAACAGTAGGGCTAGCTTTAGCCCTGGATCCTGTGTTTCCATGTGCCCACGGTGTTCACATCATGTAACACACAGCCATTTGTTAGTATTTCAACTGTGAAACACAGTGACAGGACAGGAACACTGTCACACAGGGCTGACAGGAACACAAATTCAGAATTGCCCTACAAAGCAACTTAGCAGTGCTGTCAGCCTTGCAAAATTTTACCTTTCACCTAATAATTCCACATGTAGGGCCCAAGTGGAAAGATGCTGTCAGAGATTTATAGACAAAATTGCTTCCCTTTCCACTGATGGTTGACTGAAAAATGCCTAAATCTCCACAGTGGGAGAACAGCAAAACATGGTGCTTCCACACAGTATTGTTTCAGAATTTTTAATAATGTTACACAGTGCTTATCATATAAGTAGTGGCTGAGTGATAAAGAATACAGAATGTTTATTTCTAACTTTGTACAGAACACTATATATATATATATATATATATATATATATTATAATATGCATGACTAGAAAAGTATATCACCTATTAATAGTGATGAGGCAGGATTATGGTGTATTTTTAAAGCATTCTTGTTTTTTAAATGAGTTTATCTTACCTTTGTAATCATGAAAATGTTATTGTAAGAAAGAAATGTGGACTCAGTTAGAAATGTCCTTCAGAACTGCCTGGTCCAATGTCACCATTTCACAAAAGAGGAAATCAGGTGTTCAGGGGCAAATGACTGTCCTCAAAATCTCGTGCCTTAGGATATGAATTGTGATCGTAAGAATCTTCTTGTTCATCATTACAGCATTCAGGGTGTCAGTAGCTTTCAGGTTCTTCTTTGGCACTCTGGACTTGCTCTTTAGCTACAAACTCTATTTTAGGTTGTCCAAGAAGCGCAAGCAAAAGACCTGCTGAGAAGACCATGTGACCTAATGCTAGTCACATGTCTCCTACTGGCCACTGGATTTTGCCTGTTTAGAGGCTTGGTAAGCATAACAGATCAAACTAACATGAACCAGCCATGGTGACGCATGCCTATAGCTGTACCTATTTAGGATGCTGAGGCAGGAGTATCCCTTGAGTTCAGGAGTTCAAAACCAGCCTGGGAAACAGAAAACAAACAAATACAAATACCATTATTATATACTGATACTTCCAAATGGACAAAACATAGAAATAGGTTTTTGTTTTTTTCAGACTAACAAACTATCCCTTTCCCATTAAAGACTAGAGCCTTGGATCGGCCTCCCGATGCTCTCCTATCTCAACCCTCTGTCCCCGAGGGGTGGCTCTTTCTGGGTTCTTTCCTATCGCTTCCTTCAAGTCCTTGGCTCAAGCTCTATTCAGAAATATCTTCCTTTATTTTAGGATACCTGAAAAATAGCTGTTAGAATTTCTTCTTCTGATGTTTCTGATTTAAGTAAAGATCGCTGGCCTGGGTGATGCTCAGAGCACCAATGTGTTCTCACAGACTGGGGGCTACGAGAGCCAGGAAGAGGCACCAAACCAATAATGCTTGTACATGCAGGGCGCTGAGTTTATCAGTGGCACGAGTAGTGTGAACTACATTAAGCTGAGGTTTGGAGTCTTTGTATTGATACAACTGATAAACATTAAGGGAACCTGGACATTTTATTTTTCTGTGCTCTCTTTATCTATGTAGCGTGCAGGATAAGGAAGAGGCCTCTAAGCTTTGGAGTTGGATTCCTATGTATGTACTAGTGTGTGGCCTTGGAAAAAGTTAATTTCTTGACCTATAATTTTGCCCTCTCTAATACTACCTATCTTACTGAGTTGTTTTGAGGATTAAGTAAGACAGAGCACATAAGTCTTGGTAGAGAACCTTATACATTAAAAGTGCTCAATAAATGATTACTTTTACTATTTTGATTGATCACTCAGCCTTTATTTTACCCCAGTTTCAGGACTTATTCTTAGCAGAAATAAATTTAAGTAGCTCAGAATTATTTGGCTAATTCTATTCAGATACGGTGACATGGTTACTATTCTGAGTGCTAGCTAGTGTTGCACCACACTTGGGGAACAGAGTGCCAAGTATAAGGTGATTGAGCTAATTCATTACTTTGGGGTCCCTGGGCAGCAACAGGCCTGTGTGGTCCATTGGGGTTCAGGGTGAGAAGCTGTCTGAACCGCCTCTGTGCATCACTCTTCCTGGAAGAGTTGGTTAAGAGGAACAAAGGCAAGGCAGGGCTGTAGGCCTTGTTTGGATCCCTGACACTGGTGTCTGGTTAGTTTGCTATAATTCTGAAATTTCATAGAACAGTGAACAGTGAGACCCAATTATACCCCTGCATGATAAGAACCTTCCTTGCACTTGAAGAAAATGTATGTGTGCATAGTTGGTGGGGCTTTGGGGCTGTGCTCCATTTTTAGCAACTCTGCCACTGGCCTGTGTCCTACCTGTAACCCAGGAGGGACAACATTTCACTTATGGCCAAGGATAGGAGGAACAGTGCCTGTGGGGGAAGATGACTGAGAGGGGACCCTGTAATGTGCCAAAGAGACACCTGTCTATTCTGTGGCCTATCTACTCTGTTGAGACTACATCTGCTCTGCTGTCCTTCAAAGAGGACACAGGAGGTGGCTTCAGACAACAGGACCCTGCTTTCAAACTGTTGTCCTTTACTGCCTCTAAAGGCCACATACTCTGTGAGGTACTGGAGAGGAAGATGCTATTTTGAATCTTGCAAAGCATAGTAAGATTAATTTGGTGTAGACATGTGTTTTCTTTCTTGTAGGGACTAGTTGGCTAGTTGTTCTCACAAGTGAAACTGGTAATCTAAAGCAAACTGTCCTTTGGCTAGTCTAGCCAAACCTAGATACTTGAACTATGAATACTTGAAACCCAAGAATAGAGCTATAGTTTCCATTTCCGGCTCCACTATTAACCTCTCCTTAATCTCCTTAGATAAGTTTGCGGAATATTTCCTTTCCCTGATAAGCCTCTACAGTGCATAGTTTTTGTTAAATAGCAAAGCAGCTTATGACTAAACCTGGCACATTTAGCCTTATCAGCAAATGTAAGGACCAGAGTGATTGTATTTGTTTAACAATTCATTTTTGCTCTTAGATTGCTTTGGACTGCCCAGCTGAGCTCTGCCGATTGTATACACAATTTCAAGAGCCCTACCTAAAGGATCCTGCTGCTTATCCTAAAATTCAGGTCAAGTAGTATGAAGCTTAAGATTTTTTTCCCTAAAGTTAATTATCTCTGTAATGGCTAGAGGTGATCCTATTCAGGGAATAGCAACGGACATTTTATCTTTGAAGATGTTAATTTTTTCTACTTTTTATTCAGGCTGTGCTGTTAATTTGCTGATGTTGTTTTTCTGTTCAATGCAGATGCTGGCATATATGTTCTATTCTGTTCCTTACTTTGTGATTGCGCTTTATGGCCTAGTGGTTCCCGGATGCTCCTGGATGCCTGACATAACACTGATACATGCTGGAGGTCTAGCTCAGGTACTAACGTGCTATTTTGCGAGTTTACTGATTTAGTGCTCATTGATGGATATATGAAAACTATCTGCTCAGTGTTGTAGAATAGGCAATAGTTATGAGACATACTGTCCTTTGTTTTACAGCTCTTTACAAGATGTTTCTGCATATATATTCTATTTAAACCTCATAATAACTATTTGAAAGATGTACTGTCTAGTTAGAAGCTGAGGTGAAGCTATATTAAATGCTTTGCCCAAGGACATATACCCAGCAAGTGGCACTTGTTTTGTAGGGCTCATTCCCAATCTTTGAGCATCATGTTTTCTGAAAAAGGCTGGCAAGCTGTTATTTTCAAGATGTCTATCTAAATTTAAGGTTTCAAGATTCTGCTATACATCAACTAGGCAAAGTGGTTTAAACAGGTTCTACTCCTGGAAAGCTGGGCCTGTCAGTCATTCCTTCCCCAAGTCCCAGTCTCATGAAGGACAGTGTTAGTGCAGAAATGAAATTATCTAAGCCATTATCACACAAAGAAATTTTTTAAGAGAATAAGTAGCAAAATAAATAAATTTTCTGAACAAAGGATATTCATTTTTATCCTTAACTGAAAAAAAATTTTTAAGCCAAATGAACTCATCCTTTAAAAATATCATTGACTTGCTTTTTCAAGGAGGCTTAAGAAATAGATTCATTCAGAAACAGCAGGTATATACAGTTGAATATATATTCATGGTATACTAACCAGGAGGGCAAAAAGACACTAAATTTAGCGTTGAAAAGCTAACAATATTTATGGGGGCTTCTGGCCTGAGGTAGTTTATTATAAAACTAGAATATTTATTTTAGAAAAGCTGACACAGCATCCAGAAGAAATGATTCTTGTTCTGGGGGATGACTACAACTTACACCCTTCTTTGCAGAACTCAAAATGCCCTAGTCTTCAGACTCTTGTGAGTCTTTATTTCCATATCTTTCTATACCAGTTAGCAGCTGAGCACTTCTAATTTCTTTGGCTGAAACTGCTCTTGAGACTTCCATATTTAATTCTAGACTTAATCGCTTCAGTTAAGATTTCCTGCTAGCAGGTCACATTTACAGTAATATAGGACTCTTCCCTCTAGCTTTTGTGTTGCCATCATCTCTGCAAACAGTTCCAGTTATCAAGCAGTCTGAGTGAGCCCTGAATGTGCACAGCTCTTTCCCCTCCTCTCTTCATCCAGCCCACCTCTCCACTAGATCTAGGTTAGGTGTCCAGGGCAGTTCTCAAACCCGTCCCTTTTACTAGCTCCACTACTGCAGCTCCAGCCTGTTCTTGGTGCTATTTCCTGCTGAACACACCCTGCTCAGCATTTCACTTAGCTGTTTGTAAGCGCAGGCTGTGTGCTCTGCTGCGTGACAAGTATTTAACAGCTACCTCATCTGCTTTTATTTCTTGCTTGTGTGAAGCTCATGGGGGACAGATATTCCCAAGGGCCAGGGCTGGCAACAGCTTAGCTGTCGGGAGGCAGGTAAATGTGGTCTTGGGAGCCTCACAAAAGTGTGGTGAGTGCACAGTATTTGCAGTAGGTTTTTTAAAATAACCATTTGAAGATGAGGAAACTGAAGCTCAGGACAGCTGGAGTTATTTGACCAAAGTGACAAGAATTACTGAATGGCAGAAATCCTGTCTGGATGCAGAGCCCAGTCTCCACCCTTACTTCCCCATCCCTGCAAACAGCTGTGGCATGGAGTCCTAGAGCAGACAGACTTTGGGTACTAAGGAGCTGGCGAAGCTCTGGGGTAAACATGGTGCTACTCAAGTCTGAGCCAGACCTTCTGAGGCTGAGTCTCCTGGGAGCAACAGAAGCTTTAGGTACTGGAGTATTTGGCAGAGCAGGGATGGGGTAAGGTAAGCCTTGGGTTTTCTTGGCTTAGTTCCCCTCCATTATCCACCAGGACGGAGGGGCACAGTCGCCTCTCTTGCCAGACTGTTCAAGCCAACAGTCCTTGTTATTCTGCTTCTGAAGGGGCCCTCCAGCCCAAGGCAGGATGTGAGTGCCCTCTGCTGGAGGCTGGCAAAGGAGGCCCCATGTGGGATCTGGTCTATCTCTGGAGATAAATGGAGAACTAGGCAGGAAAATCCAGACAAAGGCTTAGTCCCTGTGGCCAGGACATGGCCCAGGACTGTAGAAAGGTCATAGCCTGGGGGTAAAGGAATGTTACAGTCTACAGCAGTAACACAACCCCAGACTCTACCTGTTGATGAAGTTCATCTTGCACATGGATACTTGGTATTC
This sequence comes from Octodon degus, assembly GCF_000260255.1. NCBI lineage: Eukaryota > Metazoa > Chordata > Mammalia > Rodentia > Octodontidae > Octodon > Octodon degus. The sequence goes on from NW_004524578.1 coordinate 21,369,178, forward strand.
CCGTTGGGTGGTTCTGGGAAAAGCAGTGTGGGCAGCATGTAGCAGCAACAGCTTCAGCCAGCCTGCAGGCCTTGAAGGAGTTCTTGGGCTTATCTACCACTAGCTGTTTTGACAAAGTGGCCTGAAGACCCTCTCTTGCTGGTGAGTGCCCAGAGGTTAAGGCTGAACCCAGGTCCTGTAAATGTTAGAGAGATGTTTCTTAACCAAGCAGGTAAAGAGTGGCATAATTCATAAATTAACCATTGATAGCCCCATAGCTCTTGGCTGGGCTTTACTATCTACTTATCCATGGTGTTCAGCTTAAAGAAGAGTTAGATATTGTGTACAAGCTGGTCCTGGTGGCACATCTGTAATCCCAGCACTCTGGGAGGCTGAGGCAGGAGAAGATTTCAAATTGAGCCCAGAACAAGAAATTTAGGAAATCCCTGCTTCAAAATTCAGAAAACAAGCAAGCGAGCAAGTGAGCGAGCTGGTGATGTAGCTCAGGGTTAAGCCCCTGGGTTCAGTCCCCAGTACTGCCCCCAACACTGCAACATAACAATGCATATAGTCAGAATGTTGGAGTTCTTTGATGTTTTGTACTTGGCAAATATTATGAAATAGCCTGTTAGGAGGGTATCTGACACATTCATCAGGAAAGTACTCTTTGGAACCTTATCCACATCCCTTGCTTGCTAAAATTACTATATGTAATTTAGGCATCCATTTATGACCCTACTGACATAATCAAAACCTTTTACTTAAAAGATCTAGTGACCTCCCAAGTTTCTATGCAATTTAGTAAGAAAAAAGATCCTTGAAAAGTCTAGATCAGGATAGCTCAAAGATTAGGAGGAGAACACACTGGGTACTCACAGAATCCTTGATTTCAGACTGTGTAGAAACCTGACAAAACTGCTACCTTCAAAATGAAAAGATCATTGAAAAACTGAAATAAAGCAAAATAAAGCCAGGATACTTTTTAGACCAGAATTCTACTGGGACATATTCATAACCAGCTATCTCTTCATACAGTGTTTACAGCAGGACTCAAGGCAGAAGCCTAACTGGAAAAGTGTTATAGGCTTCTTCAATCCACTTACCAGCATTTTCTATCATCAGCTGAAGTAGTCTGGGACTATGTGCAGATTCAATGGAGGGGAGACGAGACATATTGTTAGGCCTATGATGGCCAAAACTGTAGCGGACATGTGATTTTTTTTCTTGCCATTATCCCTTCAACAATACTATTTACATAACATTTCCATTATATTAGGCATTATGAATAATCTAGAGATGTTTTAACATTTGTGAGAGGATGTGTGCAAATATGCCACTCGATAAAAGGGACTTAAATAGCCATGACTTTTGGCATTGTGGGGAGCGTCCTGGAAACTCCTGATACCAGCAGATGATTGTATCACCTTAAAATGTCACTAAAGGGCTGGTGAGATAGCTCCGTGGGCTAAGCGCCTGCTTAAGCAAGCACAGGGCCTGGGGTTCGATTCCCTGGCACCACATGCCATGCTGGCCCCGCCCCTGGGCGCACTGAGCTAGCCAATGAGACCCGGTGTGCTGGTGCCCGCCCATAATCTCAGCGCCAGAGAGGCGGAAAACAGCTCCGATCACCTGTCTGAGCTGTGTAGTGAGACCCTGTACCAAATATATAAAAAGTCACTAAAAGTGAGTATTATCAGTATGGTCCAGAGTATCTAGAGTGATTCAAACCCCAGCCTGCCACTGATTAGTTCAGTGACCCTGACTACTTTACCTCTCAGATCATCAGTGTCTTCTTATGTAAAGTGAGAACAGTGGTAGCACTGTTCTCATCGTGTTGCTGTGGGCATTCCATGCGGTGACATGTGCAGGGCCAAGAATAGGGCCTGGCATACAGTAGGTAACTCTTGGTTACCCTCATTGTTATTTTATAAGGTTCCCAGCAAGACTTCAGAGGAGAGATTCCTTGTTACTGAGAATGATCAACCTATAGACAGTTTACTTAAGTGATACGTATTATAGATAAACCTAAGTATCAAAGAAAGTGGGTGCAAGCTATGGAGGAACAGAGGGCTCCCAGCTGTATTTGACCCATCAAAGCAGAATCAGTTCCGCTTCAGTCAGGGAACGTGCTGTCCTATCTACTGGTCTCAGCCTCTGCCACTCTTGACCATGCAGGTACCATGAACTTCTTCAAAAAAAGTCGCAGATTGGCTTTGGACAGGCTGGTTGTACAGAGGTGACTTGAATGTAAGTGGATTTCATGTTTTTCCTTCATGGAAACCTTTTAGAAATACCTGAAAGAAAGGCTTAAGAGCGTGGATAATTGAAATAGTAATGCAAATCCACTTCACTAAGTTAGACTTTGAATTTAACATCTTTATCTGGTTATTATCCTTTGATGGCGACACTAACAGTCAAAAGATCAACAAAGATATCTAAAAACAAAGAGCCCCGGTTTTCACCCAAGCAGAATCCAGGCTGTGGACAGGTGTTCTGGCTGTTTTGTGTCCGTACACAAATAGCCCCATGTGCTTGGCACATGCTGTGACAGATATCAACTTACTTAACTCTCATAACTACCTATGTGGCAGGCTTCATTATTATCTGTACTTTACAGATGAGGCAGCCAGACAGTCACATGCCTCATGTGAGACCATCTTGCTGGTTTGTGCTGGGGATGAAACTGATTCTGGCCATCTGCTCCACAGCTAGTGTTCTGAACCACTCACTATACTATGCTGCTCAGAAAACCCTAAGAAAAGAAAGCATAGTTCTGGATTAACAATTATACTATACTGGTCAAACAGCCTGGCAACTGCCCCAATGTTCATGTTACTTTGTGCTTTTAAAGATGTATGTGAACACAGAAAACTCACTTTTTCCTTTTAGAGCCAGGGTTGTGATTTTTAGTCATCCTTTCCAGGTTGTCTCTATGAAATCGGAGATAGACAGCTAATTAAAATGTAATCTTTGGGGCTGGGAAGATAGCTCGGAGGTCTAAATGCCTGCCTGGCAAGCGCAAGGACTGGGGTTTGATCCGAGGTACCATATACCATGCTGGCCCTGCCCTGGGCACATGGAGCTGGCATGCCTGTAATCCCAGCACTGAGGATGCTGAGACAATAGGATCACTATGAGTCCAAGTTGCGTAGTGAGACCCTGTACCATATATATAAATAAAAGATGAAAAAAGGGTGGCATTGTTTAGAAAAAAATTGACAAAAAAATGTAGTCTTTGTTCACCTTCATTGCCCTAATTTCTGTTTCATTCATACATTTTTTTTTTTTTTTTTGGTGGTACCAGGGATTGAACTCAGGACCCTCACTTGTTAGGCAGGTTACTTGTTCCACTGAGCTATCTCCCTGGCCCCCACTCATACATTCGGAGATAGAGAGCTATTAAAAGTTTATCTCTTGTTTACGGTTAAAAATTTTTAATGCAACAGAAGAAAAATGATTAGGGAATCAATTTTACATCATTGTATTTGGAAAACTACTGAGGTTCAGAACTTCTGCAGCCCTGAGTTCACTCTGCCACCTAAGCCCCACCCAACACCCAGGCCCAGCACTTCAGACCACTGTTAGGAGCCCTGTATACTGGTGACATCACTACCCAGGGGTCTCTGCAGTCCTTGTCAGCTTTTTTTTAAGGGAACCATCCTTAGGGGAGACTCAGGTTTTCCTTAAGCTTCCCAAGCCTGGACACCTCACACTATAGGCCTTGGGAGGAACATTTATGTAGGAGGTGTGGCTGCTGTGGACACACCCACTGGGAATGTGCTACAGCAGGGATGTAGACAGCTGGGCTCAGGGTTCTTCTCTCAAACAGACCCTTCTAGTTAGGAATGTTAAAATCTTCACCTTTCCTTTAATAATTCTGAACAGAATGGCTTAATAAAATAGGTATAAAAATACAAAAATTCTTTATCAATCCTTTCTTTGTATTTGGACAGTCACGAGACCACTGTTGTTGAACGTTTATTGAGCTGTAACAATGTGATAGGTGCCACACAAAACATCAGACACAGTACCTGCCCAGTGGGCTTACAATCTAGTCTAAGGACATGAATCCATTTGTAATGTTGCCATGGGTTTGCTGTTTGTGAAAATGAGGTATTAACTGCACGGTTAGTGCAGGTCAGGGGCCTACGGAATCACTGATATTTTGAGGTTTCCCTATGCAGGTAGTAGGCACAACTGCTTGTTATTTATTCTCTCAAAGTATGGTGGACAGTTCTTGAAATCATTTGATTCTGTGAAGTATACAAGTGTCTATAAAGCCACCAAACCCACATTTCTGGAAACCAGGGTTCAAAACTGGCCTGTAGTCCAGAAGAAAAAGTTTAGTTATATATTCAGAAAAAAGTCATCCAAAATAGGCCCTCCAGAAAAACAGTGACAGGAGCCAAGCTCCTATTCAGAGTTCCTAGAATGTCCACAACAGTTCCTCAGGGCAGCCCCCTAAAGTGCCCTTTATTCTGAAGGTCTTTTGTGGTTGCAGCCCCGAGATGTAAACCCATTGGCTGGGTTGTCTGGCATCTGCCCTGGGGAGGTGTGTATGAGAGCAGAGCCCTGAGTATGCACAATTCTCAGTGCAGACAATCCATTTGTTGGTCCTTGGAAACACACCACAATAATCCAAATTCTATCTGCAGAAAATAGCAAAAATGTACCAGAGGTATCCAGAATATACCAGTACTTTGTAAAATTGTAGCCCATTAAAATATCCACTATTGATACAAATTTCATAAACATGCTGCTTATAAAAGCTTGCTCTTTGTCATGGCAAAGTTAAGTGGTAACATCAGTTAATCACTTAGCAGAATCATTCGATTTTACATGGAAGGAAATGGAAGGTAACTTAAATATAGTTAAATTATTCATCCTTGTTACTTCTGTATGTTCTCTAGCTGGCAAGTCTTTTTATCTTTTCACTTTGACCTCGGTGAACTATTAATTTACTACATTCAGGTTCCCAATTTTTTTGTTCATGTATATCTTGAATTTCAACAAACATGAATTGCACATGTAGGGGATGCATTTTGTAATGATACAAGCTTCCTCTGGAACTCCTCTCTCAGAAGCTTTTAATCCTGCTCTGGCTGGCATTAGCTTTCTTAATAAGTTGTTCTCTGTGCTTATGAAAAGTATCAAAAAAGACCAACTGGTACATTCTAATGTGTGTTTTGAACAAGTATACATGTAGAGGGAGGCCCTTTCCTTTCTGTGTTACAAACTTGGATTAAGCTGACAAGTCATACTTCTAAATAAATTACAATCTGATTTGAAAAGGCTGTCTTCCCCTGTATTTGCCATTTTACAAATAGCAATCATATTCCTAACCCCTACCTTGCTTCTAATCTTATAATACAAAACAATCCTTAGTTTTTAAGTTGCATAAAAAACAAATACATGAATAAATAAAAATAGGTAATGAAAGGGTTTTGCTCAGTCACTTGCTCCAAGGAGTAACTGAAGGACTGATAAATGAAGCCGAGTTCCTCAGTGCTTCTCCTTAAATAATGTATTATTTTAAATATATTTTAGATTTAAAAACTCTGTAATTTTTATTGGAAAATAATTTGTGAGCTACAGCTGAGTTTCTCTGTAGGATCTACAGAATCCAAATAAGGAAAAAAAATTTTTTTCTGTTGAATTGAACAACTAATGTTTGATATGGGGCACTGGGTGGGTTAGAAAACAGAACTGACATAACTACACTAAACAAAGTATACTTTATTTGGACAGATCAAGACTGGCCTTAGATGTAATGAAAGACAACACATTAAACACTAGGCTGGGGATATAGCTCAGTGACACTGTGCCTGCCTGGCAAGCATGAAGTCCTGAGTTTAATTCTCAGTACTAGGAAAAAAAAAAAAGAAAAAGAAAAAAACTAGGGTTATCTGAAGGTGTTACTCCAGAGAGATTGAGGGCACAGAAAGGGTCTGAAATAGCCATCCAGAACTCACCCTCTGTCCCGCTGGAAATCCATTTCATGCTTATACTCTTCCCCCTCTTTTTTTCCCCCAATAAAACAGGCTCAGTTTTCTCACATTGGTGCTTCTCTCCATGCTAGAACTGCTTATGTCTACAGAGTCCCTGAAGAAGCGAAAATCCTTTTTTTAGCATTAAATGTAGCATATGGAGTTCTTCCTCAACTCTTGGCCTATCGTTGTATCTACAAACCAGAGTTCTTCATAAAAACAAAGTCAAATGAAAAAGTGGAATAAAAATGTTATATCATGTTCTTTCTCTCTAGATTATTGACTTTTGTTATATTGGTACTGATTATTTTCTCCCATTTCACTCCCTTTCAAATACAGATACTTAAGAAAACACAAACTTTTGCTCTGCACTGTACATGTGAGCTGTAATACTGTACTGTGTGGGTAAATTTTGTTTATGGACAGAAAACTTGGGAAACAGCTTGTTTTAAGAAATACATAAAAAAATAAAAAAATAAAGAAATACATCAAAATTGTCTGTGAATAAACCTGACCATGTATCTCAAGATTTTGTTTGTACATATTACATAATTGTGAGTGTGAAAAATTGTAACTTAGTACCTATAACAGCAGAAAACAAAAACTACTCAGAAGTGAATGTGTGCTATACATATAAAAAATTAAAAACAGCAATCACAGGTTGGAGAAATAACTTTTGCATATAAGATTGTATATGCCACATAATCGACCTCAATTTAAAAGGCAGATCAACAGAATATTTTTAACTGTTTGAAAAATGTCTTCCCAAGGGAAGTTTATTATTTACTGTTTTTAAAAAATGCTTTTACAAGTTTTTTGTGTCAACCTAAATAGCTCAAGCAAGATCAATTAACTTTATCATTACCCACAACAGACTTGTTTTGCTGGTGGCTAGAAATGTTTCTATTGTATTTCTGCATATATTTTTAATAAAATTATTTTTGGTCTTTTATGAAAAGATATTATACCACATTTGAAATAGTTTATATATATTTTCATAGGTCTTGGCTTTTTAGTTAAAATCTGTTATACTTTCTAAATCAAAACCTAGTCTCATATTTTAGTGTGATCAACAAAGAGGCCTTTTGTTGAATTAAATATTTCATAACTTTAAAATAAAATATGCACAATTTAAAAATACATTTTAAGGAAAAAGTACTCCATTGGCATCTTTACTACTTTATGAACTTTTCATTTGAAACTGTATGAGTATATATCAGTATTTGCTAAATGACAGAAACAGACCAAAAGCACAGCTCCTTTTTACTGCCCTGCATGTGTGTGGATCAGAGTTTGTGTAGCCTCAGCTGCCATCACCACCATCAGCATCAGCGTCGCAGATTTTCTCTTCATGATCATTAGTTCTTCACCAAAATAAGGAAACCAAAAGGAAATTCGGTACAAATCAACACATAAACTATATGTGAATTTAGGGTTCACTAAGTAAGTATTTTCCTAGATGTGCAGGCAAATTGTGTTGTCATTTGCTCCCAAATAACATAGAACCCCCAGTATTAAGAGGGGTGGGAGGAGATAAAAATGAAAGCCCTTACCTGCACTTGACTCTGTTGTCAACTTGCTGTTAATAAATAGTTTTTGCTTTAATATACGAGTTACATTAATACCTCACAATTACATATATAAAGCCAAGTTACACTAACTTTGTTTACAACCTCAGAGCTTACTCCCAGTACACATTCCAATAAATTTATTCTGTAAAAACAATACATTTTTTTGTTTTTGACTTTTTTTTACAGTAAACTTTTGAACTACAAACCTTGAAGATGGGAAAGATGTTCCAAGGACAAGCGTAACAGGACTGATAAAACTCAAACTGACTAAATGTGTGCTCACAATATAAGCTGGCATAAAAATAAATAAAATTCTCTATTATCACAATAGCAACAATAATGTACACATAATAATGGTTTGTGGATTAATATGAACTATTCTAGTGCCAAAGAGAAAACAGTTCATTTTAAAGGTCTGTATTTAAAATTCAATGCTTTGTTTGGTTTCCCATAGGGCTGCTGCTGATTTCAGCTTCAAAATGTAAAGTTTCAGCTTCAAAATGTAAAGTATACATCTTGAGTGATCAGCTCAAATTGTACTAGCACTGGGAAAAAAAATGAATCCTTGCCTTAATTTGGAGCAGCACAAAAAGACTAACTTCACATATAGAAACTCAAATTGTGTACATGACAACATGAGTTTTGAGAAGTATAAGCTGTCAACTAGCTATTTCTAATACCAAACAGATACTGTACAGTATGGTTGAACTTTACACATGGCCTCAAAACTGAAGGATGACTTAAATTTTATTTCCAGTATATACCAACATCATGTATCTAGGAATTAGTTCTTGGGTTCTGTCAAAGAGTAAATCCCATCCTTAAACATTATGTGGTCATCTAAAAATGCTAATTAATATTAAATACTTAAAATATTAAGTGTTTGGTGTTGGTGGGGTAAAGGCAGAAAAATGATGAGCACAACTGCCTTGATAAAAGGATCCTAGACGTGTGAGTCTGTGCAAAAATTTTGATAATTCTTAGTGGTTAAGGGCAACATCATGCAACCTAATAACATGAAATTAAATCAACAACCTTAAAGAAGGTTAAGATGTCTTTTTTTCCCAACAAAACAGAGAGGAATATGAATAATGTACATACAAACTGGGGTTCTGTCAATGACAACAAAGACTATGTTGGTTCATATCAAATCCAAGAATATTGGACAACCAAACATTTAAACTTCTTGTGGTTTCTTGTAATATGCAGCATTCATTATGGTGGTTAGGTCTGTAAAAAAAAAAAAAAAAAAAGAAAATCTTTAGAGATGATTGAGGACACTAACAATGAAGGCTCTTGACACCAGTAAGAGTATATATCAAGTTTTTCTGAAATTTTTAATCTGTTCTGTAGAGGTAATAATACTTAACAAGAACAGCTTCCTAAGGCTTTACTTAATATCTATCAGAAGGTAAAAGGAAACCTAGTACTGCAAAAAGAAAAAAAATATGAAAGGAAATACTGTTTTTAGTGTTACATTAGAAACAAAGGCAAAAAGAATATTCTCTAGCTCCTGTCAAGCAGAGTGGCATGTAGTGGTACAAACACTCATGTCGGACCACCCGATTAGGTTTTCCACTGAGGTAGATACAGTCAGTAGAAATGTGGACATAATCTGTCTCTGTTGGTACACTGGTGTCAGGTAAGCCATGTAAAGTTTCAATCACGTGAAGTGTAAATATTTGCAGCTTAGTTATTTGTGACACATGGCCAGAAGAAATATAAGAGTTATGAAAACAGAAATATATTGTCTCTGACTCTGTACATTCAAAAAAAAAATCAATGGATGAAAGAAAAACTTAGATTTCTTTTAAAACTTAAATGTCATGCATATGACAAAGATGAAATAGTTCCATTTAATAAAATAACTATTTCAATTTGAGTACCACTTTAATTGTGCCAGGATACATTTCTCCAAAGAGATGCTATTTTTGTTCTCATCATTAACCCAAATGTATGACTTCCAGCCCCCAGTGACATTCTCATGGGATGGATGAAGTGGGGAACTCAGGCCCCAAATACATTTTTCTAAAAACAGCCTGATTCATTATTTCACTGACTGAATGAAGTTGGTTGGAAGCACACATGTCACTTTGAGGGTGGTATGAGACATGTGTTGTTTTTTTCTTAAGACAGATGTTAATGTGTGAGTTTTTTTCTAAACTACAACTTTAGTATTTAGCTTTAATTGCAACAGGTTTTGGATTGTAGTTTTTGCACTCAGCATCCAAAAGGTTCACCATCACCATCCTGGGATGCTTGCATTAGCCAAAACCTTTAATTATAGGGCCTTCAAAGAAAAGTTAACTGTATCTCATCAAGATGGCAGAAATTCTCCATTCCTACCAAAATGAGGATGTCAATCTTAAAAAACTAAACGACAAACGTACAATTAAAATTGGCAAACTTAGTGCAGTGCCTTATAACTATTAGTGAACAATAACATTAGGGCTGGGGATATAGCTCAGCGGCACAAGCGCCTGCCTGGCAAGAACAAGGTCCCAAGTCCGATCCCCGGTAACACACACACACACACACACACACACACACACACACACACAAATATTAGATATAAGATATAATCACAGGGGGCTGGGGAGATGGCTCAGTGGAATAAGTGCTTCCCTGGCAAGCGCAAGGGCCTGAGTTCAACCCTGGTTCCGAAAAAAAAAAAAAAAAAGATATAATCACAGATACTTTGGAGGGCTTCTCTCCCTTGTGAAGCTAGAATACTCAGAAATGGAAATTTATCAACCAAAGAAACCTTTAATAATGGTTTTATTAATATGAAAAGCAATATATTCCATGTTTTCACTGGTAGAAAATTCATGGCTAACAATGTCTCAGTTTATGCTGAAGAACAGTTTTGGCACAGACCCCACAGCAGCACTCACTCATGCTCTGTCTCTCTCTCTCTCCCCCCCTCTCCCCCTCTCCCCCTCCCACCCTCCCTTCTTCCCCCTCCCTCCCTCTGTATTTAGTATAGGGTCTACAGAGTCTCACTACACAGATCAGACTTGTAGTGATCCTTCCTGTTTTTCTGCCTCCCAAGTGCTGGGATTACAGCCATGCGCCACCACACCCAGTCTCCAACACTGACGCAGTGCATCCCTATGGCAGGGCCAGTATGGTGGGCTGGGGATCAATCTCCAGCCCTTGTGTCTGCCTAAGCAGGCACTTTAATCTGCTGAACTATTTGGCTGGCCCCCACAGCAGTTTTAGAGTATCAGCTGTGCACCAAACAAAGTGAGGCAGTACCCTAATGTCACAACTCCAAGGACATGCATTTCTGTTTATAACAAGGTGCTATCAAGCAGATGCTCATTGGTTGAGGATACAACTCAGTAGCATAGCGCCTGCCTGGCAGACATAAAGTCCTGAGTTTGATTCCTGGTACCAAAAAACCCCAACCAACCAACCAACCAAATAACTAATCAACCAAATACCCCCCCACCCCATAACTCTCCAGATGCTTGAAAAAGCAAATTATAAAATCTGAGATTTTTAAATTTTTCATAAGATATTCTTTTCTCTATAATGAAAAGTACACCTTGCTGATTTATAATGGTTCATATCTTGTGGACATGGTGCTGAGTGCTGGAACCGAAGTCCCTTCAGAAGCAGGCAGAGGTGGCTGCTTTGCCCTGGCTGTGTCCTCTGTCTTCTATACCCGATGCAACCAGGTTTGGTTTTGTGGTCTTAATGGGAGGCCTGCAGGGGGCAGTAGAGCTGAAGGAGAACCAGAACACAACGGGAGGAAGTTCTCATCCAGCAGAAGTCAGCTTTCCATGGAGCACCATCTTTTTTTGGAGCACCATTTTTATGTGACAAAATTATGATACCCATTATGGCTATATTAAGACATTGGCATTTGTAAAAAAATGTGACTTTTATTACTTCAAGGAAAATAAATGACAGAATTTGTTGCCGATGAAGATTAGGACTTTAAATTTTTGGTTTCCAACACTGAAAGGTTTCCTTTTCTGAAGAGAAGGCAGTGATTTTTAAAAATGTGATTTAAAATATAAAGAAATGGACCAGTATTTGGAAGACTTTAACTCAGTGAACCAGTATCTTCTAATCAAGTAAAAGCTATTCAAAGTGCCAGATAGTTCAACAGATTTAATGTAACAGAATATGAGAAGTTCAGATTCCACATGCAAGATATATTAATTAAACATGAATACATGCAAATTATCTGGTGAGATTATTAAAGTACATGTACTTTCATTCTCAAACTAGGTATATATGTGCAGCCAGATTTTCTTCATATATTTCAACCAAAATTATGTATCAAAATAGACTATAGCAGACAGGAAAATTGAACTGTGTTTCATTAAACCAGACATTAAAAACTTAAAAATATGAAGCAATGTCATTCTTCACAAAACTGTGTTTTTTAAAAAAAACCATGGTGTAGTTTTCGTAAAAATGTATGATGTATTAATGGGTTTATATTTTAAAATGATTTCACAAAAAAAATTTTGTTTTTCAAGATAAGGTCTTGCTGTGTAGTTTAGGCTACTCTTGAACTCACTATGTAGCCCAGGCTAACCTCAAATTCAGGGATCCTTCTGCCTTAGCCTCCTGAGTGCTGCCATTACAGGTATGTTCTACCACACTAGGCTGAATTCAAAAATACTTTTAAAATTTGTTTTTATTTTAATTATCAATATATACATTTATATATAAATATATAAACATTTATTACAACTTATTACAGTATTAAATATTAAAATATAATTTATAACTATCCTAAATATTTATTTATATATAACTCATATAAATAAAAGCTCTTTGAGGCCTTCAAAAGTCTTAGGAGTATTAAAGACATCCTGAGGCCAAGAACAAGTGAGAAATTAGACTGGAAAGATGAAGTGGTATTAGGTCATAAAGGGAACAGGGAAGGCTTGACCTTGAGGACACAAGGAGGCAGCATGGAACTCAGGAGGTTCATGGTTACAATGAGGGCGTGGACACCAGTGCACAGGGTCTGTAAATACTGCCTGTCCTTGTAACACTTTTCTATTCTTTGTGACTCCCCTCAGTTGTATGGAAGCTTTGGGACTTGGGGACTTGGATCCAGTGCCAGAAATGGGAAGAACCTGACTGGTCTAAGCCAGCTCTAATCTTTTTCTGTGAGTGGTTGGTTCAGATTTAGGCAACCTGACAGGTCTCTGATGGCTTCTACTGCTTGATAATCATACCTTTGTGTAATACTTTCCCTTTGGCTGTGGGCTGGAGTTGGTGGCTTGCTTCTAATGAATGAAGCAAAAGTGATGGGATGACATCTAGATCTGTCTTGCTAAAATTCTCTCACTGACTTTTGCTCTGATGCTTGAAAACATCCATGTGGCAAGGGACCAAGGGAGTCTTCTGCCAATAGTTTGAGAGGAGCTGATGGCTGAACCACTAGGAAGAGCTTACACCTGCCATCTATTTGAGTGTGCCTGGAAGAGGACCATTCTATTAAACCTCAGGATGACTGAGCCAGCTAACATTCTGAAGCTTTGAGTGAGACCTAGAGATAGAAAACTCAGGAAAAGTTATACTTGCCTGGATTCCTGATCTAGAGAAAAGATGAGACAGTGCTTCTTTAAGCCACTAGGATTTTGGGTTTTATTAGTTAGGAATGGCTAACTAAAATAGCAGGCCAATGGCAACACATACATGATATTTTTCTGGCCATCCCGACAAGTAACCTCTACTGAAGTGTTCTGAGTAAGGGGCCCTGCCCCTGTCTGTCTCCCACAGGAGCAAGAAAGTGGTCAATAACCAAGGAGGGCCTTCTAAGAACTCTGTTTGCTGGGGTTCAATCTCTGGTGTGCCATGCTGGCCCTGCCAATGGGGTGCTCTGAGACTGTGACTGAGACTGGGCACAGTGGTGTGCGCCTGTAATTCCAGTGCTTGGGAGGCTGAAAACAGGAGGATCACTATGAGTCCTATCTGTGTAGTGAGACCCTGTAGACCTTGTACTAAATACATAAGGGGAAAAAAAAAACTGCTTGCCTTCTTCTACTAGTACTCATGACCTCAACTCCCCATTTGTCTTGAGACCACTGAGCTTCCCAATCTCATGGCCCGTGTCTTGATTACTCTACTTTCCACAAGTTGGCTCCAGAGCACATGTCACTACCCAGGCTTTCATCCCAGAAGTTAGATGTGTTCATTTGTAATCTAATGTCTTTGCTTTGCACCTCTCCCTTGTCCCACAAATTCTTTATCTCTTCAATTGGGCCCTTAGAAATCAGCCAGGCATTAGCAAATTTTTACACTCCTAACTTGAATTTCCAAGATATCTCACTCACCAACTGCTTCTAACTAAAACTTGTTTTCCTTGAGGACTGGCACTACTCCTTTCCCTGCAATCCTCTCAAATGGCAACTTCTTCTCTCATTGCTCTGGTATTTACTTCTGGCCTGGACATGGTGAAGACATTCTTCTTGCTCTTCACTGCTACAGTATTTTTAAGCTGTCTGTCCTCTCCCCAGTGCCTCCCATGAAAGAATTCTTTAAGCTTTGGATTCCAACATGTAAGCCACTATTCCTGCTTACTGTAGTCATCTACAAATCCCTGCACTCTTCACCTTACTCCTGTGAGAGTTCAGCTATGGCCCACTGTCATTCAAAATCACAATTCCTGTATGATAAGCCCACAACCTACAGCATACTGAGTGGTGAAAGACTGAGAGGATTTCCTCTAAAATTAGCAATGAAGTAAGAGGTATACCCTTACTACTCCTGTTCAGTATAGTGCCAGGTCAATCAGGCAGGAGAAAGCAAAAGGGGGACACATTTGAAAAGAAGTCACATTATCTCTCAACCTATATTAAAATCAGACCAGAATGAATCATTGAGATAAGACGAGAAACCTTGAAAATGGACCAGTCAGATAGCTCAGTGGATTAAAGCACCTGCTTAGGCAGAAGCAGGGGCCACGGTTTGATCCTCAGGGTTTGATCCCAGAGTGCAGGCCCCATCCCTGACCCCCAGGGTGCTGAGAGTGCGACTGAGACTGGGTGTGGTGGTGTGTAACTGTAATCTCAGTGCTTGGGAGGCTGAAATCAGGAGGATCACTACAAGTCCCATCTGTGTAATGAGACCCTGAAGATCCTGTACTAAATACATTAAAAAAATAATAAAAAAAACAAACCCTGAAAATGTTGAAAGAGAAAACATGGGGAAACACCTGAAGCCACAGAATAGGCTAAGACTTCCTGCATAGGATCCTGATAGTGCAGGAAATAATATCAAGAAATCAACAAATGGGACATCGCATTAAAAAGTTTCTGCCCAGCAAATGGTAGAAGAGAAAACCCACAGAATGAGAGAAAATCTTTGCTAGCTACTCTTCAAAACAGGACTGAGATCTAGAATAATGTATAAGGAACTAAAAAAATACCACAAACAACAACTATCCCTCCCCATGAGCCCAATAAATAAATGGGTGGGTGAAATGAACAAAGAATTCTCAAAAGAAGAAATATGAATGACCAGTAACTATGTGAAAAAAGTGCCACATCCACCATCAGGGAAATGCAAATTAAAACTACATAGAGATTCAATCTTATTCCAGTTGAATAGCTGTGATATAACAATAACAGTAACAACAATAATAAAGAATGCTGCTGAGGGGCTGGGGAGATAGCTTGGTGGTCTTAGCGCCTCCCTTGCAAGCGCAAGGACCCAGGTTCAATTCCTAGTACCACACGCCTTGCTGGCCCTAGAACCCTGGGTGTGCTGTGCTGGCCCTAAAACCAGGTGTGGTGGTACACGCCTGTAATCTCAGCACAGGGGAGGCTGAGACAGGAGGATCTTTATGAGTCCACTGTGTAGCAAGACCTTGTACCAAATACATAAATAAAAGATTTTTTTTTTTTTTTAAGAATGCTGGCAAGGATGTCAGGGATAAAGACTCTTCCTATGCTGTTGGAAGGAATGTAAACAAGTGTAATCACAATGGTAATCAGTGTAGCAGTCCTCAAAACACTAAAACTAGATAGATCATTTGATCCAGCTCTACCACTCCTTGGTACATTCCTGAAAGAATTGAAGACAGTACACTTCAATGATACAGTATATGCATACCCATGTTTTTAGCAGCATCATCACAACAGCTAAACTATGGAAATAGCTTAGATGCCTATCAACAGATGAATGAATAAATAAAATGGTATATAGATATGCATATCTTATATATAATAATTCAACTATAAAGAAGGAAATCATGTCATTTTTGGGAAAACAGATGGAGCTGGGGACTATCTTTTTTTTTTTTTTTTGGGTACCAGGAATTGAACTCAGGACCTTATATTTGCCAGGCAGGCACTACACTGCTGAGTGATATCCTCAGTGAAACTATCATGTAAAGTGAAATAAGCCAGTCTTAGTTAAAAAAAAATCATATGCTTTCTTTTATATAAGAAATCTAAAAATAAGCCAATATAAAAGCAAAAGGAGAGAACAAAAAATTGGAAGGTATTTTCTAGTGACAGGGGAAGGGGTAAGGGAAGGCAAGGGTGTACAATGAGAATGAAAATATTTACATATATGTACCAATATGCCATTACAAATCTCAAATAATCTGCTTTAGCATATCAGAAATAAAGTAAGTTTTGCCAAGTTAACATTATGTTCATCTAATTTTTCCCTATTAAAGTGAGAAAGCTACCCAACAACAACAGAATAATTCTTGTGATTTCAAATCTGTGTAGCTCATCTTCAGTCTTTCAATATTGGCATCCTCTTCTCTAAAGATCTCATCCTCCACTATGCCTCAGTACCTTTCTCCCATAGTTTCTTACCTCCCTTTCTTTTTTTATTTCTTCCTTAATTTCCCAGGCTGGCCTTGAACTTATCCCTGTCTCCTGACTACCTGGCATTCCAGGAGTGTAGGATTGTGCGCAGCCCTACAGTTATTTGTTGGATTTTTCAGCCACTCAGAATATTTCTAAGTATAGTTTTAAGCCATTGTCTGGGAACAAAGTTATGGAGCATTTTAGGTTTTCACAAGAATGAGAGTTTCTACTGGAAACCGTGAGCTGGGGCCATGGCTACTAAATGTACTGCAATGTGGCTAGTACTCACATGATGAAACAGGGTCCTACTCAAAATGCTAGCTATACCCAGACTGTCTTTATAACTTTAATCTGTCCATAATTCATTTAAACAGGCTGTTCTGCCACTGCTGCCTGTATTTCCAGTTTACTTTATCTGGTATTCAAATTCTAACATTTTCATACACAAATTTGGTCCTATCTCATCTTCATATCTATCTTTCCTTGTTGACATATTTTGAATTCCACCATTATAATCACTTTCCCCTGCAAGCACATACCCTTAACTCTCTGGCCTCTAATCAACTTTACCCTGATCTCTGGGAAAACTCTAATTTTAGTTCAATTCAATTCTCTGCCCTCCCAGTGACCACAAAATTGAATACATGTAGAGAAAACAAACTTCCAGTCTTACTGCTCTCACTTTAAATTCACAACTACCAACAACTACCAATCCCAAGTGGGCTCCTACTGCTGCCTGGCAATTCAAGGCCACTTCTCAAGTCCAGTCAGTCTACTATTATCCTATGACTATTTTATACCTTTTCTTCTTTCTTGAAACTTTAGCACTTTTTCCTTTTCTTGCTCTCAAGTGCTGACCTTCTTTCCCCAGAAAACAGAAGCAATCATATGAGAACTTTAACAAGTTCTCACCCCAAGTGTCCACTTGTCTGTGTTTGAGCCCAAGTACTCTGTGGCCGTCCCTCCTCTTTCAGTGGATAAACTAGGGAAACCCTTCCTACGTGCCATAGATCTTATCCCTCTTTGCCTTTTAAAGGATACTGCTTCAACAATTTTTTATATTAACATCTTGTAGTAATTCTTTACTTGGATCTTTCTTTCTAGTTTGTTACAAATTCTCTTATCGAAAAAAAAAAAAAAAAAACCAAAAAACTTTTGGGTATTCTATCCCAGACCATTACTACAAAATTTTTGAAAAGTTCAGTATTGGGCTATTAGCTTTACGAAGTATCAGGACTTACTAGAAAGCTACTATAATTAAGACAAAGCAGAGTAGAGAGTCCAAACAGCCACACAGACACAGGGCTGACGGCAATGCAGATTAGAGAGAAAAAGGAGGACTGCTCAATACATAACACTGGGCCACATGGTTATACACATAATGCTGGTTACATACATAACACTGGGCCATGTGGTTATACTTAGATACCACAGAGAGAAGAGTTTAAAACAGTTGACTACAATCAAATGAAGAAAGTATATTTTCTAAAAGGCTAAAAGAGAAATTGAGCTTTCCTCAGCTGCCGCCAAGATGCTCAGTTCTTCCGAGGAAGCTAAGGCTGCCTAAGGCTGCGTTGGGGTGAGGCCCTCACTTCTTCCAGCGACTAGCACCACGCTTGGCAGCCTGCATCATGGCCTCTGGAGCTCGCCTGTATCTGCTCCGCCCTTATCCTGCACGAAGACAGGTGACCATGACGGAGGATAAGATCAATGCCCTCATTAAAGTGGCTGGTGTCAGTGTCAAACCTTTTTGGCCTGGCTTGTTTGCAGAGGCCCTGGCCAATGTCAACATCGGGAGCCTCATCTGCAATGTTGGGGCTGGAGGCCCTCCCTGCCCCCGCGGCAGGCGCTGCATGCCCTCCACCACTGCTGCACCAGCTGAGGAAAGGAAGGTGGAAGCAAAGAAAGAAAAATTGGAGGAATCTGAGGATGACATGGGCTTTGGGCTTTTCGACCTAACCTTATTTTGTAACATGTTCAATAAAAACTGAACAGCTAAAAAAAAAAAAAAAAAAAAAAGAGAAATTGAAAGGGGAAGCCATAAACTTGGGGAAAATATCTGCAAGGCATATGAAAATCCACATTTGTTCCAAGCCAAGAAATACAAAGCCCTACAAACTGATAAAAGAAAATCCAATTGGAAAATGGAAAAAACACCAAAACAAGCATTATACAGAAAGGAAACCAGTGATCAATACACATGAAAAGAAGCTCAATCTTACCATTAATCAGAGACCCATAAATTAATATTATAACAACCATATTAAACCCATTTGGCAAAAAATAAAGTCTGACAATGCCAAGTTAATTTCAGAGAAGTCTTAAACACTGACGGTGTCATTGGAAGTTGGCCCAAGCACATAAAACAATTTCCTATCTTGTAAAGGTAAAACCCAAAAACTTTTGACTTATTTCTTTGAGTTCTAGTTACGTACTCTAAGGTAATTCTCGCACATGTGCAGCAGGAGATGAAATGAGAGTGCTTGCAGCAATATAGTTCTTAGCTGTAAATAGCTGGGAACAACCTCAATACCTATCAGTCAGACAGTGGATAAACTGTGGTATGCTCACAGAGCTGAAGGTCATACAGAAGTGAAAATAAGTAAACTACTGCTTCATATAAGCACAAGAAGGAACCTTAAAAGCACAGCAGTAGATGTCATATTTTTTTAAAAAGTTAAAAACCCAGCAAAATTATAAATAATGCAAATCTTTCTTGAGATAGGGTCTTGCTGTGGAGTCCAGGATAGTCTTGAACTGACTATGTAGCCTAGGCTGGCCTTGAATTTGTGGCACTCCTTCTGCCTCAGTCTCCTGAGTGCTGGGATTCAGGTATGCACCACCATGCCTAGCTAACAATCTTGTAAGAATGTATATAATGTGAGGTATGAGCTAAAAATTGCACAATGAAAAGAAGTAACAAATATGTTAGTGCTCATCTATGAGCAGAAGGGAGCTAGAAATGGGAAGAACCTGTAAATAGATTCAAATTAATTGCTATGTTCTAGCTTTAGGGTAGAGTGATAGTGTCACTGGTATTCATTATAGTATTACACTAACTTTATATACTATATACATGCATTCTTTTGTATGTAGCAGGTATATTAAAAACAGGCTAAAAATGAAAGAAGATCATTGACTTTTTGGTGTGACCATGGGCCAATCATTTCAGCCTCAGTTTCTTCAGGTAAAAAATGGAGATAACACCTACACCTACCTCTAGGAATCTGTGATACAAAATGAAGTGGCACATAGGTTGTTACTGTTATCTAAGAGCAACTACTATTTTCTGAAATGCTTTGAAGGTATCAAGTAGGAAAATGAATCTGCAATGCAGGAGGTAGACAGCAGGAAGGCACACATACTGCTTTTAAAATTGAAACTCTGGAGAAAGATGGACAGAGGAAATTTTCAGAGGAGACAAGTGTGAGAAGACAGACTGAAGAAAGGAGCTCCAGGAGGAGACTGAGAACAGTGAGAGGAAGCAGACTGTTGAGGAAAAGTGAGGATAAGAAAGTGCATGTGGTGCTAAAGCTGCTGAGGCAAGTGGAGACTAAAGGAGACACTAGGCTTGGGAATGGGAATTACTAGCACAGGTCCAGTGAACTGGTTAAAGAAGAAACAAGAATGTAATGGGCTTACCTCATGAATAGCAGGTGAAGAAATAAAGGCTAGAGAAAAAAGAGAGCTCTTTTAAGAAGTTTAGAAAGGCCGCCAAATAGCTCAGTGAATTACAGTACCTGCAAGCAGGGGCAGGGGCAGGGGCAGGGGCTGGGGGCTCAATCCTTGGGCCTGCCATGCTGGCCCTGCAGCTGGGGCGTGCTGAGATGGCAATTGAGACTGGACCTGGTGGCACACACCTATAATCCCAGCACTTGGGAGGCTGTAAACAGGAGGATCACCACGAGTCTGATCTAGTAGTGAGAACCTGAACACCCTGTAGACCCTTCTCTAAAATACAGAATAAATAAATAAAAACCCTTAAAAAAAAAGTTCAGAGACAAAAAGGTGAAAGGAGTGAGCTCTATGATGGATATATATGCCGCCTCTAGGTGGAGACCTGACTTGTTATATGAAGAAGAGAAGGCGCCACGGGAGGAGAATAACGGTACAGGAGAGAAAGGGGACAAGTGCCTTCGCATCTTGGAGCAAGAGAAGATGATATTCTAGACTCCAGCAAAAGAAAAGTATCGATGAGCGCTTCATAAACTTTGATGTGTAATGAATTATTTAAGGTAAGGAGTAGTTAAAATACAGATTCTAATTCAGAGTTTGGCTTTGGAGCTGTGCCTGAGAAATGCATGCATTTCTAACATGTTCCAATACCAAGTGGCGTTGATGCTATCTGCCCACAGCCTGTATTGAGGAATCAACTTTTCCTCTGTCACAAGAAGTGCATGTAGAAATAAAGAGTAGTGGAAAAGGGAGAAAAAACTGTGGGAGTTTTTGCAACATGTATACTGAAGCTACCTAGGATGAAGACAGCGGTGGGATATAAGGAGAATTAAGTGAGCCAAGTCTTCAAGTCCTCAGTGGTGTGAGCAGCTGTCTGTCTCTAGGAAGGCATGGGTAGAACAGATAAGCTACTGGGGTGATGTCAGAGGGGGAGGACAACAAGGCTAAGCTGGGTGAAACAAAGGGGAGAAGAATTAGAAGCACAACACTTTGAAAGCAATTATAGGTAACTGCGGTGGAAAAAGAAAAAGTTGAGAGGTAAACAGAAACAACTTGAACAGGCAAGAATTTAGATGAAATTAGTTTAACTAACGAGTAATAGTATATTTCATGTGTTATTGTTAGGTAATTTGACACTATCCAAGTAGTCCTCATAAAGAAAATGCCCAGGTAGAAAATTTTGCCTTTTACAAGTGTGGATTTACCATGTTGAAGTTAACAGGTTAATGGAAGTTAATGAGTCAAAATGGGTACATTTGTTCCTATAGGTACTTTAAATATCAATTTTCATCTACTGCCTAAATATTTAAATAGTTCCCATGAGTATCAAATTATATACTGCTTCTAGGAAAGAAGCAGTAATATGTAATAATCTATTTTGAACATGACATTTATTTTGTGATATAAGAAATACAACTGCCAAAGTTCACAATTTCAGCAATTTGCAATTTACTAAAAAAGATCCCAAACTTGCTAATGTTAGTTTAAAAAAGACTAAACCTGTTCAGAGTTCTGCACTGACTGGCAGATAAAATCCTCATTTAGCTCCGCTTTGTTTTCAAACTCTAAGCATTCAATTGCTTATTCAGGATTTGGGAGCTGATGCACATAACAAGCTGCAAGTGCATTTCCACTTTCTAATGCAATGTGTACTAATGCTGAGATACAAACACAGATTTTGAAGCAAGATGTCATCTGAAATAGCAAAGATGAGCGCAATCACATGTGCACCCTTACCCCTTCACTGGTTTTCTGCAGATCTGAAGCTGTGTTTCTGGTGTCGTTGCCAGGATCTCCACCTTCAGAACTGCTTTTGTTTTCCTCTTCTTTGCAGTCTTTATCATCTTCATCGCCTGGAGATTTCCAGGATTGTTTAGAGGATTTCTAAATGTTTAGACAAGTTGAAAATTACAGTCAAAAGCACAAAATCCAAATGTCCCTGCATAAGTAAGAGACGCAGAAGTAGTGAGCTCAAATACCATCTTTGTTATACAAAGACACAACATGCAGTGTGCCAAGGGTGAGCTAGGTGATAATGGACAAATCACTTCACCTCACCGGGCCTCAGTCTAACTAGCTGGAAAGGAAGTAGAGTTGGATTACATGACCTCTTACTTCCTTCCAGAAGTGTGATATTAATGGTGGAAAATAAAGATTCATGTACCCATAACAGTGAGTGGATAAATACAACTGTGTGAACAGCACCACAGGAATGTCACAGAACTGTAAGGCACCTTAAAGGTTACCCTATCCTTCCCCTTCATCTTATTGTAGTGGAAATCCAGAGAAGTGAGGTGAACTTTCCAAGACAATATATGGACATTCATACTGGAACACCTGTTGAAGTTTCCTGGTTAGGGCACATGCCGAGAAAAATCTTGACAAAACTTTTATATCACTGTGATATGAATCAGCTTTAATCTTTTAAATTGATAGTTACTTAAGAACCCCAGGCTATACTGGTGAACCAGTCCTTTCTTCTTTTCATCTTGCATTTGAAATCAAGATGAACTCTAGAGGAAGATGAAAATAAAATCACAGTTTGTAGCATGCATTGCTCAGTAGAACAGTACTAAGGTAATAAAAGCATGGCTCCTACCATGCACCTTATTTGAGACAGTAAAATGCAGCACTTTTCTAATATTTCTTCTTTTAAGAAATCTCAAGAATCTTAAGCATACTGCAAATAAGGGGTAAGGCAAAATTGGTGCAGGCAAGTCAGTTTTGGTTTCCAGAAATGAATTAGCAAATTAAAGCTTCCTCAGATAATCAATTTTTAAAAACACACTTTCCAAAAAGAAAATATCTTCTAGGCTTGACAGAACATATAATCAAACTGCTTTCATTTTACTCAGCCAAAACTACCAACCAAGACCAAAGTGTCACTTTAAAATGCAGTCATGGGGGCTGGTGAGATGGCTCAGTGGTCTAAAGCACCTACTTAGAACAAGCTTAGCAAAGCACAGGGACC
>NW_004524578.1:21392688-21406560 GCF_000260255.1 Octodon degus
TTGTGTTGTGGGGATCGAACCACAGCAACCTGAGCCTGACTGCTTTGTTGAAGCAGCCACTTAAAGAACTGAGCTAAGGGGCAGGCCCCCATGACTTTCTAATATTATAGTTGCTACACAAAGCCCAGAGTGAGGGTATTCTTATACTTCTAATGAATCACAATATTCATTATTCTAAGAAACTGGGCTGCCAAACTATAACCTTAAAGAGCTCTTGAAATCAAAGAATTTCTCAAAATGTTTTTTGTTTTTTTATTTATTCATGTATTTGGTACAGGGTCTCACTACACAGCTTGAACTTGTAGTGATCCTCTTGTTTTCAGCCTCCCCAGTGATGGGATTACAGGCGTGTGCCACCAAGCCGAGGGGAATGGGGCTGGTGCAGCATGTGGTGCTGGGGTTTGAACCCTGGTCCCTGCGCTTGCCTAAGCAGGCACTTAGTCCACTGAGCTATCTCACCAGCCTTCAGAATGTTTTCTCAATCATTGTTTAAAATAAATAAAAATTACTATGATCTTAAATTTATTGTTCATCTACTTGTTGCTATATTTGTCTTAAACAATTGGTGTTTTAGCATAATGTTTAGTTTGCTTTGAGGCTGATCTACCTTACTATATGTAAATAATTTGAATGCAAAATATTTTTGAATGATAATTTTCTAGTATCCAGTGTATCTCAGATCTGAATCATTCATTTACTGCTAAAGAGAGATATAATTACCCTCAAATTTGCTATACTGTGACTTTTCATTGTGATGACTGAGCTTTGTTTTTAAAAACATGTTCACACTGACTTGAACCACTGCTGGTACACGTATGATTATCCCATGCTGCATGATGGCATGGATATCCACGTACTAGCAATGGTTCTGAGCTGCCATGCAGGGAGACATTTGAATTATGACTGTCGTGAACCTGTTAATAGAAAACTAAAGTTTAAGTGAGGTAGAGGATTTAGGACCTTTCCTTTCCACCTGAGATGTTTTTAAAAATTCTATAAACTAGTAGTTTCAACTCAAAGGAAGGCCTTTATGTAAAAATAGAGATGTAAAAAAAAAAAAAGTCAGCATACTCAATAAAAAGGAAAATATTTAGGAAGCAAAAAAAAAAACAAAAACAATGGAGTTATGCTAGGTAAATGATCCTCCAAGTATGGTTCCCAGATCAGCAGGACAAGCCTCACCTGCCACCTTGATTCCCAGACCCTTTGGCTTCATTTTGTGCCCAGAAAACAGGCAGACAAGTGCCAGGACCTCCAGATGACTGGGGATAAAGTGGAGATCTCTGTATAAAGCCAGGGTATTTTTTAGTGAAAATTAGAAAAACAACAACAATAACAAAAACCAACAAAAAAACCCATCCCATGAAGACAGACTACAAGGAAAATGATCTGTCTTCTCTGTGCCTCTGGAGGAAAGAAAACAAAAAGACTCCCCTAAAAGCCACAAGGAGACCTTCACATGGGAATGGAGTTATATTTACTGTTATCTAAGAAACAACAGTGGTATCTCAGATCATGAACTTAATTCTTTCCACAGTTTCATATTGACCTTACAAGGAAATCTGATTTGGTTCTCATTCAGTTGGGCTTATGGCCACAATTGTGGAGAGAATTGAGAATAGGAAGTCATGACTCTGGGTACTTGCCTAACACGCATGAAATCTGAGTTCAATACCAAGCCCTGGAAAAACCAAGTCACAGTTCTCCCATGATCATGGAGGTTATGATCTTGAGAACAAGAACAAAAACACCCCCAAAAACCAAAGGAAATGATCTTTTAAAGTAGACAAACCTTAGTAAGTGAAATATATATATTTATCTTTTTACTTCAATAATATTTAACATGCATGTAACCAGAAGTCAAAAGTTTAGGTAGCTAGATAATTTAGGGACACACAACATATTATACAGGGCTGAGCAGGCAATAATAATTCAGTTGAAGTGAGTATTTAAGTGAAGCCCAAAACGGGAAAAGAAATGTAGCTTAAAAATAACTGCAAAAGAAGACATAGCTCAGTAGACAAAACTTTGATTATTTTGTTGTCATTTGCAAACTTGATGCCTGTCCAAAGCAATCCCATGCTCTTCACTGGGTACATGGGAAAAATGCTGCACTCACACAATTTTACTGCATGCCAGCAGGTTAGATTTTACTGATTACCAAAATAAAAATTTAAAAGTCTGATTACTTGTTTTCAAGGAGTTCCCTAAGTATATCAGCCACTAATATAAGAGTTGAAGTAGAAGTAACTTCTCCAAGTATTCAGTCATGTGACAGAGCAGAGAAAAACTTAACCAACCAATCTTTGGTCTTCAAAGATTCATTTATCTTGCTTCATTTTTTAAAAAGTGATCAATTTTCAAATTCTCAGCATTTTTAATTACATTTCTGAAATGAAACCTGGACTTTCAATTTGTAAATACAGTATCATGTTACTACTGTTTAAAACCTTACTGTGACCTGGAATAAATTCCAAACTTTATAGTATGGCCTACAGGTCTGCATGGCTTGGCTTTCATTTGCCTCTCCCCTGTAATCATGGCTCTCCTGTGATGCCTACCTTCTTTCAATGTAGGAACATGCCAAACACTTTGCAGCTCTGTTTATTTCTCTTTGCCACACAAATTTTTTATGTAAGACTCCTTCTCTACCCTTCTCTCAGGTCTCAGTATAAGCCTGACCTTTGCAGATAGGCTTGGCTATTCTAACGTAGGTGTTTCATCTTCCCATTCACTTACTTCATAGCCCTTTCACAATTAACAGTTACTTTTTGGTTCTTTGTTTACTGTCGGCCCCCTCCCATTATACTGTACTTTGTACGAGCAAAGGAACTGAGACAGACTTGTAGTTCAAACTCTGGCATAGGCTAAGTGATCAGGAAATGTAAGAACTAAGAAAACAAAAAGCCAAAGCACATTCTAAAGTAGAGATATAAGAATCTGTTACTTACACATATGGTACACAGACAGTCTTGCATCATACTGTCTCCTATTTTCCTAAATTCTTCAGAGCTCATCTGGAGGTTACTGTAGGGGGCACAGATACTTATATATTCTATCCTTAAATAAGTAACAGTCCTTCGCCATCTAAGGAAGTGGCAGTTTCAGAACCAAGTCAGCCTTTAAGAGTAGGGAGCCAGACTGATTTAACATCTAAGATTACCTGTCTGACTCCCTTTGCTCTATTGTCCCTAAAGGCAGGGGCTCCACAGAATCTACTATATATTTCTGTGTGTCCAGTAAAAAAATTGAAAATAACCTAAAAACTTTCAGTGATTATGCATGTAACATTAATAACTACAGGGAGTTTCTCAAGTAACCTTTGAAGTATATGACTTTTTCCGTTTTGAGCCTCCTTTTTCATTCTTTCTTTTGCCTTTTCCATCTTCTTCTACTCTGTCACCTTCTTCCTCACTGCTGGCATCTGCAGTATTTCCACCTTCTCCCTCAGTTTCTGAAGAGCTCTGCTGCTGAATTGCCTGAGGAAAAAATTTAGCTAATTACATTTCTGAAAAAATAGCAAGGAACATAGGCTGTGAAAATAATCACTGTATTTTAATTTGAAAGAGTTCTATTTATTCTGAAGTTTTTCAAAGTAAAGGACTGAGAGAGCTTGGCCAGGTGACAAACACCTGCAATCTCACCCATGCAGAATATGGCTTCAACCCAGAAGTGCAATACAGCAAGACTCTCCCTCGGTCAGTCAACCAGTGGCTGTCAAACTCAACTGTTTAGTGGCCACTTGACTTGAACCCTTCCTGGGTAAGAGTTGCATTTAGCCCAAAATATTATGAGAGCCAAAAATAATGCTGACTTCAAAAAGATGAAAGGTAATTATTAGTGTAAAAGGACATATTATAAAAAATACGAAGAAATGGTAAAACCAAGGAAATGAGATATAGCAAGTGCCAAAGAAGTAAATCATTACCTGGTAACCAGTAAACTTGACTCCTGGGTTATTTTCTACTTCCCACTATCCTTCGTTAAATCCTTTCCGTTTGTTTGACTTTCCAAACTTGTCTTTGTATTCCTTATATGGAAAAAGATCTTTGGGACCTAGAAATGCACTGCAGAGAGAAGTTAGAGTTGACATGCTCATTTCCAAACAGAAGATACCTTAATTGTAAATATCCATTGAGGTACTGGAGGACAGTATAATAAGGCAACTGAAAGTATAAAAAGCCTTCTGAATTAGGCACATATCACAAGATGTTTTAGATACACACTTAAAGTCAGAAAAAAAATGGATCTCTTAGTATATAAGCCAGCAAACATGGATTGCCCTACTTTGATTTTATATTCATTTATTTATTAATTCTTTTTTTTTTTTTTAGACAGACCATTGCTTTATAGTGGAGGCTGGTCTTGAACTCACTATATAGTCCAGGCTGGCCTCAAACTCATGGTGATCCTCCTGCCTCACTGCTTGGATTATAGTTGTGTACTATGATTTCTGCTTATTAGTGTTTTAAAAAGCACTAGGAGGGGAGGAAGATATAGCTCAGTGGCACAAGTGCTTGCCTGGCAAGCACAAGTTTGATTCCCAGTACAAAACAAATAAAAAGCACTATGCAATAAAAAATCTGGGCCAGGGAGATAGCTCAGTGGAATAAGTGCTTGCCCGGCAAGTGCAAGGTCCTGAGTTCAATCCCTGGTACCATGGGGGGGGGGAATCAAAAGTGGCAAAGTGAACATAATATTATCCAATTTTAAACTTACTTTAAATTAATTATAACCATTAGCATCAGTTAGAATAAATTCTGGTGTAATATATGTATTTGATACAGAATCTTTAGCATTTTTGCCTATGACCCTAAATGACAGTAGGGAAGCATAAATTCTGGCTTATATCCTGAAGCTTACATTTCAAACTAAGATTTATTTATTCATTTAGCAAAGATAAACATCTATAATGTGTCAGGCACTATTTCAGAGGTGATGGGGATTTTACAGAGAACAAGAGACAAACATCTCTGCTGTCATGGAGCATATGTTCTAGTGGTAAGATAACAAAATGATTAATAAATGAAACATAGCTACTAAAAAAGAAAAGGAAGAGAAGGTGGGAAGGACTGGGGTGAAATTTTACCAGTTTAGATATGAAGCTCAGGGAATGGCTCACCTACAAGGGACTAAGGACAGAAAGCTAAAGAGGGCAAAGCCTGTACAAAGACTTTGAGGCAGGAGATGACTAGTGTCTCTGAGAAACAGAAGAGGCCCCACTCTTTTGCTCTGACAAAAAAGTCAGGGTGAGTGGGTCCAATTTAACAATTTTTGGCCTTCCTTTTTTTAAAAATGGAGATTGAGTCCAGGGACTTCCCAGTGAGCTACATAACTAAGCTTTTCATTTTGAGACAAAATCTTGTAATTCACTAAGTAGCCTAAATGCTGGGATTATAGGTATGTATTACTGTGACTAGTTGAACTTGCTTTTAATATTACCTTTAGATGTATAAGGTGCATCTCTAACTGCTTCCAGAGACCAGGAAGCATTCTCTATGAATAAATGATACACTTTTATTATCATTCACCAGGAATAACTAATGATTAGCTGTGTTAGCTACTGCCAGAAAGATCATGAATGAACTCTTCTAAGACAAGTTTGTATTTTTTATAAACAATCCTGCTTTTTCCTTGGATTACTGATATCATAAACCAAATTCCCTCTCAATTGGTTAACTTTGCTGTATGTTTTCCAAATCTTAAAGGTTAGAGTAGAAAATAAAATTATTCAACTCTATATGCTTTCAAGATTTTATTATTTCTAGCAAAGACTTCCTTGAAAGTTGTCCAGACTATACTTACTGGAGTAATGTTATATAGAGAAGAACGTGAATCTCCAATCACTTATCCTTTCGTGGTTTAACAGATTCAATGTCTTGTCCTGAGGAGAACTGTGGTCCTCCCTGGAGTACACTTTCAGCTCACCTGAACATAGCATTTTTGTTAAGTTCCTCATCTTTTGTCTACTATCCTTCTCTTCATTTATTTCATTTAATTAATTTTAATTCATTCAACAGCTATTTTGTAGAATGTCCACATAGGCACATGCTGAGCTAAGTACTGTACATAGGGTAAGAACACTGACACGATGCCTGCCTCAAAGAAAGAGTCAGTATCATCCTGGGTTCAGGGATACCCAGCACTCAGAATAGTTCAGCAGATACGATACTACTGCAATGTTTTGGAAGTTCATTCTCTCAGGTATTTTAAAATCTGTCTCTAGATGATCAAGCCAGAAGGAAAAAAGCCACATATAAACTGTATGATACAGATCCTTGGTAGAGTGGCTTTTATTGATTTGAGTCCTGGCTTGATGCCATGGACTTATACTAAGAATGCTGTAAGAGACAGTTCTAGAAGATCCTTTACATTGTTCAATGGGATGATTCTATTGCATTCATAAGTCATATCTGCAGGGGTAAGCTCTTTAAGTGTATTTAAAAATATCTAGTATCTTACAGAATGCCTAAAAAAGACATCTACTAAAAGACTAAAAGTAACACAGTGTTAATAAATGGCTAATTTTGGTGCATACAGTGGAAATGTCATGGCTTTACTACATCTTGCCTTGTACCAGAAACAAACTGATCACAAATACATACATAAAATGGGGCTAGGATTAAGGCAAACATAAAAAATATGTAATTACAAAGCTCTTTGTATTTATTATTATTGTTGTTGTTATTGTTATTATTTTTAGTAAGGGTCTACAGAGTTTCACTACCTAGATTGGACTCATAGTAATCTGCCTGTGTTCAGCCTCCCAAACAGCTGGAATTACAGGCATGGATCACCACACCCAATCTCAATCACTGTCTCAGCATGCCTGGGAGCAAACACTGGCCACTGTGTCTGCCTAAGCAGGTGCTTTAATCTGCTGAGCTATTTGGCTGGCCCTTCTTTGTATTTATTGTAAGTAAAACATTTTCAGCAACCTCTCTAAGAAGGAAAACATCAGAAGCTGCATATATCACAGTACATCTTAGATAAAAATAGGACTGCAAATGGAAATTAGTGGAAACAGGCTTCCCTACTACGCTTGAGGCCCTTCGTTCAATCCCTAGCATGAAAATGAAACAAAATGAAGCTCCCTCAAATGCCAAGTCAAATGATAACCACAAACTAACTTCCTGAAAGAAGTATTTCTCACATGAAGAATGAACTTTGTCTTGGAAATCCTCTTCTGGCTTTTTCAAAACAAAACTGAAGACAATGTCAAGAGCGGCAGAGACATGCTAAGAAAGGGCTTGCAAAGTTCTACTAACATACAAATAGAGAGGATGACTCTAAATTTAAAGACTTACTAGCTTTTTGATAGTTTACAGTTTTCCCTTATGTTTATTATTTCTATACTATGTTGCTTTTACAAATAATCATATCCATTCTTAATAGCAAAGGTTGCCAACAGTCCCCCCAGTTTTTTCATTCATTCATTCATTCATTCATTCATTCATTCATTCATTGATTACTTCTCTCAAGTTTTTAGTATTGCCTAGCTAGAGACATTTTGCAGCTTCTCTTACAGCTAGGTATGTTCACATAACTAAGTTCTTTCCAATGGAATAAAGAAAAGCAGAAGTCACATATACAACTTCCTGTCATTCCTTTACAAGAAATTCTTTGCTTTTACTTTTTTTCTTTCCCTCTTGCTACAAGATGTACGTATACTGCGGAAACAGGTTTTTTTTCTCTTCCAATTAGGCAGATAAGGGTAGTGAGTACAGGAGGAACCCAGGACTCCAAAGTAAGTAGTTTACCATTCTGATCTTTATGTTCCTGCAATATTTTAAAAGGGAATACATGTCTATACTATTTGAACTTTTATGTTAATTAATACAATTAGAAGACCTTCAAAAGATATGTTTAAGAGTCTAGCAAGTTGGATAAATCTCATAACTTTGTTTTCTGAAATACGAATGGAAGAAATTTCTCTAGAGGGGAAATACATATAAGCTACATGAGAAATAACTGGGAGTAGTAAAGGAACCACTTTAGAACTTAAAAGTGTCCTAAAAAAGACCTCCAAACGATGTGTAGTATTTAAGTAGAACCAGAAATGACACCCAAAAACAAAGTTGTGCTTTTAGTCATAAAGACTTCTCTGAATGAAAAGTCTTTGCAATAGGAAAAACACATTTTAAACTTAGAACTTTATGTAACAGGTTATGACTTTAACAACATATAAAATATCATAAATAATCTACAAACAATGAAGTCTGGCAAAGTTCAAATTAGAGCTCTTATAGCTTTACATTATTTTGTTGACTTACGTTTCATGGGTGCCAAAAAAGAAGATAGGATATTTGTTTGCTGGAGGCTTCACAGCTCCCTCTGGGAGTTCATCAATCTATTAAAGATAAATGTAGTTACCAAATTGTTACTGTAAATAATATAAACATTGTTTTGGTTTTTGCCAAGAAAATAAAATTAATCTAAAGCACCATTGCTCTTCTTTTATTGAACCTAACAAAATGTTTATAAAGGTTATGTTTGGTCTATCACATAGAAATTAAAATTATAGGGCCGGCCTAGCTCAGTGGATTAAAGCGCCTGCAAGCAGGCCCAGGGGCCAGGGGTTCGATCCCTGAGCCTGCTGTGCCAGCCCTGCCTGCCCCTGGGCATACTGAGGTGGCAATTGAGACTGGGCATGGTTGCGTGCACCTGTAAACCCAGTAACTGGGAGGCCATAAACAGGAGAATCATTACTGATTCTAGTAGTGAGTACTAATTCTGATCTAGTAGTGAGACCCTGAACAGCCTGTAGACCCTTCCCTAAAATACTGAAAAAAAAAAAATTAAAATTATAAATTTGTTTTAACCATTATGATAATTCATAGATAGGAGCCAAAACTATTCATCTGCTTTGACCCAGTAGAATTATTCCTGGGGTTGAGATAGCTCAGTGGCCTAAAGTGCCTGCTTAGGTAAGCTTACGCAAGTGCAGGGACAGTATTTGATCCCCAGCACCACATGCTATGCCAGCTGTGTGGGCCAAAAAAAATTATTCCTAGGGTTTCTGTCCTAGTAAAATAATTGAAAATAACATCAAAGAAGTTAAAATACGGTTTTTTGAGTAACTGAAAATACACACACACACACACACACACATATACATACATACTGCAAAACTGAAAAATTAATGTGATGAAATATTGTGTGATCATTTCAAATATCATCTCTTAGCTGGACTATTATAGCCCTCCCACCTCCTCCATTTAAGCTAGAATTAACTTTTATAGTACACATTTGGTTATGTCACTTCCTTGTTTAGAAAAGCCTTTCTATAGCTTTTCACTGGTTATAGCATTCCTAGCTGTGCAGAAAGTGTTTGGGGGCAGTGGGCACCAGGAATAGAACTCAGGACCTTGTGCTTGCCAGACAGGCATTTATGCTGTTAAGCTATCTCCCCAGCCTTGGAGCTTTAAGAAACAAAGATACTTTATCCTTTTCAAAACCTATCAATTCTTATTTACTATTGATGGTGAGGACTGTAATAGGATGAAGTTCACATTTCTTAAGACTATCATAGGGGGCCTGCCCCTTAGTTCAGTTCTTTAAGTGGCTGCTTCAACAAAGCAGTAAGGCTCAGGCTGCTGTGGTTTGATCCCCACAACTCAAGCCAGCCAAACCTGCCCTGAAGGCATTTGGAGAAAAAAAAAATCCTTCTGCCATTTTTGGGGCCAGGGAGATGGCTCAGTGGAATAAGCGCTTCCTTGACAAGCGCAAGGGCCTGAGTTCAATCCCCGGTTCTGGGGAAAAAAAAAAAAAAGACTATCATATAATTACATGTACATTATTAGTTAGAATGTCTCAATGTAAGATCTCTGACTAGTTCAAATTCCTGTGACTCTTCTCATGTCATGATTCAGCAATACAAAATTATATGCAATGGTTCATAAGCATACTATTTTCTTTTATAGCTTTCTCTGATGGTTGAACTTATCTTTCCGATATTGTTGATTTATAAAACTGAGTGCTTACTTACAGTTAAAAAATAAACTATAAGAAATTAATAGAATTTTGCTTCTGAGACTTCTTTAGGCCTCAGAAATGTTTACCTAAAAATGCTTTCTAGCTATAATTCCATTTTCCATTTCTACATGGAACTGTCTTGATTTCCAGCATTTACAGGGGTCTAGCAAGTAAGAAACCCTAAATTGAACCTTTATTGGCTTTATGGCAAATCTACTTTATGGCTGTTACTTTTTTGAAGCCAGATCTGAGAACAAGTCCTGACTCAGAGGTACTGACTTCTGACCGTGGGCTAGTCACTCAATTAAAGTGTCTTCATCTTTTCACATGTAGCTAATAACTGATGTCACTCAAAGATTGCTGTCACCAGCAAAAAGAGGGCAGTTTAGAAACCCTTCATTGAGTGCATACCATGTGTTCAATAAATGACAGATAATTGTTAGTGTTACTCATAACTATACAAGCTCCCAAAGAAAGAGGTGATTTTACACTGCTCAGCTCCTGTTGGCTGACTTCTCTCAAACTTTTTCTCTCCTGTTCCTCCTGCCTGGTGTAGTCCAGCAATGCAGCATGGCTATATGCAGAGATGCATTCCTGTTTTCAGTTGCTCAAGGTAAGGTTTCACTATGTAGTCCAGGTTGGCTTTGAGTTCACTGTCCTCCTGCCTCAGTCTCCTCAGTGTAGGGATACAGGCATATGCTACCATGCCCAGCTAGAGAGACATTTTTTGTAGTTATTCTTCTAAAATATGTTTTATTAGAGCATATTAATTTTATAAGATATTTGGATTCAATGTGATATTTTCATATACACATAACATTTTGGTCATATCCATTCTCTCATTACTCTCCTCTGTATCCCTCTTTCCTGACCCCCTTATTGTGTTGTTTGTCTAATGTCCAGATTCTACTTTCACGTAATCCGTTTTTAGAATCCACATATTAAAGAAAACATACTTGTGTTTCTGAGTCTAGCTTATTTCACTTAATACAATGCTCTCCAGTTCCATCCATTTTCTTGCAAATAACATAATTTAGTTTTGCTTTATGGCTTAATTTACAAATATATAATGCTTTAAAACATAATGATTATATGATTATAATGTTTTAAAACATTTTATTTAGTCACTTATCTATTAGTGGGAACTAAATTGGCTCCATATCTTGGTTATGGCAAATTGTGCCCCAATAAAACATAGGTATGCAAGTATCCTTTTAATATGCTGACTCTAATTCCTTTGGCTATATACCTAGTAATTAGGTATATCTTAGTTATATGGTATTTATTTATTTTTAGTTTTTTGATGAATCTTTTTACTGATTTCTATAGTGGCTGTACTAATATATATTCCTACCAACAGTGTAGAAGTGTTTCTCTTTCTCCATTATCCTTGCTAGGTTTTATTGTTTTTTGTATTCTTGATGATAACCATTCTGGCTGGATGAGATGGAATCTCAATGTAATTTTGATTTGCAAGTTCCCTAATGGCTAAATATATTGAACATTTCCCCCCCATACTTATTGGTCATTAGTGTTTCTTTTTTGTGTGTGTGTGTGTGGAACCGGGGATTGAACTCAGTCCCTTGTGCTTGCCAGGGAAGCGCTTATTCCACTGAGCCATCTCCCCGGCCCCGGTCATTAGTGTTTCTTTTGAGAGTTATGTGTTCATTTTTACTTTATTGATTTGTTTTTCTGGAGTTAAGCTTTTTGAGTTTTTTATATATGTTGGAAGAGTAGCTGACAAAAATGAAAGACACATTTTAAAAAAAAGAAACCATCCCTCCTGTGAAGCTAAACTAGATTCTGCAGTTTCACTGTTGTGACTGAATTCCATGTATGCTTCTATGGTTGTATTTTTTACGTAGTACTAATCTATTTTCAATTTGTTCTACACCAGATTATGAAATTCTGAATGCAAAAATCATGTCTTACTAAAAATTCTGTCTTACTATAGCTTGGTTTATGTATGTTCCTCAAAAGTTCATGTGTTGGGAGTTTGGTCCCTCGTGTGGCAATGTGAAGAAAGCGTGAGACCTTTAAGAGGTAGGCCTATCTGAAAGAAATGCAAATTATAATAACAGATTTCATTTTACTTCAGAAAGAATGGTTATCATCAGGAAAGCAAACAGTAAAATTCTGGCAAATCTTAGGGGAAAAAGGAGCCCTTTTACATTGTTGATGGATGTGTATAATAGTACAACCACTATGAAAATCTGTATGGAGATGCTTCAAAAAACTAAAACAAAATTCCATTTAATCCTTGCTTTCTTCCCAAAAGTGTTAAAGACATCATATTACAGTGGCACATGCATACCCATGTTTACAGAAGCACAACTCATAATAGCTAAATCTTGGAAGCAGCCTATACAACCATCAACAGATAATGGATAGCAGTAAAATACACAGTGAGATATCTCTTAGCCATAAAGAAGGATAAATTTGCAGCATTTGTAGGAAAATGGATACATGTTTAACATAACATTAAGTGAAATAAATTACACACACAAGCACAAAATGGTTTTTCTTATTAGAAAAATGCAAAGTATAAGTGATTTTAAAAGAAAGAATACAAGATAATATGAAATAGGAAGACAAATTCCCTACAATTGGAAAGGCAAACTAGAAATGGGACTGGGAGGATGTGGGGGAAGAGGAAAGAAAGAACAAGATGAATTTAAATAAAATAAAATGTGGGGGGCCAGTGAGTTCAGTGAACTAATGCGCCTGCTTAGGCACACGCATGGACAGCGGTTCAATTTGTAGTGCCACATGCCATGCCAGCCACAGAGTCTGGGCGTAGTGATGTCAGCGCTGGGGAGGCTGAAAACCAAAGGATCACTATGAGTCTGAGCTGCACTATATATGGAGACCCTGGAACAACCAAACAGATTTTTTAAAAAAATTAAGATATGCTATATTGAATAATCAGTATGTATAGCAAACATGTACTAATAAACAAAAACAGAGATGGGCCTAGTGGTTAGGTCATGTGACATCATGTTAGGTCACTGACATCACGCCCTGGGAAGGGGTTAAGGCACTTCTTACAGGACCCCTGAGTCAGTTCTTGTGAAAGAACAACAAAAATCTGAATCCTTCTCTGACTTTGTATTTTCACATGATTATTCCCTTTTCTACCTGCCCCACAGTTGTCTTCTACAATGTGACAAAAGCCCAGAGGGAGCTTATGCCCATGCCTTCTGGACTTACAGCCTCCAAAAGTATAAGTTAAATAGCCCCTTTCTTTTACAAAGCACTCAGCATCAGGTCTGTTGTTATAGTCAGAGAAAATTGACTACTATACCCTCTATCTAGAATAATCTGCCACACAGTGATTCTTTTTTTTTTTTTGGTACTGGGAATTAAACTCAGGATTTTGTGCTTTCCAGGTAGGCACTCATATTGCTGAGCTATCGCCCTACCCATCACTTAATGATTCTTTAGTTAAGATTGCACTCATTAAAAAATATGCCAGGGCCAGGGATATAGCTCAGTTTAAGTGCCTGCCTGGCAAGTTCAAGGTCCTGAGTTCAATCCCCAGTACTGCCAAAAAAACCCAAACCAAAACAAAAAAACCAGTATAAAAAGTTCTATGGCATAATATTAAAAGAATGAACATTTTACATACACTATGATTATAATTACATATACCTATTTCTATAGATAAGGACTAGACAGAAATATGGAAAATATAAGCATTAAGTGTGAGGTAAGCAGTATTAAGGAACAAATGTTTTCTTTTAAATTTCCCTTTTGCTGTCATAGTTATAACTTGAAGAGAACAAATTCATTCTTATGTGAAAAGATTACA
This sequence comes from Octodon degus, assembly GCF_000260255.1. Classification (NCBI taxonomy): domain Eukaryota; kingdom Metazoa; phylum Chordata; class Mammalia; order Rodentia; family Octodontidae; genus Octodon; species Octodon degus. Next base: position 21,406,475 of record NW_004524578.1, read on the forward strand.
ATTACCATTCCATAAACAGAACTTATGATATTTCCTTGTTGCTGGTATTTAACCATACCCTAAAATGAGATAGCTCAGTGGTCTAA
>NW_004524578.1:21406700-21408487 GCF_000260255.1 Octodon degus
TCTTTTTTTAAATTTTTTATTTTTTTATTTTTTAGGGAAGAGTACAGGGTGTTCAGGGTCTCACTACTAGATTGAACTCATAGTGATCCGCCTGTTTACAGCCTCCCAAGAGCTGGGATTGCAGGCGTGCACCACCACACCCTTCTCAATTGCCATCTCAGCACACACCAGGGGGCAGGGGAAAGGGGGAGGTGGCACAGTAGTCCCAGGAATTGAGCTCCGGCCCCCTGCACCTGCTTGCAGGTGCTTTAATCCGCTGAGCTATTTGGCTGACCCAAGATATTTCTGATTAAAGTTATGACTGTTTCTGACTATAATGTACATGGCACCAAACTAACCTGTGAGCTATAAGGAGCCTCAGAACTAGCCAATTAGACCAGCTGTGTTCCTCAGCAGTGCATGTCAAATGGCACGAGACTACAGTCCCCAGGAAAAGATCGCTGTTAGAGATTCCTGGTTCATTGCTTTGGGACAATTTCCATACTCTGATTCAGCAAGCTCAACTTTGAGCAGAATTGAGAGTTCAGTAGAACTCTAAAGCAGAATCAGACAGTGCAGTGGCTGAATTGAGTAGATTCTATGGGATGTGCTCTGAAAAGGATGAAGTTGTGTATCAAGGAGTCCCAGAAGTCTATGTGGAGAGTCCCTACAAGTTTCTGACCAGGGATTGATTGGGTAGACACAGAAGCAGCATACCAGAAGTCAGTTCCTATGGGAATAAAAACTGAACAGAGATATTAAAAATTATTTGTTCAGAGGAATTTGGAGGTAAAGCTGTTATGGTCTGTGTACAGGGTCCCCTCAAAGCCTCAAGCAGTCATCAGGCGGCTTCTGGAGTTTGTGATTATTGTGGGCGTGGATGTTACACCAGCCCTGGGGCGGGTAATCTGCATTTCAATGTAAGGACGGAAGAGAAGCCAGCTGTTTGAGCTGCTGTTATGCCTCCCTTAAGCCCTGGCTCTTTGCCGCTGTCATGAAAAGTTGCTTTCTGCTGTGTGCTGCTCTGCCTTGGAGCCAGCTGAATATGGACTGAAACCTCCAGTAACTGTGAGTTAAATAAACCTTTCCTTCCCCAGTTTGAGTGGCAGGTATTTGTCCCAGCAACGGGAGAAGAGTAACTAAGACCGCAGCAAAAGTGAAGAAAGCTTTTAATCACTTCCTTAGCACCCCAAACATCTAGCTGAGATACCAGTATAAGTTTTTGTCCAAGATTACAGTATTGATTAACACTTGTTTAAACCATGTCTACTATAAAGGCCAAGGTCTTGTTGAGATCTGTAGGAGAGATTTTAGAGAATGAATTCGAACAAATTAATGGAGAAATACCTTGACTATTTGGTCTAAAAAAGTGTAAGACCAAGTATATCCAAATTCAAGATGACCAGCCAATAACTGAATTGTCTATCATAACAAAAAGTACATGTCAATATCCCACTGACCCCAGGCCCTGCGAGTGTTGGGGAGAGCTTCTGCTCTGTCCTGTGCCAGCCCGCCGCTCCAGGCCCAGGCCCATTGCGTAAGGGTCACTTCCCTGCATTCTTCAGACCACTCCAGACCACCCCCACCTGACCAGACCCAGCACAGCTTGCCATCTGAGTAAGAACTGCTGCTGCGCTCTTGGGAGTCCTGCAGACCCACCAAAACACAACACTGGTGAGTGCGTGGGAGAGCTTCTGGGCTCTCTCACCCCCGCTTCTCATACCCCTCCAGACCCAGCCCAGATCTAGCATACAGACTTGAGGTAAAACCCTGCAGCTAAAGTCCCTGCAGTGAGAGACTAAGGTCAA
>NW_004524578.1:21408587-21409282 GCF_000260255.1 Octodon degus
CAAAAAGATTTTAAAATCCAAAGTTTCAATAACTCATTGATATCCCTTTATGTAATAAAAATTACTAGATTATAAAATGTAAATGGGGCCTATATAAGAGAATAAGCAGCCAACAGAAACTGATTGCAATATTACCCAGGTTAGATTTTTAATTTAGCGAAGACTTCAAGGCAGCCTTATATAGACTTAGTGAATGGACATATAGGGAACCAGAGCAGAGACACAGAAACTATATGAAGAACTGTATGGAAAGTTTAGGACTAAAAAGTACAATTACTAAAGTAAAAGGAACATAAAAGCACTGGATGAATTTGACAGAAAAAAAAAGTTGATGAATTTGAAAACAATAGGAATTATATAACCTCTAGAACATTGAGATTGATAAAACATAAATAAAATCTCAAGAACTTATAGGACACTATCAAATAACTGGACATATACATGTATCACGGGAGTCCCAGAGAGAAAACAGAATTAGAATGAGGCAGCAATACATTTGAATGAATAATGGTCTAATCTTCCCCAAATTTGATGAGAATCATTGAACTATAGAAAATTAGCAAAGCTTAAGTAAAAGAACTGCTGAGAAAACCACACTTAGGTGCACTAAAGTCAAACTGCTAAAAACAAAAGGATAAAAAGGGTTGTGAAAGTGTATCCAATAGAAAATAAAATAAAATTTAAAAAACATACAA
>NW_004524578.1:21409762-21412967 GCF_000260255.1 Octodon degus
CCCTGATGCTTTTGCTAAGCTTGTTCTAAGTAGGTGCTTTAGACAACTGAGCCATCTCTCCAGCCCTCCTTTCATAATTTTCTTAAAAGACAATGGACTGTTTAAAGAAAAATATCATTACAAACTAGGACCAAGAAAAGAATCTGACAACATAAAATTTTTGCATTATAATTTGCCAATTATATACACTAAATGTGTTTTTTTTTAAATGATTTTGCTTGAATTTGCAGAACTCTTACATGCAGTACTGAAATGTATAACAATATAAAACTAGAGTACACACTTGGTCACCGAGGTTTATAGTGCAATTATGGCCAAGTCCAAGAACCACACCATGCACAACTAGTCCCAAAAAATGACACAGAAATGGCATCAAGAAACTTCAGTCACAAAGATATGAATCTCTGAAGGGGGTTGATCCCAAGTTCCTTAGGCACATGCATTTTGCCAAGAAGCACAACAAGAAGGGCTTCAAGAAGATGCAAAAAAACAATGCCAAGGCCATGAATGCACGTGCTGAGGCTATCAAGGCCCTTGTCAAGCCCAAGATCATTCCAAAGGGAGTAAACTACAGGCTTGCTTGACTTGCCTATATTGCCCACCCCAAGCTTGGGAAGCATATCCGTGTCCACACGGCCATGGGTCGCAGCCTTCAAATCCTGAAATTCCCTGGTTTGGCTAAAAGTGAACTAATTTCTTTTCATCTGTATTTGTTTCCTACTTTATGAATACACTGCTACCAAGAAAGATGTCTTAATTTTGATTAACGTGTCAAAGTGCATATGCAGTTGCTCACTCAATTCCGCCACTTTGATCTCTGAAATGTCTCCCAAAGTGATGACCATTCCTATGATTTATTTTACTTTCCCCAAATCAAGTTCTTATCATTTTTGATAACACCATTATAGCAGTCTTCCAAAATGTCTTTATTTCCCAGATTCCTCTATTATCTCTATATAACTTTTGTAAAAACCTGTGTCACCAATGCAACTTAATATTTATCATCTTAACTTTTAAAATTGTGTATGTGTACTTTTGTTATAAAATGGATCTCCAGAAAATGCATAAGAAAAAATATATATTTATAAAAATATATATTTTTGAAACAGGGTCTTGCTATGTAGTTCAGGCTAGCTCAGAATCATTTTTATATAAGAATCTAATCTGAATTAAAGTAAATTCTTGAATAAATAAGACTTGTTGACAAATCTGGCTATTCATCTTTAAATAAGTCTTTATATTTAATCACTGTGGAGTATAATATATACAAAATATTTTAGTTTTAAAATCAAATTTGAACTTGTTTTCTTGTGAAGACATTAATTACATGTAAATTTTGTACTTCCATATAATGTGTCTGGTTTTTTCCATACCGGAAAACAGGATAATGAATGACATAACCTGGATGAATACTGAAGATTTAACAGGCTTGTGGAAGGAAAATTTATTTGCCTTAGATGGTAATAGCTGTACCTAGTCTGAAAACACCTAATGAAAGATTAAATTTTTGCCAAAACTTGGCTTAGTTTCCATGGATTTAATAATAACATTAAAAAGAAAAAGCTTTGGACCCATTAATGCCTAGTGATATTATTAATATTAATAATTAATAATTAATTTATTAACATAAAACTAAAATTTGGTTTTCTTTTGTTAAAATACTTAATTAGTCTTGGAATTTTCTGTCCATCCCCTACTTCATTTAAATTTCTGCTCAGAGAGACTTCCTCTACAGCCTAACTTAAAATAATAGCTCTTTTCCTATTGTTATTCCTTTTTTTATATATTTAGTACAGAGTCTACGGGGTCTCAGTACACGGATTGGACTAGTAGTGATCCTCTTGTTTTCAGCCTTCCAACCGCTGGGATTACAGGTGTGTGCCACAGCACCCAGTCTCAGCGCACCCCGGGGGGGGGGGCAGGACAGCACCTGTGGATCAAGTCCTGGTCCCTGTGTGAGCCTAAGCAGGTGATTTGATCTGCTGAGCTATCTGGCCAGCACCTTTCCTGTTGTTACTCTGCTTTAGTTTTTTTTTTTTTTTTTTTTCCAGCATGTTTCTGACAATAGAGTTTATCTCCACGAGGAAGAGACTTTTATTCACCACTGTTGCCTCAGAGCCTAAAGCAGTGCCTGACATAGGCAGATACATCACAAATATTCCTTGAACCTTAGAAATCATCATCCCAGATCCATGGACGGAGCCAACTTGTGTGTATGTGTGTGTGTGTGTGTGTGTGTGTGTGTGTGTGTGTGTAAAGGGGAAGAGAAACGGAGAAAGTGATAAAGAGTAAAGTCTAGGGACTGTCATTGGGGAAGGAAGATGCTTCTGGACCACATCTAAACAATGGATGCAAAATCTAGCATTAGGAACATTTAATTCAGGCTATAGTGGTAGGAAAATAAAAAACTGTCAGGAAGACCAGGGTTTCCTGCATGATTCTGAATCTGAAGACACCTACCTATACTGTCTAAGGACAGGATCAGGGACCCCTGCTACGATAGGAAGAGAAAAGGGAATTGAGAAACCCTTTTCAATAGTAAATTACTCAGAAAAACTATTACAAGGTTCTAGTGTGAAGGAACCTCATAATATGCTAAGAAAGTTAGCCTGTAAATATACCAGTAGGAAGAATTTGATGGGCTAGCTGGCAGAATGTAGAAGAAAAAACAATTTGGCTATAAAAATATTTAAGAGACAGCCAGGGATGGTGATACATGGCTGTAATCGCAGCATTTCTGGAAGCCAAGGCAGGAAGATCACAAGTTCAAGCCTAGCCTGGACAATTTAGCAAGATCCTGTCTCAAAATAAAAATAAAAAACAGGACTGGGGATATAGCTTAGCTAGTGTGAGGGCCTGGATTCAATTCCCAGTACTGGAAAAGTTTATGAGGTATGGCTAATTGGAAGCAGGGAAAAAGCAAACTTTTAATCTTGTTAAAATGAATATAGGAAAGGGCCGGCCAAATAGCTCAGCAGATTAAAGCACCTGCAAGCAGGCACAGGGGCCTGGGGTTTGATCCCCAGGCCTGCTGTGCTGGCCCCACCCCTGGGGCGCACTGAGACAGCAATTGAGACTGGGCTGGTGGCATGTGCCTGTAATCCCAGCTCTTGGGAGGCTGTAAACAGGAGGATCACTATGAGTCTGATCTGTGCAGTGAGACCCTGTAAACCCTGTACACCCTATAGACCCTTCCCTAAAAAAA
>NW_004524578.1:21413067-21425357 GCF_000260255.1 Octodon degus
AAAAGAATATGGGGGCCAGTGAGGTAGCTCAGCAGACTAAATGCCTGCTTAGGCAAGCGCAGGGACCGGGTTTGATCCCTGGCACCATATGCTGCGCTGGCCCACCAAGGCCGGGTGCGGCAGCACGTGCCTGTAATCTCAGCTCTAGGAGGCTGAAAACAGGAGGATCACTATACATCTGAGCTGCATAGTGAGACTCGGTATCAAATACATTAAAAAAAAATGTAGTTAAAGATAAGCTTGCAAATAAGTTAACAAATTTAGGACGGGGAAAAAAAGGAAAATATACTATGGAAAAGGGAAATTCACATAACAAAAAAGGGAAAACTTTCTTTAAAAGTAAGTATATTTGGTTTAATAAACAGGTAATTGATCAGTTTAGTATCTGAAAAGAACACTGTTAAAAAATTACAAACATGATGCTATGGAAGCACCTGTTAATGTAGCAGTTTGAATAAAAGTCTAGGCTATCAATCCCTAGTTATCTTTAAGAATATCATCTCTTAGTTGACAGTCTTCATAGTTAAAACATTTTATTTGATAACACTTTGAAAGTCACTGACATTTTTATCTTCAGAAGAATTAAAAATAGTTTCAAAGGTCATGATACACTTAGAACTCAATGCTTTGAACTTATTTCAGACTGGATGTGGGAGACAGGCCAGGTGGCTTACAGAGTCTTTCACTAGTATGTCACATGGCTGATTCTGTAGAAGTAACATATGGCAGATATTAACCTATCTTTATAGTATGTATAGGAGAACCAGTCTAACAAAACACAGATTAAATAGTAAAAGGTGAAGAATTTTGGTTTATTTATTTTTTAAAATGTATTTAGTACAGGGTCTACAGGGTCTCACTACACAGATCGGACTTTTAATGATTCTGTTTTTCAGCCTCCCAAGTGCTGGAATTACAGGCATGTGCCACCAAGCCCAGTCTCAATGGCCATTTCAGTGCACCCTAGGGGCAGGCGGTTAATGATTTTTATATAAATGTCCATGGTTTTATTTTTGAAATTGTATTAGTCAACTTTTCAGTCGCAGAAAAATTTGGCACATTACTCCAACTTCCCTCAGCCTAAGCAAGTGTCCAAATATGTTCAATTTTGAATGGGGATAAAACACATTTGTTTTTAAGGTTTTTATTTTCATTGGCATATGACTTACATATAGTAGAACACACTTATCTTAAAGTGTATTTCCTTACAATTTGACAATGTGCATTTCCATATAATCAACACCTACCTAATCAAATGGTGCATGTAACACTTAAGTCATCCCAGAATGTTTCTTTGTATTTTTTACTAGTTATTTTCTATTACCTACTGGCAAGTACTTTTCTAAGTCACATGTAGGTGTATGTTTAACTTTCTAGTCAACAACTGACAATTAGTATAACCAATCTTTATAATTTTAGCTACCATAATAGGTATGAAGTGGTATCTATTGTGGACATCTGTTAACACACCAAACTGTGATGATGCTATATACATTTATTCAAAAGAAATGAAAGCATGTGTGCACATAAAGGTTTATACAAGAATGTTCATAGCAGTTTTACTTATAATAGCCCAAATCTGGAAATAGCCCAAGTGTTCATTAACAAAGGACTGGCTTAAACTATGGTACTGGGGAGATAGAGCAATAGAATAAGTGCTTACCTGGCAAGCACAAGGTCCTGAGTTCAATACCCGGTACCACCAAAAAACCCACTATGGCATATTCATAGATGGGGATACTATTCAGTGATAAAAAGGGTAAAATACTAATATATACTCAAAACATCATGTTAATTCTCAAAAACATGCTAAATGAAGGAAGTCTTATGCAAAAGAGTACATATTGCATGTCTCCATTTACATGAAATTCTAGAAAAGTAAAAGCTGATCTATGGTGAAAAAATTCTGAAGACTAATTACCTTTTCAGGAAGGTAGAAGTGATGGTTAGGAAAAGCATGAAAGACTTCTTTGGGGTATTGGTAATATTTTATATTTTAATGAGAGTTTGGGTTGTACAAGGTTGTCAGAATTCGTCAAAAGGAACATTTAAGATTTGTATAGCTTCTCGGCCTTTTGGCTAAGATCAAGTGAAGATTTGTGCATTTGCTGTATGTAAATTTTATCTCAAAATGTGAAGAAATATTAAACTCTATATGCATACTGAAATGTTCAGGGATGAAGTATACTAATTTCTGCAATTTAAAATATAAAAATAAAACAGACTGATAAGATGGATTGCTAGATGAATAGAAATGTGGTAAAACAAATTTAGCAAAAAGTTAATTATATAATCTAGGCAGTGGGTGTGTGTTCACTTTCATGTTCAATTCTTCTGTATGTCTGAAATTTTTCATAATAATAGGTTAGTTAAAACAGGTAGAAGAAGGGGGAGGAAATAAAGGTGGAAAAGTCAGATTCCTGTCTCTTGAGATGGGAAATCAGCCAGATACTATCTAATCAGTACATCATTATAAGGCAGGAGACTAGTATGTTTCACTATAAGCTGACACCAAATTAAAAATCATGTACATATAATACCTTAGCAAAGGACACTGAAAAAAAAAAGATATTTTTAAGTTGCCATATTGCCAAGTACAGGGGCTATATCAATCATACTCCTACCAATGGTAAGTCCCCATCTCCCTACACCTTAACTTATTATGGGTTCTTATTTATTTATTTTTGGCAGAACCAGGGATTGAACTCAGACCCTTGTGCTTGCCAGGGAAGTACTTATTCTACTGAGCCATCTCCCCGGACCCTGGTATTTCCTTTTTAAAAAAATCTTATTTAAATTTGTTTTTTGGAAAATGGTGTTTTACAGTTACACTTTTAAACTATGGATGATGCTGAACATCTTTTCATATGTTAATACATGTGTATTTTCAATAAATGCTTTTTCATACTTAAAGCTCATTTTTCTATAGGTTGTTGGTCTTTTGTTACTCATCTACAAAAGCTCACTTACTTATATACACAGCTATTCCTTGGTACCTATGGTGACTGGTTCTAGGACCCCAGTCAGATTCTGACATCTATGGATGCTCAAATCTCTTATACAAAATGTGTTAGAATTTGCATGAAACCTACTTGAACCCTTTCCATATTCTCTAAATCACTCTAGACTATTTATAATACCTAATACAAGGTAAATGTTATACAAATATTAGTTAAATTGTATTGTTTAGGAAAAACAAGAAACATGTTCAAGACAGATGCGACTTTTTTCGGAGTCTTTTGGTTGGCTCAGAGAATAAAAAGCCTGCAGACAGAGGGACGACTATGTATGTGTGTACTGTACACACACACTCCTTTTCCTATCAACCTTTAGTTATTTTTCTTCATTTATCATTTATCTTGATGTGCAATATTTTTGGCTACAGAAATTATTACTGTGGTATAAGCAACCAGATCTAGAGGAGTTCTATCACTGACCTATAACTCCTGCTCTTTTAATTTATTTTTTAAGACAGGGTAAGTATCCAGGCTAGCCTTAAATTTATAATCCTCTTGCCTCAGCCTCCTGAATAGCTGGAATTACAGATGTGTACCACTACACTCAGCTCCAAAATTATTTTTTATATAGTAAAAGTCATTGTGTTTTTTCCTTTGTAGCTTATGGGTTTATATCTTGCTTGAAAGTTCTTTATTATTCCAAGGTTACCAAGCAATTTTTCTGTATCTTTTTATTATTACTTTTGGTTTTAAGGAATTTTTCTTAAGGTATAAATGTGCTTACTACTAGATATAGGAAAACACATATAAACAATTACTGATAATATAAATTGCTACAAATATTTAAGAAATTAGTATGACTGTTTATATTATAAAATTTAAAACATATACATGACATGACCTAATGATTCCACTTATAGCAAACAATCTATCCTACAGAAGAACAAGACTACTGTTATTGTTTGTGTCTAGTCATTCCCCAAAGCCTCACGCAGTCAGTCATGGGGTGGCTTCTGGAGTTTGTGATTGATTATTATGGGTGTGGATGCTGCACCTGCCCTTGGGCAGGTAATGTACATTGCAATGTAAGGAGAGGAGAGAGACCAACTAGGTGCCTGAGCTGCTGCCACTCCCTTTGCTCTCTGCTCTTTGCTTCTGCCACGAATGTTGCTCTCTGCCATGTGCCACTCTGCCTTGGAACCAGCTGAGAACGGACTGAAAACTCTACTGACTACGACCTAAATAAACCTTTCCTTTCTTCATTTTGGGTGTCAGGTATTGTCCCAGCAGTGAGAGAAGAGAAACTGAGACAAATACATAAACAAACCAAAATGTTCACTGAGGCATTCCTGCCAAAAAAAGAAACTAACTAAAGGGTCACTAGTGTAGGCCTTGTTATCTCAATTATGGTACATATAGCTGCATATCATAGTCAAGATCTATTGGGTATTGACTTGAAAAGCTACTAATATACCAAAGACAACTGAAAAGAGTAAATTGCAAAACAAAAAATGATAATTTTATAAAACTTATTTATGTATGTGTTCATATCAGCATCAAAAAGCATTAGGAAGGGTTACCAAACTACAAATATCAGTTAACTTTGTGAAGTAGGAATGATGGTATTACAAACTACATATTCTTCTGAAATTAAGTACAAAAATATACTTTCTAAAAAGTAAACAAATAAAAATATAGATACAAAGATCCTACCCCAGAAAGTGTGCTTCATAAAAATCAACTGTAGAATGGAATTGTTGTTAAGAACTGGAAAATTAAATTTATCCTACCCAGTTGCTGGTGTTTGCTGAGTACTTTTCTTTTAAGTAGTCAAGTCCTCTGAGGACAAAACCAATGAGGCCACTGAATAATAAAGAGCACCTTTTCCCACTGCAAAGAGTTTGTTTGGAGGCTCCAGCTCTAAATCTGCTCTGAATTTTCAGGAATCTTTCTTTGTAGAACTTTTAACTTTCTTTTTCCCATCTCCCCAGGAAGGATTCTTAGCTGGCCTTTATCCAGTGAAAATTTCCTAATTACATGCAATATTTTACATAGTACATTTCAGTCGAGATAGAATTAACTGCTTTAATCAGATTTTCTAGTCTTTCAAAAATATGTGAGTAATCAACATGTCAGACTTGCAAATAATGCAATCCAAGCCCTTGTGAACTTTAGCTCTAGCATAACAAACAGAAGAAGGCAAAGGAATAGTTGGCAATTATTATAAGAGCATTTTCAGATGTTATGGGTCTTAGCTCCCTTTCCTCCAGGAACCTCAGACTATGGGAAGAAGCTTTCACAGTGCCACTGGACAGTGGAAGATATGCCTTCTAGAGCACACAAGACCCTAAAAGTTTTGACTCAAACCCAAGAAATGGAGAGAAAGTACAGGGTTTTCTGCTTAGGTGTTGATGGCACAGTGACTGCCCTGAGTATGGCTTCCTTCTGCTTCCAGAATATCATCCAGAATATTGTCTACATTCTGCAGAATGCATGTCTTTCAAGGCTCATTAAGCTAGAGATAAATGTGGGGGCTGCCTTAAAATTCTATGCCAAGAGGGCCTTCTGGAGGTGAGGCAACTGTAGCAGAAAAAAAAGCAAAAAATATACCATAAGATGCCTAGGAATCAAGGAGTTATAAATGAAATTTGACAGCATGTCCCTATGTCAAGACCAGTGAAGACTGTATAACTCCAGAACTATCACTAGTAGGGTATAGCAGGCTCTCAATGGTCCCCGCCTCATGTTTATGGCTTGTATAAACCCCTTCTCCTCAAGTTTAAACTGGACCTAATTACTTAATGAATGGGATATGGTAAAAGTGATTCTAAGTTCAGGTTTAAAAGACTGTGATTTCTGTCTTGCTGATTTCCACTCTCTTACCTGCCTGCACAGAGGGTGGCAGCTGCCATGTTGTGAACTGTGCACAAGGCAAGGGATCTGGGGTAGAGGAGGGCCTAACCAACAGCAGAGCACACAGAGAGCTGAAGCACACGAGCCAATAACCACAAGGAACTGAATCCCACCAATAACTTAAGTGAGTTTGAAGGTTGGTGACCTTCTAATCAAGCCTTAAGATAACTGTTCCTTGTGAATACCCAGAACCAAAGGATCCAGGTAAACTATGCATGAATCCAAAGCCACAAAGGACTGTAAGAAGTCCTAAGCTTTGAAGTAATTTGTCTTTAAAAAGATATTTAATGTGAGTTATCATAAAAACAGTAACTTTCCTGAGGCTGGGATGTACAAGGCCTGGGATTCAATCCCCAGCATCAGAAAGCAAACAAACAAGAAAAAGATCTCTCCTGTCGCTTCTACTCCATTTCAATCCAAGAAGAATACATGGTTAGCAAGAATATGGGAAGAGATCAACATGTTAGGTAAGTTCTGAAAAATTAATGGATCCCTTTTTCCTACTGCAGCAAGTCAGCTTTCGGAAAGTATCAAATATCTTTGAAAGTGAGAACTCTGGCTTTAAAAAAGGTTAAGCTTTTCAATTACTACACAGAACCGACCATATTAATAACTGACCTCTGTCTTTTTGTTGTGACTTGAACTGATTTAAGGATTCCGACGAATACAGTGACCAGGAACAAGCAGTACCTCATCCAAACAGATGGGAAGAAAGCTAGCGTCACATGCTAGATTTGAAAAGAAAGTATAGGCCAAGAAAAATTCCACACGCAGTAATATGAGCAAAAAGAAAGAAAGAAGCCAGAGCAGCTAAGTTCTAAGGAGAAAGAGCAAAGGCAGGGCCAGGTCAGGATGAGCACTGAGTTATGCATGACAATATAAAAAGACTTAAGAGAAAATTAGTGAGGCTAGACCTAACATTTTGTAAGTGACAGAAGTTAGCAAGCCCATAGATCTCCAAGATGCTCTGAGACACTTGCATTATTCATAGTATTTATTATGATATTTCCATTTCAATTTAAAAATCAATGAATAAAATAACTTAAAAACTTTCTAGAAGTTAACAGTATGTGAGCCTCTCTGTATACTAAGCAAGTACACGTAGCACTAGTAGCTACTGGATGAGTGTGCTCATGATTCAAGTATCTGATTAGAATTATTATTCAACTGTGCACTGGTAGCTGCTGGTGTATTTGGGCACTGAACTGTTCTAATTTCTATTCTTGGTTTCACATTTAGTTTATAGTCAAAACAGGTAGTTAAAGACTGAAGCCAAGACAGCAAAAAGAACATGGAAATAAAAGTTAATAAAATGATAATAATCCTGTACTTTTATTTGAACTCAGGCCCCTGCGCTTGCCAGGCAAATGCTTATTCTACAGAGCCATCTCCCCAGCTCTTGTACTTTTATTTGAAAATCATCTTTGTTCTATTCTAGAACCTAATTTCTCTGATCAATATAAAATTTCTCCACCTGAATTAGCACTGAAAGGAGAAAAAAAAATGCTAACAAGTCTATCCAAATATTTTGTTCTACTTTTTTTTTTCCACTTACGTATTTGGTACAGGGTCTCACAATACAGCTCAGACTCACAGTGTTACCCCTGTTTTCAGCCTCCCCAGTGTTGGGATTACAGGAGTGTGCCACCACACCTGGTTTCAGGGCAGGCATGGCATGGCATGCAGTACCAGGCAATAAACTTGGGACCTTGTGCTTGCCAGGCAAGTGCTTAGACCACCTAGCTATCTCCCTAATTATTATTATTATTATTATTATTATTATTATTTTTTTTTTTTTGCGGAACCAGGGATTGAACTCAGGCCCTTGTGCTTGACAGGGAAGCGCTTATTCTACTGAGCCATCTCCCCGGCCCCATTAATTTGTTTTTAATGGCTGTGTAATCAGTGGTTGGAAAACCTGCAATTTAATCTCTCCTGGAGTGATGGACTTCTTTTCAGGGTTTTGCCTCTTTTAAAAAGGCAGTAAACATACTTATAGTTTTATGTACTGGTGCTTCAATATCCATAAGACATTACTAGAAGTGAGATTGTTGGATCATAGATTAGAGGTATTTTTCATTTTAACAGAGGCATTTTTTCATTACTAGACTACTTTTAAAAAAAGGCTGTACTGATTCATAGTTCCACCAATATATGTAAACGACCTCCTTTCCAATCTTTGACAACATTAGATATTATTGCTCTTTCAAATCTGCAGTCCCAGATTAATGGTGAGGTTAAGCATCTTTTCATAGGTTTACTGACCATTAGGATTTTCCCTCCAGTGGACTGCCATTCATATTTTTTGCATTTCTCTACAAGTTTGTTTTCTCACTACTCATTTGCAATTTATTAAACTGATTCAGCTATAATTTCTATCACATATGTATTTCCCTGTTACACAGTATGTCCACTGCAACATTTCCTTCCTTTGCATTCCATTTACTGCATAGACAGATCAGATTCTGTCCTGTCTTATTTTCCTCATCCTCAGCCCCCTTTTTCTTATTTGCACTTACTCACTTGGTCATGTCATTTAATTCCATAGGTTTTCCTGTTTATTCATTTGTTTGATTTTTACTCTCTGAACCCAGGGCCTTTACTCTTGAGTTTACAACCCCAGCCCTCTTTTCACTTCTTTTTCACTCTGAAACAAGGTTTTACTAAGTTGCTAAATTGCTAAGGCCAGGCTTGAACTTGTCATTCTCCTGCAGCATCAGTCTTCCAGGGTTCTGGGATCTCAGGCATGCAACACCATGCAGAGATATAATTCAATGATTTTAAACACCATCTGCATGTTTAATAAGAGTCTCATATTTTTATTACTTAGTTTTTTTTTTTCTAAGCTTCAGATTTACCTGTCTCAAAGGTATCTCAAATTTATGATTTGTAAAACAAATTTTTTTTTTTTTTTAAAAAAAACTTTTATTTATTTGGTTGGCACAGGGTCTCTACACAGCTTGGACTCATAGTGATCCTCCTGTCTCAGCGTCCCCAGTGTTGGGATTACAAGTGTGCACCACCACACCCAATTTCAGCAGACAGTATGGCATGTGGTACTGGAGATTGAACTTGGGTCTTTGCACTTTCCAGACAGGGGCTTTGACTGCTGAGCTATCTCCAGCCTCCATAAAACAAAATTTTGACCTTATGGCCTAATGTGCTTGTCCTTTAGGAGTCAATGTATTAGTAAATAGAATTACTCTCCACTGAACTATTCTTATCAGAAACAAGAGTATCACTTATTCTTCTCCTTCACAGATACATATCATCTGAAACTAAATCTTTTAAACTACTTCTCACATCCACAGATGTCCTTTCCTGTTCCTATCTACCCTACTATCATCGAATACCTAAAGTTCCTCAAAGGCTCCCTAATGGGGCCCTGTGCATCCCCCCTAAAAAACCCAACCCCAAGTTTGCCCCAACAATCGACTTTTCAGCCCCTCAGATCATGTCATATTTTCTTCTATAAAATGGTTGTTTATATATAATATATATACATATATTTTTTTTTCTTCTGTTGGGCTATTCATCTGTTGTAAATGACTCACACAGGAAAGTGTTGTTAGTTTCCTGTGAAGCAAATATTCTTTTCCCTCTCCCAGTCTGTGATTTTCAATTTCATTACATAATTTCTTATTGAACAGAAGCAGTTGGGGCTGGGAAGGTAGCTCAGTAGAATAAGCGCTTTCCTGGCAAGCACAAGGGCCTGATTTCAATCCCTGGTTCCGCAAACAAACAAACAAACAAAAAAGAAGCACTTGATTTTAATGTATTCAAATTTATCTTTCTTTTCATGGCTAATCATTTCTGTGTTCTTTCCATGAAATTCTTTCCTACTTCCAAAACATAATGATGCCATATGCTTTAAAAACTATTCACTTTTATCTACGTAGAAAAGATTTTTATATAGCATAATATAGGTATTTCATTTTATATAAACACCTTGACAGTTAACTCATATGACTATTTAGCCCAAATGGATAGCTAATCATACAAATGGTTATGTCAAATAGTGCCTCTCTGATGATTAAGGGGTGTGAACTTGACAGGCTTTGGGATTCCTCCAGCGGGTTGATGGAGTACACTTTCTGGATGTGTCTAGGGTTCTATATCTGATCCCCACCCTCTTCCTCACTGGCATCATTCCCCTGCTCTGCTTCCAGGCCACCATGGACTGAGGAGCTTTTGTTTTCCACTCTTCTGCCATGGATGTTTCTGCCTTGGAGCCAGCCAACCACAGACTGGAAACTATAAGCCAAATTAAATCTCTCTTCCTTCAAGTTGTGGGTGTCGAGTATAGCAATGGGAAAGCTAAATAATATACTGCCTCACCTGTAATACCACCCTTCTCACCTATCGTGGGTTCCCTATATCTGTGGACTAGTTTCTGACTACATTGTCTCTTCTAGTTCATGCTACCCACCTTGTATAATGCTATCTTAATTTACCACTAACTATTTGAACACTTCTACTTTTATTATCCAATAGGACAAGTTTTACCACCTTATTTTTCTTATTCAGAAATGCCTAGCTCAGCTATTTTCTTTTTTATATACATTTTAAGGAATAATGAAAATAAAACACATGTAACATTTGCAAGTATAAGATATTTAAGAATATATCTTGAGCCAGGCATGGTGGTACAGCCAGTAATCCTGACATTCGGAAGGCTGAGGCATGAGGATCATTGTGAGTTCGAGACCAGCCTTTGTTACAAAGTGAGCACAAGGCCAGCATGAACTTCATAGCAAGACCTTATCTCAAAAAAGAAAAAGGAAGCTAAAAACAGATACACAGAAAATTATAAAACAATTTAAAATGCATAAGGTCTAAATAAAGTAGTAAACCACATTCATGGATTAAAAACTTCAATATCATAAAATACCAATTATTTCCCTTCTAATCTGTAGATATAACTAATTCAACCAAAATCTCAACAATGTAAACATTGGAAAGCTAATACTGTAGTGCCTGCCTCAATTCTGAATGGAAACATTCAATTTTGTTAAGACTTTAACAAAAATGTCTTAGAATGTAAAATGTGGTAAGAACATATAAAATGTTCTTCATATTAGCTTCTTACTGCGGGGACCTCAGGATGTTATCAGATTTATGGAATAGGACAAGAGAGGAAGTGACACATTGGTAAAATGTGATCAATCTAAGGTTTTTTCTTTTAAGGTTCAGAAAATTTTATTATATTTCTGATGACCTTGAACCATCTGTCTTCTTCTGGAATTTATGTTTTTAATAAACTGACTCTGATATATACTTTATATTTACTTATCTTTTCTTTCCTTTTGCCTCTAAACATTGCTTTTGTTTTCTAGCTGTTTTTCAAAGTCTGGCTTCTATTTGGCTATTTTATGTAACACTGATCCTGCCTGTTGCTCAGGGTGCTTGCATACCGTTTAACCTAGCCCTTCTTATTTAGGAAGAGTCACTGTTTACAGCCTATTTTAAATCATTGAGGACAAAGGCATAATACAAAACATTAAAAGGCCTTTGGCATCAGAAAGAAATGGGAGGAAAAATGAAGGAAGAAATATTCTATATACTTATTTTTCGGAAAACAGGGACACAGGTCCTAGACTTGAATTAAACAAAGGCAAAATAACACTGAATTGAAGTGCAAACATGGTAATCCACCTAATGCTTCAACAATTTAACCTGCAACAATATTAATAATATTTAAGAATTTAGAACCATATGTTAAGTGTATCTCATTGTAATTTATTTATTTTTAAGAATAAAATGTAAGGTGAATGTGAGATTAAATGTAATTCTAACACACTGGGAAGCTGAGCCAGGAGGATCACAAGTTTCAGCCCAGCCTTCTTAGCTTTTGTGTTTTAATGAGATCCTGTCTCAAAAAATAAAAAGGGCTAAGGACATAGTTCATGCTAAGACCCTAGGTTCAATCCTCAGGGAAAAAATTTTACCTTTCAAAAAGTTTCAATCAAGCCACCCCCCAACTCTCATGGCAAATGTTGCTGACAAGATTGGTCAACAAATATTTAATAATGGTAAGGAAAGCGCAAGAAGAAAATAGCAAACTATGTCACACTATAGCCGCAGACAATGGTGAATATTTTGTGAGGAAGCTAATGTTAATTTTTTGGGGGTTCAATGTAATCAACAATAAAACAAAGATTAAAAGATAACTTGCGTGAGACGACCGAGGGCCTGCGGGATCCTGAACAGACCCAGAGCGCAAGCCGGGCGAGTGAGTGAGACAACTGGGGCCGCGGGATCCTGAACAGACCCAGAGTGTAGGCCCGGCAAGTGAGTGAGACGAGCGAGGCCGCGGGATCCTGAAGAGACACAGAGCGCAGGCCTGGCGAGTGAGTGAGCCCACCCAGGCCGCGGGATCCTGAACAGACCCAGAGCGCAGGCCCAGCGAGTAAATGAGAC
>NW_004524578.1:21427082-21443863 GCF_000260255.1 Octodon degus
TATCTTTGACTTACAGTTTATTTAAAAGACATTGTATGATATCTTCTCCTAGTATTAGAAACTTTAAAAAGTATATTTCCATTTTCTGTTGACTTAAAAAAAAAGAAGAGGTTTGTACCTATGTTGTTTATTTATTATTCCTTGCCTATATCTTGTAATATGAGAAACTACTTTGGCAATAACAATACACAATGTACTAACCATTTTTACTCTCCTAAAATCTTGTTTTGAGATTTTATACCATTGTTTTTATTTTTTTTTCATTAAAATAAAGTAACTGATGTAAAAAAAAAAAGAGATAACTAGCTAACTGTAATGGCTTCACAGTCTATCCTCCAAGTAGAGGATAAAATGGCTCCTTTAATGTACATGTCCAGAAAAGGCAGCACTTTTTGGATAATTTTCTCAGATTGCATCCTTTATGTCTCAGGGATAATATTTATCCTCCCAAATCTTGAGTAATTCTGGTCATAGAACAAAATTATACCATACTGCCTGTTTTTGTTATATAAAGGTGACCACCAAGCCATCATGAACATCCTGTAACACCCATAAAACTGATTTAATTACTCCTAGGTATTTGCTGAACACTACCTTATTTTCCCTTTTTCTAACCCTACCTAATTGCCTTACTTAAGGCCAGCTCTGGACAGACTTGTGATGTTTGTCTTCAGCCTTATCTTTATATCGTTCAGTCACTTCCTCTCTTGTCCTATTCCATTAATTGGATAACCTTCTGAGGGCCCCAGAGTAAGAAGCTAATATGAAGAACATACAGGAAACTCCTACAGGTCAACAATTAAAAAACAAACTGGATTAAAAACTAGGCAAAGAACTTAAATAAACAGAAGACATACAAATGATCAATTAAAAATGAAATGATGGGGGCTGGGGAGATGCTCAGTGGGATAAGCGCTTCCCTGGCAAGTACAAGAGCCTGAGTTCAATTCCCGGTTCTGCCAAAAAAAAAAAAAAAAAAAAAAAAAGAGAGAGAGAGAAATGATGCCCAATGTCACTACTCAAAGGAAATGCAATCAAAACTTTGACCTCATATTCATTAAAGATGGCTACTATCAGTGAAACACAAAAACAAGCACACTGCTGCTGGGAATGTAAGTGCAGTCTCTATGAAGCAACAGAGTGATATTTCCTCAAAATATTAAAGACAGAATTACCATAGGAATCAGAAATTCCACTTATGGCTATACATTACCCAAAACTAGAGGCAGGACCTCAAAAAGCTAGTCATACAATTATCTTCATAACAGAATAATTCACAATAGTCAAAAGATGAAGAGAGATCGATGTCGTCCATCAGTGGATGGATGAATAAACAAAATGTAGTGTATGTGTAAACAACATGCATGTGTACAAGCACACACATGTAAAATGCAGGATTATTCAGTCCTGAAAAAGGAGTGTGTGCATACATGCAAAATGGAATACAACCGTCTTAAAAAGGGAATTCTGACACATACTACAACATGGATAAACCTTGCAGACCTTAGGTGAAATAAACCTGTCACAAGAGGACATTACACTGTGTTACTCCACTCTGTGAGGTACCTCAAAGGGACAAGTCCATAGAGATAGAAGGTACATGATGGTTGTCAAGACTAGAAGGTAGGGAATACAAAGATACAACTGAACAATTTGGGAGATGAAAAACATTCTAGAGAAGGATGGTGGTGATGGTCACAAAGTAATGGTTTTTTTTTTTTCATTTGTTTTGTTTTATATATTTGTGGGGGGTAACCTGGCAACTCAGGACCTTGAGCTTGCCAGATAAGCACTGTGATACTGAGCTATATTCCTGGCACAAAGTAATGTTTAATGTACTTAATATGACTAAACTGAACACTTAAAATGGTTATTAAGATGAAAAGTTTTATCAAAACTAAAGAAGAAAAAATTACAAGCACATAAATAGTTCATTGCAAATAGTTCATAACCTTTTCTAGTGCAAACCTTTAATTTTCTAAATTAAATCAGGATTTCTAATTGTCAAAATTGTTCATGTGAACTCTGTATTTCACTTCCTCCTTTATCCCATGTATCTTAAGTTTCTTTTCTCATGCTGAGACAAAACACCTGACACTCAAAGGAGTAAAGGTTTATTTGGCTCACAGTTTGTACAGGTTTTAGTCTATAATCAGCTGGCTCCAAGGCAGGGTGGCTTGGCAAACAGGTATCACAGACGAGAAACAGTCCAGGGTGGGCAGAACACAGCAAAAGCAAGCAAGCAAGCAAGCAAGGGACAAGGAAAGCTTCTTTCTGTCCCTTATATTGTATCTGGGCTACTAGAATTATGGTGGTACCAAATTAGTGAATGAGAAAAGAAACAATATTTCAGAAGGTACTATCATTTAATCTTTCACAAAAGACTTTAAAATTGTCTGACATTGGGAAGTAGCAGAAGAAAATACAAAGGATGCTTATTCAGGATGTAGTGTTACCATCTCTGGCAGTCTCTAATGAAAGGCCATCTGGTTAGAAGGGTTTCCCCCAACATTCTGCATGACAGAAACATCATCCTTATGTACTCTCTGTCCCTGCAAGCACTTCCCATCCTCCCTCAAACAATATTTCCTTTTCTCCTTAGCATTTAACATCACTTGAAATCAGGTTCTTTGCTGTGTTCTACGCTTATAAGCCCTGTGTCTAAAACAATGCCTGTCATACAGATACTCTAATAGACTGCTGCACAATAAATGGGTGAATAAACTTGTATACCCAGAAACATGGAACATGCTGCCATGGTTTAGGCTAGATCACAGCTCTGGAGCCAAGTTCATAGTTTGTCAATTGCTATACTTGGGCAACCATGGGGGAAGAAACTTAAAATCTCTAAAATTCAGGTTTTTTTTTAAATCTTTAAAAAGGATAATAAAACTTGCAAGCATAGGGTTGCTATGTGATTCATGGTACCCAAACTCTCAAAAAATACTCAAACTTTCTCTTCATTGTTCTTCCATATGACAAGCTCATGACATTAGTTCCCACTGAATTTTTAACTTTTGACTCTAATTCTATCCACTTATCAAAGAAAGGAACTAAACCATTTACAGCTTCTATGTGTTAGGTACTTCCAAGTAGATTATCTCCATAACCCTGTGTGGTAAGTACTACTACTTCCATTTTAGAAAAGGGGAAATGGAGGCTAATGAAAAGTAACTTGCCCCAGGTCGCAGCTAATGAGTGGTGGAGTTGAATGTGAACCTATACCTCGTTGGTTGGAAAGTGTATGCTCTTTGTGTCTCCATACTTTCTATTTGTTTTCTTTCATGTATAAGTCCTTCAACTATTGAAATTATTACTGGCTTAGCTCTTGTATCTTTTCTTTTCTAACTAAACATAAACATTACTATCTTCTTTTTTTTCCAGATTCCCTCACTGTCAAGAATTTATCTTAGGGCTAGGGAGATAGCTCAGTAGAATGAGCATTTGCCTGGCAAACACAGCATCCGGAGTTCAATTGCTGGTACTGGAAAAAAAAAAAAAAGAGTTTATTTTAGATTGTTGCAGTATCTTAAATTGTTATACTTTGATTAATATTTTATTTTTTGTTTTCTTGAGACAGGATCTTGTTATTTAGTTCAGGCTGCCCCAGAACTCACTATGTAGCCCAGGCTGGCCTTGAACTTGGAGCAATATGCTGTCTTACCCTCTCAACTGCTGGGATTACAGGTGTGCACTGCCATGCCCGGCTTGAATAATCATTTTTGAAAGGCAGTAGGACCTTATAGTACTCCAGCTGTCATAAAATTTTGTCATTATTGACCTGCATTATGTACAAATGTAACAACAGATATAAACTTCTTAGGCAATGAAAAACCACACACTATAAAACCAAAATATAATCTATATATTACATAGATACAATTATAGCACCAATAAAATTCAAATTGATAATTTAATCTTACATTGTTCTGCTGAAATTACATCCTGTTTATAGTATAAAACAGGTTTTGAGTTTAGGGTCCTTACATTGCCCTGAGGTGATGATTAGATCTTATTACACTTTCTTAACCAGAACTGCCACCGGGTCTCTATTTTATAACCTAGTGCTGATGAATCTATGGCATGTGTGTTGCAGCAGGCTGGTTGTACCTCTGAAAGCTCTAAAAGGTTCAGCTTCACTAGTATAGCCCATATACAAATAGGACATTAGATGATCAATGAAATTGTGACGGTAAAAAAAAAAAAAAAGAAAAAGAATACTTAAGATAAGCCCAGGTCTTTGTT
This sequence comes from Octodon degus, assembly GCF_000260255.1. Classification (NCBI taxonomy): domain Eukaryota; kingdom Metazoa; phylum Chordata; class Mammalia; order Rodentia; family Octodontidae; genus Octodon; species Octodon degus. The sequence continues at coordinate 21,431,328 of NW_004524578.1, forward strand.
TTTTACAGAGTGACTAGGTGAATAGAAATATTAAGACAGGAATTCCTGGGTAGCTCATGGTAGCTAGGTAAGTTTTGACAATGAGGGGATAGCCAGATGAAGCTATCTAGTATATAAATGAATATATAGATATGAAACTATTTTGTGTCTAAAACAGAGTTCTGAAAGATATTCTAAAAAATAGTGGCTGAAGTAAAAAAAGAACTGCAATGGCATGACCAGAAAAATAAGAGAAACTTTTGAGAAAAGAAACGAGAAAGGCTAAGAGAATTTTTAAAATGCAGTATTGAATTCCACAAAGGCAAAAAGGCTTGAAATATATTCTCCAGATTTCTGGTCATGGTGGCCTGTGGCAGAGTAAAAAAAAAAAAAGCCCAGTAAGGCTAGACCTTTATGAAGCAGAGAGAGTGGTTCCTACAAGATGAAATTATTTCCAGTCTGAGCAGAAAGAGCTAGTCCAGGGCAAGAGGCTGATGACTTAAATGAGGGGAACGAAAATTTTGTTTAGGGCCCTTTCTACTCCTACCACCTATTATAAAGAACCTGGAACGCAGTAAGCATTCAAAAATATTTGTTGAATGCTACATGGAGAAAGGAAAAGGGTGAGGTCAAGCAAGGGTGGAAAGGGTTTAGTAAGAAGTATAAGAAAGGGGTAAAGAGGAAAAATAACATTCTTTAGATTGTCAGTTAAACTCCCAGGCCTTAATGTTCAAATCTTTGAACTGATCCTGAAAGAGAAGGCATTATTATCTTAATTTTATTAATAAATACAAAGAAACTAAAGGATAAGGTAATTTGTTCAAAGTCATTCAGATACTGAAGGGTAGAGGCAGAAGGTAGAAATGGCCTCATTCACCCAGAAAGCTCTTCCACTATACTTTACAGCCCCCAGAGAGATGGGGCATATGTATGTTCCATGAGAGAAGAAAGAGGAAAAGCAGACAAAGACAAGGGATGAGGGGAGAAGAGGGCTTTTGTCTATAAGCAAAGACAGACAGGTCAAACCTGTTGGCATGTTTTCTTTATAAAGAAATGAAAGAGTAATTTGATGAAAAATAGGGCAAAGGAGGGAAAAACTGGGGAGGGAGGGAAGGGGAGGGGGGGATGGGAGCAGGAGCGGGAGCACGAGCGATCATCTACTAACATCAAAGGAAGCCATACAAGGAACTGATCCTGGACAAGAAAAGGATTCACAGGCAGCATTTAGAACTGAGGCAAACTTAAGCTCACAGTAGTTCCAGTCTGTGTGTTTGTGTGGAGCAGGGAAGGCAGATCTGAGAAATGAACAGTGAGGGGGTTTGTAGAGAAGCACAGCGAAGTAAGTGAGAGACCGCAAGTTTTCCCATGGGGTGTAACACAGACAAGGAGCGAAGCCTGGAAGGAGCTGGTAACCAAGAGAAAACAAGAGGTGAAGGTCTCACCTTCAAAGGTACCAAGAGGCAGTCATAGTGGCACAGACGAGTCTTCAATCACCTTTATTCTCCATTTCACTTCAGTAAGTCTCTCTAACTACCATCTCCTTCTTCAAGTACACTACTTTTGTAATTTGCTTTTACAACAACATAAAAACAAGGAACACATTTGCTCTGGGTTACCTGTTCTCTTGCAGTTAAATAAATCTCTGTCTCAGATAAGGAGCTTATTAAAAATAAAGAATGGAGACCATCACATTTCACAGCTTTTATTAAAAGCCTTGTGCTCCCCCCACTGCGTCTGGATAGTTACAAAACAGGGCCAGTAAACAACAGCAGTAACAACCAAAGTTCCTCAATACCCAGAATATTCACAAAAGTGAACTTAATATTATTGCTTTTGTCCTACAATATCTCCATTTAGTACAGAGTGACCATTTTCTAATAGAAATATACTTATTTGTGAGGCCACTGGCCAGAAGTGAGATATAAAGCTATACTTATTTCAACTTCTCAGAAATGTATCCTTTTCAGAAACTGAAGAATTCCTTGTTATTATCAGTGTGGGATTCTCTGGCACTGATGAGACTGCTGCATCTCACAGAACCACGGAAATATCTTCATTGAACATAAAGTAATTAAAACAAGAAATACAAAAATTATTAGAAATGGTGATCGTTGCAAAGACTTTCTATCTACTCCCAAGGGTACCACAAACCTGTTCTTTAGATCTGTAAGTTTTCTGGACTCAACAAAAGCCCCTTACCTCCAGGCACAGATGGCCTAATATTTTCAGTTTAGCCCCACAAACTTGAGAAAAACTCAGACCCTCAATATTATCAGCCGGGGGACATCATACAGTTAGACTACATATAACTAGGTAATAATGTGTGGCTTTTAAGAAGGCATATATATTAAACTATAATAGCTTTAAGATAGTTGTGGATACATTTGCAGTTTTATTAGAAGATGAAAGTAAAAATATTTCATCTGTCTATCCCCCAGCCCCTTTATAAGACAGGCGCTTGCTATATACAGTTCAGACTTGTCTTGAACTCACCACGATCCTCCTGCCTCAGCTTCCCAAGTGCTGGGATTACAGGTGTACACTACCACACCTGGTTATTGAGCTTTTTGAGACCCAACTTAGGTTTAAGTGAATACACATTATATTCATGTAAGACTATAGCTAAATCAGAATAAAAATTTCAAGACTGTCAGCGAATCACCATCACCTCAAAATCCAACAGCTGTTCTATAAAAATACAACTCCTATAGATTAATTTCCCTTTGGCCTACTGTTTTTCCTGTAGCTAGTAAAGTTTATTTAATGGATTGCAACTCCATTTTATTTGAAATGAAATATAAAAATATCAGGATGTAGGTATAATAACAGCTGCTCTGTAGGCTGAGGTAGGAGTATTACAAGTTTTCTGGTCAGTTTGGGTAACTAAACTAGACTCTGTGGTTTTTGTTTTGTTTTGTTTTGAAAGGCGGGGTCTATTTCAGTGGCAGAAAACTTGCTTAGCATGAGATGGCCTCTGGCTTCAATCCCTAGTCTCTCTTTCGCATTCTCTTTCTCTCCTCTCTGTCTCTCACACCAGCAATTTTTGTTTACCACAAAATCATACTTATTATATGGATGCATTTTCAATTGTATATGTGTTGTGTTCATGTATGTATGCTGGGATGGAAATGAATATTTATTTCTTACTATAGGTTGTATTACATAAAAGGTCTGAAAGCCACGGCTTTATATTAGAATTAGTCAACAGAAATTTCTCACCTATATGGTCTAAATATTTTTAAAATTACTGTTTTAACTTCATATAGGAGTCCAGTGAAGAAAATATTTATTATTTTTATTTTTTAATATTTATTTATTTTATTTCCTGTATTTAGGACAGGGTCTACAGGGTCTCATTATGTAGATCAGACTCATAGTGATCCTCCCGTTTTCAGCCTCCCACGCGCTGGGATTGTAGGCACGCACCACCACGCCCAGTCTCAATTGCCATTTCAGTGCGCCCCACAGGTGGGGCCAGCATGGCAGACCAGGGATCGAACCCCAGCTGCTGTGCTCTGCCTAAGCAGGTTCTATAGTCCGCTGAGCTATCTGGCTAGCTCTTTTATTTTGTTTTTAAGTAGTTGATCTCATTTTAAAAGTCAGGTCTAGAGGAAATTCATTTTTCAATCCATTCAGTATACGTGAACTCAACAAATTAGCTGGGAATTTATAATACTGTTCCCTGTAAATATGCATGTCCTCCAAAATTAAATATGTCATCAGTATAAAGGTTCTATTTTCAGTGTTAGGAAAGGAAACAGTGATCTAAATCTAAGTTTAATTTGTCTACTTAAAATTTTTAAATCTTCTGCAAAACTTATTTTTATATGTGCTAACCACTACTGAATCTATCACTTATAAGAACTCTCAGACACATATTGCAACAGAAACTAAGAAATAACTATGCTATCAAAAGTCTTCAAGCCCTCATGGAGACAACCTTGCTGCTACCACTTACTCTCTTTGTAACCGCAACAGCTCTACTACTAGTAGCCTTATTTATTATGGCCAGAATCTGGACAGAGCTTAAGTATTAGCGATCTGCTTAGTGATCAAATAGAAAAAGAGACTTATTTGTACACCCATTTGTTTATATGCCAAGATGGTCTAGTTTATCTTGCCCCATATGCTGACGCTATGTGGAACCTCTAGAAATGACCCATTACACTTGCCAAATTTACAGTGGGAAGGCCCTACAAGTTCTAGAGTCTACAGCCAAGCTAATTTTTTTCTTTTCTGTTTTTATTTTCTGAGACAGGGTCTCACTATGTAGTTTAAGCTGATCTTGACCTTGAGAGGATCCTGCTGCCTCTGTCTCCCATGTGCTGGGATTTCAGGCATGAACCACCACTGCCAGTCAAACTACTTACCATAAAATTTCAAGGATGCTTTTGCAAAACATACCTACCAATTATACAAACATTTACTGAGATTTTATTAGGCAGCCCGCACTGCATTCACAAGGGAGTTGTGAATCTTAGGAGCTAATTCTTAGGTACTGTACTTAATTAGCCAACAGTTCAGATTTAAACATTTGATCCCCAGGAAAGAAGGGAAAGAGAAAAAATAAGCCCCCCCCCCTTTTTTTTCCTGTATTTAGGACAGGGTCTACAGAGTCTCACTATGTAGATTGGACTCGTAGTGATTCTCCTGTTTTTAGCCTCCCAAGTGCTGGGATTGAGACACGCCCAGTCTCAATCACCATCTCAATGTGCCCCGTGGGTGGAGCCGGCATAGCATGCTGGGAATTGAACCGTGGTTGCTGTGCTCTGCCTAAGCAGGTGCTTTAGTCCACTGAGCTATCTGGCCAGCCCTTAAAAATAAACTTATCTTTAAGTTTAAATCATCTTCCTTATTTTACAAAGAAGTTGTAAAAAAGCACAAAACATTCCAATCTAGCAAACCAAGACAGTGGTAAAATGAAGTACTTGTCTTAAAATCTGGTCTAGTTCTACTTCTGTACATCACAGGACTGCCACAGAAATCTGGAGGATGTTGTTCTAAGGCTTGAGTTCACAGGTCATTAGATTATTTTATTCTACTTTTTTTGTTTTAAATTAATTTCTATGTAGTAAATTCTTATCTAGACAAGCAAAAGATGTATTAGAAAAATTAACTTATTATCTTTATTTTAAGATTACCTAAGCGAATAGCAGTGAAACACAGGAAACTGTTGTCAGGATCAGGAATGCAATGAGTTGGCAGAGTCTGCACAGCCTGGTAGTCATTTTTATCAGCAAGCCTCTAGGCTCTACTGAGCTAGTAACTCTCACATCTTACCTGATGTTCATAGATAGAGGCTTTGGAACCTATACCTAAGCCAATAGCATACTTTTAATTCAGGATTGACTTTAGTGGTTCTTTAACTTCTCCAAAGCCATAAATAATACCTATATCTATCTATCTATCTATCTATCTATCTATCTATCTATCTATCTATACTTCCTGCATTGAAGGACTTTCAAAGAGATACAGACAACAGAAAATAGAAATCTACTACAGTATGTTCTAATTTAAGATTGTCAGCTTTGCAGCTACTTCTAAGTGCCATTGTATATGTATGTACATACGTACACACATACACATACACACACAGTTGTCTTATTGTCAAATGCTTAAGCCCCTTTGCCTAATCTAGTATCAAATTTTTATGTTTCACATTAAAAATTAATTGTAACACATAAGAAAACAGGTATGCTTTTATTCTCTTATTGGTGTGCAAGAAATCAAAATTTTAGACTGCAATTCACCAATATAAATCCAAAGCCTTACAATGTACATATACCACTTGATTCAGAAGTACAATTCCCAGAGACCTGTCTTATGGAAATAATAATTAATGAAATGAGTATTTCTGAGTCTTGTTTTTTAGTTAATAACTGGAAATAACTTAAATGCTCTATAAGAAAGTTATAATTTATAATGCATAGTTCCATATCATAAAGTACCAGATAGTTTTATAAAGGATATTACAGAAATATATTTACTGCCACTGAAAGTCATTTAAGATACTTTAGTGGACAGAAAAGATCATACAGTAGAACTATGTATGTTACAAAAATTATGTACACAACTAAATATACAGGAGCACATTTATGTTTCTTACAGCCAAATATAGGGACATTAATTTTCCTATAATGAATATTACTTTGTGTAATAAAATTTTTTTACACAGTAGAAATAAGTACTTGTAACATGATAGTTGACTGATCTCCTTTTTCAAAGGTGAAGGTAATTTACAGTATAAGTCAATGCTTTCCATGCAAGGACCACTACTGACTTTTAAGGTCCTCTACAGTTAGTACTTCATCTATGGTGAAGGACTAGTTTTTCGTTTTGAAAACATTTAATTTGTTGCAGATTGGCAATTTTATAAAAGATAATAAAAATATGCTTTAGAAAAGATATAAAAAGCCTCAATTAAAAAAACATTAAGAGTCACAAAGTTACTCCATCAGTATGATAGATAGTTCTTAGACTCTTTTTTTTTTAGTTCCTAGACTCTTACTCTCAATTTCTCTACCTACTTCGTCACTGACAGGTAACAGTCTGTAGAACACTGCTTGAAGGGATTAAGAAGGAAGACTTGTCATGAACTAAGAACTATACCCATGAGACTAAATTCTGATCCAACATCTTCCACAATCAAAAATGTCCTCTAATAAAGATATCTGAACTCTTCCCCCATTATCTCACTACATTTACTAAGCTGTAAGGTTTTTTAATGCTAATTAACATTTTTATTCATGAAGTGGTACACAGTTTAAAGCTATCAGTTATTTTCCAAAAGAGTCAAATATGATCTCTTTAGAGACCCAACTTCAGAGAATATTTTCCAAATGATAAGGAACAGCAGTCATTAGGACATTTAAAGGGAATGCACTAGGAATAAAAACTCATCTGGTTGAGACAGGAATACCAGAAAATATATGTGTGGTATTGAGAGTTTACATTACCTTTCTACTCCCAGTTTCAGTGACAGAAATGAGACAACTTGACAGTTCTTGCAAAGTCAACGTGGTCCCTGCAGAAAAGGCTAAGTGAGCTCAATCTGAAGACTCAACTTTGGACTCAAGCCAGCATAATGAAGATGAAAACTTGAAATTATAAAGAACTTAAATTTCAGTGATTCCCTGAAAATACATGGCTTGCTCTCTAGAAGTGAGAGTTAAGAGAGATCAAAAACATGAAGTGATTTAGTAAGAAAGGAATAGAAAAACTCTAATGTGGACAAGTAAGAGGCTAAAATCAACTGAAAGGAAGCCTGAAGAAGTTCCAAAGTAGAACATAAAGTTTTTTTCCCCTTCTCTTTCCCTTTGCTTTCTTTCTTTCCCCATGGTGCTGGGATGGAACCCAGAGCTTCACATGCTATATAAGCACCCTACCACTAAGCTACATCACCAACCTTAATAAAGTTTCTAAAATAGTCAAAAAGGAAAAGGAAGATGCAATTTGGATGGAAGATATGAAAGAAAAAAAAAACACTGAATGAAAGCTAGAACTTGTGAAATCCAATCACACAGAATCTTAAAGTATTAGATTTTAAAAGTGCAGCTTGATAAATTTTCATGTAACACACACTGTCTAGGTCAAGACACAGAACAGTTCTAGTGCAGTCAAGCATGGTGGTGCACACCCACAATCTCAGTACGTGGGAAGCTGAGGGAGAGGGATCACTGCAAGCTTGAGGGCGCCCTAGGCCACACAGTGATTTTAAGGACAGCCTGAATTGAGTAACAAGACCCTGTCTCAAAAACTTAGAGAAAACCTCCCCCCAAACACAAACAGGCCCATTGTCTCCTTCCAGCCAATAACTCCTGATGCCTACAACAAAACAACTACCACTGACCACTCTGGCTTGTTTTCCATCATATAAATGAATCACACAGAATGTACTCTTGTCTGTTTTTTTTCACTCAATCTTACTTTTGTGGGAGTAATATATTCCTTTTTATTGCCAAGTAATAATCCACGGTATGAATATAATACATATTTATTTACTGTCCTACTGATGGACATTTGAATTGTTTCCAATCTTCTACTATGTATAAAGCAGCTAGACATGAACATTCTTAAGCAAGTCTTTTGATGGACATAAACACTCATTTTCTCTTGGGTATATATCTAGAACAGGCTGTCAGATAACAGGTAGGTTGTGTGTTTAACAAAGAGGCCAGATTTCTAAAGTGATCATATGAACTTTCTAGGAGCTATGTTTGAGAGCTCTCATATAAAGTTTTTAATTAATTAAAGTTAAGCAGTTGTGTGTGTGTGTGTGCGCGCACGCGTGCCTGTACGCGCGCACATGCATGCTAGGGGCTCATCTTGCTTAAACCCAGGGCTCTGGCATGATGAGGACATGCTCTCCTACTGAATGACACTCCTCAAACCTCATCTAATTATGTAAGTTTTTAAATTTCAAAAAGTTCTTCAGTTGAAGACCAGATTTTTGTTTTCTCATCATTTAGAACAGGCACAAAATAAGCAGAGTGATCATATTTCAGAAGATATGCAAGATGATTTGGAGGCTCCAAGGAAACAAATAGAGCTTCTACTTTAGTTTCTTATTCTTTTAGCTACAAAATAAACTTTGTAGATATTTAATATTTAAATTGACACTAGTACCCTTATTCAGATAATTCTGTTAATTCGGGTTCACTGTGATTTACTGCCACTTGTGTGTGCCTGATTGAGCACAATTGTGGAGTATTTAGTTCCTCTCATCAAATGAATAAGAGACTTACAATGATAATACTAATAAGCATAAGCAAACAACAAAAGTGTCTAACCCAACACTTCTAGTTTTAAAAATCTCTTTAGAAGATAAAAACTATAACCATCTATCTAATCCAATCTCATGAAAAGTTCAGATTTTTAAAAATACAGACTTAATTTTGCTGTTAATGATATTTTGCCAATAAAAATTTAAAACATTATATATTTCTTAGGTCATGTCTCTTTCTTTTTTGTACTGGGGATTGAATTTAGGACTCTGTGCTTGCTAGGCAGGCACTTATGCTGCTAAGCTACCTCCCTGGCCCCCACTGCCATCTCTTTTACTTTCTTTTGGGGTTTATTATTTATAATGCATATGGATAGTAAAACACAAAGAACAAGTATACTAAATTTTAAAAAGACCCTAAATATACAGTATTAGTACATGGAAAATCTTTTTATTAACAGGGTGCATAATGAAGTATGCTGCATAGAAATAGCTAGCTGCTACTTAACGTTAAAACAACATCTGCAGTGTGGGAGGAGAAGGAAAACAGTAACCTACAAGAATCCTTCGGGAAAAGGCATGAGAAACTTCCTGGACGCTGGTGCTGTCTATACTGTAGCAGGTACTCATATTATACTATAGTGTACACATTAGTCAAATTCTCTGAATGGTACATTTAAAATAAGTATGTTTTATCCTATGCAAATTTTACCTTATAAGTAAAAAAAGACACATAAACATTGACTTCTAGTTAATTATGAGTATGAAGTATCTAGGAATAGGCTATTACAGTGATATCTCTAACTTACTTTAAAATGTGTAAGTAACATGGACTATTGTACGAACAGAGACATACGAACAGATATGTGAGAGAGCAAACAAATTTAATCATAAAATCTAGGTGACAGACCCATGGGTTCTTAATACTATCCTCTCAACTTTTCTGTATGTTTAAAATTTTTCATGATAAAATGTGAAAAACAATCCATTCAGGAGCTGACAACTGACAAATATTAATAACTAAGAGCTGGGGGATAGTTCAGTGGCATAGGTGCCTGCCTGGTAAGCTTAAGGTCCTGAATATGACTCCCAGCACCAAAACAAAAAAAACACACAGAGGAACAGGGAGATAGCTCAGTGGCATTAAACGCCTGCCTGGCAAGCACAAGGTCCTGAGTTTGATCCCCCAGTACCACACACACACACACACACACACACACACACGTAAGTAAATAAAGCGTTTATAAAACACACACACACACACACACACAAAAAAAAAACTCCAAACATTCTAATATTAGTAAAAAAGAATAGTAATAGTGTAGTGATACAAGGGTAAGATAGAAGTTTAAAAAGGAAAATTGTAGGAACAGTCAAGCACCACTGCCTGGTACTTTCAAATATAGTAGTTCCCCCTTATCTGCAGGGTATCCAGCACCCTAAGGGATCCCTGAAACCATAGCTAGTACCAAAGCCTTTGTACATTGTTTTTTCTTATATATGCATACTATGATAAAATTTATAGATTAGGCACAGTTAAGATATTGACAACAGTAATAAATAGTATAATTATAGCAACATACGTCATGGCTTATAAGAATGCAATCACTTTTTCTCAAATATCTGATGGTAATATACTGTATTTTGGGGCTGGGGAAAATAAAACCACAGATAAGAGGGATTATTATATGCTAGGTGTGGTGAGAATTATGCTCATTTTATAGGACAGTAAATTGAAACTGAGAAAGATTATAGAATACACACAGTCACAAAGTATGAAGGCCAGCCAAGAACTCAATCCAATTTGTCCAAATTCTGAATCCTCTTGACCCACATTCCTCACAAGGGGCTGGCAAAGACCAACTATCCTCCCTACAGCAGGGAAGTCCTTTTCTATTCCCGCAAGAATCAGCCCTGACTCTTAGAAGCTCCTCCCTACAACAAGAACTGCAATCTGTCTACTCACATTTTTTCTTCTAGGTTTGTATCTTGGGACCATACAGAATGTAATCCTCATGGCTTGGCCTTCACACCAGGAGCAAGGATGTGAAATCTGAATAAGCAGGACTTTTTTTCCAATTAGGATTTTATGACATAATCAACAAAGTTATAACTAAGTATAAATGGGGATAATGCCTGATAGAACAGAGATAAAAATAACAGAGTGCAAGTGAAACATGTAACAAGAATAGGCACTCAAACACCTTTTTCTACTAATCTTTACCTTTCCTTTGAAATTCTAACATGTCACTCCCTACAAAATAATACTTTTTAAAAGAGTCTTACTTAGGTCCTTTCCCAGAGTTTATGTTAAATGCACATATATATTTCTTTATATCTACTTTATCAAAAAATGTGATGTATGTTGCTTCCTCATTTTCTATTCCACTTTTGCCTTAGGTCAGCATTATAACTTCAGGAATTTAATGTACAATTAGATATACAACTAGAAGCACTTCTTCAGCACTTTTTCTGTTTTAAAAATTACTACAGGTGGCCAACCTGTGCAAGCAACATGTTCATGAAATTTTAGGTCTTTTCTTTCTGACCTCTGAAAGATTATTTTTCAAAGATAAGATTTAACAAAAGGAAAGAAAGCCACTGTATTAGAAGAAATGACCAACTGGTGATGGCAACCTTTAATTCACGTTTGAGTCTGTGTATGCATACTAAAGTCACATATTTTTTATTGTCAACTATATCCATGGGTTTCTTAAAGGACACTTAAATTCATAAATCTTGCTCCTTTTTAAGCAATACAGTACTACAACACATTTTAAAAACCAGTAATTCTACTTGGAAAACTTTGTCTTATTTAAGGATCTGCATACAGGTCAGACATGAAGACCATCCATAGTCTGGAAACCTGAATAAAACTGTTTTTTTTTTTTTTTTTTCTTCTAGATATCTGAAGTTGTTAGTGTTGGTATGAGTCCTAGAAAGGATTATTTTATATTTCACAGAGGCAGCTTAAATGATAACTACATAACAGCCTGTATTAGACACCAGGTCCCACCTAGCCCAATGTTCTTTCCTACAGTCAGGCCAAACCAAATACTAAAACAAGTGATTATGTCCATCCATTACCTCAACTTCACTACATTTCAGGGTGGCCACCCATGATGTCACTTCCTTTTGTGAATGGGTGCATTTTCCCCTCTTGGTTCTTCTATCTTCACTAAACTACAATACATCCTCGAGCTCGCTCCTGATCAAGCCAATCCTTCCCTTGCCTATTTCTGTTCCTCAAGAGTCTCCGAAATGCCCTGGCCATCCTTTCCACTACGTCTCTTCATTCGAGTACTCAAATGCCAAATACCCAAAGCCTAAAAGAAAAGAGATTGATTTTACAACACAAGGCACACACGGTAGCGCCGTCCCCCTTCTCGGCCCCCAGGCCTATCGAGAAAGCTTCAAGCCTTGCGTTCCGAGCAGATGCTTTCTAGAGAAGCCGGCGACAGCGACAGGCTGGCCGGCGGGCGGCAGCGCCGCGAGGGGTCGGGAGGCCGGCGCGGGCCGGGCGCCGACCTGAAACCAATATGGAGGTGAGGAGGCGCCGGGCCGGCCGGACCCGCGAGGCGGGGACAGCGGCGGGTCCCGGCCACTCGCGGTCGGTGCCAAGGACGCGGGGCGCAGGAGCCCCGGGGCGAGGCGGCGTCGGAGCCGCCCGCGGCCTTGGAGGGCGAGGCCGCCATCCCCGACGTCCGGGCCGCAGCGGTGGGCAGGGGCGCGCGCCATCATGGAAGGAAGATGGTGGGCGGCGGCGCGGGGCCGCGTACTCACCCGCGCCGGCCAGTGCGGGTAGCCCTTCATCTTGGCGAAGACCAGGTCGCCC
>NW_004524578.1:21444045-21473938 GCF_000260255.1 Octodon degus
GGAGTCGCCGCGCAGAACCGCCGCCGCCGCCGCGCTGCTCACAGTCGCCGCGTCCCTCGCCTCATGCCGCTGCCGCCGCCGGCCTTCCTCCCGGACCCCGGGCGCCGGCCTCGAGCTCCCCGAATTCCTCCTCGGGCAGCGACCGCAAACACGATCTTAGTATTGTTCTCGCGCGCGCTCGGCACCCCCGCCCGCCCGCTCGCGCTCCCGCCCGCCCGCGCCGGCCGGTTAATTCCTAGGTGCACGGCCGCCGTTCGCCGAGAAACCGTGCGCGCCGGCGGGCGCGTCCCCCACCCCGAACCCCGCGCCGACTCCGCGCCGCCCGCCGCCCGCTCGCTTTTGTTCTCGGCCCGAGCTGCCCCGCGCGGTCTAGCCAATGTCCACTTGACTTCTCCCCCGCCCCGGACGCGACCCCGGCCCGGCCACGCCAGCCTTGTCCACGGACGCCCGCTGGGGAGTGGGGACAAAGGCGCCCCAGGCCTGCGGACCCGCTGCCCGGGCCCTCGCGCTGGCCACCTTGCCGGTCCCTGCCGGGCCTGCCAGTGGGCAGTGTGACCCACCGCGGGCACGCCGTCAGCGAGTCGTGGGGGGGGGATGCTTCTGGCATCTGCCTGGGGGAATCTCTGGGTGGGAGTCTCCCGACAAGGACCGACACTGACAGGTCAACTGCTATCAATCCTGGCAGCGTTTTGGAGAACGTTGTGAAGCGAGAGTCTGGCTCTGGTGGCTTCTGCATACAGTTCATTAGATCCAGAACAACGTGGTTACCCTTGTTACCCCTGAACCCCTTCGTGGGCAACTATCAAGGACATTTTGGGAGTGAGAATCTTCCTAACAGCTTCCTTTGTTGGGTGGGGGGTAAATAAAATAATTCGAGGAGTCCTTTCTGAACCAGCCTGATGCTTGAACGCTGCTTGCTTCCTCCAACATCTGAAGGCCCACCCGGTGTCATTCCTAAGTGTAGCTGACTCTCTGTAGCCTTCATGTTGTCACAAAGACTGTTGTGGTCTGTAGACCATGCTCTTCTAGGCGACCATGTCCTCTCTTCCTTTGATAGAAGATAGCTTGTGTCTCCCTCCTTGTGCTTGGGAGTTGGGTATGTGTTGACCTGGCTGTATGTTTCTGCGTCCAGGGCTTTAAAGTCTTCATACTTCCTGTGGATTGTTCGCTTTGTCAACAGTGCTTTGGCATTACTGTACTTTCCTAATGCATTTTCTTGTATTTGCATCTAGACTTCTCCCTTCCTAAAGAGTATTTACCCTTCTACACTTGGGCCACAGGTCACCTTGTCCTCTCTCCTTACCTTCTCACCCTGGTTGTGATAGGCTGTTTATGTCTTTCATTTCTAGACCCCGCATATACAGCTGTCATAGCACACCAGGTGTTTGAACCTGTAGACCAACTCCTGTGTCCTCTTAGATCGAAACCATATTCCTCTGATTACTTGCCAAGGCCCAAATAGATTTCTTTCTGAGGGGCACAGGGTAGTTGTAGCAGAGAGGAGAGCACTGGGAGGTGAAAGACTGTTACTTCGGAAGTCAGGAGACTAAGATGAGCAGGGACTGACCTGTTCATAGTCTGGGTTTAGATAGAGTATTCTGGTGGCTATTGTGGAGGTGGGTTTGAGGCTAGAGGGGTTCTCATGAGGAGAGCAAAGACAAGGGTTGAGGAGGAGGTTGGATGGCAGGTGGATAGGAAAAAATAAGTCAAAAATGATTCCCTGGCTTCTGGCCAAAGCAACAGGATGATTAGTTTTGACGAAGAAATCCACGAAGAATGAGCGAATCTGGAAGTGACATTATGAATGGTTTGAATATGTTGGGGTGTTCATGGAATTTGAGAGATATTTAGTAGGCTTCTTAGGCAGAATGTAGAGATTTGAGTGATATTAATAAACAGGTAGTAATAGAAGCCATGACAAGGATGCCCAGGAGGCTGTAGAATAGGAAAAGTAGCACTTGAGTTTGGAGCCAGGATACCCTTAACATTGAAGGGTCAGGTAGACGTTAGAGAAGCCAAGGAGATAAAGAATTTTCAGAAGGAAGGAAATTTCTAGGTAGATGCCACAGCGAGGACAAGTAAGATGTCAAAGGACTATATCCATTGAAGATGGTATTGAGAAATCACTGGTGATCTTGCTGGGAATATTTGGTGAATGGCAGCAGGAAGTCTAGAGGGCAGTGGCTTGAGAGGTGAGTGGGAGGAGAAGATGTGGAGCCAGAAATATAAACAACTTATTCCCAACAGTGGAAAAGAGTATCTGGAAAGCATGAAGGTAAAATTGCTCCATAGTGATTGTGATGGTTCAGTTGGTTTTAAGATAGCAGAGATTTGAGTTTGCAATGAGGAGAAACTGCCAACAAGGTGCTGGAAGAAAAGGCTACAAAGGGAGATAATTGATGGAGCTTGGATATTTGGAGAAAGTGGAAATTTCTCCCAGACTAGGCTTTGGTTTTGTGTCTTCAGCTGAGCCTGGCCAGACTGCTCTTCACATATCAATTGCTTGACTCTCCTGCCTTTACCAAGTTGGACTTAATAACACAGTCACTTGGGATCTCCTCTTGGGTGCCCTGTGGCTGATCGTCAGGAATCTCCTAATGTGCCTGGCTCAGAGCCCATCTGTCTCTGCAGCCAGGCTGAAGCAGCCCACCTTGTCAACACATTGCTGGTGGGATGAAGCATTGCTCTGTGGCTTGCACTGTAGATAGAGCTTTCAGAGTGGTTTCTCTGCTTTATGCAAGGACTGATGCGGTGGCTATTACAGAACAGCGCTCTATTTAAATATTTATTAGATAAGGGGTAACCCTTTAGAAATATCATTAAGATCATTAAAAGAGCTTGATGTGTTTTGTTTTTCTCAGTGTGGTCCTAAGAACTAGTCTGCTTACTATATCAATGTAGAACACATTAATTTTATTTCTGTAACTTGGAAGGATATCCTTTCAATTTTTTTTTAATTTGGTGATATCAACCTCTTTTGACCCCTTTTGATTCATCATTCTCAAATCTCTGTGAGCTAATCAAGGAGCCTATCTTTGGCTCCTTGATCTATTTTTTTCTAATCTTCACTCTTACACATCCACATGTTTTCTTGACCAGGTACTGTTTTCACCTCCTTTCATATCTTGACTGGGTATCTGAATAAAACTAATAGTGCTTTCAAGTCCTGCCTCCAAATTCACCTATTCTGTGCTGTTTAAATTTCCTAAAATGTATTCCTTTGGTGCAAATTATGAATAAGATAATACATTAAAGTACTTAGAATGGTGCCTGGCACATAGCAAGCACTCATTAAATGTTAGTTGATGTAATCTTTGTTGTTATTAATATTGTAAGGTGAAAAATATTGCAAAAAGAGAGCCAGGAAGAGCTGGTATCAGTCACTTACATTTATAACCAGCATGTTAGAAGAGTTTCCTGGATCTCCCATGAGTCCATTTCTACTACTCTTGCCACTAAAGATATCTCAGATATCTCAAAGCCAATCCTAGGCCAGCTGGTCTCACACTCCTTGAAAGAGAATCGACTATCAGAGACTGGCATCCTCTTGAAAGTCAAAGAAAATAACTACTAATATACTACTTATGGTGAGAGACAACTCCCATATCAGAGTGAGTATTAGTGGCAGCTCTAGGGTTGGCAAAAGGCACCTACATCCCCATAAAGTGTGGAGAGCTCAAAAGTGGGTCCAGGGTTCAATCCCCAGTACCCCCCCCCCAAAAAAAAGTGGGTGTCAGGTAACATTACAGGGATAGGTAAGTGACTATATTTGCAAAGTGACTATATTTGCAGCTATACCAAATAAAAATAGAGATCACCCCAGTCCTAACCCCTTTTTATATCCATTTGATGACTTCTTAGCCAGTCTCCTTGGTTGGGGTCAGGGATTGTATAATTTCATGGGTTTCAGGTTCTGTCTTGGTTACTTTCCTTTGCTGCAAATTATGAATAAGATAATATATATAAAGTACTTAGAATGGTGCCTGGCACATAGCAAGCACTCATTAAATGTGTGGGATAAAATACCCAACACCCAAAATTAGGTAAGGAAAGATTTGTTTAGCTCACAGTTTGTGGGAGTTTCAGTCCATACTCGGCTGGCTCCAAGGCAGAGTCGCACATGGCAGAGGGCAGCAGTTTGTAGTGGTGGGGAAAGCAGCAAAACAACAAAAGGGAGCCAAAAGGGAAGAGCAGCAGTAGAGAGCAAGCCTCTTTCCTTCCCTTATATAGTATTCAGGCTGTCTGCTCCAGGGCGGGTGTAATGCTCATACCCATAATCCCAGCAGAGCTCATACCTAAAATCCCAGTATTATATCTTGAATTATTCACAAACCCTAGAAGGCCACCCCATGACTACATGAGGCTTTGGGGGACATCTAAACATAAACCATAACAGGTTCCCTGTTGGCAGTTTGTGCTGGATGGAAGCTGAGTAAGCCCCACTCCAGGGTTCATATGTACCTGGATACTAGAGGTTTGGGTAGCTCAAGTGAGGGCAGAACCAAGCCTTAGTACCTTTGCAAAAACCTCTTAAGTCTAGGTTCTATTTCTCACCCTAAGCATACATACTTGTTGCCTCAATACTTCTATTCCTATTCAATGACTCTGCAGGAAAAGGGGCTGGTTATGCTTAGGCAGGCATCAAAATATGGAGGATGGTAGCCTGAGAAGGGTCCTTTCTGATTTGGTTAAGGATTTTTATCATGCCAACCAATTGGACTTGGAGCTCCCAGTGCCCTGAATTTGTATGGCAAGCATGTGGATTAAGCAGGCTGAGTAGAAGACAAGATTAATAGTGGCAGCATCTTGACCCTAGGAAAGCCAGTTCAGAGTACGGAGTCCCATGGATACAGTCACATAGAACAGAATGAAGATGATCTT
Organism: Octodon degus; assembly: GCF_000260255.1. Lineage (NCBI taxonomy): Eukaryota > Metazoa > Chordata > Mammalia > Rodentia > Octodontidae > Octodon > Octodon degus. Next base: position 21,448,927 of record NW_004524578.1, read on the forward strand.
ATGCAGGACTTTCTAATATTTTGGGTACATGGCCCAGGATGCTAGGACAAACATTGAGATTAACAAGATGGGCTAAAAACCCAACTGGGTAGCAGAACATGAATCAATCAGGGGAGATGCTCTGGTGTGCAATGTCCACCTAGCTTCAGATGCGTATAGACTGGTCAGCTTCCAGAGTGGTGGAAGCAGGCTTTGAGTGCATTGTCCCCCCAGGGTTGTTTTCTGCAGAGTTGACTCATTTGGATAGGCTTTCCAGCAGTTGTCTAGGTGAGTATTCTTGATCTGAGCATGATGGTTCCATGGCTGGATCTCAGAAACCTTCATTGCTGTGGGAATGATCAAAGTAATTACATAGGGGCCCTTCTAGGTGGGCTGCAGGGGCTCTTTTCTCTAATCCTTTAACTACACTAGGTCCCCAAGGTTGAAAGTATGTGTGGTGGTCCCTGTGGGAGGCTAGCTTTTTAGCTGTATTCTCATGTATTTGAGAAAAGGTTTTTCCTAACTCTGTAAGTTGTTCCTGTAGAGTTATATTACCTAGCTCACATAGGTCTTGGTGGAGAGAGGGGTCTGGAGGCCTCCCATACAAAACGCCAAAGGGTATACCCTCTGGGTTCTGGTGAACTTTGGATCTTGAGGAGGGCCATGGAAAGCAAATCCACTCATGGCACCTGAGTTTCTTGGTGATAACTAGTTAATATAAACCTTAAAGTCCTATATATTCTTCCAACTTTTACAGGGCTTTGTGGCCTATATGCGTGCTGTATGTAAGTTCCACCTGACTTTTAATTCTTTAGTCAGCTTCTGGTTTATTTCTGCCAAAAATGCAGGCCCGTTATTGCTGCCTATGGTTAGAGGCAGCCCATATCTAGGGGTTGATTCTCTCAGTAATACTCTATAGATTTCAGTGGCCTTTTCTGTTTTAGTTGGAAATGCTTCCAGCCACCCAGAATAAGTACAGACAAGTACCAGGAGATATTTGTAGGCTTTACATTGCTTGAGTTCTGTAAAATCGATTTGTAGCCTTCAAAAGGGGAAAGTCCAGCATGTTGGATACTAGGAGGCAGGGGTTTAGGTCCAGATAGGGATTCTGTGCTTGCACAGATTTGACATCTATGAAGAAGCTAATTTGTAGCAGTTTTTCCTCTACGGGTGATATCATAGTAGCATTTTACCCAGGTCTAGGCTAGATTTTGAAGAGCTGACATTCAGTTGTCTGACAAAGGGCCCTTGTGGACCCCTTCTTACTGTGATCACTTGTTTTTTTTCCTTGGAGTAGCAGAGGGGCTCACTGCACAGACTGAGGTCAGTTTTAGGGGATATTTCATGGTAGCCTTCCGAGTTTTATTTCATATTGTTCACTCCCCAGGTGGAGCCCTTGGCTACCATTTTTGTAGCCACATTGGCCTTCGTGAATTCCAAGAGTGTCAGTACCCTTTTTCTTTACAATGAACAACAAGGGCCTGAGTTCAATCCCTGGTTCTGGAAAAAAAAAAATCTTTACAATGAACAACAGCAACTCTCTTTTGTTTCCAAATTTCAGTCAGAAGCTAGGAAATTTTTATCTTTATTTTTAATTTGTTTTTCTTCTACTGTGAGGGGTGCACACTCCTTGAATAATAGCCTGTGGATGTGGACAGTAGTGAAAGTATAGGGTGAGACTGTATAGATATTTCCTTTTTTTCCTTCACCCAGTTGAGAGCTTATGTTAGAGCCCATAGCTCAGCCAATTTTGGGGAAGAGACCCAGCCAGGAGCACCTCTTCTGTGGTGATTACTGTACAGCTAGCCTGGCATTTTCCATTTTTGACTGAAGTACTTCTACCCATAAACAGTGTATACTCAGCATCAGACAAGTGTTCCATCTTCAGATATGGCTAGCTAGCAAAAAGTTCATCAGTCTAAGTGAGCCTGTCATCATCAGGGGGCCAAACTCAGTGGGAAAGAAGGTAGCTGGGTCAAGAGGGTTTGATCATTGGAAAGGTGAGTCAGTGATTTTCAAATAGCAATCCTTAATATTGAGTAACATGACTATTTGAAAGCCAGTGGTATCCTCAATTATTTAATAACTCTGGAACTGCATATAGGACTTAGACCATCATATTTTTGTCCCAGAGTTAATTTGTCGGATTCTTTGATTAGGAAGGCAGTTGCCACTTGTTCCTTCAAGCAGGAAGGCCAGCTCTTGGCCAGAGTCCAGACTTTTTGAGAAGTACGAAATTGGGTCTTTCCCAAGGACTTATCTTCAGTGTGTCAGAACCCACAGTGCTGCATGCCACCCTCCATTCATCAACAAATAAGCTAAGGTATCTAGTCACATTAGGAGTTCCATTAGGAATGCCTAGCAATGTTTTATGGTCTGGAAGGATTTAGTCTGTTCTAAGGTCCAGTTTAATAGCTCATTCTCATTTTCTTTCCTGTCAGCATATCATAGAGAGGTTTAGCCTTTTTAGCAAATCCTGGTATCCAAATTCAGCAGAAACACACAGCACCCAGGAATTCTGTAAGTTGCTTTTTATTTGCAGGCCTTGAAATGGAACAAATGACATCTTTTCTCTGGGGGCCCAGGTGCCCAAGTCCTGTTTGTAACTCAAATCCCAAATAATATACTTTTTATTTATATACTTGGGTCTTATTTAAGGTGACTTTAGAGCCTGTGGCCAATGGGTGGCAGAAAAAAGCCTTTATCCCTTCCAGCAATCTGTCTTGCTCGAACTACAGATTAGTATGTCACCAACATACTGTATGAGAGTACAGTTAAAGCCTGCATGTAGAAACTAGGCCAAGTCAGCATCCAGTGCTTCCTCAAAAAGTGTGGAGGAGTTCTTGAAACCTTGTGGTAAATGAATCTGGGTAAGTTGGCCTTTTCTTTCTTCTCTGGATCCTCCCATTCCAAGGCATATATGGGCTGGTTGACAGGTGTAACTCATAAGAAGAAAGCATCCTTCAACTCCAGACAAGTAAACCTGGCAACATCAGGAGAAGTAGCCCCAGGAGAGTGTAAGGGTTGGGGACTGTCAAGTGCAGAGTTGTGGTAGTTGAGTTAATGGCACAGAGGTCCTACACTGGCTAGTAGTCCCCATTTGGCTTCATCACTGGGAGGAGAATAGTGTCCCAAGGTGATTAGCAGTCTACCAGGACTCCAAACTCATTCATGTGGAAGATGTGGGATTAGATACCAAGTTGGGCTTCTCTTGACATAGGGTATTATTGAACAGCAGCAGGGATTGCAGTGGGACAGAGATCAGTCACCAAAGGGGCATGACTGCAAGCTCCAGAGGTGAGTCTTCTGCCCATACTTCTAAAAATAAGTCTCTCTAAACTTAAGAGTAATGATTGTCAAGCATCTCAGGCTGATGTAGATGCCATTCTTCTATTCAGGGTATAGTTAAAGTTAATATCAAATCTGGAACATTGGACACAAGGGTGAGGGAAGCTGGTTGGTTTGGAGTGAAAGAAATAAAATGGTTGCTCCCAACTTGAAGAGGGGGTCATGTGCCAGGAGAGGAGTAAGGCACTCAGGCATGTATAAGAATTTATGTTTGATAAAGTGTCACCAATCTCACAGGACCTTCTCTGACAGAAGTTCTTTTCAGAGGGAGTTCTCCTGGCACTGATAGCTTGGATTTGCCAGGAGATCAAAGGAGTAACAGGCTGATTACAACTGAATGTTCAGCTCCATTGTCCACCATAAAAGTCGTAAGATTTACCCCCAATCTTGGCAATGACTCTGGGTTCCTGGTGGCCAGTGTAATGGAGTCTGGCTTGTCATATTTATTGTCATCAAAAAGAGAGAAAAGAGGCTCAGTATGGTAGCCTCAGACAATCAAGTTTCTCTTTCCCATATACGGAGGAGGCATTTATCTTTCTTTACTTTTTTTTTTTTTTTTTTTTTTTGCAGAACCAGGGATTGAACTCAGACCCTCCTTGTACTTGCCAGGGAAGCACTTATCCTACTTAGCCATCTCCCGGCTCCTTAAAATTATTTCTATTTTTTTTTTTTTGGAACCGGGGATTGAATCAGGTCCTTGTGCTTGCCAGGGAAGCGCTTATTCCACTGAGCCATCTCCCTGGCCCTTATCTTACTAGTGTCCAAACTGTCTGCAGCAAGCACATTGGTCAACTGCCACCAGTTGTAGGTTGTGAAGCTTGTGGGGTCCTGTTATAGTCTGGGTTTTTTCAAGGGGAAATAATACAGTACAAATACTTAATTATAAGATGATTTTATAATAATCACCCAAAGAGTCACAGATGAAAAGAGTGCAGGAAATCTGTCCGCATGATCAAGACCAAACAATCCAGCCTGGGTCTCAGGCCTGGGTGATGTCCTGCATGAGTCCAACTGAAGACCTAAAGCCCATCCCAGTGTCCCCTACAAGTCCAGCTGGAGCCAAGGGCCCATGACAATGTCTCATGCAGGCCTGTTTTAAGGATCTGTGCCGAGAAGGCCCAAAGGTCCATGGTGGAAGCTAGAAGGTCTGTGCCGGCAGGATAAAGGATCTGTGCTAGCAGTCTGAGGGATCTTTACTGGAGCCAGAAAGTGACACTAAAAGTAAGAACCAAAGCTCCCGAAAAAAGGATCATAGCCATCCTCAGCAACAGTGAGGTCCTAAGATCCTCTGATGATGAAAACTGTTGAGCTCCTATCAGGAATGCCAATGTGACAAACTTCTCCAGGAAACTGAGCAGTGCATCATTATTCCTCTGGAGCCAGGAATTGATGTTCAAAACAAGGACCAGGGCTCCCCCATAATGAACCATAGCCATTCCCAGTGACATCCAGGTCCCAAGCTCCTTCAATGATGAGAACAGCAGAGTTTATCAGGAAAGTCAGGGACCAGGGAGATGGCTCAGTAGAATAAGCACTTCCTTGGCAAGCGCAAGGGCCTGAGTTCAATCCCCAGTTCTAGGAAAAAAAAAAAAAAAAAGCATGACAAGGTCCTCCAAGAGATCCAATAGCAGCTCCAGGAAAACCAACAGCTCCAAACAACTTCTAAGCTGCTTCCTTTTTAGTTCTACCTCTTATGCTACTGGCAACAATCCTTAGGTGGGCCTCCCACACCCAGCACCTTGCTGCTTCAGTTCATCTAGGTGCTACAGGTTGATCACTAGTTGTTATTCTACCACAGGGCCCCTTTTTTCGGTTGCCACAGTGGGGTTGGCCTTGAAATATCAGGAACAGGCTTTCCTAACATTGCAGCCAGGAGAACAGCTTTCTGCTGGCTTCTGTGATTTGTCTCACTTTTTTCAAAAAATTTCTTTTTCTTGGTTCACAAAACCTTGTGGGTGATCTGAAGTAATTGGGTGGCATTCATACCAACAAGCCATTGACCTTTGGAATCTTCTTTTGAATGTCAAAGGCTGACTGGGCAATGAAGGCAGCACTGACCATCTGTTTGTTTTCAGGAATCGCCAAGTTGAAGGGTATACAGACCTGATAGGTTTCATAGAGTCTCTCATAAATTTTGGCTGGACTTTCATTGAAGACTTCTGTAATCTTAGACGTTTATTGTCTTGTCATCTCCTTTCTTGAGCCCTGTGAGAAGAGCTGTGCGGTATTAGTCCAGAGCCTCAGGGCCTTCTGCAATATTACTGTCTCCCAGTTTGGACGAACTCAGGGGAGGACTGTGTTCATCCAAGTATCAGGATCAACCACAGTGGTTGAATGCATCTAGAATGCAGCAGCATTCCTCAGTATTAAATAGGGTCAAAAGGAGCTGCTGACAGTCATCCCATGTTGGCAGAGGAGCCCGGAAAATGAATGCAAGGAGGTTAGTCATTGCAAGAGACTTCTCCGAGTAGAATGGTTTATGGTGTTTCTGATTTAGGAGGTCAGTGGAACTAAATGGCTGATAATACATCTAGGGTGCTTGGTAGGGTGCAACTCCTAGGATTCCAGGGTAGATATGAAATAGTATCTCTAGATGAACTGGAGTCTCAAACTGAGTGGCAGAGCAAAGGTGATGGCTGATGGAGCTGTCAGTGTTTCTGTCCATGCTGACAGCATCTGATGAGCAATCAGTATGGGTTGGGGGTGGTGCTGAGGTGCTTGCTGGCAGTGAAGCTGTGCAGTCTGGGATAGGAGGCTGCAGTTGATGTAGACTTCTGGACAATGGGAGAAATTCTGGAGCAGGATCTTGGGTAGGCTGCACCAGTCCAGGGGAATTGGGAATAACTGATGGACCCAGGGTTCTAGTAGAGGGCACAGCTGGAATAGGCAAAAACTGTTGTGAGTTCTGGGTCATTCTTGTTGGTGGTGACAGCAGTAGTACTGTGGAACCTGGGAGGACTGGGGGTGGCAGCGATAGCCCTGGCTGCGATGGCAGTGGCAGCACTGACTGCAGTGGTAGTGGCTATGACAGCTGCAGCAGCACAGAATCTGCAAGGGACACTCTCCTCCAGCAGCTGTACTGGCAGCGTTTGGATCAGTGGTGGGGGTGCCAAGGCCAGCTGGGCACCTTGGAGCCTGTGAATTTAGGCAGGATACAATTCAGACTTGGGCCCTTCAGGTAGGACAGGACAAAGTTTCTCCCATTTTGGACAGTCCTGAGAGAGTCTCAGACAGTCTTGAGAATTTGTTTTGATGAGCAGGATGGTCTTTTTATCATGTAGAGCACAGGCATAGAGCCATGGTGGTAGGCTTTGACACGAGCCAAGAATCCATATAGGTGAACTGGTCAGGGACACTAATCATGGGGTGTCTTACACCATCCCAGAAGTGTTCTGTTATCAGGCTTGTCCAGGCATGTCCACTTGGTTTTTAGGCCTTTACTTAAATTTTAATTCCCCTTCACTAGTATTGTGTAGATGCTAATTAATATGTGTCAGTATGAGTGTACATGTTGCTGAAGGTAGCATTAGGTCAACATTCATTTATTGAACAAGCATGGTTGAGTGCTGCTCTGTTCCAATCATTGTTCCAGGTCTGGGATCAATGGAGAACAAGGAGAATGGTGAAGAAATGGTGAGGTTGTATTGCAGGATTTTTGGAAGGCTGCGATATGTCTTTAAAGGTGGAAGGTAGAGATCAAGGGAGTCATGGAATGAAGGCTGTGGGGACCATCATGCTTTGCTAGTTCTAGTCTTAAGCATTCAAAGTCTGAATAGCTTTTGTTTTCACCCTCTTGGAGCCCAATCCACCATGTAAAGAATTACAGATACCTTGCAGACATGAAAAGGGAGTAGGGTACATAGAGGAATACAGGTCCTGGAGCATGAAATGCTAGAAGGGACAGTGACAGGGTAGCGGGAGAGAGGCTCCATCAGTCCCTGGAAACTTCAGTTCCCCTAGTTGAGGTACCTGATGTGTGAATGAAGCCATATTGGATTGTTTTACTCCAGGGAAGCAATTGTGAGGATGCAGTGTGATACAGGGGCAAGCTACCCCCCGCTGACCCTTCCTCAAATCACAGAATCATGAGCTAGGCCACAGTGGCAGTTGATTTACAGCACAAAATTCTAGGGTGATTTATAATATAGCAAAATATAACAAAAAAACAGAATTTAGTACCAGATACAGCTGAAGAGAACCAGTGACCTGAAAATTGGATTAGAACGTAAACAATTCTGACTGAGGCCTAGAGAAATAAAAGAAAGGATGAAACAAATGCAGAAAAGAACAGTATAGTCGTACTAACCTCCTGGATAATGTTTATGAGATTTCTTTTTTCTATCAGATATGATAAGAATAACCTAATATGAGTCATTCTTTCTGAGAAGAGGGACTGTGGTAGAAGCAACATTTAAAGCAATGCTAGCCAAAGATTTTTCCAAAACTGGTGGAAGATATTATATTGCTATGAGTTGGGTGTTTATATCCCCAAAATTCATATGTTGGGGACATAATCCTTATGGGGATAGTGTAAAATGCCTGTCTACCTAAAATTCTAAACCAAGCAAACTATTTTTTCAAATAAAAGAGAAATAACGGGCCAGGGAGATGGCTTAGTAGAATAAGAGCTTGCCTGGCAAGCGCAAAGGTCTGAGTTCAAATCCCTGGTTCTGCAAATAAATAAATAACTAAATAACTAACTAACTAAATAAATAAATAAAAGAGAAATAAAGACAGTTTTTAGAAAAATATAAGTCTAGATAACTCACCAACAGCAGAAAGAAGAAATTTGCAAAATACTGATGAGAGCTGGTCAGAAAAAAAGAAAATGTTATTTTTTTAAAAAAATCTTATTTATTTATTTATTTATGAAAACAATAAGAACAAAGTTGTATAAATTAGGCAGTGATTACTTACTTGGATTGCATGTGGAGAAGCGAAAATTCACAGGACGTACACAGTGTGCACATATATTAAGATGTCACATAGCTCCCTGAACATGCAGTTGTAATGTTTCACAAAGAATGAGATGGGTAAGTGGAACAAAAAGGTCTAACTTCCTTGGTTAATATAGAAATGGAAAAAAATACTACATGTTTTATTTTAATAAGTTAAACAGATATAATTTCTCAGATAGTCATGAAATGAAGACTATATAAATGGTCAACTAATGGAGATAAAAAATAATAAAATACATAACCCAAAATTGCAAAGAAGAGGAGAAAAAAGAACATAAAATAGTGAACTAAATATAAAATGGTAGGACCAGGGAGATAGCTCAACAATCTAAGCACCTGCCTGGCGAGCGCAGGGACCCAGGTTTGATCCCCTGCACTGCATGCGGTGCCAGCCCTGTGCTGAGCCAGCCACTGAGACTGGTCATGGTGGCACACGCTAGTGATCGCAGAGCTGGTGAGGCTGAAATGGGAGGATCACTATAAAGTCTGACCTGCATAGTGAGACCCTGTACCAAATAGATAAAATTAAAAACATAAAAAAGGTAACATGAGTGATTTAAGTTAAAATGTATCTGATTTTATTAAAAATAAAAGTAACAACACTCCAATTACAATTTAAAAACTATCAGACTGAATTATAAAGACACATTTGTGTAGTTTACAAGGAATATATCTTGAGTATGGATATGAAAGAATGATAAGCAAAATGATAGGAAGAGAAGGAAATTTGCAAACACAAAGTAGCTCCACTAATATCTGATAAACTTTGGGCACAAAACATTACTACTGGTAACACTAGTGGCTCTCAACCAGAAGCAATTTTGCCCCCCAGTGGACATTTGATGATGTCTCCGATATTTTTGACTGTCTTAGCTGGAGGTGAGGATGCCACTTGCTACCTTCTAGTGGTTACAGGACAAGAATGGTGTGAAACATCCTATAGCACACTGAACAACACCTCCCACCTAACACAGAATTATACTACTCAAAACCCAATAGTACACTGTTGAGAAATGCCAGTACAAAGAGACATTCGATAACATGAAAGGGTCAGTTCACTAGAGAGAAATTTCTTAATTTGTATACACTAATAACATAGCTTCAAAGTATATAAAGCAAAATTATGAATAAAAAATATACTAGACAAGTGCATTATGGGGGAGCTAATTTCAATGTAATTCTCTAGGAACTGGCAGAACAATTGTACAAAAAAGATAACAACATAAGCAATGAGTAACTACTATGAAGACAACAATATACAATGTATTAATTATTGTAACTGTCCTACTAACCTGTTTTGAAACTGTCTCATTGTTTTGTTTCTCAGTAAAATTAAAATTAAAAAAGAACATAAGCAGTAGGTATAATCCTATGAATATATTTAGAACATATATAGACTACACATTATATATATGACATATATCATATATATATGATTTATCAAAACTGACCATATGCTTGGCTACAGGTTAAGTCTCACTGGCTTCTCTAGGATTAAAATTATGCATGCCATATCCTCTGTCCACAGAGAAATTAAGCTAGAAGTCAATATCAAATGAAAAACTAGGAAATTCCCAAATGCTTGACAATTAATATTTTTATTCCTAATTTAACATATAATAAAATTTTAAATATGTTTTTCAAGAAATATCACAAATTTATGAGCAACTCTTGGTTTCCATATAACTTAATCTATTGGCAGATTAGGTTCTTAGCTTCAATAAAAAAGTATGCCTTGTGGTTTTTCAGTGCCTCTGTTGGTGTTCCTTCAGGTAACTCTTACTCCTATTTATTCTCTTGCTTTAGAAAGGAGGTTTCTAAATTTCTGTGTTGTCATACTGTTCTTCAGTATTAGAAAAAATCATTTGAACCATATCTTTGGTAATGACATCTTCCTCTGGAATGGGTACTGTGGAACTGATTCCTGAATCTCAGATAAGACTTTCTAGCATAGAGCCATCATTTCTGGGCAAAGAGATGCTTCTTTGTTTGAATAATTGTTCTTCCTTTTTTGTTCTTGAAGCTATTCCTTCTCTATTTCTGTACATTTGTTGAGGATTTAGGATTTAACTCATTCCATAGTTATCTTTTTGTTTGTTTGTTTATTTATTTATTTAGTGTGTGTGGCCAGCTCAGCCCACCAGGGGGCGGGGCTGGCTGGCATGTGGTGCTGGGGATTGAACCGCAGTCCCTGTGCTTTGCTAAGCTTGTTGTAAGTAGGTGCTTTAGACCACTGAGCCATCTCACCAGCCCCTCCATACTTATCTTTTCCTAGACTCACCATGGAATCCACTTCTAGAGCCCAGTCTGGCAGGCCAGGGGAAGGAGTGACCTCTTGTCCTGCCGCAGCATGGCTGTACTGCTAACCTAGCTTGTAACCCAAAATGGTGGCCATCTTTTTAACTGCATGATATTGGAAATACAATGTATCTAAATTTATGAGATGAAGCTAAAGATGTATATTCTTAAATGAATGTATTAGGGGAAAAATCTATGTACATATCTCATGAAGTTAGAAACAACAGAAAATCAAACACAAAAATGGGAAGGAAGGAAATAAGTAGAAATTAATAAACTATAAAAATATAAAGAGGCTCAACGTAGGTAAAAGCTTAATTAACATTTGTCTTATTTACTCTTTCTATTGTGGAGACAAACATATACAACTCCCATAAGTTAAAGGAGGAAAGGTTTATTTCACTTTCTAATTTGTAAAGGTTTCAGTCCATAATTGGCTAGCTCCAAGTAAGGGTGGTGTGCGAGAGGGCCATCACAGACAAGAAACAGTTGATGGCATGAGATGCAGAAGGCAAGGAAGCGGCAGCGGCAGCAGCCACCTGCTTTCTTTCTCTCCTTTTATGTTCCAACCAGCTTACAAGCCTATTGATTTGGTGCCACCCATATCCAGGGTGGGGTTTCCATTATCCATACCCTTAATCCCAGTATCACACTTTTAATCCACATTCATATACCCTAATCTAGCTGCTTTTGAAATTCTCCTTCCATGACCATATGCGGATTTGGGGGGCACATTTAGATACAAGCCATAACATTCCATCCCTAACTCCCAAAAGACTCCTGGACATCTCTTTATAGATATGGCTTTTAGTTCTCCTAAAAGAGTTGCTAGAGTCCTAAAAGTTTCAGCATTGCTAAATAGTCCAAGTCCAAAATCTCTGAAATTTAAGGCAAACTCTTAGCTATGAGCCTTTGTACAAATGGAAGCAACTTCTAAAATACAATGGCACAAGGTACAAATAGGTGAATAAAAAGGAATAAGAACAAAGCAAGTCCAAAATCCAGCAGCACAAACATTACATTCCGTATATCCATGTATCCATGTCTAGCATTTAAGACAGTCTGTGGCCAGATGTAATCTCCAAAGGGCTGGGTGGTTCTACCCCTATAGCATTGTTGGTTGTCGTAGCTCTCACAGATTTACTTACTCTGCATTTTTCCTCAGACAATCCATGTCCTTAGCTTCTCTAAACTTCTGGGATCACCACAGTGCTTTTGACTTCATACTCGCAGCTTTACACACTTCCCTCTCAGGAGCCCACTGCCGGGCCCCCTAGGTCTTCTTCTGAAATCTGGGTGGAAGACTCTGATCCCACAGTTCTAAATCACCTAAAATGAGTACCAGGTGGATAATGCCAAAGGCTTCCTTGGTTGTAGGGGTGAAGTGCCTAGATTGTTGAGCAATTTGAAGTAAGTTCTGAGTAACAACTTCCCTAGGCTGCTCCTATTCTGGAACATGGTGCTCTGGAGTCTCTTCTAAAAGCAAAATTTTTCACCTTTGCAATTTTGAGGCTGAAAATCCTGGAGTCCTGCTGGTTCTTGGAATGTCCTTACACCATCTTTTCTATTGCCTTGTTCCTTCTCTGCAACCAAGTTCTCATAAATCTGGCTAAAAGCACTCATCAATAGCCATGCCACTACCTTGATATTACGTTGCCTTGATACTTCTTTTGCAAGAGTAATTACTCTCCTACTGTGAATCTCAGCTTAGGAAAAATCTCTGAACATGACCAAAATGTAGTTAAGTTTTCCATCAAAGCATAACACACTTAGTCTGCACTTCCAACAGCTAATGGAATCCTTCCCACAAAAAACCTCCTGATTCTAGTCTTTACTGGTAGCATTTCTGTCAGCATTCTGGTTTTCTGAGCTCTGACTGGAATCTCCCATTAAGTTTGACTTAACTGCATTTTGAGGATGGTTCTTCAGATGACATCCTAACCTTCCCAAACTTCCCACAATCCAGTTCCAAAGGCTTCTCAACCACATAGCTAGGTAGTATCACAGCAGTGAGTCTACTTCTCTGGTTCCAAAATCTGTGTTAGTTACTTTTCTGTTGCTGAGACAAAATATCCAGTACCCACAAGTTAGAAGAGGAATGGTTTATCTCAGCTCATTGTTTGTAGAAATTTCGGTCCATAATCAGCTGGCTCCAAGTCTGGGTGATGTGGAAGAAGATCATCAGAGAGGAGGAATAAGTTCATAGACTGACAAGCAGAGTACAGGGAAGCCCCAGTAGTGGCCACCTGCTTTCTTTCTCTCCTTTTAATTTTCATCCAGGTTACAAGACTATTGATTGGGCTTTCATTATCTACACCCTTAATCCCAATATCCCTTAGTCTACATTCACATACTCTAATCCAGCTACTTTTGAACCTCCCTACCTATGACCACATGAAGCTTTGGGGGACAGCTAGATACAAGGTGTAAAAACATTTGAAATCAATGCTGTCGCATTATTATCTGAAAAGAGAAAATTCATATCCTCTCAAGAGATGCTGGGCAACTCTTTGGTTACTTTTAACATACACCAAAAAAATCCTTGTAAACAAGGAATAGAAAGTAGTACCTTTAAAAAGGGTCTCTAGGAAAAGCACACTATACTTAATGGCAAAGTACTGCAACATTTCCCCACAACTGTGAACAAGACAGGGACACCAACTATCTTTTTTTTTTTTTTTTAGGACTATACTAGAGTCCTTCTTTAGCCTGTATACTAATGATATAAAAAGGATAGAATTCATAAATAATAAATGGACTTTTTTTGTTGGTAACATAATTGTGTATATAGTAAGTTTTTATCTTTAGGTATGATATTATAATTAACAAATGTATTCAGCAAGGTTATTGGTCAAAATATCAACATAGAAAAGTCAACTATAATTCTAGGTAACAGCAATAAACAAAAAGAAAATGAAATTTTATCAATGTTATTATTTGAAGAAAAGAAAAGAACTACCTGGGGAAAGTGTAATAAAAGATTATAAGAACTTTACACAAGGAACTATAAGTACTGATTAGACAAAGATGACCTGAATATAGGAGATATATGCCATTTACATAGCTTGGAAGACACAATATTTTATTTATTATTTCTTAATGAAAACATTTCCTCACCAACTTCACTTTCTGTTTTGAGACAAGAGTATCACTATGTAATGTAGGCTGGCCTCAAACTCACAGCTATTCTCCTGCTTCAGCCTCCTGAGTGCTGGGCTTACAGTCAGAAAGCACCATGCCCAGCTTACTTTAAATATAATTTGCGTTTTTTTAAATATGAAGCTCTGTGGCATCAGGACTTGTTTCCCGCTCCACAGGAGTTTCAGTCAAGGTCTTACTTTGTTACTAGGCTGGTCTTGAACTGCATACATAGCCTGAGTCTGTCCTTGAACTTACAAGGATCCTTCTGGCTCAGTCCCCTGAGTGCTGGGCTTTCGGGTGTCCGCAGTCTTCAGATGGCCCTGCACTACTAACTCCCCGGTGCTCTTGAGGCACATGTTAGCCGTGTTCTGTTCTGTGGGAAGTCCTTGCGGCAGCTTCAGGGCATGGGTTCTTCTGAGACACTTAACCACTTTCAGTTTTGCATTTACTGAAGGGACATTCTATGAACTTGAGAAGTGTGTGTTTTTTCTAATCCAAGCATCTTGAGTACATCTTTTTCACAATATAGTCGTCTTATCATACTTTTTATTCTGGTAACAACATGCAGTTTGTGAGGGCACTGTGGATCCCCACCATACTTTTCATGATCTTCAGGTAAAGGCTGAAATTTATCTGGAATTCTTGATTTGGTAACTTTGTGACGAATCCAATCTGTTCCACATGCTTTGTCACAGTCTGTAGCCTGCCTGGGGGCCTGTGAACCACTGAGCGCAAAATCCCTGCCACAGTGTCGTAACTATTTGTCTTCAGAGGTTGTAGGAAGCAAACAGATCTACTGGTGAAATGCTCTGGAAATGGACAGATTTTCCTCTTCTCTGGTGCAGGGTCCGCTAAACCTCCAGTGTGAACTTCCACCAACACAATATTTTAAGTATGTTTCTTCCTCAACTGATCTAGAATTTCAGTTAAAATCTTCATTAAAATCTCAGTTGTGGGTTTTTTTTTTTTTGGTGTGGAAATTGATAATTATGAAAGTTATATGGAATGTAAAGAATCAAAAATAGGTATGACCATATTAAAGAATAATGTTTTTCAAGGCACAGTAATTAAGACTATAAGTTTTAGCATGATGATAGATTAATAGGGCTCAGTGGTAGGGCACTGCCTTGCATGTACAAGGCACTGGGTTCAATCCCAAGTACTGAATAAAAAAAAGATAAATTACAATGAGATAAAATTGTAAGAATAGGGCTGGGGAGATGGCTCAGTAGAATAAGCACTTCCCTGGCAAGCGCAAGGCCTGAGTTCAATCCCCAGTACAAAAAAAAAAAAAAAATTATAAGAACAGATAGCTCGGGCTGGTGAGATGGCTCAGTGGTCTAAAGCACCTACTTAGAACAAGCTTAGCAAAGCACAAGGACTGCGGTTCAATCCCCCAGCACCTCAAGCCAGCCAGCCCCGCCCCCTGGTGGGCTGAGCTGGCCACACACACACACACACACACACACACACACACGCAAAAATAAAATAAATAGAACAGATAGCTCTTGGGAGTCCATAAGATATCTTTACTACTTCCAATTATGAATTTTATCTCATAAAATTTTTTTTTGTAGTATTGCTGGGGATTGAACCTATGGCACAACTGAGATTTTAATGAAGATTTTAGCTGAAATTCTAGATCAGTTGAGGAAGAAACATACTTAAAATATTGTGTTGGTGGAAGTTTACACTGGAGGTTTAGCGGACCCTGCACCAGAGAAGAGGAAAATCTGTCCATTTCCAGAGCATTTCACCAGTAGATCTGTTTGCTTCCTACAACCTCTGAAGACAAATAGTTACGACACTGTGGCAGGGATTTTGCGCTCAGTGGTTCACAGGCCCCCAGGCAGGCTACAGACTATGACAAAGCATGTGGAATCTCTCCTGGGTACCGAGTGGATTCGTCACAAAGTTACCAAATCAAGAATTCCGAATAAATTTCAGCCTTCACCTGAAGATCATGAAAAGTATGGTGGGGATCCACCCCTCACTGTGTATGCTAGGCAAGTGCTCTATCACTAGTTATATCCCTAAGCTATACATAAAACTTGATTCCAGTTAGATTTGGTTTTAAATATAAAAAATAGAACAAATTTATGACCTTGAAGAAGATAAAACTTTCCTATATAGGGTATCCCCTCTCAACAAAAACCCACTAGATGCTGGGGAGATAGCTCAGCAGTCTAAGGGCCTGGCTGGCAAACACAAGGACCCAGGTTCAATCCCTGATACTGAATGCTGTGCCTACCTCGCTCGGAGTCAGCCACCGAAACTGGACATAGTGGTGCACACCTGTAATCCCAGCACTGGGGAGGCTGAGACAGGAGGATTACTATGAGTCTGAGCCCATAGAAATATGATATAATATATTTTATAATATATTATAATTTATCGTTTATAATAATATATTTATAATATAGTATAAAAGGTATATGAAATGTTGCTTTCTCTGGGCAGTAACAATTGTAGTTGCCAATAATATTATCAAAGCAATTCTTAGATTTGGAAACAAGCCTGAAAATTAACACATCATGTATGTCATTACCGTAGGTTTGCTTATATAAATGATCCTTATCACAAAATGCTACAATAATTCTTTCTTCTTATTATTATTTATATTACTATTTTTACCAGCTTCTAAAATGATACCTGGATCTAGACAGTATTTCTTATATTCTTTTTTAAAAATTAATTAATTAATTTGCTACAGAGTCTCACTATTCAGTTCAGACTCACATTGATCATCCTGTCTCAGCGTCCCCAGCTCTGGGATTACAGGTGTGCGCTACCACACCCAGTTTCAGGGCCAGCACAGTGCTCCTGGGGTTCCAGGGCTGGCACGGGCATGTAGTCCTGGGGATTGAACCCTGGTCCTTGCATTTGCCAGGCAGGCACTTAGACCACTGAGCTATCTCCCCAGCCTTAGACAGTATTTCTTATGTTCTTTTAAAAATGTTTTAAAAAAGATGTTTTAATGTTGGGGTATTCTTGCAGGAAAATAAAAATAGCCATATTTTGCTTGATTGGTTCAAATTACTCTTTAAAAGAGACTACATCTTGGTACACTTTGACCAGAAAGTGGTCTCTATAGAAATTGATTTTAGGATCATGTTTAGGTAAATTTCCTTCAGAGTCATGCAAACCCTTTCTGTTTCACTGTTCTGGTATCCTGATACTTAACTGGAATATCCCCTGTTGCTATAATATCTTTAATTTAGGAAAACCATTCTTCTCTAAAATTAAAAAAAGTACTGTAATAGTTTAAAAAGGAAAATTTTCTTAAACTCTTATGAAGAATTTCAATAGTATGCAAAAGATTTTACCAACTGATTGTGGAGAGTACAAATTCAAAATTACTTTAATTTTTCAACAAAAGCCATGATTTACTTTTAATATGAGGGTCTTCTGTTTTACTTAACTCTTTCAGCATTTCCTATCTTGTCTAAATTTAATATCTTAACAATATTCAGTTAGGTTTTTAGGGATTATTAATTAGTACCTGAGAGTGATTGTCAGGTTCAATTTCATGTTTTCATCAAGATTATTCTATCTTTGGGCAGACCTAGAAAATATATATAACCTTGTAACTGTTTCAAAGAATGCTTTTATAAAAACAACCAAGGACATCACTTCTTTTTTTAGGTACTGGGACTGAGCCCAGAGCCTTTGTACTGAGATACATGCCCCAGAACCTTTTTAAAATTACTCCCCACCCATCCACCGAGTCATTCAAGCTGGGCTTGAACTCATGATCCTTCTATCTCAGCCTCTCAGTGTTCTGAGATAACAGGCATGCACCACCCTGTTGGGGTGGGTGATGACTTTCAATTTCAAACAATTTATCATGCAAGGCACAAAGAATGCTGTAGGATTTGGGGCCAAAATTCTGGCTTATATACTCTTTGTTAACTATGTTGATATTAACAATGGAATTATTTACACTGTATAAAATAAAAGTTTATTAGTTTTTTGTTGTCATTTTTTGGTATTGGTGATTGAACTCAGGACATTGTGCTTGCTAGGCAGGTGCTTATGCCACTGAGCTATCTCCCCAGCCCGAAGTTTATTAGTTTTAATTAAACCTTGTTTTAATGAAAATAAAATTAGTTGCCTTTAAGATGAAAATATTCATTTGGTTGCCAATGCAAAGAATTAGCATTGTGTAGTACATAGTTCCTCTAGACTGTGTGTGTGTGTGTGTGTGTGTGTGTGTGTGTGTGTGTGTTTATGTGTATTTATATGTGTTTAATTGTAATTGCTTAGTATTGCAAAGTGGTTTTCAGCCACCTGGAGAAAATATTGGCTAACTCATATGAGAACCAAGATTAGAATACAAAGAAAGGGGGAAAAAGGAACCTTGGTCCTACCAGGAAAATAATTTGTTATACAAAGATATATTGTTTTTCTAGCTATCTGAGGATTTTGATGTGCTAATTTTTCTTTCCTTTTACCTGAACCCACCTCCCACTCGATCTCCTGCCTGCCAGCGTATGCTGATCTTCTATGCTGGCAGCTGATCTTCTATCAAGTCTTCAGTGTGAATTGATATAATCGCCATTAGGTTTGAGGTGTAGAGAAACTGAGGCAGGACAGCTTTACTGGGGGTCTTGAGGTTGTTTGTTTCATGAGGCACTCAGGGCAAGGATTCCTCTTGCCTGTGAATGGTATAGTAATATGTATGGGGCAAAATGAATTTCGTGGTCAAGTAAATTAGGGAGAGTTAAAGCCCGAGCTAAGTTAAAACCAGTTAAACCATCTTTACTATGGAAATGCTTAGAGCCTTTAATATGTTAGAGAATTGAATGAAAGAAGACAAGTCTAATAAAATTGAGATTCTTTAAAATAAATAAAGAGTATGCATCTCATTTCAAAAGAATTCACCTGCAAGATCCTTTATTGTTGGAACATCTCACAGGTAAGGTGTGAGAAAGCAGAGTTGGAAATACTGCTGTAGCTCGGGGTCCAGAGTTTCTGCTCTACAGAGGACTGGGAAGGAAAGGAAGTCACCCTGCGGGGTCATGAAGTGTTGGTGAAGAGACTCTTTCCTTCCCTTTCTTCTCAAAGACAAGTCAAAGAGGTAAGAGAATCACCCCTAGGATTTGGACAAGACTGTAGGAAAGGGAGGCCTGCATTTGTATCTTTAAATGCTTAGTCTCTTGACCTGCTGACCTTTCCCTGTGCTGTTAGAGCAAGGGAGAAGAGTGTTGGAGGAGCATATGTGGTCGTGTCAAATAGGGACTACTTGTCCTACTTCATTGTCGTTGAAGTATATGGGAAGAGGTGTGGAAAGTATATGGGAAGAATAAGTATATGAAAGGAGTAAGTCCTCATTAACCCAATGGTACCAGGGTTGCCAAGGAGGACAGATGACAAGGGAGCAAGAGTCTTGCGGGCACCACCACGCTGGCGAGTGAAGTGGGACAGACGTCTCAGGAAAGCAACATTATGTCACTGCCTGGGGAATCAGTATAAAGACACGGCCACATGTCCTAATGGCACCATTGCTAGCCCCTTACGGACACGGTTGGCTGGAGCCACATTGTCCACACCATGCCATAAATAGTAAGCTCAGAGACTTGGAGGAGAAGTCCCCGTTTCCCCACCCTTTCTCCTGCCCTGGACACAGGAGCAGATCCATCCCGCTCCTTCTGCTTGATGATTCTAGACCAGTGGTGGTAAGCCTATAGCGCATGTGTTAGTATCACTGAAAATTCTAACAGGTTCACCATTATTGCTCCATACTGTAGTCAAGGGGGTAGGGTGGCAAGGGAGCTTTAAGTCACATTTGTAATAGACACATTCAGATGACCTGGATGGAAGCTGGGAGTTGGTCTACACCTATAATTGCAGCACTCTGGGAGGCTTGAATCAAGAGAATCAAAAGTTTGAGCCTGGTCTGAGTAACTTAGTGAAAACTTGTAACAAAAAATTCAAAGTGCCGGGATTGTAGCTCAGTGGGAAGCCCCTGGATTCAATCTTGAGTGCTGAGGGGGAAAATCTGTATGTAATCTTAAATAAAATGGCATTGGAATTTAGAGAATTAGTCTCAGAAGTTTAAGAGTTCTTTATCCTGTGAGAAAGTTTTCCCCAGAGGGGAAAAAAAAGATAAATTATTTCATAGAGGTAGTAGAAAGCATAGATTTTGAAGCAGAGTCCTTGCATGGAAATGTCAGTTCATCAAGATAAGGATGTCCACTGTCACCACTCGTAGTCAGTATAGTTCTGGAAACATTAGCCAGAGCAATTAGATAAGAGAGAAATAAAAGGAATAATGATTAGAAAGCAAGAAGTGAAATTATCGTTATTTGCAGGTGACATGATACCCTAAGTAGAAGATTCCAAAAAGTCCACCAAAAGACTTACAGATTTAATAACCAAGTTAAGTAGTATAGCAGGATACAAAGTAAACACTCAAAACTCAATATCATTTCTATACGTAAACAATAAATACACATCCAGAGAGAAGTTAGGAAAACCATACCTTTCACAATAACATAAAAAAGAGAAATACTTAGGAGTCAGTCTCACAAAATAAGTAAAAGATTTATGTAGTGAAAATTATAGTACTCTGAAAAAAGATATGAGAAGGATTTCAGAAAATGGAAAGATATTCCTTGCTCCTGGATGGGAAGAAACAACATTGTGAAAAAGTCCATATTCCTGAAACTGACATATAGATTCAGTGCAATCTTGATTAAAATCCCATTAGCATACCTCACAGATCTAGTGAAAACATTCCTAAAATCCATCTGGAACCAGAAGAGACCTAGAATAGCAAAAGCAATCCTGGGCAACAAGGGAAAGGCAGGAGGCATCACAGTCCCTGACTTGAAATTATAGTACAAAGCTACTGTGACAAAATCAGCATGGTACTGGAAAAAACAAACACAAAAAACAGATGTAAGGATCAATGGAACAGATTAGAAGATGCAGACACAACTATAAACACAGTCATCTTACCTTTGACAAAAAAGGCAAACATGTTCACTGAAAGATAGTCTCTTTAATAAAATGTGCTGGAATAATTGGCTTTCCACATGCTGAAACCAAAATTAGACCCAGGTCTATCACAGTCAAAATGGATCAAAGGCCTGCTGTGCTGGCCCCACCTCTGGGGCGCTCTGAGACGGTGATTGAGACTGGGCCTGGTAGCGTGTGTCTGTAATTCCAGGATTTGGGAGGCTGAAAATAGGGATCACTATGAGTCTGATCTGTGTAGTGAGACCCCATAGACCCTGTATCCCCTGTACTAAATGCAAAAAAAAAATAATCAAAGATGTAAATATTAAACACTAAGTCTACTGGAGGATAAAATAGGTAGAAAAATTAAACACATGGGGTAGGTAGAGAGTTCATTAAAAAAAAAACTGCATGGGAAATACTTCAAAGAATCAACAACTAGGATCTCATGATTTTATTTTATTTTATTTATTTATTTTCTGGAACCGGGGATTGAACTCAGGCCCTTGAGCTTGTCAGGGAAGCACTTATTCCACTGAGCCATCTCCCCGGCCCCATGGGATCTCATGATTTTAAAAAATTTCTGTGTGGCAAAAGAAATCACAGAGTAAAAACAAAGCCTATGAATTGGGAAAAAAATTCAGCCAACTTGTTTAGCCGACTTTCTCTCAGACAAGGGACTTATATCTAGAACATATAAAGAACTTAAAAAAATCAGGCCTCCTAAATTTAATGACCCAATCCAAAAATGGACATCTGAAATGAATATACACCTCACAAATGAAGAAATACATGGGACTGGAAAGATAGCTCAGTGGTCTAAAGTGCCTGCTTAGGCAAGCGCACAGGGACCATGGTTTGATCCCTGGCACCACATGCCATGCTAGCCCTGTCCCCAGGGTGGACTGAGCAGGCCACAAAGAAAAAAAAGAAGAAATACAAATGGCAAATAAATATATGAAAAATGTTCAGCATCATTGATCATTCAAGAAATGCAAATTAAAAACAACTCTGTGATTCCATGTCACCTCATAAAGAATGGCTATTATCAAGAAGCCAACCAATAATAAATACTGGAAAGGAATGGGGGAAAAGGGACCTTTTTTCACTGTTGGTAGGAGTGTAGACTGGTACAAACACTGGAAATCAGTGTGGAGATTCCTCAAAAAACTAGGTTTGGAGGATCCATTCAACCCAGGTATTTTCCACCTAGGTATTTTTCCAGAAGAACTCAAAACATTTTATCACAGCAATATATGTGCACCCATGCTTATAGTGGTGCAATTTGTCACAGCTAAATTTTGGAAACAATATAAATGCCCAGCAACTGGAAGAATGGATAAAAAGATGTGGTATTTTTACACAGTGGATTATTACTCAGCTATAAAAAAGATAAACTGGAGGCTTTTGGAGGTAAATGGATGCAACTAGAGACCATACTCATAAGTGGAGTATGATTGATAGGCAGTGAATTTTTGTGTAAATTGTTTAAATGTAACACTTGAGTTTCTTAATAAAATGCTTATTCTCAAATATGCAGCTAGGCGAGTTTCGGAAGTCACTGAAACAAACCAGGTTTTACCAAGACCTGGTCATGGTCAGAACTCCTAGGGAGTGGCAAATGAGCACTTGCCCCAGATGAAGGGGCAGGAGTGCTCAGCTCCAGCTGATGGCTACTGTATGCTAGAATGAGGTCCAGCTATTTTGTTGGCTTCTAATTTTCAGCCTTGAAATTTCCATTCATAGCTGAAACATTATTTTTAAATATCACAACTAGTTAAAAATTTTAAGAGCCACTGCATAGGACAAATAAAACATCCACAGGAGCTGAATGTGGCTCAGGGACTGGTAGTTTGCATTTTGTTAATTACCTGAACTACGCACACCCAAGTTAAAGCAAGGTGTTAGTGCTTAGTGGGAAAAACCAAACTGGGAATGGTTTTCGATCACTTCAAAATTGTAAAAATTGGTGTCTAAGAGTTTCTTTCTAGATAAATGTGCTAGACCTGATTCTTAGGAGAATGCTGACGGCATGCTGTGCCCAGCTTTTAAATGTAGGGACTTACAAAGACACCTGAAGTGCTTTGATGTCAATGTCATATGATAGACCAGACTGAAGAATAATTTTATTAAAAGGGCATTGGTTAATAATTAATCAGTGGTTTCCTGGCAATCTAGGACTAGGCTTGGAAGATATGTACATTCTGGGTTTGGACTTATTCTGATCATCAATAAAACTTGATTTGACCATGTGAATTGAAGGTCTCGTGATCTAATACCCAGAAAAACATTATTAATAAAGAATTATAAATAAAGCTTTTTTCTAGTCTTTCAACTTATGCTGTTTTCAAATTTGCTGTTTGTCATCTTAAACAAATTAACATGGCAGCACAGATTTTACCATTCATTATTATATTGTGCAGTATCCGTTTTCAGTGTAAACATAAG
Organism: Octodon degus; assembly: GCF_000260255.1. Lineage (NCBI taxonomy): Eukaryota > Metazoa > Chordata > Mammalia > Rodentia > Octodontidae > Octodon > Octodon degus. Next base: position 21,472,062 of record NW_004524578.1, read on the forward strand.
AAGAGATTTAAGGACTGTGGAAGTAGCTTAGGGACAGAGAGCTTGCTTCACATGCACAGGTCCGGGTTTCAATTCTTAGCAATGAAAAACAAAATAAAACAAAATAAAAAACAAAAACAGAAGAAAGCATTTCATTCAAACAGCGTCCAGGATGACCCAATTTATATCTTATGGATTGTACATGCACATACTTTATTCTTGACAGAACTAAGTGATGCGGACAAAAACTTTTCTTTTTTAAAAAATATATATCGTACAGGGTCTCCAGGGTCTCACTATGTAGATCAGAGTCCTAGTGGTTTTCCTGTTTTCAGCCTCCAAGCGCTGGGACCACGCCCAGTCTCAATCACCAACCGTCTCAACGAGCCCTCTGGGGATGGAACCCTGGCCACTTAGCTCTACTTAACAAGGCGCTTTAGTCTGCTGAGCCGGCCCTATTTATTTCATTTTTAAAATGCATGTACATTCTACAATACTGTTTTCTCCAAAATGCACTTAGCTTTTGTTTGCTTTGAGTCTCACTGAACTCCCACCAGAATTCTGTGTACTGCTAACGTTATATACCAGCACGACGCCTTAGGACATGCACATGTACATACATATCTGTTCTGCTCACACAAACACCCTATTTCTCCATTGGATTCACTTACAAACAAAAGTTTAAAGTTAAAATTATAAGTAATATTGTAATGGCAAGAGCAGAGTTTTAAACCAATTGCAGGACGCTGTGTGACTGCACATATTTCATGCTTATGAGGCCCACCCTGTGTGACCAATAGCAAGTGGAGAAGATGGTAGTTGACTGCCAGGGCTAGCTACAACACAGATGTTACTGTAGTGTCTGTCTTCTCAGACTGCTTGCTGTGAGGGAGTGAGTCACCATGGCTTGTTGTGAAGGTGCTCAAACAGCTCTTTGGAAAGGCCCAGGTAGGGAGGATTGGAAGTGTTGTGCCAGTAGCCAGCACCAGACTGCCAGCCACATGAGTGTCTGGCGTCCTGGAAATAGATCCAGGGTCTCTGTCAAGCCTTGGGATGTCTGTAACTGAAGTCAAAATTTTGAGTGCAACATCAAGAGAGACAGACCCCTAACCAGAACCTCCTAGCTTAGCAACTTCTGAATTCCCAATCTACAAAACTTGTCAGAGATAATAAATATGTAGTATTGTTTTTACATCGTTAAGCTTTGGAGTGATTTGTTGCTTCGCACTAAAAATCTAAAATAATGCTCTGATTCACATTTGTTTTAATTTTAATAAGCTTTGGTATTTTTTTTACATGTTGATATTTATTTTTTACCTGACTTGCTCATTTGTTTTATCTAGTTTATTGGGCCATTTATTTTACTGAGATAGACAGAATTCTTTGTAATCCAAGGAAGTTAGCCCTTTGTTGCTTCTATGTATTACACATGTTTTTCACAGTTTACAATTTTTTTAAAATTTTTCTGTTATAGAAGTTTTAAATCTTTACTGTGGTTAAACTGATCATTACCCTATTATACATTTTAGGTTTTTCTCTTAATTTTTTTTTCTTCCCTGGGGATTCCAGGATCTGTGCACTAAGCTACATTCTCAGTCTGTTTTTCATTTTTTTTCAGACAAGGCCTCTCTAGGCTACTGAATTGGAATTTGAGATCCTCCTGCCCAACATCTCAGAATGCTGGAATTACAGGCATGTGCTATCAAGCCTGGCTTCACTCCAAATTTACTAAAGGCTTTTCTCAATACATAGGTAGGAAAATGTTCATCCATGCTTTACATTTGTACTTTTTTTTTTTTTTTTCAAATTGGTAGGACAGTTTCAATAATTAACACATTGCATACATTCTTCCTAGTGGTTAATTGCTGTACAAGATGCGGACACGATATCCCATTTAC
>NW_004524578.1:21474978-21489587 GCF_000260255.1 Octodon degus
TGAGAGACATCATAGCAGCAACTGGCATGTCATGACAAGCAGCCCATATTCAGAAGACCAGAATGACAGGCACTCCAAGCATGAAACTACTATTGCAAATTACCAACTGCAGTGCAGTAGCTTAGTTCACAGGTACCAGTATATATAGTTAGTTAGGGTGAGAATCTTTCCAATTAACTGCTAGATTCAAAAATCTTCTGAAGATTCTCAGGATCATTGCCTTGCCCATCTTCTGCATATAACTTTATGGCTTGACATTGTCATGTTTCCTAGCTCTTCTCCTTTCCCTCTCTTAATTAGTTAGTCCTTGAGATCCTGCTTTCCTTTTACTTGTATTATACCTTTCTATTTGTATTTCTTCATTTGAGTTCTTATACTAGGGAAACTATACGATATTTACACTTTACACTTGTACTTTGATGATCTTATTTTTACATTAAAAAATTGGATTTCTTTAGAACTATTTTGGTAGATGAGAGAGACAACTCCACTTACCAATATTTAGGCTTAGATGATTTTAATCATTTTAAAAAATTTTTAAATCATTTATTTATCTGGTACAGAGTCTTGCTAAGCAGCTCAACTCATAGTGATCCTCCTGTCCCAGCCTCCCTAATGCTGGGATTACAGGCATATGCCACCATGCCCAGTTTTGGTGGCTGGCATGACATGCCTGGGGTTCTGGGGCTGGCACTTCATGCAGTACTGGGGATCAAACTCGGGAACTTTCACTTGCCAGGCAGGTACTTAACTGCCAAGCTATCTCCCCAGCCCACAATTTTAATTATTAAACCATCTTCTTCCCCAGATCTGAAATAGCACCTTTATTATATCCCAGATTCCTATCTATCTTTGAGTTCATTTTTGTGCTCTGTTCTCTTCCACTGACTTGTCTATTCCTGTGCCAAGGCTTCTCTGCATGAAAATCCTGGATCTCTTCATGTGTTTCATTTTTCTAGAATAACTTTGGAATCATTTTGTAATTTCAAATAAATAAGTGAGTTAGAATCCCATGGTATTTTTGGTGCACCAAATTTGTGAAAGCAAGTGTTCTTATCAAAGTAACTTCAATTTTTCCATTGATTCTTAACTATTTTATGCTTTTTATAAGCATTTAAGTTTTCCTCACTTAGGTGCCATATATTTCTTTTAAATTTATTCATAGGATTAAATAAAAACCCTGAAGTATAACTGGCAGATGACAAGTTCTACATCTTTAAGGTGTACAATATGATAAAATTTGACAAATGTGTATTATCATGCAAGATGATTGACACATCTATAGCCTCCAAAGGCTTCCTCATGTCCCATACTAATTACTATCTTTCTGGGCAACCAGGAATGTGCCTTCTGTCTTTGTAAATTAGTTTGTGTTTTCTGAGATTTCATATAAACAAAATCATACAACATACACTGTTTTTCAGTCTGGCTTCTTTAACTTAATCGAGATGCATGCATATTGTTCCATGAATATATAGTCTATGTTTTTCATCACAGAGTAGGATACCATAAGTATGCCATGACTTGTTTATCCATTTACCTGATGAAGGACATTAGAATGGTGTTTACTGCCATGATGAAATACCTGAGGCAGCCTAATGATCAAAAGAGTTTTATTTAGCTCATACTTTCAGAGGCTCAAAGGCATGGTGCTGGCGTTGGCTCATCTGGTGATGGTTTTCTTGTTGGCCGAGACCCACAGTGGCATATGACATCGCACACCAGGAGACCGAAGTTATGCATATCTGTGTCTGGTTTCTAACCCTCTTAGAAAGCCATCAGGATTCAATCACAGGGGGTAGAGACTAGACCATAGTCAACTTATTCATGTTCCAAATGCCCTAACTCTAGGTACCATCGTCAGATTAAGTTTCTATCTTCCTAATGCTACTAAGTACTGGGGATTTAACTCCTGCATGATATTCAATGTTTAGCAGCTACAAATAAAACTTCTATAAATATTTGTATATGTAGGGGCTGGAGAGATGGCTCAGTGGTCTAAAGCACCTACTTGAAACAAGCTTGGCAAAGCACAAGGACCGCGGTTCGATCCCCAGCACCACATGCCAGCCGGCCCCGCCCCCTGGTGGGCTGAGCTGGCCACACACACACACACACACAATAAATAAATGTAATAAATAAAAATAAATAAATATAAAAAAATATTTGTATACGTATGGTTAGATGAACATACATGTAGGTTTTTTTTTTTGTTTTGTTTTGTTTTGTACTGGAAATTGAACTCAGGACCTTGTGCTTGCCAGGCAGGCACTGTGCCATTGAGCTATATCTCCAGCCTATGTGTACTTTCTTTCTCTAGTAAGAAAAGGAATGAAATGTTTGGATCATGTGATAGCTGTTATGTCTGACTTATCAAGAAACTGCCAAACTATATTGCAAAGTGTCTGCACCATTTTATGTCTCATCAGCTATATAAAAGATTGTTTTGGATCCCAATTTCTACTTTTACTGAATTATTTAAACATGACAAGACTTGATTTTATTCTATTTTTATGGAATTTGTGTAGGTTTTCTTTATGGCCTTGCAAAAGATTGACTATTGTAAATGTTATATTGGTAGTTGAAAATGTTGACTATGCTCAGGATATAGAACTCACCCTTGTTGATTATATAATTCAGACTCTTTATAGGGCTGCTTGTTTTTTGTCTATTTTATCTGTTATGTGCTTAAAGAAATGAATTATAGACTCTTACTGCTATTATGTTTTTCCAATTTCTTATTATTTTCTGGGACTCTGCTTTAAGAGTTTTATTTATTGCAAAAAGATTCATAACTACTATAACTTTATTGTGGATTGCTTCAATTAACATTATAAAGCCTCTCTGTTTTGTAAAATATTTTTTCATTTAATATAACTTTATCCAATTTGAATATTATTCCTTTTGTTAAATCTTTTAAGCTTTTGATTATGGAAAATTTTGAAGTATAGAAAAAAGTACACTGAATACACATTTTATTATCCATTTTTAATAATTATCAATTGATGGTTGATCTTGCTTCTTCTTTGTATTTCCTCTATGCCTAGATTATTTTGAAGCAAAATTCTGATATATAATCTTATCTGTAAATATTTCAATATATATCAACAAAATGTAAAGACCCTTAAGATGATTGTAGTACTACTTCACCCTTAAAATTTATAATAACTCCTTAATATCACCTAAATTATACTCAGCATTCAAATGTACCTTCTTTTCCCATAAGTTTTTTAATGATCTATTCTTTCAAATCATGGGCTAGATAAATTCCATACATAATAATTATATCTTTTAAACTACAGATGTTATGTTCCCTCTCTTTATTTTCCTTACAATATACAAAGTCTGCCAAAAAATGTATATATCAGGAAAAGAAAAACTTGCATAAATATTTTAATACTAAATTTACTGAGACACCATGAGATTAATACAAGTTATCCTTGGCCTTTACAATTATAAGAGTTGCTCAAAGTGATGGCCATTAGCTTCCAGATACTCATAGTACTGTGAGCTGTTGAAATGCGCATACTTCTTTTGGCACTTGTCTTAGTTACTCTTCTCTTGTTGCTAGGCAAATACCCGACACCCAAAATGAAGAAACAAAAGCTTTATTTAGCTCACAGTTCCTGGAAGTTTCAGTCCATCCTCAAGCTGGCTGCAAGCCAGAGCGGCACAGGGCAGAGAACAACCTTTCAATACGGGGCAAAGAGCAAGAGAGCAAAGGAAGTGGCAGCAGCTCTGGCAGCTAGCTAGCCTCTTATCCCTCCTTACACTGTAAGGCAAATTACCTGCCCCAGAGCGGGTACAGCATCCACACCCACAATAATCCATTATAAACTCCAGGAGTCACCCCAAGACTGCATGAGGCTTGGGGGGGCACCTACACACAAACCATAACAGCACTCTATATTTGCCAGAGCCCAGATTATTTCTCTAGTTTTCCATAGCCTTAATTTTAAAGAGTTTATCTCCATGGTGTGAATATGTTTCCTAGTCCCTTGTATTTCCTGTAAAGTGGTAGATCTAAAGAGGCTCCATCAGATTCAGGTTCAATATTTTGGCAAAAATATTTACTTAATAGGTGCTATTATGCTTTTCTGTCAACAAGCATATAATGTCTACTTATCTAATTTCTAATGTTTAATAACATCTTTTTAATAGCTGCATCAATTCATTATGGGTTGCAAAATGATACATTATTATATCTCATAATTTCTTTGTGGTGTTTGTTTTTTTGAGACAGAGTCTCATTATGTAGTCCAGTCTAACCTTAAATTTGTAGTGATCCTCCCGCCTCAGCTTCCTGAATGCTGGAATTACAGGAGTGTGCCACCAAACACAGCTATCCAATTTCTTCATTTGTGAACCGGAATACGTCTGTAAGAATAAACCTCCTAATCAACTGCTTGAGTACTCTGAGGTATAATTTATAGAAAAGTTAGACTAAATAGACTAAGTAAATTTTCCATTTACTTAAAAATGTCAAAATAATAGAGTTGATTCTTTAATATTTACCAATGATAACCCAATAATTTCTTTTAAGACAATTTCATAGTATAGTAGTGAAATCATGGATTTAAAAATGTTTGATATGTTAAAACCATTGCAGTTATCCTTTCATTGATGCTAAATTGTCCTTCTTTGATCTTTGGGTGCTCTTCATCTCACACCATAAGTTCTTTTGACATCACGTGAAATCACAGTAGTTCCTGGCATGTTCTTTGCTTTCTGGCACAAGATGTTCTAGGTTTACCTTTAAGTTTCCAAGCCAATTCATAAAACAGAAAGGATAACCCCTTCACACCTACTGGTGACTTGAAATTATCTAGTCAGAGAAGAGAAGAGTAAAAAATGAAAGAGTGAAGAAAGCTTGCAAGATTAATGGGACTTCATCATGAATATGAGTTGTGGGGCCGGAGGGGGTGAAGAGAGAGTTATTTAAAGAAATAATAATTGAAAAAATCCCTAAATCTGGGGAGAGAAATACACACCCAGACTCAAGATGCCCATTGGGCCACAAAAAGGTTGAACATAGATAGGTCTATACTGAGACATGCTATATTTAACCACATTATAGTTAAACCATCAAAGACAAAAGACAATTTTGAAAGCAGCAGAATAAGAGACTTGTCATATACAAGGGAACACCATAAGACTGTAAGTGGATTCTCAACAGAAGATAATCTCTGTATTAATAATGGTATATGATCCTTTTAACATGATGCTGGATTCAGTTTGCTAGTATGTATTTTACAGAGGATGTTTTTCATCCATGTTTATCAGGAATATTGTTATATAGTTTCTTATGTTTTCTTTATCTGGCTTTTATTTTTTGTGGTACTGGGGAGTGAACTCAGGATCCTGCCCTTGAAGGCAAGTGCTTATTCTACTGAGCTATCTCCCTGGGCCTCTTTTATCTGGCTTTAAAAACAAGGTGATATTGTCTCATATAATATGTCTTGGAATATTTTCTCTTCTATTTGGGGGATAATTTAAGACAGGATATTATTATATCTTACTTAACTATTTGTTATAATTCACCCATGAAGATTTTTGTTCTTGAGTTTTTCTTGGTTGGATTTTTTTTTTCAGTACTGGGGATTGAACTCAGGGCCCTGTGCTTGCCAGGCAAGCACTTATTCTACTGAGCTGTCTCCCCAGCCTGGATAGTTTAAAATTGATGATTCAATTTCCTTTTTTGTTATTGGTGGTTCAGACCTGTTCTGGATTCATTGTTGCTTAGGTGGTATATTTCTAGGAATTTAATCATTTCTTCTAATTATTATTATATTTATTCAGTTTGTTGACATATAATTGGTTATTGCCATCCCTTATGACTCTTTTCACTGCTGGGTCATTATAATTATAATGTCCCTTCTTCCATTTCTCATTTTATTTGACTCTTCTCTTTTTTCTTAGTGTAGATTAGTGTTTGTCAATTTTATCTTTTCAAAACCAACTCAATTTCATTGATTTTTTTCCTGTTATTTTCTATTGTCTATTTCATTGATTTCTGCTCCACTCATTATTTCTTCCTTCTTTTAACTTTGGGTTTGGTTTGTTCTTTTTTCTAGTTCCTTGAGTTATAAAGTGAGATCTTTTACTTTATATGATCATTCCTCTTTTTTAAACATAGGCATTTTATGCTATGAACTAGCCTCATGAGACAGTTTTTGCTGCATCCTGTATGATTTGGTAAGTTAATAAATCCCATTTTCATTTGCCTTTTTAAGTTCCTTTCCCCCTCTATCATGTGCTGTTTAATTCATACATGTTGTGAATTTTCCTTTTCTTCTGTTCTTGATTTCTAGTTATGCTGAAGTCAGAGGAGGTACTTGATATGATTTCATTCTTCATGAGTTGATTTTGTTTGGCAACCTAAAATGTGATCTGTTCATGTTCTATTCTGCTACTTCTAATGTGTATTCTGCTAATTTTGTTTTTTTTTTGTTTGTTTGTTTTGTTGGTTGGGTTTTTATGGGAGTGGGTTGAGACAGGGTATCTGTGTAATTCAGCTGGCCTTGAACTCACTGTGTAGCCTAGGTTAGTCTTGAACTTATGGTGATCCACTGGGGTGTCCTGGGGAGGCTGAGATAGGAGGATCACTATGAGTCCAAACTGCATAGGAAGGCCCTGTGTCAAAAAATTAAAACTTAAAACTTTAAAAATTTAAAACAATTTTAAAAAGTAAAAGCTTACTTAAACAATGATAGACTAAAGCACTGAAGAAAAACACATGGGATATTCTGCTCAATATCACGAGACTACAGCTGGGTATGGTGGCACACACCTGTAATCCAGCACTCAGGAGGCTGAGCCAGGAGGAGCACCATAAATTCAAGAATCTCTATACTGATTTCCATAGTGATGGAACTAGTTTACTCTGCCACCTTTCCTTTCCCTTTACATTATTTGGTTTCTTGATGGCAGCCATCTTTTTGGAGTAAGATGGAATCTCATTGTTTTTTAAATTTGTGTTTCTCTAATGGCCAACAATATTGAGCACTTTTTCATATGTTTTATAGTCATTTGTTCTTCTTCTGAGAAATGTCTATTCATTTCAGTTGTCTGTTTTTTGACTGATTCTTTTATTTGGGGTAGCCTAATTTTCTGAGTTCTTTATATATTCTAGATGTCAGTCTTCTGACTAATGAGTAGCTGGAAAATTTTTTTCCCATTCTGCAGGTTTTCTCTTTACTCTATTGGTTGTCTCCTTTGCTGTGAAGCTTTTTAATTTGCTATAATCCAACTTTTTATTTTTAATGTTCTTTTTTGTGCAACTGAGGTTCTGTTAACAAAGTCTTCACTTGTACCTATATTTTCAAGATTTTACCAATTTTCTTTCAGTAGATTTAAGTATTTCTGTTTTAATAATTAGGTAATTGTTCCATTTTGATTTTCTTTTAGTACCTAGTGAGAGATATGGGTCTAGACTCAATCTTTTCCATGTGGATAGCCAGTTTTCCCAGCACCATTTAGTAAAAGATAGCCCATCTTCCTACACGTTCTCATCCCTTTTGTAAAAGATCAGATGGCTGAATGTGCCTGAATATGGCTGAATGTCTCTGCAGGCTCAGTTCTGTTTCATGGATCCACTTAACCGTTTCTACACCAGTACCGTGCTGTTTTTGTCACTGTAACTTTGTAATAAACCTTGAAATCCAGGGTGGTTATGCCTCATGCTTTGCTCTTGTTTCCCAAGATTGTTTTTGTTCTTCTGGGTCTCTTCTAGTTCCATGTGATTTTTAGGATTGTCTTCTACAGTTCTATGAAGAATGCTTGTAGTATTTTGATTAGGATAGAATTAAATATATTTATCACCTTGAAGCCATTGGGTAATATTGATTCTACCTAGCCAGGGACAGGTGATATCTTTCCATTTTATTTTTATTTTTTAAAGAGAATACAAAATGGTAAAAGAAAAACATTAGAAGCAATACAGAATTTCACTAACCAAAATAATAGGAACTTGACAATGGTTGCTGTATTACATGTTATCTTCAAGTTGGTTGTTTATATTACCAGATATAAGCATGCAACATTGGTTTTTAGAAGTTACAAGAAATTAAAAAGGAAAAGAAAAAAAATTAAGCATTAACTTCTCCTTTCAATAGGTCAGCAGAAATTGGCAGTAGAATTCAAGCTATCCTGTATATATACGTAAATATATCTTCTCCCTTTCTTTTTTCTTTTTCTCATTGCAATTGTTCCTTCCCATTGAACAGATTCTTATACTTTCACAGTCTCAATTGTACCTTTCAGATTTTATTTACTCTTTCAGGTTCTTTCACTAGTGAGACCATATGATGTTTACATATGCAGGTCTGATTTATTTCCCTTACTAGTACAGTCTCTAGTTGCATTCATTTACTTATAAAAGCCTTGATTTTATCTTTCTCATTAAATGATTACAATTTCCATTGTGTAAAAATACCACATTTTTAATCCATTCCTCAGTTCCTGGGCATTTAGATTGTTTCCAAGATTTAGCTATCACAAATTGCACTGCTATAAACAGAAGCACACATCAATCACTGTAGTATGATATTTTCAGTTCATTTGCAAAAATACCTAGGAGGGGAATAGCTGGGTTGAATGGGACTTCTAATCCTAGCTTTTTGAAGAATCTCCACACTGATTTCCATAGTGGTTGTACCAGTCTGTACTCCTACCAACAGTGGAGAAAGGTTCTTTTCCCCCTAAAACCCTTCCAGCATTTGTTATTGGTTGACTTTTTGATAATAGCCATTCTTCCTGGGGCGAGATGGAATATCAGTGTTGTTTTAATTTACATTTCTTGAATGACCAATGATGCTGAACATTTTTTCATATATTTATTTGCCATTTGTACTTCTTTTGTGAGGTGTATATTCATCTCAGATGCCAATTAGCTCTTTAAATTTGGGGAGGCATGATGTTTAAAAATTCTTTCTATGTTCTATATAGAAGTCCTTTGTCTGAGGGACAGCTAGCTATAATTTTTTCCCAATTTGTGGGTTTTATTTTTTTATTGTTTGTGATTTCTTTTGATGTGAAGAAATTTTTCAAAAACATGAGATCCCAATTGTTGAATCTTTGAAGTATTTCCCATGCAGTTTGTTTTTTGTTCATGAAACACCTACTTTTTTACCTACCCGTCTTCAAGATTTCAACCTAGTTTCGCCTCCAAAAGATATATCATTTCTGTTTTAATATTTAAATCTTTGATTCATTTTGACTGAAGTTTTATACATGGTGATAGACATGGGTCTAATTTTAGTGTTTGGTATATGGAAAGCCAGTTATTCCAGAACCATTTATTAAAGAAACTATCTTTCTTCCAGTGAACATGTTTGGCCCCTTTGTCAAAGATAAGATGCCTGAGTGTGTTTGTAGTTGTGTCTGCATCTTCTAATCGGTTCCATTGATCCTCACATCTTTTTTTTTTTCTTTTTGCAGTACTATGCTGATTTTATCACATTAGCTTTGTATTATTACCTCAAGTCAGGGACTGTGATGCCTCCTGCCTTTCCCTTGTTGCCCAGGATTGCTTTAGCTATTCTAGGTCTCTTCTGGTTCCAGATGAATTTTAGGAATGTTTTCTTTAGGTCTGTGAGGCATACTAATGGTATTTTAATAAGGGTTGCATTGAATCTATATAACTTTTGAGAGGTGGCCTTTTTCAAAACATTGCTTATTCCTATCCAGGAGTAAGGAATATCTTTGTATTTTCTGGAATCATTTTCAATCTCTTTTTTTTGGAGTACTGTAATTTTTCACTGTTATCATCTTTTACTTCTTTTGTAAGATTGATTCCTAAGTATTTCATCTTTTTGGATGTTATTATGAAAGGTATGATTTCTATAATTTTTCTTTTGATGCATTCATTGTTTGTGTATACAAATCTTACTGATTTTTGAGTGGTCACTTTGTATCCTGCTACATTACTGAATTTGGTTATTAAATCTATAAGTTTCTTGGTGGAGTTTTTGGTGTCTTCTATGTAGAGTATCATGTCACCTGCAAATAATGTTAATTTTACTTCTTCCTTTCCAATTATTATTCTTTTTATTTTTCTCTCTTGTCTAATTGCTCTGGCTAATGTTTCCAGAGTTATATTAACTAGTATTGATAGTGGACATCCTTGTCTTGTTCCTGATTTTAAAATGAAGTATTCTGGTTTTGCCCATTTAGTATGATGTTGGCTGTTGGATGTCATAGATGGCTTTTATCAGATTGAGGTAAAGACTGTCTATCCCAATTTTCTGCTGTTTTTTTTTTTTTTTTTAATCATGAATGAGTGTTGGACCTTGTCAAACGTTTTTTCTGCATCTATTGAGATGATCATGTAACTTTTGTCTTTGGCTCTGTTGATGAGGTGTATTACATTTATGGATTTGTGTATATTGAACCACCCCTTCCTTTCTGGGATGAATCGCACTTGGTTGGGATGTATAATCTTCTTGATGATTTGCTGCATTCTGTTTCCTAGCATTCTATTGAGAATTTTTTTGCGTCTATGTTCATTAGGAGCTTGGCCTATAGTTCTCTTTTTGGTTGGGTCTTTCTCTGGTTTTGGTTTCAGAGTAATACTTGCTTCTAGGAATGTTTGGGAGAATTGATTCCTTTTCAACTTCATTAAAGAGTTTGAGAAGAGTTGGCATTATATCTTCTGTAGTGATTTTACCCTTTTCATTCCTTATTGCTTGAATTTGAAATTTTTTTCCTTTTTTGATAAGATTGGCTAGGGTTTAATCAATTTGACTTATTCTTTCAGAGAACTAACTCTTTGATTCATTAATTCTTTGTATTGTTTTCTTCATTTCCATTGCATTTATTTCTATTCTGGTCTTTATAATTTCCTGCCTTATCTGGGCTTTGTGCTTGACTTGCTCTTATTTTTCTAGGGGCTTAAGGTGCAGCATAAGATTGTTTATTTGGGCTCGTTCTGTTTGCTTTCTTTCTTTCTTTCTTTCTTTCTTTCTTTCTTCTTTCTTTCTTTCTTTCTTTCTTTCTTTCTTTCTTTCTTTCTTTCTTTCTTTCTTTCTTTCTTGTAAGGGCCTACAGGGTCTCACTACATAGATCAGACTTGTAGTGATCTGCCTGTGTTCAGCCTCCCAAGTACTAGGATTACAGGTACGTGTGTGCCACCACACCCAGTCTCAATCACCATCTCAGTGTGCCCTGGGGGCGGGGCCAGCACAGCAGGCCAGGATAGAACCCCAGCCACTGCGTTTGCTTAAGCAGGCACTTTAATCCATTGAGCTATTTGGCTGGCCCTTCATTCTGCTGTCTTGATGTAAGAATTTACTGCTATAAACTTCCCTTTTAAGACAACTTTCATTTCATTCCGCAGGTTCCAGTAAATTGTATCTGCATTTTTGTTTGATTGTAAATGTGTTTAATTTGTTCTTTAATTTAATCTGTGACCCACTGATTGTTTAGGAGGGTGTTATTTAATTTCCATGTGCTTATAGAGTTTTTGATGTTTCTTTTGTCAAAAATTTCCAGTTTCATTGCACTATGATTGGATAATATGCATGGGATAATTCCAATTCCTTTGCATTTACTTCCATATTTACTCAAGCATGTTCTATGTCCATTTTCGAGAATGTCCCATGTGCAACTGAAAAGAATGTGTATTCTTACATTGTTGAATGGAACACTCTGTAAAAGTCTACTAAGTCCATTTCTTCACAAATTTGGTTTTGATCTTTTTTTTTTTTTTTTGAACTGGGGATTGAACTCAGACCCTTGTGCTTGCCATGGAAGCGCTTATTCCACTGAATCATCTCCCCGGCCCCTTTTTTTTCACTTTTAACTTAATTTTTTTTCTTTACTTTTTAAGGTTTCTAATACTAGGAGAAAATATCATGCCATGTCTTATAAGTAGACTGTAAGTCAAAGATACAGTATAAATCTTAAAACAAAAATTAAGATTAAACAATATTCAGAAAATTAATTAAATATTAATTAAAAATTAAATATTTCAAAACAATTCAACTAAGAAAAAGCTTTCATGATAGCAAAGAATTACTAAGAGTAAAACATAACAAATACTGGAATGGAAAATATATGACCAGCACTTTTAACAGTTTGGGAATAGGATATCGCACAAAGTTCTATTATGTCATGGACATGAACGGTGTCCATGATGCTTACTGGTGATCAGGTGTCACTTGTGGGACTGTGCTACTATTATTTCCTTGATAATCCACCCTGTAGACCTGGATAAAATCATGCCCCATAGGGTGCAGAAGTCCATTTGTAGAGTATGCGGATGGAAATATTTTGCTGCTGAACACAAAAGAATAACTGAAAGACTACTATTGTATACCTCTTATTCTCCTGTGTTTAATTGTTTGCCCTATTTGGTCGGTTCTTTCCATTCTCATTCATGGAGTTGTGGTCATTTTGATCCCTCTCTAGAATATCTTTTAGTAGTCTGTGTAGGGTTGGCTTTGTTGTAATGAAATTCTTTAGTTGTTTTTTGTCATGGAAGTATTTCACTTCTCCATTATACTTCAAAGAAAGTCTTGCAGGATATATCAGTCTGGGTTGGAATTTGTTTTCTTGCAAGACTTGTAGTACTTTGCTCCATGCTCTTCTTGACTTGATGGTTTGTGAAGAGAAATCTGCCGTTATTCTGAGGGATTTTCCTTTAAATGTGATCTGTTTCTTTTCTCTAGCAGCTTTCAGTATACTGTTCCTGTGCTGAATTTCTGGGATCTTGATTATTATATGTCTGACATTCAGACTGTTTCCCCATATTTGGGAAATTTTCTGTTTTTACTTCTGTCCATATTCTTTTTATATTGTTTGAATTGACTTCTTCTTTCTCATTGATGCCTATTAGTCTCACGTTGTTCATCTTTGCATAATCTTTTTTTTTTTTTTTTTACCAGGGATTGAACTCAGGATCCTGCACTTGCCAGGCAAGCATTTATTCTACTGAGCTATCTCCCTGGCCCCATTTTTTTTTCATCTTTGCATAGTCTTGCGGATGTTGAATTATTTTTTCCTGAGTCCTAGTTGTTTTTAAGAGATCTTTTCTTACCTTTTCACTAGCTGCAATGGTGTCTTCAAGGTTTGAAAATCTATTTTCACTTTCATTCAAATGGTTTGGCCAGTTTGTGATTGAGGTTTTAATTTCCTGTATAGCACTTTGAATTGTCTTCATGCATTCTAATTCTTTCCTATATTGTTTATTCAAGGATTGCATAATTTTTCTATTCTCCTCTATTTTTTATCAGTGTCTTCCTTAGAGGCACTTAATACTACTTTCATTATAGTTATCTTTTCTGTTTTTACTTCAGAAATTATTTCTGATCTGATTTCCTCTATACCTTTCTGCAGTTGTTTCTTTACCTCAGAGGCTATTATTTCAGAGATTTTAGGTGTGTGATTTCCAATTTCTTCCATGCTATTGTCTCCTGCATTTGTTCTGGGGGGCTCAGAACCTGAGAATGCATTTTGCTCCTTCTCTTTGTCATTTTGTATAGCACTGTCCTCTGACTTTTGGTGTAGAGCTTTGGTGCAGTTATTACTTTAGGACCTACTGAAATTACCCATGAGAGATTATGTGGTTAAGGCAGTTACAGTTTTGTATTCACAGAACTACAATTAGGAACACTAATAATGGGTAGTAATATTTAGTTGTTGACAAACTTTTGTAATTAATGGGTTTGTATTTTCTTTCTTTCTTTCTTTTTTTTTTTCTTTTTTTTTTGCGGAACCAGGGATTGAACTCAGACCCTTGTGCTTGCCAGGGAAGTGCTTATTCCACTAAGCCATCTCCCTGGCCCTGTATTTTAGACCATAAGAGCAAACATTATGTCTGGGTAGCTAAGCAGATATTAAATTGGGAATTTGTATTAAAATTAGTTCCCCTAAGTTCTGTCTGATCACCTCCCCTTGATGTACATGGGGTCTTCCAGGTAGACTGGTTCACCCTGGTTACCTGTTGCCCCCTCCTTTGATCAACAGACCTTTGAAAAAGAAAGGATGCTTTCATAGATCTAGGTCTAGCAAAGTGTCTCAGCTTACCAGGCCTGGATCTACCATGTTTGAACTCATCTAAATGTGCCTGGCTTGGATCTGGCTTCTGTGCTCAGCTTCTTCCTGCTGCAGCCTGTGGAAGTGAACCTGCTATGCCCCTCTGGCAAGATGTTCATCTCCTGGATTAGCTGGGTAGGTCTGGCCCCTAGCCTTTTTGCAGGGAGTTCTGCTGCAGGATTCCACACCAGGCCCTTCTGATGGAGGAGGTTCAAGTGAGTCTGTGGATGGTCCCACACACACACTGGGCCTTGGCTCTGGCTGGAAAGGGATCTGGGGAGAGGCGACTAGGCAGAAGGTCCCACAAATGCGCCAGGCCTGGGCTCCTTAGTGGAATTCTTAATTTCCTGGATATCTATTTGAATAGATATCCATGCATTGTTTCATGCATTCTAGTTCTTTCTTTCCTATATTGTTTATTCAATGTTTCCATTATTTTTCTTTTTTATATTGTTAACTGGAAATCTTTTTTTTTCAAAGTTTTATTGATAAACAGCAATGAGACAGTTTCAAATCAAATCGGAAGTACAGTTTCAACAAATAATACACTGCATATATTCTTCTTAGTGGTTAAT
>NW_004524578.1:21504157-21505232 GCF_000260255.1 Octodon degus
GCGCAGGGTAGCAGGAAGCTCTCCACACACTCACCAGACCTGGGCTAGGACTGGGTCTGGGGGTTCCAGGAAGTCAGCAGAAATTCCTACCTGGCTCCATTATTTTTCTATTCGCATCTCTCTCTATATATATTTTTAAATCTGTATCTTCTTCAGATGTGCTGAGCAATTCTTTCATGATAGTTGTCTTTTGTTTTTATTTGCTTGGGAGATTACTTCGGATGTGATTTCTTCTATAGCCTAATGGAGTTGTTTCTTCAGTTGCTATCATCTTAGAAATTTCAGGTGTGTGATTTCCAAGTTCTTATATGTCCTTGTTTCCTGGATTTGTTCTGGGTGGGCTGGTGGATTGAGATTGCCTTTTGATTCTGCATTTTGACATTTTTTAAACTCCTAATCTTCACCTGGACTCAACAGTGATGGTAAGGGTATGGGGCAGGGGTGTGGGTGAGCAAGGCTCCCATGACAGTGAGAGGGCAGGGTAAGGCTCACCAAGGCTCCTGCTATTGGTGGGAGAGATGGCCACAGCTCAACTTTACCTCAGCAACAGTGCGGGGAGAGGGCGGGGCGGGGCTCACCAGGTCCCCATATGTTTCCTGTGTCTGCCTGACTTCTATGATGGTAGGAGAGGTGGCTGCAGGTCCACCAAGCTACAGCAACCATGGGGGGAGAGGGTTGAGCAAAGCTTACCAGGTCCCTGTAGGTGTCCTGTGTCTATCCACCTTCTACATGGTGTGAGAAACAGCATCAGCTCATCTTTCCGTTTTCAGATGTTCTCTTCAATCTCCATTTTCAGAGTTTTATGGTTTTCATTATAGAGAACTTTCACTTTCTTGCTTGTCTCATAAGTTAATTTTTTGAAGCTATTGTGAGTGGTATTTTCCTGATTTCTTTCTTAGTGGGTTCATTGTTTGTGACACTTTTGACTTTTGTATGTTAGTTTTGTATCCTCATAGCTTGCTAAATTTGTTTGCTAGTTCTAGGAGTCTTTTGGGGGAATTTTTTGAGTCTCTTATGTAAACTGTTACATCATCTGAACAAATGGATACTTTGACGTCTTCCATATATATATATA
>NW_004524578.1:21505344-21517865 GCF_000260255.1 Octodon degus
AATGAATTAAATAGGAGTGGTGATAATGGACATCTTTGCCTTTTTCTTGATTTTAGATGAAAAACTTTCAGTTTTTAATATGATGGTCATAAATGGTTTTTAACACATGTTCAATCACCAGCACTGACAAATTTTTTTTTTTTTTTAAATCAGGTTGAGATAAGGTCCTTCTATCCCTATTTTCTTCAGGGTTTTTTAAAAAATCATGAATGGATATTGGATTTGGTCAAAAGCTTTTTTCCTGCATCTGTTGAGATGATCATGTGATTTTTATTCTTCTGTTGTGTGATGTATGATGATTGATTTGCAAATACTGAACCATTCTTGCATACCTGAGATGATGCCTACTTGGTCATGATGTGCGTATTTTTTTATGATTTGTTGTATTCTATTTGGCCATATCTCATCAAGGAATTTTGCATCTATGTTCATTAATTAAAAAGTCTGCCTGTAGTTTTCTTTTTCAGTTGAGTCTTAATCTGGTTTTGAAATCAAGGCAAGGCTAGCTTCCAGGAATGAGTTTGGCAGTACTCCTTCCCTTTCAATTTCATTAAAGAGTTTAAGGAGTGTCGGCATTAGATCTTTCCTGAACTTCTTATAGAATTCTGTGGCAAATTTACTCAATCCTATGCTTTTTTTAGTTGGTAGGTTTTTATTACTGTTTCAATTTTTTTTTGCCTACTTTTTGATTTTTCAGGACTTTACTTTCTTTTTCATTCAGTGTTAGTAATTCAGATGTATCCAGATTCTCCAATTAATTGACCTACGTTTTCAAAGAAGCTACTAATAGCCTTTTGGATTTCAGTCATGTCTGCAGTACTTTCACCTTTTTTCACTTCTAATTTCATTAACATTGATCATTTCTTTCCCTTTTTCAATAAATTTGACTAAGGGTTTTTCTATTTTGTTTATTCTTTTGAAGAGTCAGCTCTTCAGTGATTCCATGTATCTTTGTTTTAGTTTCACTATCGTTAATTTCTGCTCTTGTTTTTATAACTTCTTGTACTAGATTTGGATTTGAATTTTTTGAATTTCTCATTGTTCTAGGACTATGTGGTCCGTTATGAGGTCATTTATAGTTGCTATTGCTTCCTGTTAAATTGTTCCTTAACCCATACATAGTGACCTTTGCCTCTTCTGATCAGTTTTGGCTTAAAGTCCACTTTGTCTGAAAATAGAATAACTACTCTTAGCTGCTTTTGGGTTCCTGTTGCATGTAATATTGTTTTTTATCTTTTGATGTTTACTCTCTGAATGTCTTTTTGGATTAGTCTTGCTTCTTATATGAAGCATACCACTAACTTTTGCTTTTTGATCTAATTGGACAATCTGTATCTTTTGACTGGGGAATTGAGACTATTCAAGTTGAAAGTTATTACTAAAAGGTATTGGCTTATTCTGGTCACTGAATTCCTTTTGTCCCTTCTGCTCTACTGCTCACCCTACCTGATGTATTCATTCCACTAGACTTTTTGGTGTCATTATCTCTTTTTAGGATATAATCTCTCTCTCTCTCTCTCTCTCTCTCTCTCTCTCTCTCTCTCTCTCCTCTCTCTTTCATTCTTGTGTTGATTCTAGTGAAAAGACTTTGTTGTTATATAGTATGGAGATCATTTTAGTGTTTGCTTTTAAGTGATGTGATCTGGGCTTTGTTTGCATTTTGCCATATATTTACCTTTTCATCCTACTCAGTTTAATAGGCTCAGATCTGGTCAGTGTGCTGCAAACAGACAGCCCTACTGGTTACGTCAATTATATACATCATTAAGACTTTGTTTTAATAATTTCACCCCCTATCAATGCTCTTTAGAGACTGTATTATGTTGCTACTAACAAGTAGACTGGGATGTGGAGGAAGAGGGATAGGAAGAAAAACAAACAAAAGGGGTAAGTCAGTAGAAAAGAGAACTATGAATAGATGAAAAACAGACAAGAGATCTGACTTAAAATTATTTTTATAGTTGGAATAAAGTGCTAGTGTTGAGTGGGTCTGAGGAAATATTTGTGGGAGTGGAAGATACACAAAGGGAAGAAAGTGGAGTTAGAGATTGGGGGAGGCTCTGCCAGTGTCAGCACCTGACAATATATTGGTAGTCAGCTTATGTTTGGATTGTCTATGCACAATTCTGGTGAGGGTTACTTGCCTATGAAAGGTACTATTTAAAACATTACAAAATTCTTTTCTTTGCACATATACAGATATACACAGATGTCCTTAGCACATCCATAGATTTGGAATGGAAGAGAGAAATGATAAAGGGATAAGAAAGACAAAAGAAGGAGAAAGAAGAGAGGGAAAAAAAGAACTACAGCTACAAAAAATCAAAACATACTTGCTAACATAAAATTAAAGAATCAAAGCAGCCCCTTTGTCCTGTTTATTCCACAGTGTGAGCACAGTTGCTGGTCTCTGAGCTACCCCTCCCCACATTTGCTCAACTGCCTTCTGTGAGTGAGGAGGCTTGCAATCTATGTGGCTCCCGGGTCTGCCTCCTACCTGCAAGCCACACTCTGAGCATGGCTAACTATCAGCCTCTGTTTCTGTCTCAAAATCTGACCACTTCAGTTTATCTGAGGATGTGCAGGAGCAGTGTAATTGATCCAGCACTCAGTTCTCATGAAATGAACTGCAGTAATGTTGATGACACAAAGACAAACTAGACACAGTACTGATGTATAGTAAAAACCAATTAACAGCAATGATGCCACCACTAGCAATAGCAAAGAAATCAGTATTAAGATAAAGTCAAAGACAGACTAGCTATCCACATACCATAAGATCCAATAAAAACTACCACTGTACCACCTTTAGCAGAAGAGAGACCTGTAATAACGATAAAGATTCAAAGACAACCCTAATAAGTGATATATTGTAAGTATCTACTAAATGCAAGGCTGGCCAGATAGCTCAGAGGATTAAAGCACCTGCTTAGGCAGGCCCAGGGCCCAGGGTTTTATCCCTCATGTGCCGTGCCAACCCCACACCCAGGGCATGCTGAGATGGCAACTGAAACTGGTCTTGGTTGTGTTTTCCTGTAATCCTAGTGCTTGGGAGGCTGCAAACAGGAGGATCATTACAAGTCTGATCTGGGTAGTGAGACCCTGTAGACCCTGTACTAAATACATTTTTTTAAAAAGACTTTTTTTAAAAAAAGTATCTACTAAATTCAACTACTATACCACCATTAACAATTGAAAAGAACTTAACAATATAGTGTCAGCAAAATATCTACACATTAATAAAGCTTAATAGTAATTTTTAATAAAAATGGTAGAAAGGGAAAAATGAAAGAGGTAAAATTTGAAAAATAATGAAAATAAAGGTGAGAGAAAAGTAAGATGAAGGATCCAATTAAAGAGTAAAAAAATAATAGAATTAGATAAAATTAATAGAAAAGAACAAGCAAGGAAAAAGAATACAACAGAGAAAAAGAAAAAAAAACCCCACAAATCTTCAAAAACTGAAAAAAGAAATGAGTCAAAACAGTATGTGTGAATGCGTGGTTTCTTTCCATGGCCTGCAGCAGTGGAGTCAGCAAATGTGGGAGAGGGATAGTGAGTCACTATTAAGTACTATTTTGTTTCCACATTTGTGTGTGAACGTTAAGTCCTGCCCCGCCTTTCCGGCTGGGTCAGGTCAATGTAGTCTGGTGTCTGTGCTAGTGCTGTATTTGCTTCAGCTGCTCCCCGTGCCTTTGTCCCTCTGTGCAGCCCAACTCCGAGCTTTCCTCCCCTTACTTTACGGCCTGCTGGTATGAGGTGTCTGTCTTGCTCTAGAGGCTCTTCTGTTCATATAGCTCAGGCAGTGGCAACTGTCCAAGCTGAGACACATCCCTGATTGTGTTGGCATGGGGAAAGCCAGCAAACCACTAAGCTCTGTGCTGGATGGATGTAGGCGGAGGGGCAGAGGTGTCAGCTTACTGCCAGCACTGTGAGACCCAGCCCTCTCCATAAACCATGTGAGACCAGCCTCGCTTCTCACCACGAGAGTGGAACTGTTTCCTGTCCCAAGACTGCTATTGCTTAAACTTCTCAGGGAGTCTATGCTTTGCCTGTGTCTTCTCTGCAGCTCTCTTGGGGCCATCTCCCAAAGACTGTATTAGAATAACACCAGAAACCCTGGAGTGTGGCTGTTCTGTGGCTTCTGAAACCAGGAGTAGCTCAGCCTTAAACAATTAACCCTTTCCCCAAAAGGCTCCTGATTAGTTATGCTCAAATACAGCAGGTGCTGCAACGGATTTCTTCTCCAACTCCAGCTTGCCATCCGTGCAGAACACTCACCTTTAGAGCAAAATCCTGTGCTGCATTTGCAGTTTACAATACCCATGGGCTTTTCTTGCAGCCAGTGCTGCCAGCCTGGGCCACTGTTTCCCCCTTGGGGCTGCTGATCTTCTCCAGACTTACCTTGTGTTAGCAGAGACTAGTCCCTCTCCTTGGGAGCCAGGGTTAGCATTCCAGGCTGTTTTCTACTTTTCCCTGAATAGGCTTCAGTTTCTCCGTGACTTCTAGTTTTCCTCTGGTCTCTTACTTAATTCCTGGAGTTTTTGTTTTCCTTTTCTCTTCGCTAAATTGTTGTTTTCCAGGTGTTGCAAATCCAGGTCCTAGACAGGCTGTGATGTGCTGCTGAATTTTATGCTGCCATCTCTCTCTGTCTCAGTGTCTGTGTCCAGCATCAGAACACATAAATAAAAGATTAAAACTTAATAGAGATTGATTGTTTGTACTGCTGTGAAAGTGTACCCATAACACATTCCACCTTAACTTTACAGTATCCAAGTAATTATATGAGGTATTCAACATTTTAATAAAAACATGCATCATGTTAAAAGATTTTGCCCAACAGTAGGTCAACAGAAACAGCCTAGGCACATTTAAGGTAGGCAAGGCCAAGCTATAATGTTCAGTAGGTTAGGGATATTAATGATGGATCTACCAGGATATAAACCCATCATAAGTTGAGGAGCATCTGCATATCAATCAGATAGCAGGAAGGATAGAAAGAGGTTAGATAAGGGGCACCTGAGACACACTTAGATGGGATGACTTAATTCTGTTATTCTATAGCCCAGGATAACTATAGACTACAATAATCTATGATTTTTTTCATAATAACTGGAAGAGTATCAAGATCCTTAACACATAGAAATAATTAATGTTTGAAGAGCTAGAAATGCCAATTACCTTGATTTGATCATTACACATTATATACATGTGTCAAATGACCATAGTGCACTCCATAAACAGGTACAAATATGTGTTCAAAGAGAAAACCCAATCAGATACTGCAAGCTCAAACCACCATCTTACAGACGGAGAAAAGAGGCAGCCAGAGTTGGAGAAGTTGAAGATGCCACAGCAGGGCTGCACCGAGGTGGAGGATGATGCCAGGAGCTGAGGTCCGGAAGCAGGGAGAACGTGTCCTTTACGTCACAGCTGTAGACTGGTTGGAGGTGCCATCGGGCTCTGGATTCAGCTTCTGAGAGTCAAAATGGGAGCACACGTGCACTCTGCCCTGAACCACTTTTCTAGGCTGACAGAATCAACTCCCGAAAGTGGGCTTAAGTCATTCAGGCAGTACGTTCTCTTCTTAGCTAGCCTTAGAAGTGCAGAACATGGTTGGGGCTAGGAGAGGAATCAGCGCATTTCTTAAGTTTGGAATGGAGTAGCAGACAACGCCAACTGCAATAGCAAATATATTCCAGCAGAGGGCAACATTCCATAACAATCTTGAATTCCAAGCTGAGGTTGGAAATCATATAATTTATAATATTTAATACATTAAAAATATACTATAACTATATAATATTGAATATAATACAATAAACATATATTTCATTACTAGGGATTGAACTCAGGGACTTCACACTGAGCCAATATCCCCAGCCCTTTTCAAATGTTTGAGAGTGTTTTGCTAAATCTTTTAAATTGCCCAGATTGGGCAATTTTCTATCTTCCTGCCTCAGCCTCCCAAAGTTTTGAGACCATAGATGTGTACTACCATGCCAAGTTTATTTAAAATGTTTTAAAACTTATCAATCACACGGATTTCTAGCTTTAAAAATACCAGGGGATCAAAAGATACTCCTTCCTCCACAGTTTGCCTGCAGCCACTTCCAGAGTTTCTGGATCAATCTGATTTTAATAAATAGCCAGAGTTTTCCTCTCAGAAGGAGTTGTGGGTGAGAGAGGCAAAGGGGACAGAGCCTGGGCTAACTGCTCAGGACTGCACAGGGGGCAGCTCAGAACTCACTGCCTCATGAGAGGGGTCCAACAGGTAGCTCCTGGAGGTCCCCAGTGCCTCTGTAAATGTTCTGTGACCTGAGGATGGAGGAGAGGCAGAGAGAGGTCATCCAAGCCAGGGCCCATCTCTCCCTATGCATAGATGCGTGGCACAACCTCTTCCCTTGGAATGAACGGCCTAGAGCAGTGGTTCTCAAATGGGCTATTTTGTTATCACCCCCACCAGAAAGTATTTTTTGTTGGAATAATTTGGGGGTGCTATTAGCATTTAGTAGGCAGAGGCCAGGGAAGCAACAGAACACTCTACTGTGTGCAGGAAGTCCCCGCTCAAGGCAGAATGATCAGATCGAAATGTCAACTGTGTCGAGTTTGAGAAGCAGATCTAGACTCAGGAACAGTAATTCTGAACATGTGGTCCCCAAACCTAGCAAGTCAGCATCACCTTGGAACTTATTAGCAAGATAAATTTTGGGACCCGGCCTCAGACCTGCTAATTCAGATGCTATGGGAACAACCAGTGTGTGAATGTACCTTTCAGATGATTCAAGACACTGAAGTCTGAGAAACTTGCCTAGAGAATGCACTGCTTACAAGGGGGAGAAGAACACTGTACTTCTAAAGAAGTGCTTGCAGTCAAGGTGGAATCATTGAGACATAAATTCTGATTTAGTTGTAGTTCGAATTTTCATTCCAGGAAAGTTCCAGGTAATGCTGGCTTTTCTTGTCTGGCCCACATTTTGAAAAGGACCTAAGATACTGCTTCCAAATTTGCATAAATAAAATATACCTGAAGTGCATGTTGACACTCAGGTTCTCAAACTCTAAGAGATCTAGAAATTAAGTAGGAGATGTGCAAAGGAAGGGCAGAGAAATGTGTATTTTAATAAGTGTCCTATACAATATGATTGTGTAGATCTGCCTTTGCGGGGGAGGTTCAGGAGTTACTGATTAATGAAGTCACCTGAGCCCACCATGTCCCAGAAGTTTGCAAGCCGGACTGGGAAGAATCACCTGGGGAGCTTTGAAATTCCCCTGCCACGGCCACAGAGCAGACACATTTCAGCAGAACCCCTGAGAGTGGGAGTTAGCAAACGCCACTTTAAAGAGCTGCCAGGTGAGTCCAATGTGCAGCCATATTTAAGAATCAGTGACCCCAGCAAACCATCTGGCAGTGCCTCAAAAAGCCAAACATACAGTTACCATATGACCCAGCCATTCCACTCCTAGCCGTGTACCCAAGAGAATTGAAAACATATGTCCATGCAAAATCTTGTACATGACTGTTCAAGTGGCACTGTTCGTAATAGCCATAAAGTGGAAACAAACCAATGTCGATTGGCTGATGAATGGATGAGCAGATTAAAGGAGATGTGTTATAGCCACACAATGGAATATTATTCAGTGATAAGGAATGGAATCTGTTACAATGTGGACGGACACTGAACATATTATGCTCAGTGAAAGAAGCCAGATGCAAAAAGCCACATATTTGTATGAATCCATTTATATGAAATATCTAGAATAAGCAAATCCATAGACCAGAAAGTAGATTAGTGGTTCTTGGGAATAGTGTGAGGGGAAATGGAGAATGACTGTTTAATGGACACATGGTTTTATTTGGGGATGGTAACATGTTTGAAACTAGATAGTGAATTGTGCATGTACTAAATACCATGTGCATATTTTAAAATGGTTAATATAATCAATTTTATGAAAATTTTATATCAAAGGCAAAAAAAAAAATAAATGGTCCCTAATGGTCTTCCTACTACCAACAGATTTTTCTTTTCTTTTTAATATATTTAGTACAGGGTATACAGGGTCTCACTACAAAGATCAGACTCATAGTGATCCTCCTGTTTTCAGCCTTCGAAGTGCTGGGATTACAGGCATACACCACCACACTCAGTATCAACAGCCATCTCAGTGCACCCCTGGGGCAGGACCTGCATGGCACACTGGGGATCAAACCCCAGTCCCTGTGTCTGCATAAGTAGGCATGTTAATCTGCTGAGCTATCTGGTGGCCCTTCCAAACAGATTTTAAGAAGTCAGAGTAAATCTAGATAGGACCATAACAGCTCAGTCAGGGCAATTCATGCTAATGAAGACAGAATACTATAGCTATGGCCCTCATGGTCTTAAGCCCTCATTAGGGTAGGAAATAATTCTTCAGAGCTTGGTCAGAATAGATATAAGATCCTATGATTAAGAATAAATAAGCTAGCTTTTATCTTTCAATTGAAATTCTATTGATTTGAGTTTGTCTTCAAAACCCGGGAGGTTTATGCATTTTGTCTGTTCACAGGCTAAGGGAGAAGGTAGTCATTGTGAAGACCAGTTTTGTTCAAGTATGGAGTCAGGGCTTCTGATTACTTAATTTGAATATAAACAGGATGATTCTACAAGACTAGAGGCCTGGGCACCTATAGGCAGTGGATAGTTAAGTTACATCAATGGAGCCACCTGCCTGGGAGGGAGTCTGTGAGTGCCCAAGCTTGAGTAAGAAAGGTCATGACCTCACACCTTCAATCATTTGCAAATAGGTCTACAGGCAGGGATGCTATCAAGAGAAATTGAAAATAGAATTTTCTTCTGGAAATTCAGTTTATATAACATTTTCACTTTCTGGGGGGTATAATACCTACTTCCTTCACTGCACTCTAAATTTCACAGGGACAAAAGGATTGTGTGTGTTGCATATTATTTATCACCATATTTAGCAGTGTTTGGCACAGAGTAGGTGAGCTCTGATTACATCTGTGTTGAATGACAGCTGGAAGTCCCAAGTCAAGCCCTGTGGTAAGCAGTGAATGCTGAGGATAGGACTGCAAACAGGTGGTGTGGGGCCTGTGAACACACAGCTGTGCTATGGATATAGGGAATGGGCTTGCTAACCCTGAGGGGAAAATATAGGGATCATAAAAGGCTTTCTGGAAGTGATGATTTTGAGTTGAATCTCAAAGAAGGACCAAAGGTTGGTGGGTGGGAGACTGGAAAGGCAGGTCCTGCAAAACAAGTACCATATGCAGGGTCCCGGGGCAGACCAGCCCTGGGACTGAGGGGAAAATGAGGGGTCAGGCTGCTGAGGCAGGAGCAGTAATGAAGGACAGGCCTAGTCTTGCTGGCAGTTCCACCCTGATGGCAGTGGGAAGCAAGTAGATGAGGGGAGACAGAGTCAGGTTTGTGTTGTAGAATGTACCTGGAACACTATTGAAGAATGTATTTGAGAAGATAGCACGCTGCTGAAATAACCTAGAGAAGAAAGAGAAAGTAGAAGATCATTTCGTTGAACCAGTACAGATTATGTGCATGCAGAAGAGGGGAATGACACAGGTTCAGTGAGTGGGGTACAGGCAAAAATCTATTCCAAGGACCTTGCTGTAGAAGAAAAATACCTATCCTACAGACAAGGGATGAGGGGTCAGGTGTAAAGAGACTGTTTCTGGTAGATTTGTTGGGATTTTGTGACTGCTGGCTTTGGGAGTGAGGAAAAAGGAGTCCAGATTTTTAAGGCTACTGCAGCTGCTGTATCAAGATAACTGTGTTTGTGCCAGCACTGTGCTAAATGCTGCAGAGGCAATGTGTTGTTTGAGCCTCATCAAGATGCACCAAAATATGAAAGCTTTCATCTTCTATATAGATGAGGAAACTGCAACCCAGAGAAGCCATCACTTAGCCAAGGTGACTCATATGGAGTAACCAAGATTTGACCTTGAGCAGTTTGATCGAGCTTTGCTGTTAGCCTGCCTTCAGGTTATCAGTGTTTGGATCGTCCAGATGGGTGATGGCACCTCAACCCCAGTCTGGGGAAACAGGGGAAAACAGTTCACTGGAGGGAAAATGACAAATAGAGTTTAGTACACAACGGGCTGAAGATGCTGTGCACCATTTGTGATGTCCAATGGGCATTTATTTTCAGCAGAGAGGACAGTTCTGAAGTTGTACATTTGCAGGCATGGGACTACAAGATAGTATTTTAAGTCATGGGCATGGTGAATGAGATAACCTAGGAGAAAGGTGAAAAGGTAAAGAAAGTAAAAGGTAAAGGCCAAGACCAGAAGACAGTGAGGAAACAAACATTCTGGATATAACCATCAGGAAGTCACTAGGATCCTGGGTGAGAATGGAACCTTTAGTAGGGTAGGAATAAACACAGTGGGGTACAGGGAATGGAGTACAGGCAAAAGTCTATTCCAAGGACCTTGCTGTAGAAGAAAAATACCTATCCTACAGACAAGGGATGAGGGGTCAAGTGTAAAGAGGCTTGCTTTCTTTTAATCATTAAAGTAAAAGAGGCAAATGTTGAGGGCTAAAGAGATGGGACTAATGGACAGGATGAGTTTGATAGTGAGAGGAGAGGTGATATGGTGACATCTCTGGAGGATGGGGTGAAGGTCTCAGCCTTTAAAAAGAATAAAAGCTTTTTTTTTTTTTTTTTTAGTTCAGAGAAGTTATATTTGAACCGATCTTGAACAGATACAGAAACTTTAGTAGATGAGATTCGGCCAGGAGCTCCAGCTACCATTTTTGAAATCCACTGCTGCATTTGCACTGGGGTACACTTTCCACAGGGTGTTCAAAGTCAATGATGCCAGCATTGCAGGGTTACAATGTCCAGGGAACGGACTCTTGGGAGATCAGGACTGCTGTGGTGCTTGACCTGGGCTCAAGGACTGTGTGTGTGTGTGCTGAATGGACCTTCCTTAGACTACACAGCAATCGTGGGTGTTTCCACCCAACCTTCCCTCTCTATCTGTCTCTGTTACTCTTTTCTCATTGCAGGGACAAATATCCAACACCCAAAATGAGGGAGGGAAAGCTTTATTTAGCTCATAGTTGGTGGATGCTTTAGTCCATACTCAGCTGGTTCTGAGGCAGAGTGGCACATGGTGGCACAAAGCAGTCATTTATGGTGGTGGCAAAGAGCAAAGAGCAAAGGAAGTAGCTAGCCTCTCTCCCTTCATTACATTGTAATGCAGAGTATCTGCCCCAGTGCACTCACACCCATAATCCTAGCATTGGATCAAGAGTCAAACACAAACTCCAGAAGCCACCCTATGACTGCATGAGGCTTTGGGGGTACAACTATACAAAAACCGTAATGTTCTCCTTTACTGGAGGTCAGACTGCATCGTGTTTGCTCTTCTTCATATCTCTGCTCCCTTTCTATTGTATCTCAAAATGTTTTTTAAATTAAATTTTCTTTTTATCAAAGAATTTTTCTTAATAAAATCCTTGTTTATTTAGTCTGCTCTCATAGCCACTGATATGCACAATTGGATAAAACCAGAAATTTTCAGCCAGGGAAATCTGGGTCCCTTAATGATAGGTGTTGACTCTAGAGACACCATGAGGGCTTTGAGCATGGTTGGTTAATGGATGGTGAGGGATCCTGGTCCTTTTCTTGTGACTTTTTTTTTTGTGTGTGGTACTGGCGATTGAACTCAGGACCTTGCACTTGCCAGGCAGGCACTTATTCTACTGAGCTATCTCCCTATCCCGTCTGGTCATTTTCTTGTAGATGTCTGTAACTTACTGTGATTGCACACCAAGCAGAAGGTGGACTCTCAGGTCTAGGCAGTTGTGATCACATCAAGATGGGTATGAGCACAGACACAGTGCTGGGGCACTGGGAAGACACAGAGAAGGATCTCACTTATCTAAGAATAGGAGGTGAGGTCACCCACTCTAGATATGGAAAGTCATGGGGTTGGCATCTCAAAAGTGTAGTTTTTGGAGCACTGCTGTGGGAAAATGAAAAGAAAGCTGGCAACATACAACGAGAGGCTAGTGGGAGGAAGGAACAAGAAACATCAGCGGTGGGAAGACAATGCAGGGCCTTGGGGCATTGGGATGGTCTTTGGGCTTCCCAATAACTGTTAGGGGAAGCCAGTGGAGGGTTTTGAGCTGGAGCACAAATGATCTAAGGCCATTTTGGCCTCTGCTGGATGTAAGAGTGGAAGCAAAAACCAGCTAGAGGCTCTTCTATGCAGTCACCCAGAAAAAGAGAAGACATGGTTTGGAGAATGGTAGGACTACTACGGATGCTGGCAGGTAAGTGATCTTACCTGTAGTGTCTTTTTATCTTCCAGTAAAATATGAAGTCAAGGCATCACCTGAGAGGGCAGTATCTATATATTTTTTCCTGTACCATGGATTTTGGCTCACTGTCATTCACTGCTTATCAGAAAGTAAGGGCCGGGGAGATGGCTCAGTGGAATAAGCGCTTCCCTGGCAAGCACAGGGGCCTGAGTTCAATCCCCGGTTCCACAAAAAAAA
>NW_004524578.1:21522722-21548472 GCF_000260255.1 Octodon degus
ATAAGAAGTACATAATTCTTTATGCCTATTTTTAAAAATATATTCTAATTTTTAAATATTTTTTCATCATATTCTGTAGGGATTTAAAGTTCAATATATCAATACTTGATGAAAAATACCTGTTCCATGTTATGCCCAAGATGTTTGATATTCAAACAGATAGTGAGGTTAAGCTTAATAGCCTAGGTTGTATGGTAGTAACAATAAGCTTGTCTTCTGGATGGTTAACAACCTAAGTTTGCAGACTAAAATTAGAGAAAAAGGAGGGCAGCAAAGAAAGCCAACATTTTGGCCCTAGCCTTCCAAGGTCAATTAAGACTCAGGACATATGAGAACTTGTACTGTAACGTTAGTCATGTAACTCGGTTATGTCCCAAATTTTCTGATCAAGGAGATTATGGGGCCAAAGAGGAAAGTGATCAATGATGTAGAGTGTGCCTAAGGAAAGTCACATGGAGAGAAAACATTCTCTCAGGCTTTAACAGAGAGCACATTGGCCAAGCAATGGCCGTGACTCATCCACATGGCTGACACTGACAAAGTTTCCATAATCTGAGGTACAGGATCTCAGGATAAATCCTGAGGGAATTTCACTGACCTTATCAGACCCAAAAGCTACAACTGTTGTTGCATAGGTCCCGCTTTACCTTGGTCTTAACCATCCAGCAGAAAAGTATAAAGATGAAATATAAGAAGTAAAGTCATGCTGTTATGTTGAGCTGTAGGAGACTCAAGTCAACAATTTCTGACATTGCCAGTGAAGCGGGAGACCCAATACTATTATGGATTACTGGACTCTTTTAGAATATTTTGCTGAGTTTACACACCTATAATATTCAAATAATGGAACTTAACAAAAAAAGGGGCTACAGATGAATGTCCATTTTGTATCTCTGTATTCAAAGTGGTTAGGATAGGTATACAGTTACATTCTCTTAATGAATAGAGGGATTTGTTCTAATGGTGTTTGTAAATAGGATATCATATCCGCATCTTGTATAGCAATTAACCTCTAGGAAGAATGTATGCAATGTGTTAATTATTGAAATTGTCCTACCAATTTGGTTTGAAACTGTCTCATTGCTATTTGTCTCTCAATAAAATTATGGAATAAAAATAAAACTACCTACTTAAGAAGAGCCTTTAATGTTTTACTGTATTCTATTTTGAGCAATGACCTTTGATTAGCATTTAAAAATATTTATTTGGTACAGTGTCTCACTATGAAGCTTGGACTCATAGCGATCCTCCTGTTTTCAGCCTCCCCAGCACTGGGATTGCAGGCGTGCACCACCATCCCTAGTCTCAGTGGCTGGCTCAGTGCACCTGGGGGCAGGGCCAGTACAGCGTGTGGTGCTGGGGATGAATCCCCATTCCTGTGCCTAAGCAGACACTTAGTCTTCTGAGCTATCTCACCAGCTTTTGATAGCAAAATTTTAAAAAATCATTTTACTGTGTGTTTTCTTTGATAAAAGATCAGTACTCAGCTATCCTCCCAATGAAATGACCACATCTTATCTATTTGAGCCTCTAGGTTGCTACGATTCCTGCTTTGTGGGGGCAGTACTTAAACCACTTCCCATCTACCAACTGGTCTCTGGATTTTTAGTTCTGTCAAATACACTCTGTGTGTGTGTGTGTGTGTGTGTGTGTGTATGCACATGCACTTGTAAAAAGACAGTTCATATAACAATTATTTTACAAATATTTGTCTTTTTAAACAAAAGTGTGCCATATATTTTTATTAAATCATAGAAAACATTTTTATACAAATTTTTCCACTTTGAGGAAATCAGAATATTAAACATCTGGGTAAGAAAACAATTGGAAAATATAGCTTGCTTTAAGCAGAAATAAGTTTTAAGTGGTCACATTTATTAAAATTAAAAAAAGAAGCTGAAATGATCAGTAACAAGATTTTGCTTTTTTTTTTTTTTTTTTTTTTTTTTTTTTTACCTCTAGGCCAAATGAGTATTTCTTATAACCCTTGATTTTCTTTAAGGATATTTTTTATTAGTTAAATTAGCATGAGTTTAAAAGACAGTTAACTTGGACTCAATACAAAATAAATTTCTTTTTAGCCTCTGCAGGCTTTTAGGATGCTGTGAATACTAAATTTCAGGAGACGGTCTCATTCCATAAGGCTGATTAAACCTTCTTTGTACAATAGCAAACATGTATAACAGTGTGGAATATATTTCAGAATAAGTTAAATATTAAGACATATAGTATGACAACAATGTCCTACTTTTCTTTCTACCAAGGAAATTTCAAAGTTCATCCTAATCTCACACATTTATAAAAGGGTGAAGATGGAGGGATCCAGTGATAGTGAAAATACATAACAACCATCAGAGCCTTGTTCTCTAAATGTCTGGGAGGAAAAAAAAAAGGTGTCTCCTGCCAGAATTATGCTTGCACTCATTCCATGGGGGTCAAAATGAACAGGCTGAAATTCACCAAATGAAAATGGGCAGCGCTTTTGCAGCGTTAGTCATCATTTGTTCTGCATCTGAACAGAGATCCAGAGGTGCCACTGTGACTTGTCCACACTCATACAAAATACGTAACACGAACACAAGTTAAATATTATCAGAATCAGTTTAAATTAAATTGAAGGCCACTACTTTTAAGTGCACATTTCCCCCTTAGCTTCTAAATGTATATCATAGATCAAGAATTAACAAGGAACACGGTAGAAGCCAACCTTGCTTCCTCTGGCAACTCCCAGGTATAACATGTGAAACCTGTGAACGAGGGAGGGCGCCATTCTCCACTCCACATGGAAAGGTGGTCTAGAAAGTCATGTTCCCCAACTCAAGTCTGAACTTAAGGCTGTAAAAGAAGGAACTGAAAATGGAATTTTGGGGACCAAGATCTTTCCTGTGGTGACAATCTTTTCCCCCAGGATATTTCTTCACCAAATACCCTTAATCCTGCAGGCTTCATTTGAAGCTGCCCCCAGCTCCTGGGTCCCCACTGTTAATCTGCAGACTGGAAGCCATTCCAGGGAATGTGTAAACAAATCTGGAGAAAACTGCACTTCTGCAAGTTTTCTTTATGTTAGTGAAATATCTCTTCGGTTAAGAAAAATAGTACTAGGAAGGGATACCCCAAAGTCAACTTCCCACAAAGCTTGTCTTTTGCATATTCTGCTATATAAAACTAAATAGACAAGTCAGATACTTTTTGCCTGGCTTACCCCAAATGGTATTAGACAGTCAGAAGCATTTCTTTGGACTACCTTATTCCTGAATTACGAGAAACTCTTGTCACAGTTTTTGTTCTGCCAATTTGTTACTGGAGGTGACTTGGAGATGAGGCCAGGCTCTTGTGCAGGTTGGGATTCTGGCTGTGTCTGTTTCGACTGCGAACAGATGAAAACATGGTGTTGCAGCCGGGCACTTTGCATTTGTGGAGCTGACGGAGGTGCACAGTTTTGTAGTGGGCTCTAAAGGTCCCTTTGTTACTGTATGTCTTTTGGCAAAGGTGACAGGTTATGGGCAACCCAGAAGGCAGGCTGGCAAGGCTCTGGTCAGCCTTCTCCATCAGGACACAGATAGGGTACTCATCTTCCCCAGGGACAAGGCTTTGTCCTTCACAGTTCCCATCACTGTCCTCCATAAGAACAATACCTTCCTCACTCACCCCATCAGAGTCCCAGGAAGAATGGCTGCTGCTCTCTGACTTCATGCTTGAGGTAGTGCTCAAATCCAGCACAGTACCGTCACTCGGGGGGCCAGAGTTGTAGTTCTCTAGGCTGGCACTGTGGACTTGGGCTATTGGGTAAACCAGACCGCCCATTCGACTGGTTCCTTTGAAGATAACAGATGTCTGGGATGCTTGCTGTGTGAAAGCCACATCCTGATAGGCCTCCTTAGCCACATCTTTCAGAAGGTAGGCTGCATGGAAATGGTCTTCACTGCTGTCCAATTCTTCTTGGTTCAATACTTTTTGGTGGATACTATGGTTTGAACTATGTCTGTAAGAGTGAAAATAGTTAGCAATGAGTTGGGCTGCTGTTTTACAAAGTCATCATTCTGAGTAGAGCATGGTACCAAGAAAAGCTTGTGGCATGGGTAAATTGATATTAAGGGGTTAGGCCAATGGGATGTACTGTGCCTATAGAGGATACTGGGCCACTGTCATTCAGTGCTTGTTAGAAGCTGGCATTCACTAGAAAGTCAGCAATCTGGAAACTTCAATTCGCACTGCCTGACACATAACTTCCTACAAAATTCATCTCTTGTGAACAGTTAATAAATCAGGCCAATTTAACTGGGATACTGGAACCAGAAGATCCTAGGATAATGTGAGTCACAAACTACAAGGAATTAAGCAAAGGATTGTATTTTGATGAAACCAGGAAATATCTTCTTGAGCTGCCCTGGTTACTGAGTAGCTGAAATGTGTCTAGTGTCATATACTGAAATGACAATGTTTTAGATGTACTGGAGCAAATAAGCTGTCATGAAAATTTACTGTTTCTTTTTATCTTCTTCGTGTTGCTGTTAGAATATTAAAACTCTCGCATGTGAATGACCTCTTTCAATTGGAAAGCTCTAGTGTGCAGCATTTGTATATGCCTCACACCAGATATTCTACAGGGATAGGTAAAAATTTGGTTATAAATGTGTGTGTGTGCACATGCACACATGTGCAAGTGTGTGCGTGTATAGTTTAGTTCATATTTTCAATGTTTCACCATATACCAGACAGAAGTTTTGCAAATGCAGCAGTGTGAGCACACCACTGATCTTCTACCCAGTGATTACTCCTAGAGGGCAGATAATGAATATCCATTATGACACATGTCTTTTGCTTATATGTTATCATTTGGTTATGACTTGTAAATCAATGTTGTTTGTGCTTAGGGCTCCGCTAACTCCTACAAGCAAAACCAGCTCCTACTTCTGAGAGGTGCAATCCTGAAGATGACAAAAAAATGATCCCAGAAAAAAATGACTCGCCCAATACAGATCAGAAAGTATGCCAGGGTCATGCTGGGAAAAACACCTCATTGAAATAACTAAGAATGGGATTTAAAAAATTATGTATTTGGTACAGGGTCTTGCTACACTGCTCAGACACATAGCAATCCTTCTGTTTTAGCTTCCCCAGCACTGGCATTACAGGTGTGTGCCACCATGCCCAGTTTCGGTGGCTGGCTCGGCAGGCCCAGAGCACAGCTGGTATGGCATGTGGTGCTAGGGATCAAACCTGGGTCCTTGCACTTGCCAGGCAGGCACTTAGACTGCTGAGCTATCTCCCCGGCCTCAAGAATGGAATTTTCTCTTTGCAATCTCTCAAGACATGTATTTGTGGGAAGCTTAATCACTTCTCATAAAATATATAAAATTTACATTATGACTTACTTTATCCACTACGCTTTTTTGGGGGCACAATCAGAATTATACCCCCAAGTCACCCACTTTGCAAACAGCTCTTCTCAACAGCCATTCTGCCCTGTGATTATGTCAGTGTTCCAAGTGGAAGGGGCTGGTATATGTCAGCAGAAAACCAGCACTAGACTGACATGTAGTCTAAGAAGTCAGACAAATACGTTTACTGGGACCTTGTGTGGAAAGGCACATTTTGCAAAAAAAGCCAACCTTTAGGCCTTATGCCCAACTCCTAAGTAGCCCATTAACAATAAGAGCTAATCTATAGCTCCTCTTTCTCCCTCTCAAGCCCTACAGGGTTAGATGCTCTTCCAGTTTCCATGTTCTCTTTGATGAGTAACTATGACAACTGCAAAGAGACAGCATAGACCATGCATTGGGCTTCCTACTTTCAGGACTTTACATATCCTGTGCCAATTGCCCTTATCCTCCTTTCAATCTCCTAACTCTTGCTTCAACTTTTTGCCTGATTTTATTTTAGTTGAGGCCAGTGGTTCTGAAAAGTGTGGTCTGAGCAATCCTAGTGGTCCCTAAGGACTCTCAGGGAGTTCCTGAAGTCAACAGCTCTTTAGTAATGAAGACATTATTGGCCTTCCTACTCTTTCTCTCACGAATGTACACTGAAGTTTTCCAGATATTACATAATTACAACAGACTGAATGCAGAAGCAGATATGCAAATCTAGTTATTGTCTACTAAACCAGACATTTAAGGAAATTTGAAACTATGTAAAACAAGGCCACTCACCTCATCAAACTTGTTTTGGAAAAGTGTGTTTTTTCATAAAATATTATACTAACATGGTATGTTTATTAAAACAATATAATACAAATTC
The DNA here is from genome assembly GCF_000260255.1 of Octodon degus. NCBI lineage: Eukaryota > Metazoa > Chordata > Mammalia > Rodentia > Octodontidae > Octodon > Octodon degus. The sequence continues at coordinate 21,528,960 of NW_004524578.1, forward strand.
TTCAATTTTAATATCTAATATAGCAAATATTGAGCGCAATAACCCAAATGGAGAAATATTCTACAGAGTCCTTAGCTAAGTATCTATAAAAGGATTTTGAAGCCAAAACATCTGTGAGCTGTTGATTTTGATATATCCCTTCTTCCTAGAAGCCTTTACTTTTCAAGGAGTCTCATTACATGCCTTCCCAGTTACCAGCAGTACCTACATTCCCCCCACTGCCACCATTGTACCCACCTTTTATGGTTGTCTCTACCACTACACCAGAAAGCTTCTGTGAGCAGGGACTGTGTCTCCCTAGCACCTACTGCAAGAGATTCTTAACAAACCTAAGGTGTTAAAAGCACCTAAGGTGCTGTTCCAGTCCTTCCATGATGGGTCCTGGTAATAGCTCCTGGCAGTACCAGTGGCTTAAAGTGGGAAGGTAAATAGTCCTCACAGCAATGTGGCTGTCACCTCTGACTCAAGGAAACAGTAGTGGGCTTGGGTCCACCCACAAAGTCCTATTTAACATGTTGTCATTTTAATCATAGATTTCAGATAAGATTTACTAGAATTAATAGTGTTAAATTAAGAATACAAGATATTTCCTATTATGTCGGGGGCTCGTGTCTACAAATAGAGTATAAAAGAAAATATTAAATAAATGAAAAGATAAATATCAAATGAAAAAGTATGTTGAATACAATATGTGTTCTAATTTAATAGATACTGTAGGCTACAATAGTCTCATAAATGTCAAGGATAATCTGGCCAATATGACTACCACTTTATAACAACGGCCTATTCATGAATAAACACTCCTCCTCTTGGAGGATGAAGGAGAAGGACTGGTTCACTAATTAGGGTATCCTAGTGGTTTGGTTTAACATCCTAGCAACAGAAACAGGAATTTTAACTAATATCTCCCATGCTCTATCCTCTTTGCTACAGACAATGAGTGTGTTCTTATGAGCCTATCCAGGAATGTGTGTGGGAGTCTGTACATTTTCACCCTGTTAACCAATTAGATATTACAATTTGGACTAAGTTAGAGGTATTGAGCCGCTTCAAGTCAAGCTTACTTGAGGAATGTAGTATTTTAATATTCTGTGGGCCATTTAGTATTTATTGCATTGAATGTCATCAGACAGCTGATCCTCTCCCAAAACCTCCTGGGTCATCTTACTCTTTCCTTGACAGGCTGGGGAGAAGGGTGATCTGATGAGTGGCTAGAGACCCAAGTTTCTAACAAAAAGCATAAGCAAGATAGCACCAGTGCTAGGTCCCTGGAGCAACAGAACAGGCTCCACACATAGAATTCTATAAACAGTTTACCTCTCTGCCTGTCATGAAAAAACATCTTTCATCCCGACACACAGCCCCTGAAATGACCTGCCAATCACCTTTATTCTTTGATACCTTAATATCTAAAAAAAACCCACCTTTAATCAAGCAGATATTCTCCATTTCTAATGTTGATGGCTGACTAGAAATCAGAGAAAATGTCTCATTTGAGGGGCTTCATATTAAGAAATGGAAATCAGACAAGTTTCGATAAACTATAGTGATAATTTAAAAAGCTTCCTCCCTTGTCCTTTTCAGGTATTTATCTTTTGCCCAAGATTTTAATATGAAAATTAGCTCATGACTTTTTATCCCACACCTCTGGGGCCAGATGTGTTCTAAATTCAGAAATTCTGACTGTAGAAAGTCGGAACAACACATATACTGAAACAGAATATTAATCTCCCTATAACAAATAAATTCATTAAAATTTTTGTACCAAATAAACATAAAATATTCATATTAAATAAACATAAAAAAGGTTAACTAGAAAGCAAACACACACACTCTCTTATCATTTTAGGTTAGCTTTTATAGGAAAAGGTTTTTGGAATTGGAAATAAGTTTAGAAATATGAAAACTTACAAAACAGTGATTCTCAAACTAGCGTACCCAGAAGCTCAACATTAGTGTAACACAGAACTTACAAGAAATGTGACTGTTCAGAGCTTACCCTGGACCTCTGAAGAAGAATTCTAGGTATAGGGCCAGAAGTCTGTGTTTTAAGAATTGCATGGGCTTCTGATGCATGTGGAAGTTTAATAATCACTTCTTTAGCAAAAGTGACAGCCAGCAGATGCCTTACCTGTCTCTGCTCCTTCGGGACGGGAAAGTGGCACCACAGCCCTCCACCGTGCACATGTGCGTCTCTTTGGCATGCATATTTTTGTGATGCATTTTCACCCCACAAGCATTTTTGAAAGTCTTGTTGCAGATGTCGCACTGGAAGCGAGTTTCTTCCTTCTGCCTCACTAATACATGCTGATTCACGTGCTGTAGTTCTTTGGAATTTTCAAGACAAGGAAAGGTTATTTCCCTGTTGGATAAAGCACCGAAAAGTCCTCCAGTCAGCAGGCGCTGCTGCAGTTCTGCATAGTCAGGAAAAGGAACTCGGGGCTCCAATCCAGGTGTGAAGTGGTGTTCACGGCCATCACCATCAACCTCCCTTGGCACCAGGGTCAGTGCTAGCTTCTGCTCAGACTCCCTCTCTGAACTGTGTGTGGTCTGCTCAGAGGTTCGGCTGATGGCTCCATGGGACTCAATCACCGATTCCAGGTGGCAGGGCCTTTCTCCTTGGGAAAGAGGCTTTCCTAAGCTTCCCAACAGTGAGTGCTGTTCCTCCGGTGTTCTGTCTGACACGGGACTACAGGCTTCTGGCTCATCTTCACTGACCACCTGCAGGGGCATGTCTTCATCCGAGCTGAGGCTGTGCCTCTTTTCATTAGCAATCTCCACCGCTTCCTTCTCGATTTTAATAGGCATGCTGGACTTGCGGGATTTCTTCTTGGGAAGAACATCAAATGGCATTTCATTGGAAACCAGCTGTTCTGGGATTGAAGAGGACAACAGAGGGAGAGAAGGTAGTATCCCAGGTGTATTTGCAAGTTCAGCGGGAGTGGCTGGACTGCGGTAGAAAGGAAGGACTGGCTGGACTGTCTTTAGGTTGGGAAAAAGCACACCATCTTGGCCAATGCTCGAGAAGGCTGGTTGGCCTGGGGATTCCTCCCCTGAACCAGGGTAGCCAGGGAGAGGTCTACAGTCTGGAGTCATCACTGTGAACCCTGGGCGCTTGTAGCTCTCAGAGCTTGCCAGGTTTAGGCTGTTCCTGAGATCTTTGTCTCGGTTATTTCTGTTCATTGGCATGTGGAGCCGAGGGTTGGGGTTGGCGCTGTGGCGGTTCCGGCTCCTCAGAGAGCTGAACACCATATTACATCCTTCGATAGTGCACTTATGCTTGATCTTCAGGTGGACAGCGTTGTAGTGGATCTTGAGGGTACCTTTGTCGTAGAAGGTCTTCTCACATGCAGTGCAGAACACTCGGCCCTTCTTTGTGCTAAGGCTGTTCCTTTCAGGTTTCACTTTGGCCTCGGGGGATAACTGTGTCCTTTCAAGCTTAGTAACTATGCTATAGGAGCTAGAGTCACTTAAATGGGCACCATCTTCTTTTTGAGTAATAACATCTGGACAGTTTAAACACTGCTCCTTTTCAATCTGAAATGGTGTGGAGTTGGAAGTTAAGAAGCTGCTGTCAGAGAATGGCCCATGGATTTCCTGTTTGGGGTCATGGCTTTGGTCCTGACTCTGCTCTAGCATATACTGTTCAGGCAGTGACCCTATCAGTGCAGGAGGCAGAGGGTTGAAGAATTGGAAAGGCAGCATGAAGGTCATGTTGTTTATGAGGTTCTCAAAAGGGTGCACACTGCTAGGGCTTCCTTTATCCACAGGGGTGGGGAGACCAGCACTCCTGTGGCTGCAGCTTTCAATAAAAGCCCTAATATCTACATTTGCTGTGGAAGAGGGTATGATGATGGCCTGTTCTTCTTTCTCCTGAATTGCCATGAGCTCCACTATGGACTTGGTCTCTCCAAAACGAAGGAACTGCTGTAAAGTGGCTACTTCCTCCTCACTGGTCATGATGTTCCAATGATCCAATACCTTCCCTGATGCATCCTAAACCAAATCAGAATTTAAAAGTATGGTCAGTTTACTGAACTTCAGTCTTTTCTCCAAGAAAACAACAATCTGATTAGGGCTCCACTAGGCTATAGGGAACATTGGCACATGTCAGAAAAGGATGTCCCCTTGCTTGTAGAGTTTGACTCCTGACTAGAAACTCTGTGAATGACACAAACTGCTCAAATGTAAGTAGTGATCCTACACATGATCCAGAAGAGAGAAATAAAACTATGCTATCCATGTTATCTTCAAATCAGTTGTTTAGATTACCAGATATAAACATGAAAAATTGCTTTGAAAAGTTATAAGAAATTAAAAAGAAAAAAAACAAAAGAAAAATTTAAGCATTAACTGCTCCTTTCAATAGACCAATAGAAATCAGCAGTACAATTATTCAAGCCATCCTGTATATATACATAAATATATCTTGTTCCCTTCTTTCTTTTGTCTTTTTCCTCATCCCAGTTTTTCCTTTCCATTTATCAAGTTCTTACTCTTTCAGGTTCTCTTTATTGTTACTCTTTCAGGTTCTTAACACGAGCGAGACACTATGATGTTTACACACACAGGTCTGACTTACCTTACCCATGTGATCTCTAGTTGCATCCATTTACCTATAAAAGCCTTGAGTTTATCACTTTCTATAGCTGAGTAATAATCTATTGTGCAAAAATACCACATCTTTTTTTATCCATTCCTTATTTGATAGGCATTTAGGTTGTTTCTAAGATTTAGCCATGACATATTATACTGCTATAAACATGTCTGCACATAAATCACGTGGTATAACATTATGTAATATTACAATCAGAGTCATTCCTATTATTTTGTTTAGTAAAGTTCTGTATCATTTCTAATATTTCCTTCTTTATTCTAACCACTTCTTTTCTCTTTAAAAAGAAAAAAAACTATACTATTCAAACTGAAGTCAGAGAAATTTGGTTATTACATTTTATCTTATTTCAAACCAACTGGTTGTCTTGCTTCAGGCATAGTAATTTTCCCCACTAAAATTAAAATATGTATCATTTGAACAATAACAACTTCTTTATCTAAAGACTTCAGATGGAGCACTCAGGCCTAGATATAGCTCAAGTATTCATTTGCTGCAAGTTTAATAATCTTCCTAAGCAACTACCATCAGAAAACAAATGAACCTATATTGATCTACTACCCATGTTCACAAAGCAGAGCTGTAATTACACTGGAGTGTTGGAGATCTTTCAAACTCTAGTAAGGCTGAACTTTTCCCAAAAACTACAATAAATATTTTATCACAGAACATGTATTTGATGGCCTACTGAGATTTTTCACAATGCATGTAAGAGTTTTGAAGATGATGAGGAATGTAACATCATAAATTTTTCATGCACTAGAGACTCAAGGTAATTGATTCCATATTTTTAATCCTAACACTAGAAAGCAAGATTATTAGTATCATTAAATATTGATCTATGTCATAATGTAAAATCAGAGTGCTACTCTACATAAATGGTTATTTTTAGACTGCTGGGGGTCCTGGACTAGAGGTGAGCAAACGTGTTTCTAGATAAAAATTATGGGCTTTAGAGTGAGGCAGAAGTAGGTTCAAATTCTGAATGTGCCACATACGTGCGGAATGATTTTCAGCAAGGTATTAAAGGACTCTGAGCTTCTGGTTTTTCAAATTGAAAATGGGGACAATATACTTACCTTAAAAGATCAATGGAAAAACATCTAAGTTAATAAATGCTTTTCATTAGTGTTTGTTTTAATAATATAGTCTGTATAAGACTGAAGCTTATGTTACTCATCTTATGTTTAATTTTTAACCAAAATTAGCTGACATTTTGCAGGGTAGTGGCAAGAAAAAAAGTGCTATAGCTGTTTCAAAGGAAAAAATACAATTCATTTTCAGGAAACATGTTCTTTACTTGTCAAAATACCTGACATCTTTGAATATGACACATGAAGCTTTACACCAATGGCATGGTATGGGAATAAGGTTAAATTACTCTGAAAATAAAGAGAAAAGAAGGGATTGAGAATATGGAATGTTAGAAAAAAGAAGAAAAAGTAGGAGGAGGCCAAAGGGGAACTGTGAGGAGGAAGAAAGGAAAACAGAAGAGGGTATGGGTAGGGGCTGGGACAGAGAATGAACAAGTACAAGAACATGAATATTACATGAACTGGAGCCCAGGAAGGTAAGTCAGCAGGAAAGCAAAAGGCTTTAAAGAATGGTAAAAAGTGGCACAAAACTGTTAAGTTGTTTGCTGTTTGATCTGGAATGTAAGTTTCCTTTCACCTCCAAATTTTCAGTAAAATCTTATAGACGGCATCTTGAGTCAGTGGATAGTTTGGGGCTAATGAAACATAGAGGCAGCACTGAACACGGGACAAATGGTTTGCTGCAGAAGTGGCAGTTCAGTGAAACCCTTATCAGAGAATGTGTCAAGCTCCCACAACCTGACAGGTATGTTGGGGAAAACATGGGGCTCCTCCAAGAACAGGAGGTGGGGCTCAAGTCATTATAAAAATACTAAAGGGTGACATTAATGACCCTAATTATTTGTAGAGAACTGGGTTAATCAGTTCCAAGGGCACTCATTTCAGAAGAGTGGTACCTGCAGCACGTATCCACGGATGTAATCCTGCAGAGTCCAGTCCAAGGCATGGAGGATCTGGAGTACCTCATCTTGCTTCAGTACGCTGAAGAGCCGATCTAGGAGGATTTTCAGGCGTACAGGGATGGCCTGAGTTCCATAGAGCATGAGGCTGCTAATGTCAAACACCACATTGGACTGGACAATTTCCACCTGGCTTGTTGGATACATAGGGGGAATCCTCAGCTTACTTAGAGCTGAAAATCAAATTGAAGAAATACCACTTTTAAAGGCACAGAAAGCAGACTCAGGCTGATTCTTAGTTATCTGTTTCCACAGAAAAAAACATGAATACACAAATGACTAATAACCTTAATAGCTATCAAGCTTCAAGTTACAAGAAATTCTAAAATAAAATTGACTGACTTAAGACTTTTCTCCTTTTCTTGTGATATCCCTAAGGAATGATATTGTCACAAACATGGAAGGACAAGGAAAAGGATGAAATGCAAAGGAAGAAAGTATATAATCAAGAGGATGAACACTTAGGAAACGAAGATCCTGGTGCTGAAGAACCTGGGCTTGGGAATCTAGGTAATCTGGGCTGGAGCCCTAATGAGCTGCTTATGCTGCTGGATAGATTAAACCACCTAACTCCAAACTATCCAAGGCAATACTCAGCAGCCACATGTGGCTATTTAAATGTATATTAAAATAAGTTAAAATTAAATACAATTAGAAATTCCACTCTTTGTTCATATTAGTTATATCTCAAGTACTTGGTAGCTACAAATGGCTAGGATGGAGCTGTCAGGTTTGGCAATGAATAAGCATAATAACTTGGGGTATATTTAAACTATAAAACTAGAAGCTGCTTAGTAGCACAGAACATTTCTCTGTTACTGCAAAATAAACAGCTCCAAAGCACCAATTTCTATATCTTTAGAAGAGGGTTAACAAGACACTAATAGAGCCATTAAAATTCAGAGGTACATATAAAACTTTTAGCCTGTAACCAAGCACATACAAGAAATTTATAAATTAGCTGTCATTCTTAGATAGTAAACCATATTCAGTCCCTAGTAATGGTGGGTTAATAGGGGATACTATAGACCAAGAGAGTGTAAAAAGTCAGTTACCATGAGCTACCCAACCATGTCTGCATTGCTCACACTGACGGTGGTTTATTTTCCCAGGTTTGAAGCTTTGACAACCACAGTTCAGAGTACAGCCGATAGCCTGCAAAAGAGAATAAATACATGTCTATGTGGCAGTGTACGTGCTATGTGGAATATGTACTGCATTTAGGAAACAAGACGTATTCCCTCATTCAATAGCCTTCACTGAGCACGTAGTGTTTAATCTGTGCCAGAACCAAAGGTGGGCACACAGGACCTTGGAAAAATGAGCAGCTGGTGCAGTACTTGGGAGATTGTGAACACATTACACATATTCTGCATGTGAGAATGGGCAAAGCCATGAGGATTTATAAGAAAAGATTATGGCTTATAAGTTAATATCCTGCTCTGTTACATTATTAAGGGAATAACATCAAGTCACATTTTTACCAAATCTCTTTTGTTGACCCGGACTGCAACTCTGAAAAGTTTTCAGTGGCCATGCAGTAAAATGAACACAATCTGAACTAAGCGCAATCCCTCTATGGAATTTGTTATTCCCATCCCCAAGATATAGTATAGGCTTAAAATATTTGAGAATGTGCAATGGCTGGCTATGCTCAGACTGATTCTCTGACCCACTCACTGACTTTCAGAGACAGACACCTGGAGAAAACCCTATATGAATGCCTTGGCCATCTGTTGTAGTGCTATGTATGGTGTGATTGAGTTAACTATACAAAACAGAGCTGAAACAGAAAAATGAGATGTATATATCTAACAAAGTTTCAGTATTAGGAGCAAAGATATATCTATCTATATGTGTAATATATATATATATATATTTTTTTTTTTTTAAGATGATTTTATTAAAAGGAGACAAAGGCCTGAGGAATATAATCTATTTTAAAGAGAGAAAGTCTCAAAGAAGCTCAATCTATGAGGTTCCTGGTTGGAATATATATGATTCAAGAAAGACTTGAAAATAGTGTGTGTGTGTGTGTGTGTGTGTGTGTGTGTTTGGAAGAAGGATGAAAAACCCTACAATTACTAACCTGGCACTCAAGGAACCATGTGACCTTGTATGAAGGACAAAGAAGGGAGACCCTGGCCAAGGACTTGGGAAACTCACTTTAAGAAGTATAAAGCCAGTCCTCACTTAAAATCAGTTGTTGGTAGAAGTGTAAAATGGCACAGCCACCTAGGTAAATAGTCTAGCAACCGCTCAAAACATCAAACGTAGAGTTACTAAATGACCCAGAGATTCTGCTTCTCGGTATAAAGCCAAGAAAACTGAAAACAAGTCCACACAAAAATGTGTACATGAATGTCCACAACAGCATTACTCACAATAGTCAAAAGTTAAATCTGCCTCAACATTCATCAACTGACGCATGAATAAACAAAATGTGGCATATCCATATAACAGAACAAAAAAGAATGAAGAATTGATACATGCTACACCACGAGTGAAACTTGAAAACATTACACTAAAAGAAAGAAGCCAAGTACAAAAGGTCACAGATTGATTTCATTTGCATGAAATGTCAAGACAACGCCAATCCATAAAAGCAGAAAGTAAATTAGCAATTACCAGGGGAACAGGCAGAGATGAGACTTGACTCCTAGTAGGTAATAGATGGAGAGTACTATGTATCTTCTTTTTTAAAAAAGCTTTGTTGACCATACTCTTAAATGAAATAAATCAGACACATGCTTAAATGTCACATTGTTTCTCTAAAGGGAGAAACTGAAAGGGTAAATAAGAACCAAAATGTATAACAGATAGGATGGGGGAAATATGAAGAAAATATTCAAATGGTATGAGAAACAAGGGATGGGAGAAGGGGAAAGGAAGAAAGGGAAAGAAAAAAGAATACAAGAAAATAGGAATAGAGCTTTTGCAAATAAGGAGGGAAAGAGGGTTGAAGGAGGGTTGGGAAAAAGAATATAGAAATATATAAGTACAGACTTCCTCTAATGAATGTGATCATTATGTATATCTAAAATATACCACTAAAATTAATTTTAAAAAGCTTTGAGATAATAACTACTTGAATATAGCTCAGTGGCACAGCACCTGCCTAGCGAGGACAAGGTGGTGAGTTCAATTCCTGATTTACAAAAAAAAAAACAAAAAAAAAACAAAAAAAAACCAAGGAAAAGAAAACAAAGAGCAGAGGTAACTAACTACTTGCATATCACATAACCCAGTCGCTTAAAGTATAAAATTTGTAATTTTTTTTAGTATATTCATAGTGCTATACACAATTATAACACTTTAATTTTAAACATTTTCATCACCCCCACAAAGAATCTTGTGTATGAATTTATAACGAATAAGTTTTCATTTCTCTTGGGTAAAGACTTAGAAGCTGAACTGCTGAATTATACACAGGTACACCTCATTTATTGCCTCTGGATTTATAGGACCTTCCAGACACTGTTTTTTTTTTTTGCAAATTGAAAGTTTGTGGCCACTCTGTGTTGAGCAAGTCTACAGACACCAGTTTTCCAACAGGTTTGAAGATGGTTAGTATATTTTTGCAGTTATGTATGTTTTAATCAAGATATATACATTGTTGCTTTTAAACGCTGTGTTATTGTATCCTTAATAGACTGTAGTACAGTATAAACATTCAGAAGCCAAAAAAATCCATGTGATTTGCTTTATTTTGGCATTTGCTTCACTGTAGTAGTCTAAAACTGAATTCACAATATCTTCAAGGATTTTTGTAAAGTTATACAATATACTAACACAGAACTTGAAGCAATTCCAACTCCGTCCTACTCTAATAATTATGCATTCTCCAAAGGGTGAGGTATGGTCCCCAAAGGAATGAAGACTGGTTCTTGGGAGTGTGAGAAAAATGCTATTATTTTTATCTGTGAAGCACAGACATTTATGAATACATAAACAGATACATACATATGTAGAACTGTATATGTACGATAGTATGATACTGTACTAAAATTTCATTGGGGAGGTACAGTTAGGAAAATTTTTTAAAATTCTCTCTCAGTGGGAGGTAATATAAAAGATTGAGAAACATTATTCTGATGCCAGAGTTTATTTTACTTCTTGGTTACACAGTTTTTATCTGCATACGCATACTGATATGTTACTTACAAATATGTTAAGCATATGAACATGTATGTCTGTATTTGTGTACTTTAAGCATTCTTATATAGTTACTTTGAATGGAAGCTGAAGAGTAAAAATGGGTGATGATTTAATTTATATTACACACCAAAAAATTTAAGAAGTCCATTAGCTTAGTTTGTGGCACACCTAATATGTTGTCCAGCATTTCAAACTTTGGCCACAGCCCCATGAACATCAGCTCACTGGTGAACCAATCATTTGTATAGAGTCAATAACTACCACCACACTCAGTATTATACCTGTAAAGTATTTAACAATCTAGATGCTATAAATGTGACTGGCTTAAAGGAAAATTTTTAAAAGGGATAAAATTTCCTTTGGCTTATATATCTCAAGATGCTTTTCATTACTTAAAAATAAGATAGTGGCACTACACAAATAAACTCATTTTATTTATTCTAGAAATAAGACCCCTGTACCTGCCAGTTGCCAATTATTCCCCTCTTCCAAAGTGGTGACAATCAAAATTATCTCAAGATATTGTCAAATGCCCCTTGGATCTATACCATACTCTAGTTGAGATCACAGACCTGATTTGACCATCCAGGGTTAGCAGCTTGTAGTTTGGAGACAGAATTTTAAACAATTTTATGGATAATTTCAAAGTATGAATCCTGGTTTATAAGAAACATTCATGTGGTTCTACACAAACCTATTTGAATAAGGCTTATTAGAGACTCATTAAACATCTATAGAAATAAATGTCAGGAATTATTTATGAGCTAAAAAACCTAATTACAATGTCTAAGGAAACTTCCGATATCAAGGGCCTTGGATTTTTCCACCAATCTCAGAATATCCACAGTGTTGTAAAATTATAGCACCATTATCTAAAGATAAATTAAAATTTCTAAAATGAAATCAAATCCCCCAAATTTTAATTACAGGACAAAAAGTACTCATGTAAATCAAAATTGAAATCTCTTAAAATTTACCTCCTTTCCTTTGGAATCCTAATAGTTGTTGTATTCTTCAGAAACATAGGCAGATGTTTACAACACTCTGAACTCATCAAGGCATGATTATTGCTTCTTATGCACTCATCTTAATCAGACTATTTCTGGAATTGTTATTAGTCACTTTGATGTGCTACAAATCAACATTTAAAATTATGGTTTGTTTTTTCTGTACCTCTCATTCGTTCATCCCCAAATGGACCACACTTAGTATGATGAGTTGGGTTGTTTGCTGTGTTGGGGTGGGATGTAATGACTTAACTTTTCCTAGGTGGGGGGACCCATTTCATCTCCCAGATAATCCTGCTCTACCTTCCACTTGGGGATATGCTTCCCAAGTTGCTGAGTTGAATTCCTGCCAGTGGTTGGTGCAGGCACTTGGTGAAGCAGATGCACAGACATCCTGTGCTGGGATTTGAATTATTGAGCTGAAGAACAAAAACTGCTTCAAATTTATTTTCACCTCTAGAACATGCAGGTATTTTTATAGCACACAGACAAATCAAAAGGAATATTTTGGGGGGACTAGATAGAAGAGGGAGGCTGGGAAAATAGAACTTTAGGGTTCCCAGAGTCACAGCTCTAGCCTTTTGAATCTGACAGAAGCACAAAGTTGAATTTCATCAAGCCTGGAAACTCCCAGATCTGTTTCTTAGTTTGTGCGGTCCAGTGCCCTAGGCACCTATGGCTATGTAGATGTAAGCTAATTATTCAGCAGTTCAGCTCCTTGGTCACATCAACCACAAGAAGTTCTGAGTAGACACATGTGGTTAGTGGCTACTACACTAGACAGTAGACATACAAAAATTTACTGACATCTTAGGAAGTTCTATGGGACAGTGCTGAGATGAGGGGTGAGACTAGCTACTGTTATCTGACATGGTAATGTTCATGTCTAATAGGTGATTTCATTTAATACTCATTACCATGCTGGATGAAGGGAATTATCATTGGGAAATATAAATTGATAGAGGATTTGTAACTTGTCCTAGGCCATACAGTTGTTAAACTTTATCAAGCAACTTTTTTAAATGTGTGAGACCCTGTACTAAGCAGGGTGCCAGAGGGTTTCATTCCTTTCTACAATCACTAGGGAAGATGGCCTTACATATAAAGCTCTATTTTATAGATAAGGAAACTGAGAAATTTAAGGCTGTCAGGGTGGTCTCAAATCTAATTAGCAGGGGTAAAATATTAATATTTGGTGCTCACTAGTTTTATTTAATCAATACAACTTTCAGCATTAGGCATTATCATATCTGCTGGATATGATAATGGATATTAAAAGGATATTAAAGCTATATATGATAGAGAAACATCATTCATTGAATATTGACTGAACAATTATGAGTCAGGCATTGTTCTAGATTCTAGAGATTAAAAAGCAGAACAAGAGGGACAAGGTACTTATCCTCAAAGAGGTTATATTCTACAGAGTTCAGAAAATGAAAGCAGGGGCTGGAGAGATGGCTCAGTGGTCTAAAGCACCTACTTAGAACAAGCTTCGCAAAGCATCAGGGACCACGGTTCAATCCCCCAGCACCACATGCCAGCCAGTCGCGCCCCCTGGTGGGCTGAGCTGGCCACACACACACACCACTCTCTCTCTCTCTCTCTCTCTCTCTCTCTCTCTCTCTCTCTCTCTCTCAAATAAATAAAATAAAAAAAAAAAAAGAAAATGAAAGCAAATAATTTTTCCTTAGAGTAAGGTAAGTGTCATGAACAAACTGAGGAGAAAGTTGTGCTAATGGTTTAACTAGGGGGCATGGAGGAGAGGGAAATAGCATTACGTGTGTCTTAAATAGGGCCATCACCAATGATCTGTGAGGAGATGACACATGAATTGAGTCCCAAGGAATAGCAAGGAGCTTCCATATGAAGATCTGGAAGAGGAGGGAGTGTGCCGTGGAGTCTACAATTGGTTCTAACAGCAAGCCTTTCAAAAGGGTATGAAATACATATAATCCACCTGTTCAAAAGGTATCTTTTGTTGCAGAAATGGGGAGCCTGAGCTCCTCCCCCTTTACCTCCTGAGTACTTTTTTACTGAACCATAGTAAAACCTAGGATTGGCCTCAGCTTAAGCCATCCTAAGTTATATGGCATTCAGCTCCACACTTAAGACACCTATGACTATAAAACGGGCTGGATACCTGCTTTTGCCAACCTCAGAAGCCTGCTAGCCATCTAAATGAGGACATACAAATGAAGAGTTAAGGAGAAAAGTTAGCATAGACTAATACTGCCACCATGCCCACAAGTAGATTCTCAGGTCTTCTGTCTCTGCATAGACACAGCTACCAAAAATATGTAAGATAAAAGCCTCCCTAAAACTGCTCCACAATGAATCATTTCTAAAAGAGGTAATGAACCAAAACTCAAACCAGCATCTACCTACTAGTTCTGAGCCTGATACTTGAAAAATCCTCCATTAGTTTTACTTGAAAGAATAAATGAATGACTGAATAATTCAGTGTGGGAGCTGCACCAGGTTTAGGGGTCATGGCACCCACTCATATCCTTTCCCCTGATCTGCCTTGGTAAAACCATTTCAATTTCCAAGTCTCTCCTAGTGGCCAGGGACTAAATGGTACTGAATAGTAGTTGTTCGGGGCAATGCAGAAAGCTCCTGAAAAACGGGACATGACTGAACTGAGATTGCTATTTTCATTCCCCTATTCTTTCTTCTTGGAATAAGAACATGCTGGTTGGAGTCCAGAGATCATTTTATGACCACTGGGCAACCTTGACATCATGCCTGAAAACATGGCTCAGAGGAAAAGATAGTGACTATTATTTAGGAGTACTAGCAGCCAAATGTAACTCCTGGTTTACACACCGATCTTCCTATGGATTTTAAAGCAGGCCACATTAAATCCACATGGAAATGGCTCACTAGTGGAGATTACTGAGGCCAAACGTAGAATCTATGGTCCTTTCTTAATTGTGAAATTTTACAGTTGTGCCAGAATCTAAATGGTAAGAATTAAGTTTCTAATCTGAAATCAGAGGATTCCACCTGCCAGACCACAAATCACTTCTTACAAGTTACCACGCTGTAGAATAAATATGCTTTAGGTTTTTCCAAATTGTCACTTTAAATGCTGAATACAGACAATTGGAATTACTATTTTTGAGTCCTAGAAGACTGCTGTATCTACCAAAAATGGCCAATCGGGGCACAATAGAAGACATCTTTTCAAACGACTGAACTAGCCTTAGCTGTAGGAAGAAGGCTTGGTTTCTCTTTACCTGGAGTGAAACTGTCAGTCTCTCTCCCTCTGTGGCTACAGAGCTGGCCTTGCTAGTTTAGGAAACGGGCACCATGCTGAGATAGGAGCTCTGCCCGTTGCTCCATGGAGCTGCTCTGCCTCTTACACACATACTAAGTAGGACCTTGCACTTTTCTTATTAAAACCAGATTTTTTTTGTTTTTGGCTTTCTACTTCCCTTCTTCTCACTTTTCACCAATTTTTTTCACTGTCCTAAATTTAAGTTTTCCACTGTTTTTGTCACATACACAAAGTCACAGAAGTAAAAGTAGGATTCTGGAAATAGCATCACTACTTGCCAGATGGGCAATGAAGACAACTGGAAATATAAGAGAAGAAAACTCACGCGGCCTTTTGTGTGAGGTAGCTTATCTGCAGCTGACCATGCTGGACTGATGCCCACCTGGAGAAATATGCATGGACCAGATGTTCATCTCATAAACACATCATGCCATCATCTTCCATTAACAGTTTAATAAAATGATAACCACTTATTTTAAAGTTGGTTTTTGTTTGTCC
Organism: Octodon degus; assembly: GCF_000260255.1. Taxonomy (NCBI): domain Eukaryota; kingdom Metazoa; phylum Chordata; class Mammalia; order Rodentia; family Octodontidae; genus Octodon; species Octodon degus. The sequence continues at coordinate 21,544,574 of NW_004524578.1, forward strand.
TTAAAGCTTCTACCATGTACAACGTGGGGAATTTTAGGGGATACAAAGATCAGTAATTCCCAGTGTCTGCATTCGGGAGTAAATGGCTTCAATAAGGGGTGGGGGGAGTCACAGAACTAGGTTGGGTCAAGGACAACAGCTCAGGGAATATGATTTGTCACAAATTAGTATGAACCATCCACTAAGATAAATATCTAAGAACTCAGTATGTACAGGAAATACCACAGGGTTAAGCACAAAGAAAGGCTCACTTGCCCTTGTGTGTCAAGCCTAGGAACCTGGGCCACAGGGCACAGATTTCCACAAGGGTAGAGGAAAGTTGACACAGGGTAGACACTGGGTTTGGCGGACAGATGGGCAATCAGGAGTCTCTCTTCGGGGCTCACACAACTATTAGGATTCCGAGCAACAGGAAGATTATGACTAAAAGAGATTTGGTGAGCCTCAGAAACCAGCCAGCCAGCATCTGCAATATAAAAATGACACAAAAGGAGACTGGACAGAATCTGTTTTCTGACTCCAAGTAAGGTATGAAAAGCTGTGAAAGATAGCTAAGGGCACAGAAAAAGAGAAAGTTCAGGTAGAGAAAGCTCAGGTGGGAGGTAAAGCCCTTTCAGGTGATAGCTGCTGGGCTAAGTCTACCTGTAAGCAGAAAGTGTGCGTGACACACTAGTAGTGTTCTCTTGTTGCTTAGTTCAAAGCGGATGATGGGGAAAACGTTCTTTTGATGTCTAGAAATCAAAGTATAAATCCTGTGCCAAAACAATTTAACATCTGAGCCTTTTCTCTTAAAATTATTAGTTCTGAAAACTGAAAATACAAAAAATAGAAAACCATGTAAATATCACTTTAGAATCTAAATTGAACATTTAAAAAAGTTTAAACTTATACAGAAATATAAATGATTGAGATACATTTTTCCATTACAACCTAACTTTGGAAGACCTCACAGGTAAATCTTTAGAAACATTTGATCACATAAAACCAGAAAGACATTAACTGGATGTAAAACAAACTTCTAAAGATAGTTGAATTAGCCAAAGGAAGGGGAGAACGACAAAACATTAGAGTTTTAACCAAGGTGGCCAGTTATGTAAGTAATGGTGCTTTGCTACCAATGCTGATAGAAAATAAGGGTGAAATTGTGAACATTTGTCTCTGGGTAAAAACCTATAAACATTTGTTTTGGGGACTTAATGAGAACTAGATTTTCAAAACTAAGTTCTAAAAAGACAAGCTGAAACTTAGATAATTATGCGGTCCTGATCCCTGTCTTAACATTCAGCATTGCTTATCACGAAATGTTAGAGTTGGCAGTATAAAAATTTTACCTTCAGAATGAACAATGCAAAAAATAATTAGAGGTATACAGAACAAGGACAATGTTTCTGGAAGCTGGTATAGATCTGGATAGCAGTCCTCTTGTTTTGTGTATGGGAGGATCACACCAAATACTCTGGAAGAGGGAACAATCAAATTTATATAACTATATGAAAAAATGCTAAAAGCCTGAATTAAGAGATTACCTGAGGCAATCATTTTCCTTCACACAGGTGTTTTTGGCCTTCACAACATTTTATCTCCTACCTCTCTCCCTTCACATTAGCCGAGGGAAATTATTGTAGGGTCCTTCTGCGACTTGTCAGGCTACTTTAAAGTAATGAGCCCATGCGCGAACAGGAAGTGTGACAGCCTGTTTGCCTATAACTAAAGAAAATTTGAGATGGCCCGAAACTGGACCCTGGAAAAGCAGGAATGCTCTGTTTATATCCACCCTCTTTGGCTAAAATAGCTGTATGTCTGTACAGAGAAATGATGCCACGCTGCAATCTTGGAATTTCCAGAGTTAGGAAAAAAGGACTTCAAAGAATGACAAGATAAACAGAAATACCGTTTCTAGGTAGAAATCAATTCAAAAGGAAAAAACACATTCCAGATGCTCCATCTGCGTAGAACCTAATCTTTAATCTCTCTCAGTGATGTCATCAAAAATAAACAAATAAATTAAAGGCTCTGCAGGAGAGTATTCTGAATAAGGTAATTTTTAGAAAAAGTATATTGGCTTCCTAAATCTTGATCTTAGATACCAAAAAGAAGGGTGGCTCAGCACTGAAATTTCTCTACAGTGAGGGTATTTCTAGTTCTTTTCTTTTGAAGGGCTGTTTCTGACAAAAGTAACTCACTTGAAGTGACATCTGCAGAGAAGAAAATTCTTCCTGGAGTGAAGCATGCTCTCCTGCAAGTAATTTACCTTGTGGAACCTTCAGGGCAACTCTTTTAATGACCACCACTGCCAAAATAACTTCTAAAGCCCTATACAAAGTTGAAAGACACTTCTGTCTCCCACTGCATACACCACAGTTTAATTTTACTGATAAATCAAACTTTTAAAATGTCCCCCTGCTTGTATTTATCCCTGGACATTTGCAAATGGCAAGTATGTGCTTAACAGACAGTTATTAGTTCCACAGGGAAACCTACAGGGCTTTTCTCACCCATGGGGCTGGACCCTCCTTCCAAAGCTGATGATCTTGAGGCACAGAATATGGGCATGACCTGGGATGCAGGCCTTACTGCTGCGTGGAGGAGATGTAATAAAAAAATAAAACAACTTTTGTGAATCTTAAGTTTCTCAGACAACTACTACATGTTGGTTAATATTTCTAGTGTGAATTATAACCACAGCAAACAGATTATTGTTTCACACCCTGGTATATATCAGTAGCTAAATAACAACTTCAAACTAACAAACATTTTTTTTTTTTTTTTACCCTCAGACCCAAGGAGGAACATGTCACTAAATCCTTACTGGTCTACCGGACTGCAGTTAGAAAGCAATACAGACAATATTACAAATTCAGTCTCACAGATGTCTGAACATAATTCTGAGTTCCCAAAATATGAAGAGCATAACTGGATGCTTTGCCACCTCTTCTCGGCATTTAACTGTAATAGACTATACGCAACCAAGAGTTAAGGTGAAATAGTAAGTTTATGGGTGAAATTATAATTTGCAAATTTAGTAGAAATAAAATTATTACTCATGTCCTATTCTTTACAACTGTCTGAATATGTCAAAAAGAATTGTTATTTATCAAAAATCCTCATAGCAAGCGGTGCAGCTATCTCTTCACATGTATTTAAAGCAAACATTAAACCCAGCACACTTTGTAACATCTTAAGTAATGTTCTTTCTTCATATGATGTAAAATTTTTTATTTTACATACACTTTTAAGGAGCTTTCAAAGAACATATCAACGAATGGGGGGGGGGACGACAATAGATAGCTACATTTACCACAGAGCAAAAATTTTAACATGGTACTATCACTGAAGAAAAGTCATAACACATATGTAAGCACGTACTTGAAAACTCAAGGAGTCTAAGGAATCCTCTGAAAGACCGCATAAAATTTAACAGCAAGACAGTACACAAAGAATGAAAGGACACTAGAAAGAAAGAGGAAAAAAAATCTGCCAAACGGTGTTTTTCAACCCACTTAGGTTGTCAAGTAAAAATCTCGTCCTTTGAGAAGAGGGCTGACTGAGAAGATGAAAAAATATGTATATATATTTTAAAAAATCGCTACATCCGCTCTATGGTCACATGCAGTCGCACATGTCTCTCTCTTTCACACACCCCTCTGCAGGGATCCCGGGACACCCAGCCTCCTTCACGTCCCTCAAGTGTGAACAGCAGCGGCGCTGCCACTGCGCGTCCGGCCGCCTTGGCGGGCCGACGCGGTCTCCCTCACGACCCCGCGAGCCCCTGGCTGCCCTCCCTGTCACTGTCACCCGGCCCGTGCGCCCCGCCGCCAAGTCACGCCGTCCCGGGCGGAACACGTCCCGCCCCGCGCAGGGAGAGCTCGGCGTCCTCGCCCCGGTGTCACCTGGGCCCC
>NW_004524578.1:21549068-21588949 GCF_000260255.1 Octodon degus
CGCGCCCCTCGCCCGCCCTCCCCTCGGCCTGGGGTCGCCGCCTGCCCTGCGCGCGGACGGCGCACCGGCGGAGTGGGCAGGCGGTGGCCCCGCGGACCGCGGAGGTGTCTCCCCGCCGGGCTTGAAGGCACTTGTCGGCGAGACGCAGACGTGTCCGTGTCTGCCTCCGGGAGCACAGCGCCCCGGTGCCCTGGCTCCGCTCCTGTCCTCCCCTCTCCTCCCGCGCCGCCGATGGGCTCTGCCTCCCGCCCGCCCCCAGACGCCTTCGGGTCCCTGGCGAGGGTCCCTGGCGACCAGGACTGGGAAACTGCATGTCGGGAAGACCCGGGCACCCCTTTCTCCTCTAAAGCCCCAGCTTCGCCACCTCCCCAGGACAGCTATCCAACTGCGCGCCTCAGTAGCTTCAGTTGTAAAATGGGGCTAAAGTTTTCCCCTCTACTGGTAAGGGTAACTGAAGGGCACTGTGAAACGGAACAGGAGCTTGGCCCTTTGGGGCAGGTGGGGCGGTTCACCCCAAGAGCCTGTCTTCTGGGATCTGAGGACACAGGGCCCTTCAGTCCAGGGCATAGAGGTGGCCCACAGCTGTGGACGCAGGCAGGCCCAGAGCTAGAGGGAAGGAGGCCTTCCTTCCTGATCTGAAAGGACTCCCAGGCTAGACACCCGTGCGCAGCCTTTCTGCTGCGGGGGATCCCGGGCCAGGAAACAGAGCCCTTGCTGGGTTCTTCCCACAACGGGAGGTGGAAGGGGCACGAGGTGACTGCAGCTAGGCAGCCAGGCGGCCGCCCTGGCCCTGGAAGGCTCAGGTAAGCAGCAGGCTGTGGCGGGGAAATGAGGCAGCGGGGCACAGGAGAAAGAAATTAGGGTGTCTGGGCTGCGGGGTCAGAGGGCATTCTGTCAGGCTAGTGTCCTGTACCGGTGTGAGGCTGGAGGCATGAAGTCACCTGGCCTCAGATGATAAACCTTACGCAGTGGGGAAGATTCACTTTTCATACAGTTAAGGTCAACACCAAGTTTTGCTTTGTGGATTCCCACTTCAAACTGCCTACCTCCCATTCTCTATCTCCACCACCCCTGAGGACTAAGGCCTGTCTTGCCCTTCCTTTCCTCTCTGGTTGTTGTTACACAATGCTTCCTTCAAGAGGCTCTCAGCTGTCACCCTCTCTCTGAAAGCCTTCCCTGATCACCAGGCCTTCTCTTCGGGCATGCCCTTGTCCTCTTCTTATCCCCACACACTTATCTCCGCTTTACTTACCATGCTTATTGCATTTTGCAGCCTAGCTGTGGCCTCACTTCCTTTGGTCATTACTTTTCTTAGTGTTTTCTACAGAGCTCACTCTTTGGAGTGTGAATGGCCAGAGCATAGTCTGTTTTCAGTAAAGGGAAAGTGGCAGAGAATGTCAGCTTTCTTGGCCTTCCTTTCTTCATCTATGAAAGTGGTATGAAACCTTGTCTCTGGCCAGATTGGCAGAGATAAATAAAATGGCATGTTGTGCAAATGCTGCTCTCCTCCTTTCCTTTCTGCTGCACCTAAAACTGATTTTAGGAATAACTAAATTTGTTACAAGAGGAGTCTTTGGTTGTAGTGTCATTGAGTGATCATATATGCTTATGATAAACACATCAAAATATCTAAGTCCTTGGCAATGGCTGACTTAAATACCTTTAATTTGCCCAATTGAAGGTATGAGCATTATCTTTGTGTTCACTACAACTGAATTGTATTTGTTTTAGTAAAACTACTAGTAATAAATACCAGGATCAACTTGTTAGTAACTCTGTTCCTGGTTACACACACACACACACACACACACACACACACACACAGCATTTTGGTGATACAAAGTTTGAACACATGACAACAGGCTGCCTCTTCTAACATACACTAGTGAAATCGACAGACACATTTAAAAATATGATAACCTTTACCTCCACATAGGAAGCTAGTAGGTCTGGATGAAAAGTAATAATTATTTGCAAGTTTATCTAGAATCATGTCCCCCCTAGTACTATGTGACTTCTGAAATTAGTGCTCATATTTACTGCTCAGATCTGGTGGGGTTCTCTTCCAGTCTGTGGAAACATGTAAGCAGAAATGGGGCCAGAGGAGCCACTGTGCTTGGACCTGGCTAGATCAAGACTGCAGACCATGTTCATGGTGTTTTTCAGGTTGGGACTAGGCTGTCTTCCCCTTTTCTATGCTCAGCTTCTTTGTGTGGCAAAGCAGGGCATGTCTGAGAGCCAACACTACTGTCAAAATCCTCACTTTTTGTTCCTATGCTTCAGTCTTACAATTTCCTTTTTCCTGTTATGTTTCTTGCCTTAGCAAGTGATAAAAAAGAATGTTTTTCTTTACATGACCAGGAGTTGGAAAAAAGCTTTATTAAAAATGGGAAAATCAAAGAGATACAAAGTAAGAAATTTGCTGTATATAGAGCTCCAGTAAGCAAAAATCAGCTCTCTGGATTCAAGGGTCTGGGTTGGGTGGCGCTGTCTCGAGGTGAGGCCTCTCCAGGGTGGATGTGCTGTGGGAGTCCATCCTGAGAATTGATGGTCAGTGATGAAGGGCTGGGCTGGTTGAGTCCAGGGAAACAGGGAAGGCGGGGGTGGGAGTTGAGGTTGGAGGGCCAGTGCCTGTCTGAAGTAGGCAGTTGTTACTCCGCTTGTCATCAGCTGGGAATGTGGGCTCTGTTTTGCCAGATTTCCTGAGTTTTCAAGTGAAGCTGGAAATGTTCTGCTATTTAAAAGTTGGCAACTAATTCAAATTTTTGATATAATGTGAGTCAAACAAAATGTTTGCTGGCTGAATCTGTCCAACCCGATGTTTATCAGTGCCCTCTCCCATATAGTGGTGTCTGCATTACACCTGGGCTTGTAGCACATAGTAGGTGTGCAAACAATAAGTTTTTGTACATCATTCCTGATGTACAAGAGCTCACAGCCCACCTGAGTTCTGAACAGAATTCTCAAAATCCACTGAGATTAGACATAACCTTGTGGTGTTGGATTCACAGTCCACAAATGAGCTGGTAAGCCTTTCCAATATTTATACCCTGGTGTAAATATTTTCTAGCGGGTCCTATTTCTGTTAAACACCAGAGATCATCTTCTTAGGAAACGGATTTTCTCAAGTTTTTTCCCAATGGGGACATATGAGCTTGAAAAAATGTTCTAATTAAAAAAATATGTAAAATCATGTGAATCATTCTATTAAAAAAAAAATCCCCACACCTCTTAGCAAGGAGGTCTGGGCAATCACGATGGGAACTGGATTAGAGCAGGCAGGCAGGCCAGTAACCTGCGGAGGAGGTAGCTGCCTCTCACCTGAGCCCACCAGCCTGGAGGAGGAGCCTGCCCTGGGGCTGTTGGCAGGAGGGCTGGGAAGGGGCAGAGAGCTGCTGTGGTGGCCTCTGAGGTATCCTCCACATTCCTCTGCGGACAGTGTCAGGAAACACCAGGAGGCAAGAGTCACACTTGTGCCGTCACCTCCCGGCCCAGACACAGACACCTGGCAGTGGCAGGTCTGGGCACATCTGCAGGGCTGCTGGGTGTCGGAGCCTGACTAAGCAGCACTCGGGCCATGCTACCCCCCTTCCCCTGCAGCTGCCTACTGGGAGCTGGCCAGCCTGCCACAGACCTGGCACAGGTGTCGCAACTTCCCCCTGTTCCAGCCACAGGGCTGCTGCCTATTGAGAGAGAGAAGAGGCCATTCTCAAGGTGATGTAGGATTTGGTGGCAGAAAATTGTTTCTGTCCCTCCACCTCTCACAAGAGGTTTGAGGTTGAAAGGCTCCCAAATACCCTGCAAATCCTGTTACACAGATGTGCCTGGCATTTTGGGTATTGATGGACAAGACTGCATGTCTTGAGGTAGAGTGAGGGGGCTGTCAGAAAGGGTGATAAACACAATAGTAAATTCCAATGAGGAAACAAACCTAGGCCTGATCCCAACTGCTGCCCTGAAGGCATCTGCTGGGGCTGTGACTTATTTGTGTCAGTAGCCCCTCTACAATCCGGAAGAAAAGTTCATTCCCAATATGAACAAGTGGAAGGCTTATGATGATTCTTGCAAGTTCAATGCTTGGGAAAATATTACAAATTTAGCTACTATTATTTTGGTATGTGTGCAGTGTGTAAAGTCGGATTCTTAGTCTGTAATTTGTGATCTTTAAACAGTCAGGGACAGTCACAGGAAAGCTGTGGCCTTCCTTCTAAACAGATTATTCCCTTTCATCACCAAGGCAAGGGAAGTAAACTACCTCCGTGAGCACTTTATTTCCTTCTACAATTACACCTCTGAACATAAGGAGCTCTATTTCTAATTAACATGTGGGAGAAATACTTAGACTGGCACTTTACAGATTGAGTGGATGAATTGGAGGGGGGAGTTTTACAAAGACCGGACAAGTGCTTCTTTGACAGGTTTTGGAAGACTGGTGGACATGCATCAGAAAACTTTTAAGGAACATCATTTAAGATACCTCTTGGAACATGGTGTCTTCCACAAATTTAATGATCTATCATCCAGTGTGGAGAGGAAGATACTTGGTTTTCATAACTGAGAATTACAAATGAGCTCAGACTTTTTGCAAATTGGAAAGAAAGGATTAGGGAAGTTGAACTGTAAGATGTTTAAAAGCCATCTGAATCACTGATATAAAATTTTTAAAAACATTTCTTTGGGGATTGTAATATATATATATATATATATATATATATATATTTTTTTTTTTTTTTTTGGTATTTTAGGGAAGGGTCTGCAGGGTGTCCAGGGTCCCACTGCTAGATTGGACTCATAGTGATCTGCTTGCTTGCAGCCTCCCAAGAGCTGGGATTACAGGCGAATGCCACCACACCCAGTCTCAGTTGCTATTTCAGCACGCCCCAGAGGTGGGGCTGGCATGGCAGACCTGGGGATCAAACCCCATGTCCCTGGGCCTGCTTGCAGGTGCTTTAATCTGCTGAGCTATTTGGCCAGCCCTTGTAATATATTCTTAAAGAAGGAAAGAACTATGGGGGAAAAAAGCTTAGATTTACCCATTTTGCTATGGTTTGTAAAAAGTAAACCATCTTTCCATGTCTGACAGCATTTCTTAAAGGAAATATATTCCTCTTAACAGAGCTCATTTCTGATAGTGAATGAAAATTCATTAGTAACCCAGCATCTAGGCATGAAGAAGGACTATAGCAAATCCTGTACTGTGATTGCCTCCTTACCCTGTGTTTTATTCTTTTCCTCACTCCAGATCCTCTGGTTGGTCATTTTTTTCCAAATCCTGCAGGTGATTTGATCAGATAACCCATGCCTACACCAATCAGCCAGCACCAGGGTGTCTTCTGGGCTTCAGGAATTGGTTCCAGGTGGGCCAATCAGCTTAAAGCCCAGGACATTTGTTTCATGGGTGGAGAAGCCAAATTCTTCTTTATCCATAGTTATTGTTACCAGTTATCTTGTGAAAGTGAAGGAAAATCAATTTAGGAACAGAGCTGACCTAGGGAAATAAGTAGAGTTGAGATAATTATAGAGAAATTGAGCTGAAGACTGATTAAACCATTCCTGAAGTCTGATGTGGAAACTTACCTTGCTTTACTGCAGGATTATTCTGGAATGAAGGATAAATGAAAATGCCAAGTGTTCTCTGTCATAACACTCTTTGCTCCTTCTTTGTACTTCTAGATAACATTGGTGATAGAGGCTTAGCAATCTGCTATCATAGGCCTTCAATCAACAAACCCTGGACCAGGTGCACTTCAATGCTGTGGTCGTATTCTCCTTGGCCTTATGTAAAATATTTTCCAGACATGCATTGACCCTATTCATGAATATTTTGAAGACTTTTCCTCATTGAATTTTAAGGTTTGGAAGGGTAAGGACTGTTGATTTTTTACTGTACTTAGTATACTGCTTTTTGGTACATAGTAGGTGCTTCATAAATATGGGCCTTATCTATACGTGCACAAAGAAAGACACTTAAAGACACATTCTTGACATGTAACCTCTTAAGATTATCTTCTTATAAAAGGCACACTGGAAGACTTCTAGAAATGTAATTGCTAACTGCACTTGGAAATCCACTTTGTCACACTGTGGCTTCTAACACCTTGTCTCCAACACCAAATCAGTTTTGATACCGACGTTTCCCAGAGGTGTGGCTTTTAATCCTCAAATTACAACACAAGTTTTAACAGGCCAGATTTGTCTGTCACTAGGAGTTTAGTAATTAACAAAATGCTCCAGCACTAATGGTTTATCAAAAAGCCAATGAGTAAGTAAGAGACATTATACAGGAAACAGACCTGGCATACACGCTTGGGGGGGGATTCATTCAAGTAGCACCCCCATTCATTCTCCATTGTGCTTAATTAAGGGTCAGTCACTGAAGCTCCATATAAAACTCCCAACAACAGGCTGGAATCAAGCCCTGTTGCTAGATGTTATTTTTGAACCAAATCAAGTGTCCTGAGTGGCCATTCTTGGGGTCATGCAAGTCAAAGTCCATTTTCACAGCCAGGGATATTTTGCAACAGCCTTCATTACAGACGCTTTAATAAAAGTTAGTGGTTTTTTTGGAAGTCCAAAACAGGGCACATCATAGCCAGTGAGTAACCTGCAAGTAATGCCCGTGGTGACAATTTTGCTTTGTTCTGTGGGAGTGAGGGTGAGAAGCTGTGTCAGGCCATGGATTGCTCTTCAAGAGTATTGGGAAAGGAAGGTCTGCACACTCCAAGCAAGGAGTGCTCTGTGTGTGCGAGGTGGCTGCCAAATCTTAAATGCTAAAACATGTAGGTGTGCTCGAATAAAGAGAATGCACTGACATTTCTGAGATAACTTGACAGAAGGGAAGAAACAAGAGGAACAGGGTTATTTGATGTAGATGTAAGTTCAGTCTTGTGAAGGTAACGTTGGGGACCTCTGTGTCCTCAGGTCCTGAGAGAAGGGCGTGACTTGTCCTCAGTCTGGCGTTTCCATAGGGCAGGCGTGCTGCCCACACTTCTCTTCTCACTTTCCCTCTTCAGGGCACCCCTAATAGATTGCAGATGTCCCATTTGGTTGGAAGCACGTCTCAGATACATCTGCCCCTCTTGCTTTTATGCAAAAAACACCTGCAAATCTTTATCTTTGGTTAGATTTACCACACATTTGAAGCTTTGAAATCTTGGTGCAGTGGGAAAGAGAAACATGTCACCACCCTTCTTCTTAAGTTGAATTCCATAACTGACAATAGCCTTTGGGGGAGATGTTTTTCTTTTACTTTAAGGATATTAGTCAGTAAGACTTTAACAGCCTTAGACCTACCTATTCAGTGGAAAGCTAATTAATTTCTTTAATCCTATGGGGTTTGTACAAAAATCTATAGTGACTATGGGTAGATGGATTTTGTGTGTGTGTGTGTGTGTGTGTGTGTGTGTGTGTGTATACATGCACACATGTGTGTGAATGTTTCTGTTTGCTTTTTCTGACTCTTAAAAACAATGAGATCACAGTGCCAGGCAAGCAGGGAACAGTGAAGTGCTGGCAGTCTGACTAGGATTTGGTTTAAGAACCAATTTCCTTGAATGTGGCTCAAGAATCTATGTGGTGTATTTCTAAGTGAATAAATATCTCTAGGCCTCAAGGAAGATTTTAACTACTCTCTTTATTCATTCAACTTTAGGGTATTTTATCCCTGCATCCAAGGAATGACAGATGCCATTCAAAGAGCTGAGAGATAATAGAATAATAAAATAATGAACTGCCTCTGGGGATGTCGAGAAGGAAATTCCATTCATGGTGGTTTTGTGTGGAGTTAGGAAGTGTTGGCTCTTGTACCCTAGCTTTGGGGCTTGGAGCAATACATTTAACCTTTTTTTTTGGGGGGTCCTTAGTTTTCTTATCTATAAAGGAAATGGATTAAAGCCATTGGTTTATTCCACAAATAATTATTAACGTTGAAGATCTTCTATGTCTATTGAACCTGACAACTACCATAACCAGTCCCTGGACCTGCTCTTCTTCTATCAGTTTTCTCCTGGTCTCTTTCTTACTTAAGGAGTTGGGGCTCTGTTTTTCTGTTATTCAGATTATCCTGTCTAGTAATTAGGGGTTCCTGGTACTACTGTCCTTCTGCAGCACCCATTTTTATGGTTTCGATCTAAAATGTCCCCCAAGTGTCTGTGTTCAGAGGTGGGGCTTGTGGAAGGTGACTGGATCAGGGGCTGCTGCACTCATCAGGACATTGACCCATTGATGGGTTCACAGCTAAATGCTATTTGGAGGTGGGGCCTGGTTAGAGGTAGGTCACTGGAGGAGAGACCTGTAAGGGTGCATTCTTATCTCAGGCTCCTCCTTTCTCTCTCTACTTCCTTGCTGCCCAGAGGTGAGCAGTTGTCCTCTGCCAGGCTCTTCCACAATGCTGTGTCTGCTTGGAGCTGTCTGACTACAGAAGGATCCCACTGAGGCTGTGAGTTAAAGTAAGCCTCTCCTCTTTTAAGTTGTAGGGAAATCTTACACTTAGATCAGGACCGTAATCAGCCTCCTTGGCTTTAACACACACATGCGCGCGTGCGCACACACACACACACTCACTCACACGGAGTGGTGATGGAGGAGGATGGCAGAGCTGGTGTCACCACAGGTTCCACTCCAGAGTCACATTTCCATGAACAGCACCCTTTCCTATGCTCCTCAGTGATCAAACTGAAATGGGTGTGTGTCTAATTTCAATCTCTGTTCTTCCTCCTCCTTGTTCCTCCATCCTCTTCCATCAGACATAGCCTTTGGTATCCCATGGTAATAACCTCTCTTTGCTTAAGAAATACATTTTTTTAATGGTATTGGGATTGAACCCAGAATGCACTGAACTACATCCCGAGCCCTTTTAAAAGTTTTATTGTGAGATAGGGTCTAACTAAGTTGTCCAGGCTGGGTCAAACTTGTGATCATCCTGCCTCAGCCTCCCAGAGTGCTGTGATTATAGGTGTGCATCACCACACCTGTCTAGCCTCTCTTTATTACAGAGGCACCTCGGTTCCATGATTCTGGTCACAGACCAACTTGGTTGAGAACTGATCAAATTTCCCATAAAGTTCAGCATAAGTAAGATTAATCCATTCTGAACCACATATATATTTTTAACCACAAAAGATAGGAAATACCATACAACACAGTGTAGTGCAGTACAGCATAGTAGGGAGAGAGAGAACTCTAACCTTACTTAATTCATTATTCCTCTGTACATTCTTGTTACCTTCATTACCCCCTGCACTTCCTTTTTACCACCATGCTAGCATTGCATGTTCTTTGGAATCATGCTGGATTGAATAATACTATACAATACTATATGTGCCAAAACACACACACACACACACACACACACACACACAATTCCATAGCCAGTTTACACAGGTCTGTTTGTGACTGTGATCTCAGCTAGAGGAAGCCTTGACTGCATGTGAGAAAGGAGAAGATGGCCAACTTGTGTTCGGCATGCTATGTAGAGTTTGTGAACAGAAGCAGCATTTTTCTGCATGCTTCTGTTTGTGAACATAATTGTTCATGAACTGAGGTATTTTTGTTTATCTTCAACATCTCTCTTTTAATTAGTTTTTTTTAGGCTCAACCTATAAACATTTTTACTTTCTCCATGTTAAGAGGGGAAATACACTTATAGTGGATTATTATATTGTTAGGTACCCTTCTTAATTCTCCAAGGATTCATACTCAAGCCTTGAGTATTGACTCCCGTGTGGACTCTAGGCTGGACTGTAATTTGTTGGCTAATTAATCTGTTGGCTAAGGTCATTAGCAGGAGTGATGTAAGTAGAGGCTTGGTAAATATTTATTCCCTTTTGGAGCTCAGCATTCCTACTGTAGGGAAGCCTACGTTGTTTCTGTGGAGAGAACAGCCACATGGAATGGACCTGGAACATGAGATGGCCCTGCAGAGTATAGTTCTGAAAGCACGCATAGAGGCCTAGAACCACATCTAGCTCAACCAGATGACCTGCCAGCTGAGAGTAGCCAGAGATTATCAGAGAGACCACCTGAAACACGACTTACTTAACTGAAAGGGTCCTGAGAAAGAATAACTCCTTATTTTAAGTTGTATATTTCAGAGTGATTTGTTACACAGCATCAGGTAATCAAACCAACTCTAAAAAACAGACAAACAACAGAACATTCTCTTAACTTTCACTTGAGCTTAAAAGCTTCTCATAGTAGTCTGCATGTGCTGCCCAGCAACTTCAATCTCTGATTTCTGAGGAGGGCTTCAGTATGGCCTTCCTGCAGTACCAGCCCCACAGACCACTCCTTCCCCAGCTTCCAGGATTCCTCAAGCTCCTCCTTTTTCTCATTCCTCTTTCACCAGATACTGTTCATCTTCTCTTTACCTTTCTCATATTCTCAAGGACTGTCCTCAGCTAGATGTACTGGTTTTATTCTTCATACTTTGGTGATCTGTTTTGCTATATGGTTCCAACCATAACTCTGTACTAAGGACAATCCCTCAATCCAAGTGCTAGATGTTGTCTTCTGTTGACCTTGGGAACCCAATATAAACCACAGGCATAGTCCTAACACTATGGATCTGTGGGCGCATCATAGATTTCTAGAAGCCTCCAGGTCTCCTCTCCTGTTTCCTTTGTCTGAAGCAACCTCACCCTCTGCTGAAGTACTGGACCCTATAATTCCCTTCATAAGCTCACTGTTCTCCAAAGTGTATTTGTTGGTAGCCCACATATTTCCCTTCCCATGTGGGTCAGATATTCTTGTTTGATAGTTGTATTAAGAAAATATTTCCTTTGCATTGAACACATTTTAATGGTTTTTTTTCTATGTCCTCTCCTAGCCAGACTCTGAGCTCCTGAGAGTATGGACCATATTTTACTATTTAGTATCTCTCAGGGTTTAGCATGCTCATCTGTGTCTAGGAACAAATGTTTAATAAGTGTTGAAGAACTGAACTGTAGATTCTCCTTCTACTGTCCCATGGAATTCTAACTCTGAGGTTTTCATATTTATACTTTAAAGGAAATTGGTCCATAATTGTGTGTATATGACTCAAAGAAGTTTGGGATCTCTAGAAATGTTCAATTTATAAAGTCAGTTGGTAGTTCCCTCTTTTCCCCAGTGTTCTAGCAAAGTTTTTGTACTGTGAAAATGATCTGTTCCTCTAAGATTTGCCAGTATTTACCTTCTTTGTTTCTAATACCTGTTGGTTGGGGTAAATGTGGCTTTTGAAATATTTTTTTCTATTTATTTATCTTCATTATTTCTTACAAGCTTTCTGTATACTGCACTCTAAATTTTTTGTTTATTTGTAGTAAAAACCGTTAATTTATTTGCTACCTTTAAATTTTTTTTTTTTTTTTTGCAGAACCAGGGATTGAACTCAGGCCCTTGCGCTTGCTAGGGAAGCACTTATTCCACTGAGCCATCTCCCTGGCCCGCTACCTTTAAATTTAATATCCTCACTACAGGCAATTATATAATCGAACATATAGCTATTGTTATATACTTTTTCTCAATTATAATTTTGTTTCTTTCATTTCCTCTTAATTAGTCTTGCCAATATATTATTTCATTTGTTCTTTAACTAAATCAGCTTCTTTCATTTTTATTACTTCCATACTCTTATTTTCCTTAGGATTTCTTTTGTGTTCTGTTTATATAAGTTTAAATTGAATGCTAAGTTATTTTAAAACACATGTATTAAATTCCAAGAATGATTTTAGTCATGTTTCCTATGTTTGCTTATGCAATATCTCCATAATTATTTTTCCAAATTATCTCCTATGGTATTATGATTTTTGAACCAGATATTATATAAGGTTCCCAATTTATTAACAATCTTTTTGTCTGAAATTTTCTGTTTTTGGTTTTATTATGCAATTTCTACAGATAGTGACCCATGTAATTTTCACTTGTTTGAATTCATGGAGAGGGTCTTACACAAAACAATTGTGTTTCTTTTCCTAAAGTATGATCTACTAATTGTGACTTAGAGTCATGTTCATACTCTCTAATTCTGTTTTGGTGCATATACTAATTTTTCACAATTTAGTAACAGTGAAATAAAAAGTTCACTGCAGTCCTCTGTGTGTGTGTGTGTGTGTGTGTGTGTGTGTGTGTGTGTGTGATATAGGGGTAGAGACTGGAAATCCTAGAAGATTACCTAGAGGAGTGTTGCTGATATGTACATAGTCTAAAATATAAAGGGTTAAAATACTAAGATAGGAAAAAATATGTTTCAAAAAAAAGAAAAGGAAAGAAAAAGTCACCTCACCTCAGTGGACTTCTGTCCTGCCGCTTCCTCTCACTGCTTCTACCATCTGTGTTGTAACTGCTGTTTGTATTCTACATCAGACCGGATGAACCTCTTTCACACTTACCTAGTAGGCACTTAGATAATTTATTTGTTCATCTAAGCAAACATTGTTAGAGACTGGGGTTTTTTTTTTTTCTTTTTTGGATTCTGGTTTTTTGAAACAAATAGGAGATTTCTTACTCTCTACCTGGCCTATACTTACTTCGGAGAGTTCATTATGTTTCAGTATTTCTATTCTATTTTTGTGCTGACCTATGAACCATATTCTGTTTCACTGTTTGAAAGTCAATCATCATATTGTTTATCCTAGTAGTAATTTTCTTAAAATATTTTATGAAATTTTCTGTACTTACAGCTAGGGTCTTCAATTCACTTTCATGATACATTTTGAACTTCCCTCTTTTTTCCCCTTCTTTTCAGACTTCTAAAACTTAAAATAGAATCAGATAATAGGCAGATTAGTTATAAATTGCCATATGAAAAATTATCCCCAAACTAAGTGGTTTAAAAAAATGTCTGACCTAGGTGTGGCTTAGCTAGGCCTTTGGCTCAGGAGCTTTGGCAAGTCTGCAGTCAAGGGTCTGGCTAGGGGTTCCTGCCTCATCCCTAGGTTCTCCATCGTGGAGGGTGTTGCTTCCTCCATTACTTACACTCACTCATGTGGCCGCTGGCTGCCTCAAAGATTACCTCCAAGCCCACTCACATGGCTGCTGGCAGGCAGCAGGCCTGGCTGGCTCATGGCCAGAGATACCAGTTTCTTGTCACATGGGTCTATGTGTGGGGCAGTGTAAAACATGGGGTGGGGAAGAAGAGAGGAGAGGAAGAGAGAGGGAGAGGGACAGAAAGACAGAGGGAGACAGAGAGGGAGAGAAGGGGAGAGAGAAAGAGAGACAGAACTCATTTGAGTCAGATCTCTTCTTTTCTCTTCAACCTTTTGTCAGTTTACAGGTTTATTTTTCCCCCTAAGTTCTAACAATATGCCAGAGTTTGAGTTAGTATCATTTTCTTACACTGATCTTATCTGGGATAAAGTCAGCCCTCTTGATTTTCAATAGCAGAGAGAGAGAGAGAGAGAGAGAGAGAGAGAGAGAGAGAGAGAGAGAGAGAGGAAGAAGACAAGTAGGAAAGAGAAGGAGAAGGAGAAGAAGAAGAGAGGAGGAGGAGAAAGGAGGTGGGAGGGAAGAGAAAAAGAGAAAGTAAAAAGAAAAAGAGAAGAGAGTACAAAACTAAAGCAATGATGAACAGGACCAGAATCTTTTTGTAACCTAGTGAGATCCTTCCACTTTGGCTGCATTTTGTTAGAGGCAAGGGAAGGTCCAGCCCTCACTGCAGGGAGAGCCTGAACACCAGCAGGATGGGATGTTGGCTGCCATCTTAGATGCTGCCTACCGCTGTAGAAAATGGCCTTTCATTAGGCTCCAATTTTTTTTCCCTTTTGTTTCTACATTTGTACTATTTAGATGTCAGTGGTACCATTTCCCTGTTACTTGTAAAAACCTAATGTAAAAAATTTACTTATCTCCTACCTTTCAACGATAATCACTATTACTTTTCCATTATAACTTCCCAGTAAATAGTTCTTCAGTTAATTCTCACCACCATAATTTGAACACTTTTGGAAGAATCTTTGCATGAATAGCGTTAAGCTTATGAGAGTCAGTCTCTGCAAATCTTAGAATGCTGCCTTTATAAATGAATCCTGGGAATAGCATCCTTGGGTGTCGACATTTCAGTGATCTGAGAATATCTCTCTTTCCTCTTTTAGCCTTGATAGTTTCAGAAGAGATATATGAAGTAGGCCTCCTTGGAACTCATTTGAGTCAGATCTTTTCTTTTCTCTTCAACCTTTTGTTAGTTTACAGGTTTATTTTTCCCCCTAAGTTCTAACAGTATGCCAGAGTTTGAGTCAGTATCATTTTCTTACACTGATCTTATCTGGGATAAAGTCAGCCCTCTTGATTTTCAATAGCAGGTGTTTTCTCCCAAATACTAGTAAATTTCACTAATGAAGTCTTAACTATTTCCTCCCTCTTTATCAGGACTATTTTATTCACAGCTTGCCTGTAAGGTCTGTGACATGTTCTTCATACTTATTTTTTGCTTCCTTTCAAATATTTTATTGGCATATTTTACATTTGTATGTCATTCTTGACACCACCAATTGTATGGATGAATAGATTTCCTGTTGTTTTCATTCTGTTTTTAATGAAGCCCCAATTTCAACTCTTACAGGTATAATTTTGTTGTAGTCTCCTTTTATGTTGACCTGTTCATTGATTGATGTGACGAATGTGATCTCATTGGAAATATAAAACTGGTTTTTCTTCAAGTTAAGCCTCATCCTAGAAGATTTTTCCTTTGGGTAAATATTATATACCCTTTAGTGGGGGAAATTTTTTTATAGGTTCCATGTTCCTTCTTTTCAGTTTGATTTTTTCCCCCTAAAAGTCCTTATTGCATTTGTCTGAAACACCATTGGGACTGGATTGCTTAAAACCCAACATCCCATGATTCATTTGAACATAGAGCGCTCTCTCTGGGACTAGTGCCAAAGGTTCAATCAAAAGCTGCCAACGACTCCCTTAGGAAGTTCCTGGATCTGAAAATGAAGGATAGACCAAGAATAGCTGCAAGTTAGCTAATCTACCTCTTTCTTGGAATAAGACTAGAGCATAAATCAATCAATAGATGCAAGTCACTCATCTTTCTCTGCTGAATGGCTGAGCAAGGAGAATCTAAAGCAGATCAAATTCTTTCTTATTCATTCTAGTGAATTATTTCTTTGCATGGCTTATATTTTGATATTTCCTCTTTATCTTAGTGCTTCTTAGGGTAACTTCTACCCCACATTCACAGCCAATATTTAATCAACCATTATATTTTCCTTATTTTGGGCTTTCTGTCTTTCCTCACATCCCATTTCATCTTTCTGGTTTCATTTTTCTTCTCACTGAAGTAAATCCATTAATAGTCTTCCTAGTGAGGATCCAAGAATTCAGAGGGCCCTTAGACACTGTGAGTCTGAAAAGACCATGTGAAGAATTCTAAACTAATGTCTTTTTTTTTTTTTTCTTTATCACATTGATGATATTCCATCAGAAGTTTCTGGGTCCTAATGCAGTTGATGAGTAGTTAGTCTAATCATCATTCCATTGCTATCTTGCCTTTTAATGCAGCTTCAATTTTTTTCTATATCCTTGATTTTCTAAAGTTTTATATATATTTTTATTTTTATTTATTTATTTATTTATTTGCGGACCCCGGGATTGAACTCAGGCCCTTGCACTTGCCAGGGAAGCGCTTATTCCACTGAGCCATCTCCCCGGCTCCTAAAGTTTTATAATGTAAAGAGGAACACTTTGTTTTCAGTTTTTCTACACAGCATTTGGTGTGTTCTTTTAGTATGAGGAAGAATTCTCAGTTAACATTTATTTGACTAAGATTGTTGCTCATTTCCTCTATCTTTTAACCCCAAAATACTCTAGAAATGGACTCTGTACCCAGCATCTGTGTTTGTGAACTGTTCTTGATTTCTTTTATACCTTATGCTTGATTTTGAGTAAATTCCCAGTAGTTTCTCCACTGTGATACTTTTGTTTTTGTGTATAATATAGATTTTTTTACATTAATGAACCCATTTTCACTTCTAAGACATATTACATGTTATATTTCATATATCTCTGCTATTTCATTTCTGCCTATTTTGTTTCATACTTTTTAGTCTTTTAGAGAAATTATTTCTTGGTTTATTTATTTGATTTTTTTTTTTTTTTTGCAGAACCAGGGATTGAACTCAGGCCCCTGCGCTTGCCAGGCAAGCGCTTATTCCACAGCCAACAGTGATGATGACGACGACGACGACGACGACGATGATGATGATGGTGATTTTTAATTTTATGTATTTGGTACAGGGTTTCAGTACACAGCTCAGACTCATAGTATGATCCTCCTGTTTTCAGCCTCTCTGGTACTGGGGTTATAGGCATGCACCACCATGTCCAGATTAACAATGATTATTTTAATCTCATTTGTAAGAACTCTGTTATGGTTATTTCATCTGGAATGAATTTTTCTACTTATTGTTGATATAGAATATAATGAAAAAGTAGAGATCAGACCTACCATCACTATATAAAATTCACATTAAGGTAGGCCTCTCCTACCTACTAATGACACCAGAAAAGTATGAACTGTGCTTCTGATACTTATGGTTCTTAGAAAAGTCACCTGCCTAGGGAGATTGGGGGAAATGTAATCTGTTTCCAGGACCTAAGAAAATCCTTCTCACCCAGTGCGGGGTCTGGACCTGTACTGTTTTGCAGGGATTCTAGTTTGCATTCCCCATGCCTCATGGGATACTTTGAAGCTCAGCAACTCTGCTTACCACTTGTAACCTTGTACTTTTGATAAATTTCTAGTCCATGAGGGGTTTATTTTCTTTTTGAATGTGGATTAAATACATTTTATCTATTGTGCTCATGTGTTTAGAGTTGCAGAAGGTCTCAGAGTATGAACTTCACTCAGTTTTGACTATACATCTTGTTTAAAATTATATAACTTATCTTAGAAGTTCAGTACCAATTTTATGTTGTTAGTATCTCTATATTTCCATAAGGTATTCTGATTTTCAGTAACAATGTAAAGATTCACTTACAACAAACATTATATATGACTGTTCAATTTGAATTGCTGTTTCACTGCCTTTATTGCAGTTTTTAACATGATCACAGTAGACATCCTCCCAAGCACTGCTTCTGTCATAACTGAAATGCTTATTATTCTTTGACTATAGATATGTCAAAGCATATGACCATTATATTAAATAACTTCCTGTGTAAGTTACTTCTAGTTCACAGTGCTGATTTATGCAGATTTCATTGAGTTTCTCCAGCAGAAATGTTTGTTGATGACTGTTCCCGCCCACTGCAATACTGGAATTTGGGGCCAATCAAGTTGTGCTAGACTGGAGGCAGCAAGGCCTAGGGGATGGCTGGAGTGAATTGCAGCAGGGTAGAGGCCAGGCCTGAAGTGGGCTGGGGACCCTGAGCAGGTTAAGCACCCCTACCCTGTCCTTCTTGAACACCCAAACCTCTATAGGTTGCTACAGTCAAGCTTCTTCCTGCTTTCTGTCTCTTCCTACCTACACACCAGTGCCAGATAAATTTTTTAGAACACCTGGATCATGTCATCCTCCTACCTTCCTGCCTAATCCTCCTGGAACTTTTTTTTCTTTCGGTTTGCTGAATAACCCTTGTGCCTGGCACTCAAGGCCCTCTTCCCCAGCCCACGCTTGCTCTCTGGAGCCACTCCCCTGTTGCTCGCCCTGTGAACTCCTGCACCAGCTTTGCCTCTGTGGCTGTTCCCTGGATACAGCTTACCAGCTCCCACCTCAGCACCTTTGCCTATGTAATGTCCCTGCAGGGAACACCTCCCCCATGGTGTTCTTACTTCAGCTACCACTTTATTCCTTTACTTTCTACTCCTTGGGGGTCTTTCTCTTTCTGAATTCTGAAACACACCATTTCACATTTGTTATCATGTCTCATAAATTCACCCCTCTTCTTCACATACATCTCCTGGCTGTCTGGGTCCTTGGTACTCAGTGGCCTGTCCCAGGGACCAGTGACACTTCACGTAGCCTTCTACTGAGAGTTCCTGTTCCTGATGGGCAGTTCGCATCTAGGCTGATTTCTTGGGAGGCAGGCTCTTTACCCCCGCACAGCCTGGACCCCTCCTGCAGCTCCAGTCTCTATCTACCCCTGACATTCTTGAGCTGACCATCTTCTGACCAGGCCTTCAGGATGCTTAACAGGATTATCTGCCTAACAGCACAGCTAGAAACGCTGTCCAAGGAGGCACATTTTCTTTCCAAGAGGACACACTGAGGGGTGGGAGGGGCCCAAGTGGAAGCCCTGCCCTGATTGGAAACAGAATGGATGGTGTAACTCAAGAGAAAAGCTGCTTCCACAGACAGGAGAAGAACATAGCGACTCCCTATTCAACTATTCCATTGGCAAAAGCAGCCAAGGTCCTGGGCTGAAGAGGAGGAGAGGGGTGGAGAGGGAGGAGGGGTGTGTGTGTATGTGTTGAGAAATCCACCTGGATGCCATCAGTCTTGCCAGAGTAAACAGAGTTGACAGGAGTGCTCTCCGGCAGCCTGGTACAGGTTAGGGGGGGGTCACCGGAGCAGCCTGGTGACCTGCCTGCCTTAAGGTAGAGATGCTCTGGAATCTGTCACAAAGGACAGAGCTGAAAGCGCATTCCTCCCAGAATGAACTCGTTTCCTGGCATTCCACACAATTGGGAGTGCATATATTTCTAAAATGTTTTAAATGTAAATCTGAGCTGGGATCAAATACACACATTTAAAGCAAAACAAACAAAAAAGATCCCCAGTACCCCTCATTCAAAGTAGGACTTGTATTATAGATGTCACCAGCAATAAAAAATATTTTTTAGAAAGCACCTTCTCAGTTTTCTTGAAGGTTGAGGGTTTAGACAGAGTAGTTGGATTTATAAGGAGATACCTATCACTTAATTATCCAGAACTTTCCAACCCAACAGCAGGACCTAACTTAAGCAAAGATCCTTTATTAAAATCTAACAATAATATGGGAAAAGTCCTATAACAATATATAAGATGGAAATTTCATTTTATAAGAACAAACACCCCTACTTGATTCTTTTCAGAGTGACCCACCAAAGTAATAGCAATAGTGCGTTTAGCATGCTCCATGAGACTCTTCTCCAAGCCATAGGAAGTGGGAGCACAATTGTGAATAAGACTTTGAATAACCAACAAGAAAATTTAACTTGGAAGCCCTGTCAGTTGCTCCGCCCCTTAGCAGGGACTAATGTCCTGTTACTGCGCTGACTGTGTCAGGAGTGGATGAGGCCACCCAAACATTGGAAGTGAAGGCCAGGTCTGTCCAGCCCTGAGAGGCACACAAATGGTGCCTTGCAAGGCTGAAGAAAAACAGTCACCGCCTAAACCTGCCTGCGCCCTCCCAGATGTCCCATTGATTTGTTATGTGACCTTGGGCAAGTCACTTCACCAGCCCCTGTCTTGTTTCTTCACCTATAAAACAAAGATAGTAAAACCCTGGTGCCTCCCGGGTATTCCTGGCACTAATGAAGGCTCGTAAAGTGCTTTGAGATCCTTAGGATGAAAGTCTCTTCAGCATAGTAAAGCTTGATTATTATGCTGCAAACATGACATTCCCATGAAAACCTTGGTCAGACTCTTACCCCACCTCTCAGGGAAGATTTAATAGTGTGGAGTTGTAATAAGTTCTTAAAGGATGGAGACCTCCATTACTGATACAAAATATGCTGCAGTGAACTAGTATATTAAGGGCTATTATCATGAATAATTAAGGCTGAGTTCTACTTACAGATTAATGAACCACGTGTGTGTTATGATGCAATGGATTTTCATTGTGGCTTCCCCTAGCTGGCTAATGTCACAAAATTTATTTATTCTCAGTGGATCCTCCAGTTTGCATAGATTAGCAGGTTTACTTCACATAATAGGCTGGCAAAGTAAACTTCTGAGGGCTACTTATATGCCTACTCTAAGAAATAAACCCAATTAGAGGTCTCTTTCCTTCTTAGTACAGAAGAAGAGGTTCATTAATGATAATGAGGGCCTGAGCTACCCTAAGCCCTAAGTTTGTAATTAATCTTGTACAGGCCTTCCCGCTTGAAAATATTGGAGAATATCAAAGTCATGAACATTGCTCCAGGCAGAAACACATGCGCGTGAAGAAGGGAGGGCAGGCTAATGCACAGACTTCTTGGCCGATCTTGGACAATGTTACTTCTGATGATGCATTCGTTTGGAAGGTGTAACCATAATTAGATCAAATGAAAGCCTTTCGATAACTCATTAAGTTCAAATATTAAAAATCCATAATCTTTATATCTATAACATAAAAAAAGTTGTCCGGAGTAAGGGACAAAGAATGGATTTTAAAAGACATAGTTAAGGGGAATGATCAACATTGATATGTGGAATGATTTAGGTTATAACTGATCTAAGATAACTTTAAACAAATACCCAAAGTACTAACATTGTATTATGTGACCTACTTCCATAATTTCTGTCCTTTCTGTGAATTTTTTTCCCAGTTATGTTGACACTGGGTTTAGACAATGTAATTAGCAACACTAATGTGTCTATGACTGTATGTAGAAAAAAATATTACCTTCTGCTAGAGATAAGGTGATGTTCACATTTTTGGACTGCTATTTGAAAAGAGAAAGATGCTGGATAACAGAGGGAGTATGCTGCCGACTTGGTGAGCTCTGCATTTGCACATGGCAAGCTCAGCTGCAACTTACCTGATGGCCCAAACACAATACTGCAAAAATGATGAAGGCCGTTCACAATCATTAGCTTTAAAGGTAAGCAGAATAAATTAAACTTTGAGGAAATCTTTACTTCTTTCCTGACTCACAGGCAAATTTTCCCAACATGTGCTGTGCAGTGCTGTACCTCTGTGCCTTTGCTCTGCGGGGCCTTCCCCTCCCCCAACTCCTTGTCTGCCTGGGAAACTTGTACTCATCTTCCCACAGGCTCCTCTACACATCCCTTGTTCTGGGGGCTTCCCTAGTCTTGCAGGGGTGGAGATGCTTCCCCATGCGCTCTCAATGCTCAGTTTTCATCTCCTCTCCTGACTTATACCTTACTGAAAGTTACTTGTGAGTGACTATTTCCTCTTCAAGACCTGGTCCCTCAAACAGTGGGACTGAAACTCAATGAGGAAGTGCCTGGTGCCTAACCAAGTCCATTGACTCTAAACTCCGATATCTGTTGGCCAACATGACAAAGGTATGGACCACTCAGAGCAGATGGAGGCTGTAAATAGTTGTCAGACTGTTCTGGAACATAGGAACCCTCAACTGCATAACAGGAAGTAAGTGTTTATTGAAATAAAGTCGAGGGTAGCCCAAGTTACTGAGTGTATATAGTGTCTGTGTGTGTGATACTGCAGACTGAACCCAGGGGGTCAAATTTCTAATGTTCCTACCTAAGGCTTCCAGAGTACTGGCTTGTAGGTGTGTACTACCACACCCAGCTATAGTGGAGCTTTTATGATCTTAGGAGTAGTGTCACCACCTTCCCATCTGTAAAATGGGAGCATAATGGCTTCTTCATGATGTTGCTATAAACCTAAGATGAAGAGTCAAATGAAGAAATGCCCCATGACTGATATAAGGTGACTGACTCCATACCTGTGGCCAAATCACTTGTCAAGTATTAAAAGCTCTAGAAAAATGGCCATCACCTATCTTCTCAAAATCAGCCCAAACACTGGGAACATTTTGGAGAGCTTGGCTCGGTGACCCTGAGGTAGGTGCAGGGAAGGAATTGCTTCGGAGAGAAGCAGTGCTTGGTAGAATACCTGCTGGTATGCCATAGATCTGCTAATTTTTGTTATCAGGGACAGTAGCACTTGCCATTTGCTGTGTATTAAAATCACCTGGGACACTTTTACAATGGCTTCTGCTGGAGAATCTCTAGGGTAGGACTGAGACTTGGGCATTTCTTTCCTAAAGCTCCTTTGGGTCACTGGGAGGCGGGCAGCCTCAGGTATGGAGGGCCCAAAAACTCAGATATCACAGAGGTGTGGCAGCTCTTGTGGATGAATTGGAAGAAGACAATCAGGAGCGGTAGGGGCTGTGGAAAACGAGAGAGCACATGTCCTGGGTAGAAAGCAAATTCATTCCTCTAGCTAAACGGAACCACAGTTGTGGCTGGATTCGGGTTCTGGGTTGCTGTTTGTAAGTCCTGCCTCTGCTAATGCTGCCTGAGAGGCCCTGGTGTTTTTCAGAACAGGTTGGTGGCAGGACTTCCTGAGGGCTTTCATTCCATGTGTTTTTCCCAAAACCACATCTCCCCAGTTGCTATTGCTAATTGGCTTTATTTATTAATTTATTTCACATGCTTTTCTTCTTCTCTTCAGGTGCACAAAAAATTCATTTTAAAACAGGGCTGCAGCCCATGCCCACTGAATTTCATGTTGGCAACAAGGTCTTCTTCGGGATTACTGCTGACCCAGCTCGTGTTGAATCCAATGTGCAGTCCTGCTTTGTGGAGGGCAGTGGGCAGATGGGGCCGCTGTTGCCTCCCTCCACAAAAGCATCAGGTGTTCATGGGGTAGAGCTCCTTTTCAAGGCCTGCCTTGCTGCATGGAGCCTGTCTTTCTTGGTACAGAAGAATACACTGGGTCTCACTGCCCTAGCAGTCTGGTTTTTTTTTTTTTTTTGTGTGTGTGTGTGTGTGTGTAAATTCTTCCTAATTACCTGCCACTTGTCCCACTTACAACCGCCACTGTGTTCCTTTAAAATTTTTAGGTTTCAGGAGTCGTTGATGGAACTGGGTGTGGCCTTGACAAGGCTTGGCGAGTCCTGTCACATTTTCCTCCTAGCTCATCCCCGCCCGTTATTAGTAAGTAATTCCCTTGTGCCTGAGCCTCAAAGTCTTTATCCCAAGGTTATAGCAATTCTCAGCAGATTTGGGGCCAGGTTGACCCAAATTCCATTTCCTCCTCCTTACCTTCTGCAGGCCCTCACGATCTTCAGAGAGGGAAGAACTATCATCCACTTTCCATCTGTCACGTCTGAATTTCAGTTCTATATTTTGTTCTGTTTATGAATCAGGGTCTCCCTGTATAGCCCAGGATAGCCTTGAATTTGCTATTTAGCCCAGGCTGGCTTACAACTCAGAATCTTCCTGCTTTAGCCACCTGAGTGCTGAGATTACAGGCAGGTGCCTCCATGCCTACTCCTGTCTGAATTTCTACCCAGAAACTTCCCCATTTTGTGTAAAGTTGCTATTCCTTTTTCAGCTTTGAAATTTAACAAATGAAATCACAGAGAACAATACAAGTGAAAAACAAACAACTTACCATAAGGATAACTGAATGAGAAGAGACAAGTATATTTGGATTCAATGAACGAATGAGTAAGCCCAACTCTGCACCTTATTTATTATGGGCTAGGAGCAGACAGAGCTTCATGGGGAAAGATGAGGACAGAACAGCTTGACATTATAATTCTGAGCATCTGTCCTCATAGTCACTGCCGTGTCATCGTCAGGAGGCAGAGATGAACAAGTGAGTTCCTGCCCTCAGGGAGCTCCTTGGGTAGAGTGCTCAGTGTGCCAGTGCTTGAACAAAGGAGTGCAGTGCAGAGTGCTGGAGGAGCATAGAAGGAAGTGACTAACTCTGCCTTTGGGCACAGGGAAAGTCTCAGAGAAGCTGGGACATGAGGGCTGGGCCTCCATGACACACCCTTTCCCAGCACAACCTGATTCCAAGTTTGGGGACAATGTCTGCCCTTGGGAAAGAGCAGGAATTAGACCCTATGGCTGATTTTCCAGATCCCTTCTTCCAGATATTTTTATTGGGAGAAAAGAGAGATAGCATAGGCCTTTGAGACTCCTCTTTTTCCTCCTTCTCAAATAAACAATGTTGTTCTCTTTATCCAGAACGTGGGGGCCAGGAACCGTGGTGAAGAAGGAGGGTACTGGGCATGACGGTCAGATTCAAAGTGAGTTGGTTGACCATAGGGAAAGCAGGGATAAAAATGGAATGTACTAAGCCTGGGGTAGCCAGTGCAAGCAGCGCAGCCCACCAGTTTGGAGTCTTTTATCACTGATGTTAGGTAGACTCATCACTGATGTTAGGTGTGTGGAGATAAGAAAGAGCATGGGGTCTTTTAGTTTGTTCTGTTATTGCTTTAAATTCTCTGAAGACAGTGTAGCCCCTTATGCTCCACTTCTTGGGTAGCTCCTTAGCAGATGAATTCACTTTCTGAAAGTTCAGACAAAACTGAACATTTAAGATCAATTTGGAGCTTCTAACAGGTTCTGTCTCTTTGATGTGCCCGGCAGTGGGCAGGAGAGACTGAAGCCTTGATCTACAAATCCTGACCCCTCCACAAGGACATAGCACCACATGGATCCCTCCCACCAGGGTCAAGTGTGGCCTAATCCTGTCTTCCCCTTTGATATGAACCCCTGGGGGAATAGGTTGGGAATCTGAGGAATAGGTTACTTAGAGATCTGAGGAACTTCATGTCTCCAGGATGAGGAGTAGGTAGATGTGAGATGATGTGGAACATTTCTTGTTTCCCCAGGACCACGCTAAGCCTCTCAGAAAGAAAAATCTTAGTCTTAAGGAGCCTGAGAAACTTTCCTGAGTGACCACAGCAGGACTTGTGTTTGAAATCTGAAATATAGAGCTGTTGTTTGATGCTAGAAAGACTCTTCCTGAAGTCTTCTTTTACCTTGTCAGCTCACGTAAGTTATTTGTTCTCTCTAGACCTCTGTTTCTTATTCTGAGATGTGGACAACAGCAGTACCTTGCTTATAGGGGGGTTGCGGTGAGAAATAAATCTGTTACCGTACACCAAAATCTGGGAACAAAAAGAAGCAGGGCTGAGGAAATGTTATTCATTAGTGGAAATTGAGTCACTTTACATTTCTCATGTTTGATATTATGTTCCAATTTGTTTAGTGATTTTTGTTTTCTGAGTTCTATATAAAATATTTAGAGAAACAAAAATATCTCTAGAAGCATCTTTTCTTTGAATCTGCTGAGTTTCCCTTAGGAGCAGAGCACATTAGGTTGTTAAGAGGGAAGCTCAGAATATTTTCCCAGAATGCAATCAGAAGAGTAGGTTTCCCAAGCCTTTGCTGTTTTGTCGTATGGTTTCCAGCATTGTTCCTGGCTTTCTTTTTCATACCAGCTTGTCACCTCAGAAAAATGGAGGTGACACACTGATGCAAACCTCTGTTACATTCCTCTTTAAAGTGAAAAATAATTGTTTCCATATTACAAAAGCACTAGGTATGTGTAGCAAAAACAGAGGGTTTAAAAGGAGAAGGACTTGCCCTTGTCTGCTCCCCAGAGATACCACATACCTGCTGTTCTGCCTGAACACACAGGCTTCCAGCTCTTCTGCGTCCCATACACAGCTTTTAAAACAAAAGTTGGCTCTCACACAGCACATATTATTGTCTAACCTGTATTTTCTACTGAACAATATATCATGAATACTTTTCTATGACAATAAATCTACAACAGCATTTTTAATGGGTGAAGTATTTAATTTGAGAGGCGGAACATCTTTTCACACAATTCTTACTGATTGTTAAACACACAGCTCCTTTCTGGCTCTCAAGATCTTAAAAAGGGCTGTCTGGGCACCACCTGGTAGGTGATTGTTTGGGTCCATCCTCAATTATTTCCACAGTACAAATTCATGTGAGTGATAGCACAGTGTCAAAGCTTCAGACACTTTGGTTTAGGATGACGCCTACTTTGTCCCCTTGGAAGTCTAGACAATTGAAGCTCTCACCTAGGAGGAGTTTTTTGTTTTTTTTTTTTTTTAAATTCTTTGCTAATTTATCAAGTGGAAAGAATCTCAGTTTAACTTACATTTTTGGTTTTTTTTTGTTTTTTAATTTTTTTAACTTATATTTTTGAAAGCTAATTAGATATTTAAAATGTTTTCTCGCCACGAATGTTTAAGACCTAACTGTCCACACTTTCTTACTAATTTGTAAACTCTGAAAGATTATTGATGCTGCTATATTTGTGGCAAAAATTGTTTTGTAGTTGACTAATATTGTAAGTTTTTTTGTTTAAAACATGAAGTCAAATCTATAACCTTTTCCTCTTAGTTTCAATCTTTAATTACTCTGAGAATAAAGAAATACTTATGTTTTCTTCTGGTAATCTTTATGGTTACATTTTAAAACTGAGATCTCATTCATATACCATAAAATTCTTCATGTTAATGTGTGGAATTTGGTGATTTAGCATATTCACAAGGTGGTGCAGCCAGTCATTCATTCTAAAACATTTCCTTCACTTCCCTAAGAAACCCAATTCCCATGAGGCATCACTCCTCATCCTCCCTTGCTCCTAGCTTTTGAAAACCACTAATCTGCTTCCTGTCTCTATGAATGTGCCTATTCTGGATACTTCCTATAAATTAAATTGTATGATATGTGACCTTTTGTGTCTTGTTTCTTTCACACAGCATGTTTTTATGGCTCATCAATGTTTTAGGAAGAATTGCTATTTTGTTTCTCTCTATAATTTCCATTGTATGGATATACTGCACTTGGTCTATCCATTCGTGATTGTAATTTTATGCTAAATTTTCTACTAGGGAATAGTGTACCTCAGTGGTTCCTACAGTGTTGTTCTCAGTCCTGTAGCATCATCTGGGAGCTTGGTAGAGAAGCTAATCTTCAAGCTCAACTCAGACCCTCTGAATTGTGGTGAGACTTGGCTATCTGGTCAACCAGCTTGTCTTGTGGTTCTGCTTTACAAGTGTCTGAGAACCACTGGCTTACACTTGTTCCTTAACACTGCTTTGGTCTTTATAGATTTTTAATTTCTTTTGATTCCTTTTTTTTTTTTTTTGGCAGAACTGGGAATTGAACTCAGACCCTTGTACTTGCCAGGGAAACGCTTATCCTACTGAGCTATCTCCCTGGCCCTAGATTTTTAATTTCTTAAGTCTATTGATTTGGAAAGTAAATTCAGGTTATAATTTTATAAGTTGTTCAAGTCTTGTTGAAGTCATTTTTTACGCATATGTTTTTCATTGTTAAGGTCAACAGTCAACTTGTATTTTAAAACTTCTCCTTTGTCTCTCTCATTTATCAACTAAGTATAGAACTTTAGATCCAGATTGTTGTTGTTGTTGTTGTTATTATTATTATTATTGCAGTGCTAGGACTTAGACAAAGGACCTTGCTTATGCTAGGCGAGTGTTCTACCATTGAGATATATCCTTACTCATTATTGTTTGTTAAGAGATAGGCTCCTTTGAGGTACAAATTTACATTTTATTTTATTTTTATTTATTTAGAAGTTTCTCTGTTTTACCTGGTTTTAGTGCTCATGATAATTTTCCTGGTTCTATCATCTTAATTTTCTTTTAAGCTTTGAATTACTATAGAGCATAACAACTACACTTCCCTGCCCTGTTACAGTGCTCCTTTGTCCTCACTGCCTCACATGTGTAGGTCACACTGTGGGATGCATAGTTTGTGTCATCAGGTGTCAGTCACCTCACTGCCAGGGTGGCCCTTCTCTACATGGCTGTAGAGATGATGATAGTGGGATGGTGTGTGTGTGGGTGGAAAGAGCATTCTTAAGGAAGAAGAGGCCTGGTTGTTTGTTTTCCTGTGATGCTAATGAAGGTGAAATATCTTTTCTCCTTTTTTATTGGCCTATAAGAAGAGAAGCTAGATCCTTCCTTGAGGTGACAACTAAAGTTTTAAAATTTCCTGTCTTATGTCTAATATCTATAATTCCAAGACACTGATCTTTATAAAATCGTTTTTGTTTATAGAATTGAAAAGAAAGTCTTCCCCATGCTTTTGTGAGCAAGTCAATAAGGAGTTGAGAGAAGGTGTACAGAGGTATGGTAGCCACCCAAGTAGAGTGGCCCATTTACTCCAGAGACCTGTGTCTCAGAGGAGGATCTTGTGTCTCAGGGTCAGGAGATTTGGCATTGCCTTACTTTGTTTTGGTCTAAAGATCACACTTGGACAGAAGCAATCTGAGACAGTACAAAATGAACAGAGATCTTTGAACTCACAATGTGCTTGGCAGGAAGCAAGCTGAGATGACACCGCAGCACCAAACACAGGTTTTCATCCATGGGAAAACAAAGAAAACCCAAGTCATGAAAATCCTTCATCCAGTATTTGCCCAGCCAGATTTCAGAAC
This sequence comes from Octodon degus, assembly GCF_000260255.1. Classification (NCBI taxonomy): domain Eukaryota; kingdom Metazoa; phylum Chordata; class Mammalia; order Rodentia; family Octodontidae; genus Octodon; species Octodon degus. The sequence continues at coordinate 21,577,134 of NW_004524578.1, forward strand.
TGCTTCACCACTGACTTCTTTAGGAGCATTGTAGTAGCTGTGCATTTCCCACCACCATACATTGGGTATATGTGGTGGAGGGGGCAGTAACGCTGCCTGCAGTTCACAGGTGTTCAGATGGAGCAGACCTCTACTTAGGAAGCTGCTTTCAAGGAACTATATCTAGAGAACTTCATCTGCATGTGGATTTGGCTTGGATGATGGGACTTCAAGCTGACAATGGCTTTGGTGGCCGTGATAGGTAGTGGGTATGTTTTACATGGGAGAAAAATGAAATAATTTGTGCTCAGAGGGTGGGATTTCTTGGTTTTAAAAATATGTCCACAAATTCTTTTATATTGCTGTGCACATCAAAATTTCATCCTTTATTCCCTTCTGCTTGGGTGTCATCTAGGCTTAGTGACTCATCTGAAATGGATAAGTGTCGAGGTGAAGATGACATGTGACTGCTGAGACTAAGTCATAAAAGATACTACAGCTTCATCTTTCTCTTTTTTTTGGTCCTTGTAGAATATGAGCCAGTTGCCATATTGTCAAGCAGCCTTGTAGGGAGGCCTCCTGAGGTAGCCATGTGAACAAGTCCTATTGGAAATGGAACTATAGGCTAAGGATCAGAAACATTTTAGAGCTTTCAGTGATACACAGCTCACTGTGGCACAAGTGACACAGGTTCCCCACCACTGCTCTAGGCCCTCATAATCCTTCAGAAGAGAGCGGCTGCTGTCTGAATTTTAAGTACAACCTTGGGAGACATTCTGAGCTAGAACTCCTCAGTTAAGTCACTCCAAGTTCCTAATCAACAGAAGCTACTACATTAATAAAGCCAGTTGAGCCCTATGTTTTGGAGTAATGTATTCCACAGCAATTGATAATGAATGCATGGATACACTGTCATTTTGGCAGAGTTTGATTCCTGATACCTTTTTATTCTCAACATTTATCAGGAAAGGATCCAGGGTAAGATGTCTTTAGAGAGTGCAATTGACAGAAATATTCTCAGGCAGGGGCACCTGTGTCATAAGGCAATTCAATTATCTTTACAGATTGAAACCAGGAAACAGTTCACTGAACCCCAAACCTCCCACTAGGCCTGCTTCCAGTCATTACTGCTCCAAGGGCAGCACTGTCTTGCTAATGGCAAAAATTAGTTTTGCCTGGTTTTGTACTTTAAGTAAGTGGAATCAAACTGTTTTGTGTCTTGCTTCTTATATTCAATGTGGTACTTAAGCAACATATCCAAATTGTCGTATATAGAGGAGCTCTCATTATAATTACTCTGTAGTATTCCACTGAGTGAAATCCCACAATTTATTTATGATTCAATCTATTAGTGATGGGCATTTGGATGTTTTTCATTTTGGGACTATTACAAATAGTCTGTCTATGAGCATTTAAAGAGAAGTGTTATGATACATATGTCTAAAGATTGACAAAGGTATATGTAGATTTATCTTCCACAGCTTACCTTCCAGGCATAGCAATGAAGAAAATAATTAAAATAAATGTTCCCAATAGCTAATTGGAATCACTTTTACTAAGAGACAGCATGCAAAGTTCCCATCAAAAATCACCCATTCCAGCTTATCCTCTGACCATTTACTGTGACTCTGCAAGGTTCTGAGGGCAGACCCCGGCCCTGAACTCCAAGACTGCAGGCCAGGATTCAGGGGAGACCTCCATCAACATCAAGGAGATGCCTCAACAGAGGGAACCTAGGGAACCCCGGAGGGCCTCCTGGAAGGTGGGGACAAATAGAGGCTCAGAGTTGGGGTCTAGATGGAAATAGGTAGAAGTCACAGAGATTGGCATTCTTTAGGGATAGCCCACCTCATCAAAGTACTTGAAGAACCTCAAAGGGGAGAAAACAAGTCTTTCTTCTTCCAGTGCTCACTCTACCCATTTTCCCTTTGTTTAAGCACACAGGAACTGTTTTCTATAGTAAAAACCCCCACCAAAAAACCCCTCACTTCAGATGGAGCTTGCTTTTTAAATAAAAGCTTGCTTTCTTAAAGATTAGGATGCTGAAGGGGAGACTTGATTTAGGTTAGAGGAAGCCACACTCACTCATCCACCCACGGACTGTCTGATCCATGCATAAGTCACCTTCCCACACTGGCCTGAGACGAGCCAACTCCAGAGGATCTGAAGAAGCACTGCCATGCATACGGAGTGGTTGTGAAATGGTTAAGCAGCACATTCCGGGGAATGCTTGCCCCAGGAAGCTTGGTGAAGTTGATGATATCTGCATGGTGGGGGAGACATTTTCAAGTTGTTTTCAGCCTGGAAATCGTTCCCTTCACTGAACAAACAGATGCCGTAAAACCTCCCTCAAGGCTGTAGCGGTGATCGGAGAGGCAGACTGTTGAATGAAGGAAGTGTTTATGGGCAAAAAGTGCTTGGTGCAAACACAATGCACTGAGCCAGCCGTGCAGTGGGATGGCGTGTTGTGTGAAGCGTGCTCACTATGTGCACAGGTCTGTGCAGTAGCCAGTAGCCACAGGTCTACTCGGGATACAGCCTGTATTGTTGAAGATGTGCTTAGAGTGTGAAGTCTGAGCCACTGAAGACAGTGAGAGCTCATTATTATTGATATGAAAAGTATGAACAGCAGGGTATACGGGGGGATCTCCCATACAAGCTCTGCAGAATGTGGCAAGGCAGGGGCATAGCAGAGAACTTGTGAGCGGTAGAAATCTAGGACAAAGATAGTAGATTCAAGCGGTATGTAAGAAACTTCCATCCATGTATGGCTGAGGGCCTCAGTGGGGGGCAAGTGTAGATAGAAGCCCCAGAACCCCTCTCCTCATGGTTACAGCACACACATACATTCGATTAGCCATTCTGCTCACCGTAGAAAGCACATTGTACAAGATTAATTCAGTGCTCCAAAGTATGAAGTATGTGGATGAGACAAACTTCATAGATAAAAGAGACCAAATGGCATAATTCTTCATGTTGTTTTCAAAGTCCCGTCAAAGGTCTGTCTCAGTAGATTTCTGGAAAAGATGGTCTCTGCCGAAGATGGTCTCTGCCGAGTGGTCCCTAGTGCAAATGAGTGTCTGTGAGGGGTGCTCTGGTCCAAGGGTGGCACCCATGACAGAGCGACAAGTAGCACCTGTAGTTTCCTCCACGATGTGTCCTAGCTGTCAGAAGACCAGCTTGCAAAGCATGGTGTGTCTACAGAATGTCATTGTGCCAACAAGTGCTGTGTGTGTGGATACTGAACTTGACTACCACAAAGCGAATCTGCTCTTCTTACATATGGAAGACACGTGTCATCTCCCTCCTACTTTTAGGCCTTTTTAAAGTCACTTATGGGGTCACATCTTGTCCCACTCCTCTTGGAAATGTTAAAGCCCCTACACTTCCTGCTCAAAGTCCAACAGCTCTGTGGCTAGGCTTTTTGTCCAATAGCCTGTCTCATCTCAGCTTGGCCTTTTGCAGATGGTGAACTGGAGGCAGAGAAGCTGCAGGTTCTTCCAGGGCCACTGGAAGGTCACTGCTGTGACCCAGTAGGGTGGCCCTGGTTCTATTCTTCTTAGGGTCTTTGCCACTGGGACTTTTTTCTGTGGCTAGTGCACTCCTATGTGTCCCCAGTATTCAGCCCCAAATCCTTCCCTGTGGTTTTCTTCACATCTAAAAATAGAAGCAGGTGGCAAAGCATCTCATTCTCTCATGTAGCTGAGGTTAGTATGCCTCATGTCAGGTCTGCAAAGCAAGACTGTACAGAGAGAGAGAATCAAGGAGAAGTGGGAGAGGGAGAGAGAGGGAGAAAAAAGAGAGAGAGGGTAAGAAGGAAAGAAGGAGGGAGAGAGAGATGGGGAGAGAAAAATGCTGGTTGGAAAAAGTGGGGGGCTGTGTCCACTGATTCTTGTGACAACAGCTGCCAAATATAGACACGGGGCGTCAGAATACTTAGGAGGGTTTAATCCTGTCTCCTGCGGCCTTTTCTCTTGGTATTTCCTGAGGACAGAGTGGGGCCTGCAGCGACTAGCTTTGGGTCTGACTAAGCGTTTTCTCCTCAGAGGAGCAAGCTGTGACGAGGGCCTCATTCCTGGATGAGCGTGAGACCCAGGGAGAGGCAGTGCAGGGATGCGCACTGCAGAGCTCGGCCCCATGGCCGGGGTATCACACCAAGAGTGGGGACCCTGAAGGAGGTGGCTTGACACTTGCTTAACTTCAAGATACTGCTGGGCTTCAGAAACAAGAACAGGTGTAGGACCCCCAATCCTTCCCCAGAGCTACAGACACAGCCTTTACCCCTAGGAATGTGCTCTTCTCTAGTTGTGAAATATCTGTAGGGAGAGAAGCCCCCTCCATGCTGTAGTACATGGTGTTACAAAATCACTGCATCTGAGCCTTGACCTTGGGCCGCCCATGCAAGTGTGTGGCAATGTACAACATTTCTGTTTGTGGGAAATGAGATAGTTGCTAAGCCAATAAGCCCCTCAAATAAAAATGCCATTTTCACAACTGTGTGGTGATAGAGGCCAGAAGAAGAGTGGGTACCTTCGTGGGTGGGCTGCACACGGGGAGGGGAACCAGGGAGCCTTCTGGAGAGTTGGGAAGGTCCTCAAGCGTGGTCAGAGTGGTGGCTGTGCATGGGGGGGGGCACACATACATATGTGAACATAGAGCCTAGACATGAGGGTTCTCTTAGCTAGGGGTTCAAGACCAGCCTGGGTGATATAGTGAGACACTATCTCAAAACAAAACAAAAGTCATCAAGAAGGATATTGAGATTTGTGGTTTTTATTTATGTAAGTTATGCCTTCACAAAAAAGAAAACTAATAATTTGAATGTAGTTTTCGTTGCTTTGATAAGCTAGTAGTTCAAGCGAGGTTGCTTTCATTTCCAAAAGCTCACATGTGAAACTTCCATATATTTCAAGCTTCTCTGGCCCCTCTCCTAGACTCCCTTTTGCGCCCAAGATCTTACCTCATAAAACACGGCTGACTGGCTTATAAGGGTCAAAGATGATTTTTCTCCATCTGTCATTCTTGTCCGTGGCAAATGTGGACATGTCATTTGGAATGTAGCATGGAGGCCCTAATGAAATTGGAAAAGCATGTGGAGATAAAAATCACTCTGGGATGCATCCAGACGCTTCCTGCCACTCACCAGATGTCCCAGTGCTAGAGGCCACCCTCTCTAGGGAAGTGATTCAGCCAGCCTCAGCCAGATGTGTAGGAAGCTGCGTTGGACCCACATACTAACAGTGTCCTGATCGTGTGCAGCAGCACAGGCCTTCAGCTGAGAATGCGCGATGTGGGCGGGCGAGCATGCCAGGGCTCCTTCAAGCATGGCCACTGGTCAGCCCGCAGTGTGATGCATTGATACGTCCAGTCAGCAGATGTGTGTCACCAAGACACAGGCTAGGGCTGGTTAACCGGTAACAGTGCTCAGTGACCTAATGCACACACTCAGCTCTTCCCGGGAACCTTGAGCCACGGAGGGATGCGTGTCAGCTTGATTCCAAGGCTGCCTGGAACACATCTCCATTGAGCACATGGAGGGGCAGAGACACCCTTTCCTGTACTCAGCATTGTGTCAGAGACTTCAGGGGTGAGCCACAGAAGGGTGCCAGGTGACCCTGGGTACAATTGCATGGCGGGCTGCTGTGGGAAAACTGCCCAGGGAGTGTCTGTACTGTCCTGGGGTGGCTTTCCAGGGGCATTCAACTCTGGGCATATTTTGCACTGAGCTTCATTCCTGGCCCTTTTTCTATTTTTTAATTTTTATTTTGAGACAGAGTGTTACTAAGTCACTAAGTTGTTCAAGCTGAACTTGAACTTGTGTTCCTTGTGCCTCAGCCTCCCCGAATGCTGGGGTTATAGGCCTGCACTGCCACACCTGGTTTGCCCCTCCCTTGTTTTGATAGAAAGCCCTGAGTGCAGAATTTGTTCACATATTCGAAACCCATGGAGACAGACTTTGCAGGAGTCCTGTCTGCTTTGATTAAAGAGGAGTAAATGTGTGTACATCCACACCCTCACCCATGTCTGTGGTTTGAGGAGAAGCAAGGAATGATATATAGTGTCATGTAGAGAAAAACAGACATGGGGGTAGGACAGGAACACCCTGGCAGCTCATGTGTCCTTACAACTCCTTTGGTTGCCCAATAGCAGGCAACAATGTACTAAGACCAGAGCTGTGGCCTGCTGTTCTCCTAGGGGTTCAGGTGGGCAGATGTGGTTCACACTTACTGCTCAGAAACCTGACCAGGGATCTGCCTTCTCTCCAGTGCTCTAGTGAGTAGCAGAGCTCCAGCCCTGGTGGGAGTCCCTGAGCTCCATGCGCCTCATCTACAGGTAACGCTGTCATTTTTGGCAAAGGTGCGCACCTGTTCTCTTTCCACCTAGACACCAAGAAAGCCAAAACGACTTCAATCACCACTTAAGCTCATCAGAAACGACTGCTTTCCTGTCCACACAAAGATCTTTCTTTATATAATCATGGCTCTGATTGCTTAAAAGCTGATCTCCAGAATGGCAAGCTCTGAGAAATTGCATCATCTGCGACACGTCACCCAATCAATAAACACCACACACTACAAGCAGTCACCCAGTCAATAAACACCAAGCTCTACTAATCAGCCACCAAAAAGTTGGCTGAACCTCCTTTTGTTTGTGGAGCAGATTCCGCTCCCCCTGCGGAAAAGATTCTCAGGGAAAGCAGCGGTCATGATAATACATACCTGTGGCTCATCACCAGTCATTTGCTTGGCTTTAGAATTTGTTTTTGTGCTTACACTGGAAGATGGGTCTGCCTAAGGCTGTGGGAATCCACAGTACTTTAGATAAACTAAATGATCTTCCCCATACAGACCTGACTCAAGCGGAATGGAACGGGGCCTTGGTCTCAAGCTCTGCTGCCTGCTGCTCTGGGTGTTACTGCTTATTTGGTGGAACCAGGCCTTGCACACTGAGTTCAAAGGCCAGACCTAGCAGCAGGACACCACCTTAGACTGGGTTTCCCTGATCACCCAGGGACAACAAACTGAATAAAAACTTGGCAGATTTACAAGTAGTCTACAAAGGGATAATTATTTATAGTAACCTTTCCTTATTCCCCACATCTCTCCGTGGGTCCTATCTCAATGAGTCTTCCTCACAGCCTCTTCCAAATCACCTTTTCTCCTTGGTTATTATCCCAAGACCCCATTCTGTTCTTCTAATAGCTACAGGCTTTTCTTAATTTTCATGTGTGATAGTTAAAGTTTATGTGACAGTGTGGTTAGGCTATGTGCCCATTTATTTGGTTAAAAACTAGGCTAGAGATTGCTATGCAGGTACTTAGTAAAATGTGATCAACACCATAATCAGTTGATTTAGGATCACCCTGGATAATCTGAGTACTTCTATTTCATCATCTGTGAGAGCAAAGACTGAGATTTCCCAGGGACAAAGTAGTTCTGCTTCAAGTGTACTTCAAGCGTGTAACAGAAATCTTACTGGAGTTGACACCTGATATTCTGTCCTACAGAGTTCAGACTTGCCAACCCCACAACTGTGTGGCTAATGTTCTTCAAAGAATATCCCCCACACCCTTGTTGGCTCTGTTTCTCTCCTAACCTGCAATATAGTTCTGTTTCCTGAACTTGTCTAGTTCCTTCATCACCCAATACTACCTGATCTGCATCTGTACTCTGTCTGTCCCTATACTTAGGGCCCCTTTCTGCATGCAAATGCATCTGAAGAGCTCAGGGTTACGGTTAGGGGAGGAGACTGTGGTTTCTTTCACTTTAGCCTCATCGTAGGCTCAGCCATGAGTGGCCTTGTGGAAATTTGCCTCTCTGTGGATGATGCATAGAGGAAAGTCCTGGTCCATAGTTGATCCAGGGAACAGATGAAGGTGCCCAGGCCCTGGACACACAGGTCCTACAGGACATGGGAGGGGCAATGGCCAGGTCCTGGGCCCCATAGGGGGAAGACCAGGCATCAAGAAGGCCCAGATCTCTTCCCTTGGGTGAAATGAACATCTGTCACTGCCACTGAGTGACCAAATCTTGAAGGCAGTCTCACTGTCCTGCTGCTTGACCCTATTTTCTGAGGTTGCTGCTTTTCTCAGACAACTGGTTTCCCAAAGAGCTTCCTATTTAGCAGTCAGGATTTGAGGGATGTTGAAAGAGGCAAAAGGTAGTCTTTCAGATATGTTTCTGGATATTTCTACTTATTTGGTAGAAACTATTTAAACAGCTTATTGTCTTCAGGGAAAGGCAAATGTGAGTTAGAAATTTCTAGGAAGAGTCGATATCTGAGAAGGAGCGCCACCACATGAGTGTTCCAGGGCAGAGGGCTCCCTCCGTTGTGTTTCCCCAGTACTTCTGCTAACACCCAGCACAGTACAGAACATTAATAAATCTTCATCATATGAATGAGGTCAATAGATTTATTTAAAAGATCTTCCTGTTTCCAGAAGTCCTAGGATATGGTTTTCTTAAAAACAGTGAAGGAGAAGAAAAAAAAAAAAAAAAAAGGAGGAAGACAAAAAGGAAGAGGAGAAAGATGGTAGAGAAGAAAACTCCAGGCCCCTACAAATCCCTTGAGCATTAACTTGACTTTCTGGAGAAATGATAAAGAAAGGCTATTTGGTTTGATTTGTCTTTCAATACACATTTCATATACTATAGTTCCATGATAAGCACTGGGCTATATCCCTAGGACTTCAGTGGGTGAATAGATGTGGCCTCTCTTGAAGAAGCCATTGGGCAGGTGAGTGAGGCCTTGACAATTGCTGCGCAAGTGATGTGTCTTCTCATTCCTGGAGGGGGCTCTGGGAGCCAGGGAGGGGTGACTAGCTTCCCACCACCTGGGGCCCCTAGGGAAGGCTGGGACTTGAAGCTTTAACAGGAGTTCACATGCCTGGCAAGGGGCAGGGAGAGGGAAGGCATCCAAGTTCTACCTTGGACCAAGGTTCCATCAGATTACACACTTACCAGAGCTGCTGACAAGGAGCCAGATGGACAAACACAAGTTGGCTCTTCCTGCCTTCTCTCTCCTCCCAAGAGATGCTAATGAACAGCAGTGGCCAACAGACAGGTGAGAGGAGGAGGAGACTGCACACTGGGCCAGCTGGATAGCCAGCCTCCTCCGCGTCATGTGGCCTTGGCTGCATTGAAGTCACCAGTGTGGAATGAGTCTGATAACCACATGGCTTCTCTGTCAGCCTGGCCTTTGGAGGAAGAAGTCCCACCTGAGATATCCCCTTGGCTCAAGGCCTCCCAGAGAGCCAGCCACTGGGGGCTGCTCCATCAGGAAGGCTGCTCGATGGCATGCTAGACAGGGATTTTGAAGACAAAGAGTGACTGCTCTTAAGAGAGTGGGCGCTGCTAAAAACCTGTTGCCCGTTAATTGCTGTGGGGTGGAATATGCCAAGGTATCTTAATTCAAATCTTACCTCACCGTCCTAGGGACCTTTTGTTGCTGTAAGGATGGTCCTCAGTTCCAAGAAGAAAATTAAAGGCTGCTCCTGAGATGAGCACAGTCATTTGGATGAAAGAAAACACATGGTTGCATTTAGAGATCAGATCTCAACAAGACGGGGCACCACCTCCTGCCCAGAGAGGAACGGGCCACAGGATGCAAACCTGGAATGTGTGTGAGAATACTTTGCCTTTATTACCGCCCCTCCAGCAGGGGATCTTGACACACATTTCTGGCACTAATTAGTCCTTGTGTCGAATTGCCAGGAGTGCACATTTTGCATGCCCATTTTCCTGATGGGAGGACTGGCAAGGAGGAGCTAGATGGGCAGAGAAGATGTTTTTAAAGGCAAATGATGCCATGTCTGCTTAAGCATGTCTGCCTGGGGACTACAGTGCCTTATTACTTCTGCCTGGGGTGCTGCTTGCTGCCTAACTCAGTTTCTGTCCTCCAGGGTTTGATTCCAAAAGCTGCCCCTGAACTTAGGAAAAAAAAAAAAAAAAAAAGGGCAAAGCCCCACGTGCAGCTAAGTGCTTATCGGATCACTGCTTCTGCAAAGTAGCACAGACAGGAAGGCCATGACCCTGGCGCCAGCCTTTCTGGGCTTGTCCTCAGGCTCTGGCACCTACTTACCAACTCTGTGAGTTTCTTGAATAAGATATGGTGCATACTTCTGTTTCCTTGGCTGTGACTGTACTTGATAGTAGCATTGCTTTCCTCATAGGTCCGCCGTGAGGGTCCGCCGTGAGGATTAGCGGGTATCGGTAAAGTGCTTGAACCAACACCTGACCCATAGGAAGAGTTAAGCATTTATTGATTCATATGAAATTATCAACATCTATCTTCATTTTGACTTCCAAAATGCATCACTTCACATGGCTTCATTCAATATTTGTTTAATAATGAAGACAAGGGATTTATTTGAGTACTATTTATATAATTATATTTATAGTAATTTCAAATTGGTAGTATTATTGTCACTTAATTTATGATTTTGTTACTATAATATGGTTTGTAATTTTGATAATCTTTTTTTAATATATTCAGTACAGGGTCTCACTATGTAGATCAGACTCATAGTGATCCTCCTGTTTACAGCCTCCCAAGCACTGAGCTTACAGGTGCACGCCACAACGCCCAGTCTCAGTCACTGTCTCAGTGTGTCCTGGGGGTGGGGCCAACACGTCAGGCCAGGGATTGAACCCCCAGCCCCTGCCTAAGCAGGTGCTTTAATCCACTGAGCTATCTAGCTGGCCCTTCTAATTTTTAAAATTTATTAATTCAAATATACTTTGAAAGCAATTATGCAAATTCTCTTTAAAAATTTATGTCTCAGGGTGGTGTTGGGTGTTGTATACCTGAATCAGTTACTAAGGCTTGCAGCTGAGAAAAGGAGCAAGGACCCCACATTCCCTAAGGACAGGGAAGTGTGGCCTGAGCCTGCTGGGGAAACCACTTTTTCAGAATGTATGGGTGTCATCTTAACAGCACCAGCCCTTCAACCCTGGCTTATTAGAAGCCACAGCAGAGAAGAGAGCTGGCTAGTTGGGTAGAGGGAGACCTCAGGGAAAGACTAATTAGGGAAGTTAGTAGGATGTGGGTTTTGCACACTGCCCTTGCCTCTTTTAAGACCCAGTGAACTCCCAGCCAAATAGAGCAGAGCCTGGAGGTGGGGGAGGTTGGGGTGTGCTGGGGGTCAGGGTTTTAGAGCTGAGCTGGGCGGGAAGATTCAGGTCAGAGTCCACAGGGGCCATCACAGCTTTTGGAGATACACAGAAGGATTGGTTCTTGAAGGACCTGTAGAAGGTGCCACCTGGAAGAGAAGGTCTCTTTGCTGGGCTGAGGAGGATAACAGTTGTGTTTTGCTGCTTCTGCAGGCCCCAACACTGGCTTTTCCTGGAAAGGTGAGGGAGAGGCAGGGGCACTGGGTGAGATCTCCAGAATGCAAGCATATGGAGCCACAGAGGGGCCTCTCCTTCCCTGTGGAGGAGAGTTCTGAGCACTTCCTTTCTTTGGGTGCCTGTTGTGCTTCTAAGCACTTACATCACACCGAGTCCCTTAACCATTGTACAAAAAGACACAGTTAAAGAACGACAACTGAGATCCTTTTTTTTTTTGCGGAACCGGAGTTTGAACTCAGGCCCTTGCACTTGCAAGGCAAGCACTTACTCTACTGAGCCATTTCCCCAGCTCCTAAAGAATGACAACTGAATGAAAAAGTATTCAGTATCACTGGCTGCTTGAGAAAGGCAAATTGAAACAACACCAAAATTCTTTTTCACTGCAGAAAGAATGGTTACCAGCAAGAAATCAAGTAGAAGCGGTTTTTTTTTTTGTTTTGTTTTGTTTTTGTTTTTTTTTGTTTGTTTGTTTTGTTTGTTTTTGTTTTT
>NW_004524578.1:21590186-21600988 GCF_000260255.1 Octodon degus
TAATGGTATTTGTAAATGGGATATCATGTCTTCATCTTGTACAGCAAATAACCACTAGGACAAGAGTATGCAATGTGTTCATTATTGAAACTGTCCTACCAATTTGATTTGAAACTGTCTCATTGCTATTTGTCTCTCAATAAAATTATGGAAAAAAAAGAAGAACAAACTTGAAGCATTTGTAGGAAAATGGATAATCATTTACCATTCCATTATGCCTCCTTGAGACCATAACATTAAGTGAAATAAGTGAGACACACAAACTTAAATATCACATAGTGTCTCCCATATGAGAAGCACAAATATAAATGAAAAGCAAAATAGTTTCCTCTTCCTGTGAGCGGCCTGAGATGACCTGTGGAAATGGTTCGCTACTCTCTCGACCCAGAAGACCCCATAAACTCATGCAAATCAAGAGGCTCAAATCTTCACATTCACTGTAAGAACATTCGTGAAACTCTCCAGGCCATCAAGGGTATGCATATCTGAAAGGCCACCAAGTTTCTGAAGGATGTCACATTAAAGAAGCAGTGTGTGCCATTCCTGCATTATAATGGTAGAGTTGGTAGGCATGCCCAGGCCAAACAGTGGGGCTGGACGTAAGGTTCTTGGCCCAAAAAGAGTGCTGAATTTTTGCTGCATGTGCTTAAAAATGCAGAGAGTAATGCTGGGCTTAAAGATTTAGATGCAGATTCTCTGGTGATTGAACACATCCAGGTGAACAAAGCAACCAAGATGTGCCGCCATACTTATAGAGCTCATGACTGGATTAACCCATCCATGGGCTCCCTCTCCCATACTGAGATGATCTTTACTGAAAAAGAACAAATCGTTCCTAAACTGGTGGAGGAAGCTGCAAAGAAGTAAAAGCTATCCCAGGAGAAACTGAAGAAACAAAACCTTATGGCACGGGAATAACTTAAGCATAAAATAAATGCAAATAAAACTTTTAAAAAAGCAAAATTAAAAGTAGATAACAGGTAGTAGAGTTTTTTCAAATGGGAAGGGGAACAAGAGATGGAGGGGGTGAGAAGGAAGGGACAAAAGGGGGAAGAAAAAAGAACTGAAAGAAAAATGGAAAAAGCTCTTGCAGATGGGATGGGGGGTGTCAAGAATTGGAAAGAGGCCTGGGGAGATAGCTTGGTGGTCTAAGCACCTGCCTGGCAAGTGCAAGGATACAAGTTCAATCCCTGGTACTGCATGCCATGCTGCACAGGCCCTGAAACCAGGTGTGGTGGTGCACACCTGTAATCCCAGCACTGGGGAGGCTGATACAGGAGGATCACTATGAGTCCAAACTGTGTAGTGAGACCCTGCATCAAATAAATAAATAAATAAATAAATAAAATTAAAAATTAAAAAGCAAACAGAAATGAAAGGAACAGGGAGGAGTGAGGGGTAAGGGTAATAAAAAGAATTAAGATGTGTGAGGTATATGCACAAACTCTCCATGATAACTGTGATCATTATCTTCTGCAAACATGTACTTATAAAAGATGATTTTCATTTTACAGATAAAGAAATCAGGGCATAAGCAATCACAGCTCCAGGTAGTTAGTGGCAGAGCTGGGATTTCAATGTAGGCAGTCAGCTCCAAGATCTTTAGTTTTTCATTGGATAAGTCTTAGTCTAAAGAATTGAAATAATACTATTCAAAGCATCAATGTAAACAACAACAAAAATAAGCAGATACAGCTGGGTGTGATGGTGCCTTCCTATAATCTAGCACTCTGAGACGCTGGGTGAGTGGGACCCAACATGGACAACTTAATAAGATCCTGTCAAAAAATCAAAAAATGAAGCAAGGATGTAGCCTAGTGCAAAAGCCTTGGGTTCAATCCTTAGTACCATCAAGAGCAAAAACAAAGATCACGATAATAAAAATATCTAAGAAGTTCTAGAGTCAACATGAAATATCCTCAAGGATGCTACAAACTAACTGGGAAGGAGGGTTTGGCAGAACACAGCCAATGCAGGAGTCAGATAAAGAAAATGGTTCCTTGTTTATCCACTCAACAAGTTGAGAATTCTTATAAACTACTTTCTCACAATTTCATGTATTCGCCTACAAGCCTGTGAAGTAGGTGCTGTGGTTATTTTCCTCTCACAGAGAAACTGAGTGTTGCACAGGTTAAATGAAGTGCCCAAGGTTACCCCACTATAGGTGATGGCGTTGGGTGTTTGAAGTTAGTTCTTTTGACTTTAGAACCTGAGCTTTGAATCCTGAGGGTGCTCTAAAGGACCCCGATGTGAGGGCACTGCGAGTTTCACCATTCCAGGGTCTAGTTATACAAGCAAGAAAACAGAGCATAGAGAGCTCTAACATAAGGGGGAAAGGTGGGAAGACTCACGAGACAGATGTGACATGTGACATTCGGAGTTGGTGAAGGAAATAAGCACCCATATTTATTCTTCCCCAAAACAACTAGAAAAGACAGGACTAAGAACATCACTAATACATTGTAGAGCAGTCATGGTGCTGGTTGTCTTTTTGAGCCCGTTAACCTACCAGATACAAGTGAGGTGAGTGCCAGTTGTTTGCTAACCTCCCCTATACTTTGTGGTAACCATAGCAATAAGGTGATACTGGTTTCATTTTGTAGATGAAAACTCAAGGCTCAGAGATGTTAAGTGACTAGATCTTTTTTGAATTTTCTAAAGCATACACTCAGATAGACTTAGACTTTTCTAACATGTGCCCCTAGAGTCATACATTTTTGTCTAAGCCTAGCTTCAGCTGCATCCCACATATTTTGCTGTCCTATATTCATTATCATTTAATTTAGGCTATTTTATAATTTTCATTATGATTCTTCTTTGACCTGTGGGTCATTTAGAAGTATATCATGTAATTGCCAGAATTTGGGGATTTTCTTATCTTTGAGATATTATGTTGTACCCTACGTAAATTTTGTGTATAATTTCAAATCTGAAATTTGCTGAGACTTAATATTGACACAGCACCAATTTTAGTAAAGTGTCCCGGGGCACTTCAAAACAATGTGCTTTCTACAATAATTAGGTAAAGTGTGAGGGATCAGATCTTGTATGTTCAAACCTTCCCACACCGCCATTTACTTTTGGTCCTCTTTGTACACTGTCAGTTACTACTTCAAGACGCGTGTCAATAATCTCTTTCCTTGAGGCCAAGTTGGGCTTTAGTCCTGGCTGTGCTGACTTAGTTCTATGTTTCTTGTTCCTAGAGCCCCAGTCATGGCCGGCCAATTAGCTCAGTGGATTAAAGCTCCTACAAGCAGGCATAGAGGCCAGGGGTTGGATCCCTGGGCCTGCCTCTGGGGTGCACTGAGACGCAATTGAGACTGAGCATGGTGGGCGCACCTGCAATCCCAACTCTTGGGAAGCTGTAAACAGGCAGATCACTATGAGTCCAATCTAGTAGTGAGACCCTGAACACCTTGTAGACCCTTCCCTAAAAACACAGAAAAAATCTATTAAGGTGAATCATGTCTTGGCCTTTTGACTAAGACCAAATGTAGCAACTAAGTTGTGACAAGCTAATTAACATAGATTTAGCCAATAGGATGCTGAGTAGCAGCTAAAAGGGGGGGGGGAAGCAAGAAAACCATAGAGCCCCAGTCCTCAGGGGGCTCCTGGTGTGTACCATGGCTCCTAGGCTGTGACAGTCCTGGAGCACTCCTTCTGTCTGGCCCTGGGAGACTGCTGTGAGCTCTGCCCAGCTCCTGAGCAACTCCTTCACAGCCTCCTGCCACCCTCCACCTGCCACATGCCCCTGGGGCCCAGTGGGACTTCCTGGTTTTACCTCCTATTCCCTCCTTGCAGGATCTTGGTCTCTCAGATCTGCTGCCTGTACAACGCTTGCCTGACCCCAAACAGGTTTTCTTTTCATTAGTGTCTATTTATCCAGTTTTGCTAGTTGATGTTGAAATCAGTTGGCAACAAGCTAGCCTCCCCTCGCTGGCAGTGGAAATCTTTTCTAAAGAGAATTTTAAAGTGTTTTAAAAAATATATGTATGGGAATTTAAAAATCAGAATTGAGAGGCAGTTCACAGAGGCAGAAAGCTGTGCCTTTTGTATGTGGATCAGCTGACTCAGCCTGTCCCCAGTTCCTTGATAATGATTTTAGAGAGACGCGCATTTTGTGTGCCTCCTCCCTAATTATTATCACACAACCACGGTAATGAAGAAAAAGCAGTGAATAATCCATAATACCACTCTTCCAAATAAATTCATCCCTTTTTATTTTTCTACTAAGTGCTGTTACATGTTCTTGGTAACAGCACTATCATATCATGACCTATATATCTTGTTCATTTGACATTATGTCATAAAAATCTTGGCTATGACATCCCGGGGTTTAATGGCTATGTTACACAGCCTGAGCTACCCTACATATTCATTTCAAAGTTTACATTGCTTATGGGATTTGCTGATGTATCTACTTGTTTGACAGTCATTATTTTTTAAAATTGGGCTTTAGAAATGGCTATTCTTTTTTTTTAAATCTATGTTATTTTATTTCTGAAGGCATTTCCTGTTTTATGCAGTTAAGTCTGTTGATTTTTCTCCCTTGTGATTCCTCCTATTGCAGAGGAACCAAGCCATAGCCGACTCTGTACTGGCTGAGGATGTATTTTAGAGGACCCACTGGACAAGGAAGAGTATGAGGACTATGAGGACCACCATGGATGAGAGAGAGGTCGGCACAGGGAGGATGTGATAACGCAGTCATCCTCATGCCCTCAGACTCTTCCCCGTCCAGGGAGTGGCAAATGCTCCTTGCCGGTGGATACCTGTGCTTATCTATCATTGGTGAGGGCTGTAACAGTTACATCAGGAAAACCTGGGGGAGCGCACAGTGGTGCACATCTGTAATGCCAGCACTTTAGGAGGCCAAGGTAGGAGGACTGTAAGTTTGAGTCCAGGCAGGGAAACCTAGTGACTGAGTGAGAGAAACCCTGGCTCCAAATAAAAAATAGCAAACAAAGGAGTTGGGGATGTAGTTTAGCGTGAAACTCTGGGTAAAACAATGGAAAAAAATCTTTAGAGGAAAACAAAATACAATTAGTTTTCTCTTGGTATCTGTGAGGCATCAGGGTACTGAGTCTGTGACCCCCCATGGCTAGAAAATTCCTCAGGTGCTCAAATTCCTTATATAAAATCATGCCATATCTGTATATAACTTATTCATATCCTCCTATATAGTTTGAATCATCTGTAGATGACTTACACTTAATATAATGTCAATGCTGTGAAAACAGTTGTATTATTTAGAGTACAATGACAAGAAAGAAGTCTGTACATGTTCAATATGGCTACAGTTAAAAAATATTTTCTATCCACAGTTGGCTGAATTGGCAGGTGTGTGACCTGCAGACATGGAGGGGCAGTAGAAAGCATTCTCCTTCTGTGTAGCTTCGTCAGCCTCAAGGAATCGGAATTGACCTCGCTGAGCAGTCAAGAGCATAGGACTTTGCAGTAGAAGAGATGGTTCTTGGGAAAAGGGAAAAACATATGGTGAGAAGGAAATGCGTGAGCACATTAATGGATCAGAAAAGAACAGGTGAGGCCATCAGGTGGGGGTGGGAAAAGCCACAGCACCCAGGTTAATCCAGCAGGTACCAGGGGATGGAAAATGTTCTGTTGTGCAGCAAACTTCCTGCACCCTTTCCAGACCACCCACTCCTGCTCTCCAGGACAACCATTCCTATTCTCTTTCTTTTGCAATTTGGACTCAATAAAAATAAATCTTTATTGCTTAAATTGGCACAGAGAACTGTGACCATTTTCATCAGCTGGCTAATGAGAACATCTAAATAACTCTTTATTAAGAGAACTGAAATGAAACAGATTAGTGTGCCCAAGTTGCACTTGGCTGCTTCATGGATTTGGCTATCAGCTTTCCACCCTTATGCCGGATGGTGTGGATCTTATAAAAACCATTTGACTACTACTAAGCACTATTGTGAGCTCTAAGTTAAAATTATGAAAATGGAGTTTTACTTATGTGCTTTTTATGGAGCAAATTTTTAAAAAGGGGCATTATGGTTTTCATCCTAAAGTTGAGCTTTCACTTTTCTTAATTCTTGCTTCCTTTCCACTGGAACTGTACTCTGTACATCTTTGGTCTCCCTTCTGGTGTTTGGCAGACATCACCAGTTGATCTCGAGGGCATCCCAGTTGAGTCACAATGTGCTCTCAGAGTATTGTACCCTGATGCCCAGGCACCGCCATCCATGGACTGTGTGTATTTCTGAGAGGAAACCTGTTTACCACCCTGGCTTCATCTCAATACTCTTATTTTCCCCCCAGTGTTGGAAACCTTATGTTTTAAATACAAGCCCTTCATACTGTGACATTCACGCATTTCTCCCTGTGGCTGGCACAATTACTCATTTTCTTCCACCTGAAGCAACAGAGGACTCTCCTGACATTCGTGTAACAGAGACACAGAGGCAAAAAATCCAGGTTGGGAATTCTTATTCTAGCAATGAATCACCTGTCTGGCAGTCTTTTCCAAATCAAAGGAGAGAAAGTCTAAGATAGAACTTAGAGAAACCACCTCCTTCATCAAAAATATTTCCAGCTGTGAGATTCCCTGAATTTTTTTAAAGTGTAAATGATGGTAAAGGTGTGGCCTTGAAGTGGCCCCAGTCTTCTGGCGCTAAAAGCCTTTCTCTACAAAGCTTCTGTCTGAGCTCACATCAGACTGTTTACATTATAAAAATGTGCATGCTTGTTTACTATAAAACAGTCACAAAATACAGAGTGTGGAAGTCCCCATTCTTCTTTTCAACTCCTTTGAGGTAATTACTGTTAAAAACTTAAGACAGTCTTCTATATACATGTAAACATATGTGTCTCTTTCTAATGGAATGAGAGCCTTTCTAAAATCAAGAATGGGACTATATATATATCATATTATTCTGTAATTTGCTTTCTTTCCTTTATATGGTTGCTATACCTGTATGTATATATATATTTTTTCCATTTCAGTGCTTGAAGTTCTGTTCTCTATAATTTTTCATATGTGGATGTACCATTACTACTGATCTTTCTACAGTGATTGAACTTTTAAACACAGTTTCTGGAGCCAGGGAGATAGCTCAGTAGAATAAGCACCTGCCTGGCAAGTGCAAGGGCCTGAGTTCAATCCCCCGTTCTGCCAAAAAAAAAAGTTGAAAAAATAAACACAATTTATTTTTTCTTTTATATTTTAGGGAAGGGTCTCACTATTAGATCAGACTTGTAGTGATTCTCCTGTTTACAGCCTCCCAAGAGCTGGGATTACAGGCGTGCACCACCATGCCCAGTCTCAATTGCCATCTGGATTGAACCCCAGGTCCCTGTGCCTGCTTGCAGGTGCTTTAATCCACTGATCTGTTTGGCCAGCCCTTAAACACAATTTCAAATAGTGCTACATGCACTAGTTTGACAAACTTGGTGTGTTTACTTGTGTAGTCATATGACTGTTTTTATCAGAAAGATAACCAGAAATGAAATTTCTGGATCTAAGGGTGTGTATTAGAAGATTTTGTGAGATATGCCTTTGCACTTATACTAACACTAGGTATTATCACTCTTTTAGTTTTTGGCAAGATATAATCTTTTTAAAATTCTTTTATTTTCCTGATCACTAGTGAGGCAAAATATTTCCTTATATTTTTATTGATATTTGTTCTCTAAAATCTTTTTTTTTTAAATGTATTTAGCACAGGGTCTACAGAGTCTACAGGTCTCACTACACAAATTGGACTCGTAATAATCCTCCTGTTTTCAGTCTCCCAAGCGCTGGGATTACAGGCACGTCAGGCACGTGCCACCATGCCCAGTCTCAATGGCCCTCTCAGCATGCCCTGGGGGTGGGACTGGCACAGCATATGGGGGATTGAACCCCAGCCACTGTGCTCTGCTTAAGCAGGTGCTTTAGTCTGCTGAGCTATCTGGCTGGTCCTTTCTTTCTTTTTTCTTTTTTCTTTTTCTTTTTTTTTTTTTTGCGGAACTGGGGATTGAACTCAGATCCTTGTGTTTGCCAGTCAAGCGCTTATCCTACTGAGCCATCTCCCCGGCCCCAGGCCGGTTCTTTCTTCTCTAAATTCTTGTTTATATTTCTTGCCTGTTTTTCTGTGAAGTTAGCATTGTGTTAGTGTGAATGTGTGGAAATATTTTTGATCCAGTGGTTTTCACATTGGAATCAACCAGGAAACGCTTAGATGACAGGTCCCAAGTGGGAAGGTATTTTGGTTCTAATGGACTGTGGTGAGGCCCAAGGGTTTAACCCTCTGAGTGAGTGTGACACACGGTGAAGGTTGAAACTCACTGGACAAGATGGCTACATAGGAGTGAGCAAGTCAGTTCAGATGAAGGGTGAGGTCATAGGAAATAAGATGTCAAGCAGCTAAGAGGACAGAGTGTTGGAAGAGTTGGACATGTTGTCTTAGCCCAGGTTGTCATGACAAAACACCATAGACCATGTGGCTTAAAAAACAGTTTTAGAGGCTGAGAAATCTAACACTAGGGTCTGATAGGGTTTGGCCTCTGGTGAGTACTCTCTTGCCAGCCTACGGATGACCGCTATCTTACTGTGCTCTCAGAAGGCAGAGGCTGAAAGCTCTAGTTTCTTTTCTTTTTCTTAGAAGGACTCTCATCCCATTTGGCGCCCCACCTAACTTACTCTCCTACCAAAGGACCCACCTCCAAACACCATCACACTGGGGATTAAGACTTCAATATACGAATTTAGGGAAACAGAAGCCTTCAGCCTACAACTAAATGGAGCAGTCGCTACTATTTCACTTCTGATGTTGTTATTTTGCATTTATAGTACTTTTTTGGTTTTAATCTTGGTGAGATTGATTAAATTTTGCTATGTTAATCTTTCTGGTCTTTGTACAAAGCTTGGTCTGTTCTACTTTATTTTCACCCCATTCCCTGTATTTGCTCTACTTCCACTTGCTTTTCTTTCCAATTATATCAAAGCCATAGATTCAGAGGGCAGCCAGTTTATAGTGTTTTATCCTTTAGTGTTTATCCCAAAGTTAAGAGCATAAAGTCATATTTGGTCATTGCAGATTAACAGATAAAATTCTTTTATGCTGTTTTATTTTTGGGCAATTTCAGTGGCGCTATATAGTATCTAAAGTTTTGTAGACATTTTTTAGGGCAGAATTGGAGCTAGAGATAGACAGGTGTGCATGCCTTGGGAGCACAGGAAATCCTCAAATCTGATGGGTGTTTTTCTAATTTGATTCAAATGCAAGAGGGTGAAGACAAAGCCAGAGCAGTAAAAAATAAAAGGAAGAAGCAAAATAGGGAGATGGATAGTTGGAGCATATGGATGGAGCATAGGTTGTCAGAGGATCGTTCTGGCCCACCCACTTATCTGACCTCCCAGCACTGTTCTGCCCAGGACAGAATTTATCCAGAGAAGGGCTTGCAGGGAAGAATTCTCTTCCAGCTATACATGTCTTAAACCAAGAGAACACCGAGCCCAAAGTCTGCCTTCAGAATTCAGAATGGGTACAGTGAAGTTCGCAGGGTTATGTTCTCCCCAGTTTATAGCTCTTTGTTTTGCTATTAAATCCTTTGGTCAGGAGGAAAGGATAGGGATGATTGGTTCTAATGTGTGCAGCTTCCACACCTCTGCATTCACCAGAGGTTCTAGAAGTGCTGTATTTGCCGCACAGCAATTGTTTCACTGAAGGGAATTTTACCTTAAAATGATGTCTTAAACACAGAGAAATAACTTTTAAATATGAATATTGAAGCACAATACTCACGCATCACATGAGCTTTTAGAAGATTTAAAGAAAGAAGGGTTTTGTGGTAACCTTTTGTAAAGTTAATTTATTTCTTAATTTCTTGCCAGCTTTCTTCCCATAACGGCTAATCGATTGAGAAATAAAGGACTGGGGAAATAGCTCAGCAGTCTAAGTGCCTGCCTGACAAGTGCAAGGACCTGAGCTCAGTCCCCTGAACCCAGGCACACTGTGCCTGCCACTGCATAGCGAGACCCTGCAACAAATAAATAAACAATAAAAAAAAATAAAGAGAAATAAAAAAGAAGTTTAACTGAAACAGCTCAGCAACTCCACACCCTAGGGTATGGAAGACCCATCCTAGGGTGGCTACCTGCCTGGATGGTACGAAGGAGAAAGGAGGAGGAACAGATCTGCTTCTGTTCAGAGGAGTTTCAGCCTTCACCTCTAGTGTGGACTTCATCTCCTGGCTGCCAGTGTAGACTCTTCAGCTTCCGGCATAGATTCTTCAGCCTTCTGGCCCAGAGCCATTGGCTTCCTGTTACAGACTGCATGGGACACTCCAGTGAACTCCAGATCTCGGCCCAATCCCTTGGTTTCCAGTGTGCAGATGCCTTCTGCGTTCCTCCTCCAACTGTGTGGGTGGCCATCGTAAGCTGATCTTGTAATTTCTTTTATTTTTTGAAATGTATTTTAGTACAGGGTTTATAGGGTCTCACTACACAGATCAGACTCATAGTGACCCTCCTGTTTGCAGCTTCCGAAGCTCTGGGATTATAGACATGTACCACCACGCCCAGTCTCAGTGACCCTCTCAGTGTTCCCCGGGGGCAGGGCTAGCCTGGCTGTGGTGCCAAGGATTGAACCCCAGTCCCTGAATCTGCCTAAGCAGGAGCTTTAGTTTGCTGAGCTATCCAGCTGGCCCTTATACTTTCTTATATATTTGTATAGCTTGTGTTATCTATCTCTCTAGTAAAACACTGATACACTTTCCTTCTTTTCAGGAATATATGATGAGCTTCTTTCATGTGGCAGTAGAATGGCCAACTGCATTAATCTTAGTGA
>NW_004524578.1:21601543-21606182 GCF_000260255.1 Octodon degus
TGTATTTAAGACATATAGTCAACTTGAAACAACTTGTTTACTTTTCTCTTTAGCAGATGAGTTTAATAACTATATATATGTACATATAGATGCACACATATACATATACATTTTTTTTGGATACAGGGTCTCCCTACGCAGTTTGGACTCCTAGTGATCCTCCTTGTCTCAGCCTCCCCAGCACTGAGATTATGGGTGTGCACCACCATGCCTGCTTCTGGGGCCAGCACAGTGTGCTCAGTGCTCCAGAGCCCACATGGCAACAGAGATCGAACTCAGGACCTTGTGCTTGCCAGGCAGGTGCTTATGCTGCCAAGCTATCTCCCCAGCCCAATAACAATACACTGAAAGTGTCTGTAAAGAGCATTGCCTTCCCGGGAGCCTTTGAGCAAAGCGCATACTTTCCACCCTTGGTGGTTGTCACATACGGAAAGGACTAGGGGAATCATTTCAGAGTCCTTGCACACAGACCATCTCAGTTAGCTTTCAGAACCCTCACCCCATGAAAGAGAGCCGCTATTATCTTAAGTTTACAAACTGAGGAACTGGAGCTCAAGCAGAGTAAACTGCTTATGCAGGAATCACTCAGCTAATACCAATATATATGATCAAGTAATAAGGTTTATATTTAAGTTTTTAAAAACTTACAATGTGTGACACATTGCCTCAAAGCCTTCCCCCTCTGTGAAGCAGTTCCAAGGGTCCTCTTTCTTTGGAGGTGTGATGAAATCACCAAATGCTGCTGCCGAGTGCCATCCAGCAGCACATCCTCATCCACCTTATTTGCTGGATCTGGCACCGCATACCTCCTGGATCTTCTCCAAAATGAAGATGACCCTGGAAGGTCAACACTGTGAATCAGTTTGGGACATGGAGGCAGCTACAATAATGCAACTAAAGACGTTTGTGAAAGTCATGGCTCTGTGTCTTTAACTATAAGAAATTTAAAAAATGTGAGCATTAGTCATGCTTTGATGCAACACATAAAGAGGCAAGGTGAGAATTGAACCCTTTTCTGCGCTGCAGTAGGAGATTAACAGCACCAAGCATGAAGGAGGGATGGAGGGGACAAGGAAAAACTTCACTAAATCCCCTCTCTGGCAATGGGGCAGCCAGCAGAACTCTGTCTCTTTCTTTCCAATAAAAACATTTGGATATTGAGCATAGTCAGGCTTAATATTAAGACCTCTTTCATTAGTTTCACCCTGATCTATAAACAGTAATTTGTTCTCAAATATTCCCAGGGTAGAAGAGACACAGAACAGACACATCCCAGGTCCCTCTCTACTGTTCAGACTACAGCAGACCAATAATAATGATAATAATAATAATAATAATAATAATAATAATAAAAAATACTAGTCTTTCCTGCAAGGACTTTGCAAATTGTCAGTGAGACAAATACACAAACTGGTGCATTTCAGAGCAGAGTGTGGCCAGAAAGAGGGACAGTTGACTCCTAGAGAACAATGGGCTTTTAAAAAAATTATTTTCTTTTTGGAACAATGGGAAAGCCTGGAGGCTGGGCCAGGTCTGAAAAGGTGAAGAGTGGAGTGCAGGCATGGCCCTGTGGGTAAAAGCAGAGGGTTGGTGGGGGTGCTGATAAAGGACAGTGATGTCATAGGACAGTGTCGGAAGGCAGGCAAGCTATGCTTCAGTTCTCCAGCCTATCTGTGCCTAACACACGGGTTGGGGTTGTCACCACACACACCTCTGCTTATGCAATCTGCCTTCTCCCAAGAAGCTACCTGAGGGAACCATGAAATTATATACCTGGCAGTTTGGAATAAAGGTAAACAAAGGGCAGACACTGCCTGAGGTCACAGGGCGAACTGGTAATAACATCACGAATTCCTCAAGGAAAGGGTAGCCTGGCTGCAGCTGCAGCCGCCCACAGAGCCGGGTAGGTGCTGACTCGGGGTCCAGAGCACCCCAGCGAGCAAGCTTTCCTTGCCAGAGCGACAGATCTGGGTGCACACAGATCCCTCTTTGCAGCTGGGCTCAAGGTCCGACCTCATGGTCTGTGTCCCAGGGGCTCAAGGCCCTTTACAGACTGTCAAAGTCACAGGCAAACTGGTTTCCTCCCAGGGATTATGAAATGGTTGTTAATTCGGTCTCCTTTGGACTAAATCGGAGAGCATCTGTATAGATGTACATTGAAATAACCACACAGCCAGGAGCCATGACAGTGTGCACGTATGCTGAGAAACCAACGCAGAATGCAGAGTTCAGTCATGAGGCCCGCGGTAAACTGTTAACAAGTCTAATTTTTAGTACAGTTGGAAAGCAGATGCTGATAGCTTCTGTCTGCATTGATAGTAAATATGTTTCATGAGTTTGTTCCTTGCTGTGTCCCTTGTGCTAAGTATTGGCTAAATAATGAAATAATTCTATATAGTGAAAACTATCCCACAGGCACTAGGCTGTGGCTGGCTCTGGAGCTGGTTGGAGCTTCCAGGGGGGATTGGAGCACCCTCTGTTAGTTATCTCTTTTTTTATATATTGCATATTGTTGTTTTCAAATTAATTGTTTGGATTACCAGATATAAGCATGTAAAACTGGTATTTCTTTAGACTCCTGATTTAACCATGAACTGTGGTCACAGCCTTTTCCAAGAAAAAATTGGTATTTTAGAGGCGCGTGGATCATGTGTGTTCAGAGACACAGATTCACACACTCACTCCCCAGAGGGGTTCACAGGCTAGTGACGTTGGTGTTGCGCAGTGGCCTGTATCAGGAACTTGCCCGCTCAGCAGAGGATGCCGGGGAGACCCCAGTGGTGCGCCAAGGCCTGATAGCTCACTGTGGTGAAGGCTGCCACAGCCTCATTGTCAAGGTTCCTTGGTCCGTGCTGGACATGGCAGGATCAAGAGTCTAATTCAGGTCCCACAAAAAAAGTTCTCAAATTGCTCTCCCAATTTAAAAATAGACCAGCCAGGCAGGATGGCTCACGCCTGTACTCCCAGACCTCTGGGAAGCTGAGGCAGGAGGTTGGAAAGTACAAGTCCAGCTTGGGCAATTTAGTAAATTAGAGAGAACCTGTCTTTAAAAAAAGGCGAGAGATGTAGCTCAGTATAAAGTCCCTGGGTTCACTCCCAGTAGTGGAAAAAAAAAAGCCTGACAAAGGCACAACCCCCCACTTCTCATTAGATTTATTTTTCTTACACATCATCCTACAATTTGAATTAGCGCGCACAGCACAGAATAATTAGAAACAAACCCGGCTGTGCCTGCAAGTCAGCCCCCTTGCTCTGAGTCATCCGCCCTCAGCTCAGCCCCCAGACCTCCCTCGGGTGCAGATCCATGAGGCGGCTGGGTTGGAAGACAGGAGGGTTTGGGCCTGGCCAGAGCTTCTCCCCCCTCTGCCGCTGTCTTCCTGGAGCATTCGTGTCTTCTATGAAAGGTGAGGCCTGTTGGGACACGAAGCAGCCACAGCAGGTCCTCCAGGCAAGACTTCCCATAGACGATTTGGCCAAATTCATAAATTAAGTTGAAAATTTGATCCAGCTTGCTGCCAAGTGGGGCTAATTAATTTCTGTAGAGACTGATGAACAGGAAGCACAGTATTCACATTATTTCATCAACAATTAATTCACTAAGCTCCAATTCATTAGTTTCCTGGCATTCGCCATCCCAAACAGTGTCGGGAAGGTGCTTGCAGAGGGAGCCTGGCTATTTTAAGCCTCTTGGAGAAGCCCGTGGGCAGGGCGCCTCTCGCAGGTGACTTCACCCTCCCAGCAAGGACTCATTAGGGGTTGTTTTGCAGCCCCGGAGGGGAGGCCTGGGTGGTGCGCCTTTCCTCCCAGGCTGTTCTGGGGCTTTGGGCCTCCCTGGCAAGGGGAAGCCATGCTCTGCACCACACTTTAATCGCTACTTCACTAATGAGCTTCCTAAATGCCCCAGGGCCCTCCTGAGGACAGGAAGCTGGGAGGGCTGGAGCTGCAGCTTGGCCACCCCTCTGGTCTTCTCAGGTCTCCTCCAGTCCCAGGGCACCAGGTGCCAGGTCCCAGGTCCAGTTCTGGGCAGCTGGCAGGAACTGCATGTAATCATGGGCTGTGGTTAGGGAGGGTGCACAGGTAACTACTCCACGAGGACAGGAGCCCTGTTGGTTTTGTTACAACTGCAGGATATGTGATAGAAAAAACATGGTTATGTATTTAAATAAATTTACTATAGTAAAAGGTACGGCATCATGAATCTCCCGGAAAATCTTCACCAGGTTTGAACCCACATATCCCACCGTCCTTGCCACTCTCTGCAGCAGCTCTGGAGTCCTCTTGCCTGAGGGTCTTTAGTTGAACTCTTGTGGCTGCCTTGATGTCTGGAATAGATGCAAACATTTACCTTTCATGGTCATTTTAACTTTGGGGAGGAGCTGGAAGTTACACAGTGTCAAATCCTGCACATAAAGTGGATGAAGAGACACTATCAATGTTTTTACAAGCCTGCCTCTCTGCTGGATGGCACTGGGCAGCAGCATTCATTGTATTTTTGATCACATCTCGTAAAAATACCCAGGAAAGACTTCCAGAGCTGCTTCAGAAAGTAGCAAGAAGGGGCTGGGGAGATGGCTCAGTAGAATAAGTGTTTGCCTGGCAAGTGCAAGGGCCAGAGTTCATTTCTTGGTTCAGCAAAAAA
>NW_004524578.1:21606310-21629373 GCF_000260255.1 Octodon degus
GTTAAATGTGCTCAAAACAAGGGGCATATTTTGAGAGAATTAATGGCAATGTGTCTTTTGCTGTACTACATTTTCTTTTTCTTTTTCTTTTTTTTTTTGAGACAGGGTCTCACTATGCAGTATGGGCTGACACTGTGCTCACTTTTGTAGCCCCCAGGCTGGTGTTAAATTTACAGAGATCCTCCTGGCTCAACCTTCCAAGTGCTGGGATTACAGACATGCACTCCCACAGTGGGTGCCTGCATCCAGGGCTGAGACTGCATGGCATGTGGGACCGGGGATCAAACTCAGGTCCTTGTGCTTGCCAGGTAGGTGCTTATGCCTCTGAGCTATCTCTCCAGCCCTGATAGTACATTTTCAAATTTAAACATTCGCTGTATTTTTGGATCACTCTTCTATACTCAGCTCCTAACTTAGATCCTGAAAACAGGTAATCAATAAATGTGAGAGACAGGAAAAAATGGAAAGAGGGAAGGAAGAAAGGTAGAAGGAAAGAAAAGAAAAAAAGGTAATGACTGAAAACTTGAGCAAGTCTTTTTTTTTGGTCTTTCTTCGACTCCCAGATAGGAGAATTTAAGTGGCGGTGGTAGTCAGAGCCAGGCTGTTCAGCCGTGTAAGTTGTACACTGCACATCTCTGAGGTGTAGACGGTTTGTTCACTGCACCATGACTATGAGCATCCTCATTTAGGCTGCAAACAATCCATTGGAGCCCTGCAAGCACTCCCTTTCCCAAACTCGGTGCAGGCTCCCACAGCGAGGTGATCAGGTGGGTTCACCTGACTGGGCTCTGCCTTTGGAGGGAGGAAAGACCTGGGAGAGGCCTCGCCAGGAGATTCTGGCCCTGGCTTTTGGCAGTGACTGAGCCCTCTGCATTCACCTCGTTTTCTGTATAGTGAACTATTGTGGCTAAGACAGGTCTTGGCCAGGCCAGGCAAGTTGGAGCCCCCGGCTGGCCTCACTTGCAGCCCAGGCTTGCTGGAACCCTACCTCGAAAGAAGACACTGCCCACGGACACCCTGCTGTGCTCTTCTCCCCAGGGGTACTCCTCACATACCCCTGTTCCCCTGGGTGTGGTCAGAAACAGGACTTCATGGGGGTGCCAGTATCTGAAACAGGACTTCATGGGGATTTTACAGGGATTGTTGGATCCTGTGCTCTTGCACACCTGCCGTGGGAAGGGGAGCCACGTCTGGCTTAGGAAAGTTGTCACGCTCAGCTCTGAGGGTGATGCTGCCCTTCTAGCTGCCCCCAACGATGTTAGGAAGAGCAGTGAAAATGGGTGATTCTGGAAACTGGGTCAGGCTGCCGAGCAAATACCTCAGGAGTTTGAGGAATGTCTGTCAGAGTAAATGGCTCCAAAGCAGAGGAAACAAGGTGGGCACTCCGTGGGACCCGGAACTCAACTTCTACAGGAAACAGCCAGGCTCTGGGGAGAAGCTGGGCAGACCCCGGATAGCCACACTCCTTTCAGTTCAGCGGGGAAGACCAGGGACTGGAGCTTGGGGTTTGGAAATAGCATGAAGCTGGAGAGGGAAGGCAGGGAGGTCCCGCCTGGACCACGGTTGTTCCTTCTGAAAGCCCTGCAGTAGATCAGCCACTAAGACACTTTCTAACATTTATTGTTGTCTATTTAAAAACAAAATTATATTGCAGCCATCCTAATGGGTATGAAGTGGTTTTTCATGAACATCCATTTTTGACTTTCTGTTTTTGGGGGATGAAGAAAATATTTGTTGAGCTCTTGCTCAGTAGCTAGAGATGAGTGGAGAGTACCCCATGGAGGCTTGGGGTGCTGTGTGGAGCCATGATGATGATGTTGATGATGATGATGATGATGATGATGATGATGATGAGAGTAGCAGCTGACATTTGTTAAATAGCAGTGCCAGACAGAGTCCTACATATTTTGATTCCCACTAATAAATACTGAGGTGGTTCGTTATTATTGCCAATAATAGATACTGAAACAGAAGCCTGGAGAAGGCCAGGAACGTGCACAAGGTAGGGGGAGAAACACTTCTGAAAAATATTCCCTACAAAAAAATTTTTACATTTTATATAGCATCTGCTTTATTTTCTCTATAAAGTTCAGGAATGTGTTCCAGAGATGAAACCTGAATTAAGATGAAAGGAAGACTCTGAAGGAAGCTGCATGATGTAATGATACAGTGATGTGGTCCTAAAATGTTATGGTGGAATTTGAAGCCGTAGAAGCCTTGAAGAGCAGAATTCACACTGGGGAAAGGGGAGAGGGAAACCATTTGCTCGTCTGCTAGTGCCATGGAGAGGAGGAGGGGTGAGGGCTGGGCGAAGGTTTGTGCCATTCCATGCCAGGCACCACGCTGGAGCCTTTCATTGGAAACAGTTACGCATTTTCATCTGCCTGGAGAGGTCTGCATCCCATCCTGCCAAAAGGAAGGGGATCCAGCCCAGTGACTTTTCTGCTTGCTTTCCAACTCTTCCATTCTGTAAGATTGTCTTCCACCAATCCCAACAATGGACCTCATCAAAAGCTAAATTTGAGATCTATTGTTGATGTTGTTGTTGGAGCAACAGGACTCTCCTCCTATTTATCATTCATGTTTGAAAAAGTATAGACTCTTGCATTTCCGGGGGCCTCTGCTTCCCTACTCCCCGCCCAGGCATTTTGGATGGGTTTCCCTGCCCCCCACCCCAGAGCTGGGCACTGCCTTTCTGTAGCTCTCTGTCCCTGCAGGAGTTAGAGCTGACCTGTAGCTCAGGTCTCCTGACCCCTGGGTGCGTGGTCTCTAAGGACAGAGCCTGCGGGATGGCAGAGCAGAGCTGGGTCATGCACTGATGAGATTGCTTGACCCCTGCAGTAAGCCGTGCCTGACACTTGGCCCTACCCTGCCTGGCCAGTCCCATGAGCCAATCAGTAGCCTCGCACTTAAGGCAACTCCTGTTGTGTTTTCTGTACCTTTTAAGGCAAAGTGTTTCCCCCAATGTGTTTGGGCAGAACAAATCAGCCTTACCATCTAAAGATGAGCTTACTTCTCAGACTCTGTGGGTCTGAACATTAATATTAACCTCCTTGCTTGTGAGAACAGTCTATCTGCATAAGATGCCTTTTAAGAAGCAACAAAAAGGAAATCAATGTGCTCTATGTAAATGGCATGCATGTAAGCAGAACCTCTTCCTTCACACTCATGTGTGCTTTTAGTATTTTAATTTTCCTGAGAGCTGACCAAGGGGGAAGGGGAGGCTGAGCAAATTGAAGGTGGCCTGCTGTCTTCACTGCCCAGTGCCCAGTGTCCAGCTGCGTCCAGGGAGAAGCTTCTTTTGTCCACTTGACAGCACTTCCTGTCCTCATCACGCTTGGCCTCATACCTGCTGGCTTCTCAGCTCTGCCAGGCTTCCCCACCTCTGTTTGCTTTCACAGCACACACCTGGTGGCTGGCGATAAAATGCTCACCAATGTGTGTGGTGTTGCACACACGCCTTCCTCCACCGCAAGGTCCCCACAGCACCAACGAGGGTGGTCTCAGCCTCTACACTCTGAGCTGGCCTAGCCACAAGCCTGTCCTTGTTGAATGAATGAACAGGGTGAATGAATGAATGTGTGTTGGGGTGAAGAGGAATACAGGAGTGCATTTCTTTATATCCTAGTTTTTGGTCTGAGATATTTCTCCATTCGAAAGCCTTTCCTTTACTCAGATGCTGGTGTCTTAGCTGACTTCTACCTTAGCTTTTGTAGGCAAGGGTACTCACTTAGGGGTGGGTAAGCAGGGCCCTGCACTACCTGGAGTCTCTTTTCCAGTGGATGCGGCAGGCTGTGTAGAGGGGGACCTGACAGTGTGAGGACTCAGGCAGGGAAGATGCTTTGGCAGGTGGTTCGAGTTCTGGCTAGGGTAAAATATCAATATTGGTAATTTTATGTAATTTGCCTTTGCCTGGAGACTTTGGAGAATGAGAGATGTTCAGCAAGGAAAAACTGCTCTTTCTTTTTCATTTTTGAGATTATTCTGGATAAATTCATCTTCAGCAAGAGGGCAATAGTTAAGTGAGCAATGCCTCATCCATTGGGAGAGTGTTATGTGTCCATTAAAATGGCTTATAAGGCTGTAAAACTAGATTGTGCTCTGAAGTCCAGAACCAAAACATAAAAGCAAAAAGGGCTCAGGGCCCACGGGTGTAGCTAAAGAATGAGCCCCAGTGGTTGGCAAGTACCCTGTCTGGAGGGCCTGGCTTCCCTCCCCAGCAGCATCTTGTAACGCCCCTCCCCCAGCAGGCCCCTGCTCTTCGTCCTCTGCCACCCTGAAGCCACATTTCACTCACACACACTCCCCTGACCACCCTACCTGCCCCCTTGGACAGTTCCACTGGCTTTTTCCTTCTCTGTTTAAAGAGAGCTCCTCCCTAAAGCCAAAGGAAATGCCCAGGGTTGTATTTCCAGGTCATCACGCTCCGCAGAGCTATGAGCTCTGGAGGTGGCCCGAGTTGCCCACTGCTGTGCCCCTGCACTATTGCTGCGCCTGCCTCGGTCTCCATAAACACAGGTGGGAGTAGAGCCGAAGGAGACAGGGTGGAATGCTGCTCCACGTGGGGCGGCTTGTGCCCATTTTGATTCCATTTCCAATGTCCTACAATCCACGCACATGACACATGTGATTACAGACTCTAGAGAAAGCATGGAAACCCTTTTTTTTTTTCTTCCCACAGCAGTGGGGGGTTTACCTATGCCTTTTAGGTCTTTGGGAAAAAAAAACACAAACCACAAATGCACCTGGACACAAATACAGGAGTGTCTAAGGAGGCCACTGGATTGTGCAGCCACAGGGGACATTGTCCGGGTGCCTCGGCCCGGCAGGGACAGAGCTGTCCATCTGCACCTCTCGCGATCGCTGAGGGCCTGGCACAGTGGGGACCCACTTAGTCCACATGTTCACTGAATTCCTCCTTCTCCGTTCTAGGAATAAAGCTAATTTAAATGGATGTAACAATAAGTAGCCTATGTTTTGTGCCGTTATTTTGGGACTTTGGGGTTATGTGTAGGGGAAATTTCCCCCTTCTCAGATACAGTGGCACAGCTGGCAGGGGTACACTGTAAGTCACCCTTTTATTATCCAGAGTTAACGTTTAAAACAATCACAATCTTTCAGACTAAGACTGAAAACAAAAGAGAAAGAGGGCTGGATGGGATAGCAGAAACGTGTAATCCTAGTGCTCTGGGAGGCTGAGGCAGGAAGATTGCAAATTCCAACACAGCCTGAGTAACTTAGTGATTTAGGGAGATCCTGTCTCAAAAATTAAAAATGGACTAGGATATAGCTCAGTGTACAAAAGCCCTGGGTTCAATTCCCAGTACTTCCAAAAGAAAGAATAAAAAGAGGAAAACAGGAAGAGAAGGAGGAAGAGAGGGAGGGAGGAAAGAAACTTGTAGCATCTTGACAAGTTTGCAAAGCCGGTGCTTTCAGGTTTAGCCCTGGAAACCTTCAGGAGCTTTGTGGAGCCTTGCCTAGAGTTGTCTACAGGCACTTTGGACACAATTCTCACAAACCCAGTCTTGAGCCTAAAGAGGGTCCCAAATCATTGTATCTGAGGACATTTTTCCTGGGGGACACACTGCCTCCCACATTACAAATTTAAGAAAACCCACCCCCACAAGGACAGACCTTAAACAATCCCCTGGTGAAGTGCCCCTTGCTCTTATAGATGGAGAAGCACACCTAGGTCAAGGAGCTGGCCCCAAGCCACACAGCAGAGAGTGAGGCTGTGACACACGACGAACAAAGACTTCCCTGGCCCCTGGCCCGAAGCATTTGTATCTGCAGACGCTGGGCACAGAGCTGAAGGAAACAGGATGGAAGTCTGCTCCAGAAGGGGAAACTGGGGTCCTGGGGACAAGTGATGCAAAGGAAGGCACAGGAGTAAGCCTTATATTTTAAAATGATTCTCATAAAAATTTCTTTATAGTTTTAAAATTGTCTTAAGAGTGATTTTCTTCAGTTAGCTGAAGTACTGAGTTCTGGGCCGAGTTCCACTGTGCAAATATTCTCTCTCTCTCTCTCTCTCTGTCTCTCTGTCTCTCTGTCTCTCTGTCTCTCTCTCTCTCTGTCTCTCTGTCTCTCTCTCTCTCTCCTACCCATCCCTCTATTCCTCCCTCACTCTCTTCCTCTCATTGAGCAGACTGGGAGGCTTTGTGAATGCAAGATTTAACTTGTTCACTTCTGCACAGTACCCAGTACCCAAGACAGTAGTTTTTCTGGATGAATGAATACATGAAGGAATGAATCTCAAGATTCAGTGGCTTGCTGTCCTAGGTCAGTTTCAACACAGCACACCCATGTCTTGAGGCCAATTCTTAAAATCCATATTGTAGATGCGCTTGGTATGACAGGAAGCAATTAAAACACACTGTAGCATGAGGGAATGGCTGTCAACACTTATTCTGATAGCCAGCAAACAATGCGGAAACAGCATTTTGGCCTGCAGATGGGAGCATGCTGCCTTGTGGGAATGTAAAGCAAACTCCAGCACAACATGGAAACCCCAGTAGGGAAGGGAAACAATCACACAAAGCAGTGTTTCCCTCTTCCTCCTTCCCTTCCTCCTTTTCCCTCCCACCTCCCTCCTTCACTCCTTCCTTCTTTCCTTCCTTCTTTCCAGTGCAAGATTTTCCCAGGTCATTTTGTGCTTCCTTTATTAGCTCACCTTTCCTCCCTGGAAAGCTGTTAAAATCCATCTCTTCATAGTTCCCTCATCTAGTGCGTCCTGAAAATTCAAGCTATTATTTCTTCTAATGAGCAAAATCTGGGGATATTATCCCGCTCATCTGCATCTGTGAGACTACAAATTATCAGGATGCACCTCATGTCTAGACACCTGCAGGTGTCATTTGAGTCCCGTCCAAGCTGTTTACACCCTACGTTGTTTTATTTATCCTTCAACATCAGGTCTCCCGCTAATTAGAGTTGACTTTGGTCCTCTGGCATGCACGGCTCTCTCCCCACTGCAGCCCAGAGGTTTCCCTTGCAGTAGTTCCCCCTTTGCCTCCGTCTGCTTTCACCCAGGAATACCACTTGGCCCATTCTTGGAGTGCTGGGGAGGGAACTCTCAGCCAGTGCCAAGTGAGCTTCCCACTTACGGGCTGCTCTCTGGGACAATGCTGATCTTCCCCAGACGCTAAATCATAATCTTCATGTTTTTCGTATTTCACATTCTAGCCGCAATTTCAACATCCCATCCCCGTGACATTAGGGAATGATAAATCAGGAGGCGGGACAGCTCCCCTGTACAGACTGGTACGGGGACCAGCCTCTGCCAACACCTCTCTCCTGCGCTAGGTTAACCCTTTGGGAGGCCCTTCCCAGCAAGCCGCTGTTTTAACAAACATCAAAAGGCTTTCTTTTTTCTTTCTTTTCAAACTTTTTTTTTCTCAATAGTGGGGGTTCACACAGAGCTACATTCCCAGTCTTTCAACTTTTTGTTTAGCCACAAAGTCTGGCTGACTGCTCAGACTGGGCTGGAAATTGCAACCTCCTGCCTCAGCCTCCCAGGGTGCTAAGTTTACAGGCTTTACCAGCCTACCCAGCTTCTTTTAGAATTTCATTTCCTTCCTTTTTTCATTATCTCCCCTTTGCCTCTTTCCACACCTTGCTAGGTCTAACAGCACATTATTTATGTATGTATTTTTTTTTTCCAAAAAACCTTTTATGGGGGGCCGGGGAGATGGCTCAGTAGAATAAGCGCTTGCCTGGCAAGCACAAGGGTCTGAGTTCAATCCCCAGTTCTGCCCCCCCAAAAAATAATAAAATAAAAAAACCTTTTATTTATGTATTTGGAACAGGATCTTACTATGCAGCTCAGACTTGTACTGCTCCTCCTGTTTCGGCCTCCTCGGCACTGGGATTACAGTGTACCACTCTGGAGGTCAGCACTGCAGTGCCAGGGCTTGAACCCAGGTCATTGTGCTTTCTAGGCAAGTGCTTAGACCACTGAGCTAGCTCCCCAGCCCTAGTAGCACTTTAAGCAGATGAAAGTATCAAAGCGCAAACAACTAGACAAGAGAGTCTGCATCCAACTGGTTTGCTCTCTCCTCTTTACCACAAATCCTTAGAGGAGCAGAAGGGTGAAAAAATTTAAGGTGGTGAAATATTTGAAGCTTAATTTTGGATTGAAGTCATTCTTGTTTTGCATAGAAATATTACTTGCTTTTGTTATTTTTTTGGTGGTACCAAGGATTGAACTCGGGACCTTGCACTTAGCAGGTAAGCGCTTATTCCACTGAACTGTCTCCCCAGTCCTAAAGCTTAATTTTTTGTTGTCATTTTAAAATAGTTTTATTGACATACAAGTCACATAGCAATGAATTCTCCTGTTGTACCAGTGTCATCCAAAGACTTTGAGTGTATATTCATAGATTTGTACCAACTTAAATAGAATCTAATTTTAGAAAATCTCCATTATGATCCCCCTCCCCACTCTGGGTGTCCATTGGCAGTCATTTCTCTTCCTCACCCACACCTGCAGGTAACCACAACATCTATGGTACCGTCTCCATAGATTTGCCTTTTCAGGGCATTTTACACAAATGGAATCATACAATAGGTGGGCTTCTGCATCTGGCTTCTTTCACTTAGGCTAATGTCTTTGAAGTTCAGTGCTAATGGTTTTTGTTACGTGGCAAAGCCCTTTGGGGTAGCCAAGTTGTCCCAGAAGCCTACTTAATCTCTGTGTGTGAGCTAAGTGTGTGCATGTAGTGCACACACCATGTAGTGTATTCCCCTAAAAAGGGCCAGAATTCTGTCTATGGTCTAGTTTTGGGAGAGGGAGAGGAGGAGATGGTCACCGAAGGCCTTAGGCAAATACAAATTGACTTACTCAGTTGTTTTGTTTTAGGAAAAGAAAGGTCCTAAACATAAAACTCACCTGTTACTGAAGTGACAGATCAGGCCTTTTTGTTTTCTTCTAGTACCAGAGATCAAACCCAAGGGTGCTCTATAACTGAGCTACATCCCCAACCTACAATTTTTTTTTTTTAAATTTTGAGACAAGAGCCTTACTAAGTTGCCCACATGAGACTCAGACCTCGGATCCTCCTGCTTCAGCCTCCATAAATAAGTGTTGCATCTATAGACATGAGCCACCATATCCCATAGAAATACAGGACTTCTAAACTCTCTCTTTTTCATATCATCTGATGAGATTATTATAGATGTTAAGATAATATACATCTCAGTACTTTACCTCCTGAAATGACATAGCCACATGCAAAACATCTTTATACTACTGATATAATCATAACTAACATATAGTAATATAGTTAGTAATACAGTTATATAATTAGAACTAATTCTTACATTAACTAATTTTTTCTATTAGCTAATATTATATATCATTAAAAGAGAGAGAAGGAGAAACTAAAAGCTAGACCAAGAGGTCAAAGGCAACAGGAGTATGAGAGGAGAGAGAGTTGGGTTTGTGGGGTGACTGGCAGGGACCTGGGTAGAGATGTCAGAGAGGGTCACCTGCCTGTCCAGCACAGGCACAGTGCACGGGTGAGGCTATAGCTTTTCAGTTGCTCCTCCAGCTCCCATCAGTGTACTGCTGATGCCCCTTTTCATACCCAAAGGTCACAGGGCTGTAGGCCTTAACTAGGCTATGGGATGGAAGGGTCTGGACACACTGACTGCCCCTATGCCACTAGGCTGCTATGCCTAGGCCATGCTTGGTCCTACATCAATTACATTGACATCTCTGGAGGTAAGTCCTGGATGGAAGTATTTTAGAAGAGACTTCTCAGTTTATTTTGATGTGAGGGCCAGGCCTAGGAACCAGTGGTTAGACAAAACAGGGTTTATGTGCACGAGAATCATCTAGAGAGACAGGTTTGGATTCAAGGGGTAGGGGTGGTGCTGAGGGTGCGCTCTTGCAATGAGCCCCCAGCCATGCCTTTGCCGCTCCCCCAAGGACACACCTTGAAATGTGAAGAGCTACCGGAAATTTAACTTTTTTTTTTTTTTGGCTGTGCCTAGGGTGTTCTGTCATTTGTTTCTGCAGTTTCTAAAGGACAGGCCCTAAACCTGCAGCATTAGCACCCGCTGAGAACTGGTTAGAAATGCAAGTCCTCAGCACCCCCCACCTCCCTTTCAGATGTGCTAAATCAGAAACCTGGGGAAGGTCCAGCATTAGCATCTTCTCAAGCCCTCTGGGTGATGCTCAGGAATATTCCAGCGCGAGAGCCATTGACCTACAGTTTCTTGAACGTGCTGTGCTGCGTACGTGCTCCTGCTGGCTGGCTTCCCTTCTCACGCCGCTGCCTCTCATCTCACGGGCATCCCTTCTTCAAAACGTATGTCTTTTCTGGCGTCTGCTACACAGTGGTGTGCTGATAAATATTTATCAATAGGTTCTCCAGGGCCCTGATTACAGCGTTTGCTGATCTCTGACTCCCAGCATGGCCAGCGTCAAGCCAGCAGTGTTAACATGCTGAACACCAAATTGGGAAGAGGCGCGCACGAGCTAGCAGGGCAGAGCTCTTGCTCTGTCTCATAATTAACCTAATGTTTGGCTTTCTGCCTGTCACTGGCTGGGAAGTGAGCGCCTTGAAGACTCCGTGTTCCTCCTCTGTGGAATCTGCACTTAGAATACCTTCACATGTAGGCAGCCTTTGTCATGGTAGTGTTCTGTGTCCACACCTGCACTTTTCCAAATGAACATTGTTCGGTAGCAAAGGGACTATTTCAGCTTTAAACAAATTAAACATTAGATTGATCACAATAAAATGTTTTATCTCTATTTCTTTCCAGGACTTAAGCATGTTAAAGTTCAAACTGGTGGTGACCTTATAAATTAGGAGCAGAGCTCTGACTGGTTTGGTAGTACTCAGTGGAATAGAAGTCTCCAGCAAGTGGCTTTCAGGAGGGCAGGGAGCTGGGACTCAGGGCGGTGCTCCCAGCTCTGCCACTGACCTGGGGTCACCTTTCCCTCACCCTGCGCTCTTCTTATCTGTGTTGTCTGCGGGCTCTAAAGATCCAGTCTGTCTCTGGTTGTTAAATCACGATTTAGGACTGCAAATGCTCTTTAAATTGAGAGAGGAAAAAAAGCATGAATTTAAAAAGTTGTTTGGCTCATTAAAAACTAGAACACTGTTTCTATCTTACAGTAAAGAAATAAGACCCTGATGACTGAGGAGTCAAGGGCTTCTCTTGGCATCTTGTTTTCCTTCTTCCTGACGAATTGCCCGACACTCCCCTGATCCTGTAGCTCTTTAGAAAATAACATTTGGTTCTGGTCATGGCAGAATCCCAGGCTTTGCTGATTTAAAGCCATAAGGAATGTGACAGAAAATTTAAATGCTTTCATATCTATAAAAGCACGAGCCTTGAAATACAAATGTTAACATAAAACGGTGTTGGCTTTTTACGTACAATTGAGTTTTCTTTAATCATTAGTGGTTCGCTTAGCATTTATCTCTAATTCTTATTTTTTTTAGAACTTCAAATCATGGATTCAGTTATAGTTTTCAATATTGCTAGACTATGTTAAGACTACAATGTGATTTCATGGCTTAGATTTCAATGGGGCAACTTCACGGCATAAGCAATTAGGAAACTGAAACTTTTTCCTCAGTCTTCATTTGCAGTAACCACGGCATCAATAGGGGCAGACTACCAGTACGTTGCTGGGTAATTTTAAAACACAAATAACTAAAAAATAAAATAAAACACAAATAACTGCCAATATCAGAAACCATTTTAAAAACTCTCTAAGAAGTCTTAAATATTTTTGGCACAAGGGAGGTAAAAGTTCAGGGCTATTATGTTTGCTATTCAAAACATAAATTAGGATAATTGTTTAAGAAAAGACTGAAAGAAGATGTGGTGATAAATTTAAGATCTAATTAAGCAGCTTCTTTTTAAATTGTATTTCATTTCCCTTCAGATACTTTCCCTTTTTGCTGGTCAACATCGACACAGACCTGTCTGCTTTGAGATTGTTTGTGTTGTCCATTAATTGAGGTTTACAACTGGGGTCTTAACATTAAGTGAAGAATAAGGAAAACAAAAGCTTTGAATTTAAACAACTTCAGAGAGGTCCTCAACATTTTTATTCATTTCAAGTCCCTTTAGCACATCAAACTCAAGATACAATAGCTGAATTCCTTACTTTAATTCAAAAAATCAACCCAGGGTTCCCATCCTTCACTCACTGTAGGTCATTCTCCCAACCTCAAATTCCAGAGGGCTTTTCTTTCTTCTCTCTCTCTCATATTCTATATCCAGACAATCCTTAAATCCTGCCAACTGTTGCTTGCTTATAGTATGTCTAGAATGTATCTTTCCCTTCTCCTCTCTTTGTCTCTGTCTCTGTCTCTGTCTCTCTCTCTGTCTCTGTGTCTCTGATTCTCTCTCTCTCTCTCTCTCTCTCTCTCTCTCTCTCTCTCTCTCTGTCCCTCCTCCAACTTGAGAGAGCCCTGTTAACACTTGGGAGAGCTTCTAATTTCAGGGCCTTTTC
This sequence comes from Octodon degus, assembly GCF_000260255.1. Classification (NCBI taxonomy): domain Eukaryota; kingdom Metazoa; phylum Chordata; class Mammalia; order Rodentia; family Octodontidae; genus Octodon; species Octodon degus. Next base: position 21,618,789 of record NW_004524578.1, read on the forward strand.
CCCCAGTATGTGACTCAGGATGCTTCAAGCAGGTCCTAAGAGACTGACATTTCTTCTTCTTCTGTTTTCTTTTGTACCGGGGATGGAACTCAGGACTTTGCACTTGCCAGGCAGGAGTTTATGCGCTGAGCTATCTCCCCGGCGAGGCTGTCATTTCCAATGGGTGATTTTGAGGGCCTTCCTCATGCACCCGCAGGGAAGCTGAGCAACAGGAACCAGTTTAAGAGGAAAGATTTCCAAATAGGCACCCCGGCCACCAGAAGTGAGCTCTGGGCAGAGCATAGTGGGTAAGGAGGCTGCAGGCTGGGGAGCAAGGTGGGCAGAGCACAGTGGGTAAGGAGGCTGCCGGCTGGGGTGCAAGGTGTCTCCTTGTTGGAAAAGCTAACTGGAAGCAGGAAACGAGTGTCAACAGTTGAAGAGAGTCTGGGTGTGAAAGCACATGCTTGCAATCACAACACTGAGGCAGAGGCTGGAGTGCTGAATTTGAGGCCAGCCTGGGCTACATAAGTGAGTTCAAGGCCAGTCTATACCACATAGTGAGATCCCCTTTAAACAACAACAGCACCCCTGCCCCCCAAAAAAAGTGCTGAGGAAAGATCTGGGCTGGATTGGATCATTAGTTCTTAGCTCTCTTGGAAAGACATGAGAAGAAGATGGAACCTTATTTAAACAGTGGCTGGTGAAGATACAGTGGAAAGAGACAGAAGAAGAAGGGAAAGGGCTAGGGAAGGCAGAGAAAACAGGATTTTAAGAGGCAAGGAAGCTGCTAACAATATCGAATTCACCCTAGCATTCCCTATGCCCTGAATACAACAGGTGCATAATAAATGTCTTCTAAATTGAATGGAAGGGCTGGGGAGATAGCTCAGTTGAATAAGTGCTTGCCTGGCAAGCTCGGGGTCCTGAGTTCAATCCCTGGTACCGCAACAAAACAAAACAAAACAAACCGCAAGCAAACAAAAAAACCAAATTGAATGGAAAGGCTGGCCAGGCTAGGGAGGGTGCAACGCATGTGGAGAGGCTGTGGGGCCCTGTGCTGTCTGGGTGAGGCTGCCCCAGTGGAGGGTGACAGGCAGAACACAGCTGGTCGGGAGGAGGACTGAGTGGTGGAGATGTACCGTCCTCAGGCACAGACGTGGAATAATCGCTGAGCAAGGCAAGGGAGCAAAGCAAGCTGGGAAAGAGGGAAAGGGAGAAGTGAAGGCTGCTCTGCTTTTCCTCAGGGATGTGACCATCTTCCTTCCGTGGAGTTTGTCAGCTCCTCGGAAAAGGAGGGAGCTCTAGCATCTCTGCTCACTTAGATCATTCAAAATGTCGCCTCCAGGTTGTCCCCTTTCATGAAATTTTCCTCCTTTCCTTTTCAGTGAAGCTGTGCCTAGGTCTGTGTCTTCTCCAAAGTGTTTGGCGTAGGCTTTCCTGCCGCTAAGGATTCCTGGCTGGATGCGGCCTGGGCACCATGGTGTGGCTGAGGAGGCTCTTGGGCTGAGCAGGCTCCTCACCATCTCCAAGGCTGGGGTTCTTGTCCTCAGCCCCGCCCCCCGTGACCCTCAGCTGATAAGCGGTCGTGCTGGGACACAAGCCCAGAGCTGTCTGACTCAGAAACATCCTTACTCCACCCAGGCCGCCTGGCTTCCATTGTACGAATTCCAAAATGACAGGGCCGCCTTCCTCCAAAGTTCCTGACCTCTCTACAGTCCAGACAGCGCTTTCTAATTGAGGTGTTGCTTCTCCAGTCACTGAAGGCAAAGCTCTTGCCCTCATGCACCGACCTCCTCCCTCCTCCTTCCTCCCTCCGCCCTCCCTCCCTTTACAAACCACACAGAAGCCATAAGAGAAACTGCCTGCTGCTCGCCTCCCAGAAGCACCTCTGTCCTCTCTGCTCTGCTCCACCCTGTGCCACTTGCCACCTACCTCCTGGTGCCCAAGTATGCTGGGCAGTCTCAAGTGTGCTCCAGCAACTTGCTGGGGCCCTTCTGGCTTAGAGAAACCACACCTACCCAGCACGCTTGTCCAAGTGGTGGCACCTCATTTATAACCACCGCGTGTGGCCAGCTCCATACCATCATCTCTTGTCATGGCATATGTGAGGTAACTGTGCCTCAGGGGGAAGTGACCTTCAGGGACACCTTCCGGGGGTGTTGGAGATTGCCCTCATGTAGGTCGCCCTGCATTTTAAGAAGCTTTATCACACCATCTCCACGCCCATGCAGGAGTGAAGTCACAGTAGTAGACACTTGCAGTGAGGAGCTGGGCTGCTCCAGGGTGGTTACGAACCGACCAGAAGGAGCAGGGAAAGTGACTGGTGACGAGAGTCTGTCACTACTTTGCATGTTCTGATGACAATGTTATGATTTAAATGAGAACTGTTAAATTCCATATTCCCAGTGGTGATTGGGGTTCCTGTTATCTGTAGTGCTTGTATCTTTTTGAACCTCTCCCTAGCAGTAATGAATCCATTTGAGATTTAAAAATCTACATTTCTTTCTTTCTCTCTCTCTCTCTCTCTCTCTCTCTCTCTCTCTCTCTCTCTCTCTCTTTCTTTCTTTCTTCCTTTTTTAAAATGTATTTAATACAGGGTCTACAGGGTCTCACTCACAGATCGGACTTGTAGTGATCCTCCTGTTTCCAGCCTCCCAAACATGGACTACAGGTGCACGCCACCACACCCAGTCTCAGTTGTTGTCTCAGCACACCTCAGGGGCGGGGCTAACACGTCACCCTGGGAATCAAACCCCTGGTCCCTGTGTCCGCCTAAGCAGGTGCTTTAATCTCCTGAGCTATCTGGCCAGCCCTAAAAATCTACATTTCTAATTGGAAATGTGACAGGTGCTTCTACTGCCAGACTCATTTGCAGACCCAAAGACCAGGAACCCTAAGTTTGAGCTACAGACAGCAGTGAAACACTCAGAGGGGAGCAGCCCTTCAGGCCATCTTGGCTACTCTCCCAGGCTTCCTAGGCTGGCCCAGGCTAGAACTGGAGCAGAGCTGTGTGGCCCACAGTGTGCCCCGGTCTGCTTTTTCTGGGTAGAGGCTCAGAATCCTTGGCCCCACGGTGCTGCCTGATGCAGAGCCCACCCGCTAGGTGCTCAGAGCCTAAAGATGCTCCTACTATCCTAGGGCAGCCTGTTTTCAATCCGGAGCCTATGGTGCAGTAGCTGCAGGGAGCCTCAGGGAACCCTCAGGTCTCTATCTCCAGAGACGTTGCCATGGAGCTGGAGGGACGGATGAATCTTGTCCTCTTGGTGCTGAGCTGAGAATGAATTCCCAAAGGTTTCCTTCCCAGGAGGAGTCCTTGCTTTGGAAAGCAGAGTAAGTTTGTAAATGCTATAATGCTCCCTTGGGCTTTTATCAGACAGTGAATAATGCTCTTCAGGAATCCCCAGGAAATGTGCATTAAGGCACCTCTGGAAGCCCCAAGATGCCCGCTTTCTTCAGGTGGTTCTTAGCCACACACCCAGCTCCTGATGTTCGTGACACCCAGCGGTGGCTGGGGGGCAGTTTAAAGTCCCCTTTGAATGTGTGTACTATTGTGTAAGTCTGCTTATTACTTGCATTACCCCTCTGTAACTATGATGAGATTCTCAAATGAGTCCTAGAGCAAAAGCCAACATACTAGCTTCCTTGTGTTTCCAGGGCCCTGGACCATTTGGAGAAGGGAAAAAGGAACCTTTCAAAAGCCTTTTGGAGTTGAATACAGGGTATGAGGAATGAGGAGCTGTTATTTTGATCTTCCTTCTGATGGGAGTTTCTGGGTGTGAGGCTGACTTGGGGAACATTTTCTGGATATATTGTGATAGGCTGATTTTACTTCTGTTGCTTCAGGTGTCTGATTGTCAGGGGGAAGTGTTAGAAAATAGGCAGGGACCCTAAGAAATCTTGCTCGCTTTGTAACTTCAGAATGAAGCTTCTTCTAGGATTTGTCTGTGCCCGATTCTCTCTGTTTCTGGTTCCACATTCATGCCTGGATCCACAGCCATCTCAGCTTCCTCTCCTGTCTTCCTGAGATAGCCCCTTCTCTAGGTCTGCACTGACCCATCTTAAATGTCCTTAAGATGCTTTTCAACTCCAGCCTTGCTTGATTTGATCGTGGTTCTTTATATTGACTTAAATAATTAATCTTCATCTATCTTGGTCAGGGCATGCCTTGTCTATAGCGCTGTTAGCTATCACTAATATACTGTTTAGAACAAACAGGAATTTTAACTGTAAGTTCTGACACTGCTAAATAAGCTTGGTACCAACACCTCTGGGTTCCTTAACTATTACTATGGACGTATTGGGTGCTTCACACTGCACTGGGTGCTGGTGATACAACGGTGGGCCAGCCTGCGCCAACCAGGTGGCTTTCCACAAGCTGCAGGAGAAGGACAGAGCTCTGAGGACTCTGTGGTTAGGATTTTGGTTGCTACTGCTGAACCTACATTGTAGCTGGTCAGTGTTCCCTGGAGAGTTAGGCCTTCCCAAAGTTAAAACAATCAAAGAGTACTTTCTTATCACACACACACACACACACACACACACACACACACACAAACACACACACAGATAGGCGCACACACAAACACACGCATGTGCACTCATACACACAGTCAGCAATCACTGCAAAGTCAGTCTAAAATGATCACTAAGATATTAACTTTCTAAAGGGGAACCCAAGGCTACATTCACACATTGGTGATATAAAATTTGGTTCCAAGTACTAAAACAATAAGAAAGTATAGTATAGTTTTATCTCTGACTTGAGAGTTTTCTACTGTGGCAGAGAGAGCAGGCTGAACACATCAGCAATACAGATCTAAGTATATACCCACAGGTAAAAAGGATAATTAATCAAGGCAGTGGCAGGATGAAAGAGATTTGCCTCTGGCCTTGAAATTGCAGTTAAGGCACTAAGCAGCTCAGGCTTGAGCAAATCCAGGGGACCCCAGCAGGAGTGGTCACTACTTAAAAGGCTGGTTGGGAGGTGCAAACTCACTCCTGCTCCCAGAGACCCTGCCCCCACTCCCACAAGCAGGAGCAGGCAAAGGCTGCCAGCCTGCAGGGGAGAGCTACCCCTTCCCTTCTCCATGTGGAAGAGGAGGCCCCCTCCCCAGAGTGCTGGAGACTCCCAAGACTGCTGCTGCTGACTACAGGTTCTTAGCAAAGGAAGGAGATGGGCTTCTGGATTCTGTGGCTGAGCCACAGGGGCAAGGGAGGAGGGAGTCCCCATGAGAGAATCCTGGGACTCTTGGAACATGTAGTGTTATTGTTTTCAGGTCCTATGAACCTCTTTCTCAAAGTGTTCAAGACCTTAAGACCCCTAATCTCAGACCCTCAGCACTGCTAACCTGTACCACTCCTGGAGCTTGTGTGTAGACAGTGGTGTAAACCATAAGCCACATGGCCCTGCCCGTTGTGCCTCTTAAAATGTGTCCAGCTGGAAGTAGCCGTGAACCCTCCAGTAGGTTGACAAAAAGTGACGTTTGTCATTTCCTTAAGAGTCTAGAGGTGAGAGGTCCCAGGGCTGGTGTTCAGGATGCCCTCGCAGAGCTAGCACCTTTTGATTTTTTTGCACTCTGTCCTCAGCATATTGTATTTCTGTCCATTGCTTGTCCCACTGGCTTTGCCACAGGGCTGCTGCAGTCCCAGGTGCCATGTGTTGACCCCAGTGGTCCAAGGTCAAAGGAGAGAGCAAAGGCGAAAAGCTGTGTCTTATCGAATGATTTAGCAATATTAATTGTGAGGGGCTGGTCAAATAGTTCAATGGATTAAGTGCCTACATGCAGGTGGAGTGGCCACTAGTTCAATCCCAAGGCCTAGAGTACCCACCCCAACCCCAGTGCTCCTTGAAATGGCAATTGAAACTGGGCACAGTAGCGAACGCCTATAATCCCAGCTCTTGGGAGGCTGTAAAGTGGTAGATCACTAGAAGTCTGATCTATTACTGAGCCCCTGAGCACCCTGTAGACTCTTCTCTAAAAACACACACGCAGAAAAAAAAGAAAACAAAATAAAAAATTTACAAAAGTGGATATTCACTGTGTCTGGCATGCATAATCATTCAGCGGTCTTATAAAACTGAAGGTACTACAATAATGTTTGTAAAAACAATGAAGTCACTTTATAAAAAATAATAAAGAACTGAAATGTTAAAAAAAAAAAAAGAAAAAGAAAAGCTGTGTCTTTCTACTATGAAGGGCAGGCTCCAGAAGTCATCTCTGCCTCGCTGTGCAAACAAAGGAGGACAGGATTCCTCTGAAGGGTTTGGGCCAACCAGGATGCTTGTCCTGAGGTCAAGGATGCCCTGAGGCCCTTTAGCTGGTAAATAGATTGAAGCGCTGCTGTCCTGAGCCTCCTGCATCAGTCTGCAGTAGTTTCTGTACAGAACACGGGTTCTTCTCATGTACGCTTCCTTCATGCACTTGGAATATTTGCAGGGTGCCCTCTGCCAGCCAGACTGTGTGCTGGAATTACCGGCCAGTCCCTTTAACAGCATGTTCAGGATTCTTGCTCTCAGTCCTACTGTCTCCAGTACCTCCTGACCAGCTTCACTTGCACATGAGCTTTGTGACTGGCCTCCTTGCTTCTCACTCCCAACCAGAACATAGTGAATTGGCCCACTGGAATAGTAGATGATCAGTATAATCACAGGGCAATTAAGCAATCCCATCAGTTATTAGGTTCCTGGCAGGGTCCCCTCCCACCTCCCAGCGGCTCCTGGGAACCTCTGTCTTTCTCACCCACTCAGCCGTCTTCCTTTTCCTCCTCACACATTTTCCACTTCCTTGCTAGGACGATTGAGGGCCACAGGGCAATGCTCCTCGCTTTCCTCCGCCTGCTCACAGGCTTTGTCATCTCAACTGCACTGGCCATCACCTATACTTCCTCTTCTTGCTCCTGGTCCTCCTCCAAGCCCCAGTCACTTCTCTTTCATACCTTTACAGCAATACTACCCCTAACACTTACTAAGTACCTGGACTACAGCTGGACATTTAACATGGTATACATAGATTTCATCTTCGTACCAAGTCACGGTGGACAAGAGTGCCTGGTGACTTGGCCAGTGTTAAAGCAGGTGGAGCCTATCTCCAAGCCTGGATCTGCCCAGAGCTTACAGTTCTGCTCTGAGCAGGGCTGAGATCTCCCGGGACTCACCCTGGCCTGTCACCATGCTCCCCCCAGTGCTACACCTCCCCAGCCCAAATGGTTTCCTGATGACACCTGTCTCTTGTCTGCTTCCCCACTGGACTGGGAGTGTCCCTGGTGCAGAGATTCCATCTGACTCACAGTGTCGTCCCAGACATTGCTATTCCTGCTGTGTGGCAGCCTTCAGTGGGAGGGGGGTTTACTGATGACTAAGGGGACAGGAAGTGGTGATACTTGTATTCCCGAGCTCCTGGAGCAGGGGACTCAGCCCAAGGCAACTGTCTCTCCAGGTCCCACTCCCACCCATACACAACCTGGCTCAGAGTCTGGGGAGTTACTGCTCACCCCAGACCCAGCCACACTCTCTGGACTCACAGGCCCTGGTGGGAGAATCCCGACATAGCCACCAGCCTCAGAGCATCCAGAGCAGTGGGGGACTGCCCAGTCTGGGGCTAGAGCAGGGAGTGAGCCAGGGTTGCTGGCATGTGCCCAGACCAGAGACTCCTGGTGTCACCCTACAGGCACCTGCCCCACCCTAGAGCTTGTTAAAGCTACCTCACTGCTGCAAGGCCACACCCGCTTCTCCTCCTCCCCCAAGAGGAGCCCACCCTGTCCCCAGCCTTGTCCTAACTGCGTCCAAGGGGATAGGGTCATACAGGCCCATGGGATTCTGGGCCAAGGGAAAGTTGCAATTTTACAGCCACGTGGGGTGTGAGGCCCTCTGGAGGGCAGAGAGGAGGGTGCTGGCTGGCAGAATGTCCTGGCTGCTGAATCAGTCTCTGGAGTCTGCAAGAAGTTTAAGCCTCTCCGAGTTAAGATGCTCCTATGCCAGCCTTCCAGGCTCTGTGGGTGGTGGCTGGTGGCCTGGGACAGGGCACCTTGAATCTCAGGTGAAGCCCTGGGCAGCTGGTGTGCTTCAGCTCCATCACTATGAAGTCATCCTGCCAATGGAATTTCCTGTCCCTTGAACATTGGCTGGAGCTGTCCCCACCCTTGGCTTTGTCCCTGGGCTCCCGGACTCCCCAAATACCTCAAGCCGTTGCTGCCAGGTGGTGCAAGGCCCTGCCCTGCAGGTCTCAGCGCGCCGCGGACCGGGACAGGTGGTAAGCCACGTCTGCGGGCATGTTCTGCGGCGTGTTCTCTGAGGCAGACAAGCCTGCCTTCCTGAGCAGTGGCCTGGCTCTGTCTCATTTAGGTTCCACACCTCAGTGCCTGGCAGAGCTGTTGCAAACTGGGCTCTCTAGAGAAACTGAGGGCTATTGGCCAGGAGGTGCCCTGGGGACACTGGGAGGAGCACCCTGCTTCCTGAAAGGAGAAGGCTTCACCTAGCAAGAACTGAACCATTTACCAAGATGTGCTTGGCAGGTGAAGGTTGGGCTAAGAATGTGGCTGTAGTGTGAAACCTATCTTCCCTGGTCCCAGGAGGCACGAGGCAGATGTGCTTCCTGCTGAGATGTGAGGTGGGGTGTGCTTTCCTGGGGGCTCACCTCTGCCTCCAGCGTCCTCTGTACACACAGGAGTGCAGCGACCTCTGTTCCTGTGGAAAATGGGGGTCATACTGTGCCCTAAGGTTGGGCACTACCTTCTCTGGTGCAGCAGGAGAGGGGCATCTTACACCAGCATGTGGAACCGCAGCTGAGGTGGGGGAGTGGATGGTCTCAGACACAGGGGACCTGGGCTTCAGGAGCCTTGTGTGAGGCTCAGCAAGAGAAGGGCTGAGGGCAGGCGTGAGGAGCCCATCAGGTAGAGGAGGAGCATGAGGCCCAGGGGGGCTCAAGTGTCAAAGTGGAACTGGAACAGGAGAGGAGACGTTCCCTGCTTCTGGCAGGGGCTAGGTGTGTGAAGACGAGTGGCCTCCCTGACCCAAGTAGGCCTCTCTGCCTGGAGCTCCAGGAAATGGAGGCCTGGGGCATGCAGCCTGCCTGGACAGGTCCCTTTGGTCACAGTATCACTGTCATGGGGGAGGCGCCCACAAGTGGCTTCAAGTAGGAGACTCGAGGGAGAGGCCAGAGCTCAAAAAGGTGAGCATCTGACACCCAGCTTCCTCTTCCAGGAGTAACTTGGAGTCGGTTCCAGGAAGCCAGCAAGAAAGGCTGGGGTGGGGTTGAGAGCCCTGAGGCAAAATGACACCCCATGATAATGTGTCCCCATGAGTACCCACAGGCAGAGGGGTAGGGGAGGATGGTAACACTCAACAGTGGGATACTTTATCACGAAAATTTTACCTCCGAACAAGAGTAACTTAAAAATAGCATTCACTGTGTGCCTCTGGTTACGATCACTCATTTGTGAAGACATGTGGACAATATGGAGGAACAGCAAGAATCCCTTCTGTGAGGTAAACACTCTTCACATTATATATTATGCATATTGTTTTGTAATTTACATTATCTACTTAAAAGTATGCCATGAATCTTCACATGTCAATGAATGTTCCTTTACATTATTTTTTAATGGCAGCTTAGGATTCCTTTCTGTAGGTCTGCCAAAAATTATTTAACCAGTCCTTCTATGAGACATCAAGGTTGCTTAGAACTTCGAGCCATAAAGGAAGCCTGTGAGCAGCGCTGTAAGCCCATCTATACCACATGCAGAGAGAGCTTTGAAGGACGAATTCCTAGAGATGTACTGCCCACCCAACAGTGTGCATTTCTCCTAAGGCTTTTGATATAGTTAATAACCTGCCCTCCAGCCACGTGACTTAAATGGGAGAAGGCTCAGAAGATTGTTTTTTTTTTTTTTTTTTTTTTTCTGGTATTCATCAACTATCAAAGGTGGACACTGGAGACTGGCAGTTCTTTTTTTTTCATAATTTTATTGAGAAACAAATAGAAAAAGAGACAGTTTTAAATCAAATTGGTAGGACAGTTTCAATAATTAAAACATTGCATACATTCTTCCTAGTGGTTAATTGCTGTACAAGATGCGGACATGATATCCTATTTACAAACACCAAGAAGATTGTTTTAAGTTTGGGCTAGGAGGTGGGACAATGGGAATTCACATCCTTTGTAGATGGCTCAGTAGATGGCCTGAATTCAATCCCTGGTTCTAAACAACAACAACAACAACAACAACAACAACAAAACACAGTAAAAAAAATCAATCTTCTAATAAATCTTAATGTAGAAGTTGATAATGTTTAAATTCCCATTCCTTCGGCTGGGGAGGTAGCTCGGCAGTCTAAGTGCTTGCCTGGCAAGTGCGAGGAGCTGGTTCAACTCCTGGTACCAAGTGCTGTGTGGGGCCCAAGAACCTGGCGTGGTGGTGCATGTCTGTAATCCCAGAGCTAGGGAGGCTGAGACAGGAGGATCACTACAAGTCCAAGCCTCATAATGAGACCCTGTACCAAATTAAAAAAAAATTCCCATTTCTTGATGATGAATAAAAGTGAAAAAAATTTTTTTTCTGTTTTCATTTCTTCTTATGTAAATTTGCTTGCTCATCTCATTTTTTATTT
>NW_004524578.1:21632309-21639729 GCF_000260255.1 Octodon degus
TTGTACCAGGCATTGCTCTCAGGACCTTGAGCTTGCCAGGCAGGAGCTTATGCCCCTGAGCTATCTCCCTGGCTCAAAATTGTCAGTCTTGATGTTATATCCAGAAAGGTTTTCTCCATATCAGGAATGTAAGATTATTCCCAAGGAATGTAAATATTGTGTACTGCAATCGCCAATAAAAATAAAAAAAGGAATGAAAGATTATAATTTTTTTATTCTACCTCCATTTACTCCTATTACATCTGTTATAGTAAAGGACACATGACACAAAATTTGCCACTGCCACAGTAATAATGTAAGCGCTATTTAAGTACGTTCATAACCTGCGTAGCCATCAGTGTCATTCATCTTCATAGCTGTCTTCATTTTGTAGAAAGAGAGAATTATACAGCTGAAAGGACTCCTGTCCCTGGCAGCCACCATGCTGCTTTTGTCTCTAGACTTTGACTATTTGTAAATACTTCCCCTTTTTTTGGTGGCACCAGGGATTGAACTCAGGACCCTGCGCTTGTGAGGCAGGTGCTTATTCTACTGAGCCATCTCCCTAGCCCTGTAAATACTTCCTCCTACTTCCTTCTATACTTGTGTTTATTTCTATGTGCTTTCAGGTACTGGGTAAATACCTCACTTATGTTTTCTACAAAAGTTCAGCCAATTTTCTCAACACTATTGATTAGGCACTCTCTCCTTTCTCCCAGGACTTAAGATGTGATTGCTTTAACATTTTGCTGATCTTCGCATGTGCATCAACCACTTGCATCAGCCACCCCTTGAGTGAATGGCCACGCATGTTCTTCTTCTGTCAGAGCTTTCATCTCTTACTGGTTGAATGGGTGCTTTATACACTGAAGCTACAGGTCTCTTCCTGCTCATTCATGTTGCAAATGTTTTCCTTCAGTTTGCCCTCTCAGAACTAAATTCCATGGTTTTTATTTTGTGCCACTGAGGATTTTCTCCTCCTCATGCCCCCCTCCTCCTCCTGCTCCTCATCCTCTTCCTTCTTTTGTCTTTTTGAGACAGGCTTTCACTACACAGTCCAGGCTGGCCTTGAGCTCACTTTGTAGCCCAGGCTGTTTTTGATCTCCCAAAGACCCTCCTGCCTCAGCCTCCCCAGTGGTGGGGTTACAGGGGTGTGCCACCATGCCTGGCTGCTTCTTCTTTAGTCATCTTCATCTTTTCACTTAAGAGCTCTGAGCTGGTGATTGCACTAATGAAGCTTTCCCCGTGCCCAAGCCATATACATTGTCACCTGTTGTCTGTCTTATTTTCTCCCTTGCTTCCATCTTCAAGTCTAATTTGTCTATAGTTTATGCTGATAGGCTATCTAGGCAAAAATCTAATTTTTCCTTTCCCTAAAAGTTAGCCAATGATCCCACCATGACTTATTAAGCCATCTTTCATTTTTTTTTTAAATTTGAAGTCATCTTTAGTATCATCTAAATTCCTAGCACATCCCAGATCCTGTCTTCTAGCCAGTATCCTACCTCTGCCCTGTCTGGATTCTGAGACCACCTGCCCCATCCCGGGGAAGTTCTTTCTCCCTTCTCCCTATGCTGCCTCTCTGGCTGCTGGGGGCTGCTAGGAAGGTCACTTCTGCTGGGCAGTTCTGCTCCGAGTTCAAGGTCTTTGGCCTCAGCAGGACTTTCAGCTTGACCTGTGGCTCCCAGCTTCACAATAGCTGGGTCAACCCTCTTCCCCTTCACCTGGGGATGACTGTCACTGCCTACCCTGAGGAAAAATAAAAATTGTACTGGAAACTTCTTGACTTTCACCCAGTAACTTTTCCTTCTTGAAGAACAACAGTCATCAATGTTTGTTGAGTGTTTACTCTGTGCTAGGCGGTGTTTAACTGTGAGATGCTGTTTATCCTCACAGTACCTCTCTGAAGCAGACCATAACTGCATTCTCTGAAAGCAGGAAAGTAAACAGAGATCAGCTTATGTAATTTGCCTAAGATCTCACTACTAGTAGAGGCTGAAAGTTGACATTTGGGTTCTGATAATGCCAGAGAGCCCAAGTCCTGGGTCACTCTTCTGTACTATTCTTTTCCCCTGTGGTGTGTTTAACCAATGGGTTTTAACCTTTGTTCTCTGATACGGTAATCAAACCATTTACTTATGAATGACCCATGTATTCAAACGTTCCAGGAATATTCAAGCTTTTTTATGTACCAAGAGCTCTTCAGGGACACAACAGGAAGTGAAATCAGGCATGGCCCATCCTTCTAAAACTGATTAAAATGACCACAGAGTCACACCAATGAACACAAAACTACACACCAAATAGTTGTTCTCCAGGAGAGGCATCATTCTGTGGCAGTAGAAGGTAAAGGCTTAAGGCCTGTGAGTGAGGGTATGTGGAGAGCCCTCGCCCCCAAGAAAGCAGCCCAAGGAAGCTCAAGGAGAGGAGGAGCAGTTATTTGGCAGAAGCCATGCTGCCAGGGCCCTTTGTGCATTAAGTGAGGCATAGACACAGGGCCTGTGGAGCTCGGGGGGACATCTCCACCCAGACTCAGCCCACAATACTGACTTTGGATCTGAATGGTGTGAGGTCATGGAGGGCTGCAGCCGTTTTGCCCCATCCTGCTGGTTCGTGATGCCAAAACCCGAGGCCCTCCTGACTTCTAGGTGTTAATAGCTCTTGCTAGAAGAGTTGCTAGGCTGCACTGTGAAGGGAGGGGGTGTCCACTTGTGCAGCAAACCGTGTTTACCCTTGCATTTGGGAAGCACCCTCCTTCCCTATTCCATGTGTTCAGATGTGGGACTTGCAATTGAGGTATCCTTCTGGTCCCCAGCCCCATCCCTGCTTTCTTTTTGTGGGTGAGGTGAGCTCTCCAACTGCAAGCTGTCACACACATAGGTCCAAGGGTCTCAGTTGGGAGGAACTAATTGTCAAGAACCCATCCCCTCCTCCTCCTTTCTCACCTGAGTATGTGTCCATTTGTGATAGGCAAGGGCTGACCCAAGATCTGCCTAGGACAACAGAGAGGGGCATATACCGAAGTGCTGTCACGTCCTTATGGCCGGGAATCTAAAGACCTTCTCTAATCAGCTTGTCAATGACAGAGCTGATGGGTTAGATCTCTATTTCTCTCACATGTTTTATATTTATCAATTGGTCTTGTTCTCAGGAAAAGAAAAAAAAGTACTATATATGATCTTGCTAAAATCTGTAGGCTACACAAGTAAGGCTTTGGAGTCTGCCCTGATTCTCTTGTGTGTGTGTGTGTGGTGGGGAGGGATAGATAGGAGATTGGGGGCCACAGTTCTAGGGTCCAGTGTGGTGGCTGAAGCTAATTTCTGGAGAATGCACAATTTCAAACAGAGGGACAACCTCCATTTCCAGCACACAGAAATTCTATTCTTATCTGTGACTTTGGATGCTCCTAACTGTCACTCTCCCTTAGTACAGGTATATGGGACCTAGTACTTGTGGCTAATGTTCCAGAATTTTCATGCACTTTAAGGGGTCCAGATCCATTCTGCTTGGGGAAACCCCATCCCTCTGCTGTATGTCTTCCTGAGATATTGCACAGTGACTGAGGGACCAAGGGACCATGCCCAGGGACCGAGGTATAGAAAGACCATTCCATGCCAAGGCCATGCCAAGGCAGATGTCTACTGGTTTTGGCCAACAGCTGGATTCCTAGGAGAATAAGACATGATCCCTGAATAATTTCACGAGACTCTGGGTCAGAGCCTGTTGCTCTTTCAGTTCACCTGGTAGAGGCCGGAAGGTGCCAGTTGGCCAGGATGGGAATAGCACATAAACCTTGAAAGGTTCACACCCTTGTCTTTGGGCCCCCTTTCCCCTCTGCATTTTGAGCAAGTTACTGTCTGGAGGAGAGAGTGAGGGAACTGAAGGAGACCCCACATGTTAAGGCCTTTTGCTTGGGAGGACCCACACAGTGCAGTAGATTCTGGGCGACCTTTAATGGTCAGTCTGGTACCACAGGCAAGGGCGAGAGCACAGTGAGATGAAGGCTGGCATGTGACACCATAGAAACATGCCAAGCATCACATGAGCCCTGGGATTCCAGTAGCTTTGGTTGTAGAACATGGAAGAAGATGGAGGTGAGGCTGAGAATTAATAGCATCAGGGGGAACAATCCTGGCCTCTGCCCAGGAGCAGCCTGTCAGAACTCTGTGCAAATGTTCTAACTCCACCGATCTGTGATCTGAAGCTATGTGCATGAAGGGCCCTTGGAGCCATGGGGCAGAGCTCCCTGGAGGCCCTACAGGGGCACTCAGCCTCTTCTGTAGTTTGCTAGCACCATGCTGCACGCCCTGGGGCTTCCAGATGGAACAGCAGGGGCCCTTGGCTTGTGTTTGTCCCTTATCTTGCTGCACCTCAGAGAGAACTTCTGGGGGATCTCAGGATGCTCCACCTCAACCCCACCAGTGGCGGTTTGCAAACGTGGACTTGGGAAGTGGGAAGGTTACTGAAGTTATCTCAGTGCCTCCCCTGGCTTGGCAGCCTAGGCCTTCTGATAACTCCGAGGTTGCCATGGGAACCCTTGAATTCTTTCTTGTAAGAAAAACACCCCCTCGGTGCTCTGGAAGAGCTATGACCTGGTGTTGCTTTGAACGGAACCAGTACACTCCGGTTCAAATTCAGGTTCAGGATTCAGCGCAGTGCAGCTTCTCCACCAGAGAAGATAAAAGAACAAAGACAGGGCAAATCTCCAAGTGGGCAGACATGGTGTCTTTCCTTATCTTTATTTATTTTAAAAAGAGTTATCTTGGATCCCAGAGCTTACTTTTTCCGAGCCTGCTTCGGGGTTCTGGTGTGGAGCCTGGTGTGTGAAGTCCGTGCGGCGGGAAGGCTACTTACAGAAGTGGGGAGTCATCGGAGGGGCCTTCGGGGAGAGGTGGAGCATCGGCCTCCACCATTCACGTCTGGGTGGTGACTCTCTGAGAAACAGCAGCTGAGCTTGTAAGCAAAGGGGGAGTTGCCGCGGCAGTGGCAAGCACAGAGACCGTAGGTTACTGTTACATGTGGATTATTGGGCCCTTAGCCACGCCTCTTACCGTCCCCCCCCCCTTCTTTACGTGATCTGTGGTTTCTTGAGGGGAAAGCATTCCTGATGTGTCAGGGTTTGAAGGTCCACTGGAGCACTTGGAATTTAGAGTTAAATACAGAATGTGTTTGCTTGGAAGTAATCTTTGAAGCTGGTGTTTATTTGGCTGTGAGATGTTTGGAGTTATGAACCACCCGCGAGGGTCAACTGGCTCAGTCCCTTTTCCAGGAAAGGATTCCCCTCTTTATAAACTCTGATCAAGGTCAGGAAATAGAAAACGCAACTCAAATTAGCTCAAACAATAAAGGGATTGATCAATTGATTGATTGATTGATTTTTGGACCTTGGAGATCAAAAGTAGCAGGGTGGGCTTCAGGGCTGATTTGGTCCTGTGGTTTAGTGAGGAAAGGTGAAGAATCACGTTTCTTGCTTTCTGTGTGCTCTGATTCCGTTCTCTCTGCAAGTTCCATCCTAAACCTGGTCTCCCATGATGGGGAAATGGCTACAGCAGCTCTGATTTACATCGCATTCCACACTTGTAAGAAGATGAGAATTCGTTCTTTCCTCTCAGGGAAATGAGCCAGCATTTGTCTCTTTCAAAGACCTTGTACTTTCTCCTCTGAATTGTATCACGTGCCTACTGGGGAACACTGTGGGCTGGCCCCACGAGGCAACCACTGTGGCACAGGGTTAGAGATTATCATGCTTGGCTTAAACCAAGAGGAACTCACACTTGGAATGTTCAGTTACCTGGCTGAACACAGTGTAGAGTGGGTATTGAGGATGGCACTGTGCCTACCCTGGCATCCCTGGCAGGTGGCAGCCTGTGCTGTGCCACGGTGGCTCTGGCTATAGCCTGGTCCCTTTTGTGACACAGGAAGTACATGAGGAATCTGCCTCTTGCTCTGTTTCCTGGGGCAAGGGTTGTGCCTTCTCCTCCTTAAGCAGAGAGGAGGCGTAGCAAGAGTCCAGGGCACAAGGAGAAGGAGCTGATGTCTTCCCTCTATGCCTTGCTAGGCGTAGGAGCTGTGACAAGGGCAGGAGCATTCATGACCACCCACCCTCCCCTGCCCCAGGTGCAGGGAGAGGAGATCTTTTGGTATCTGCCTCCTGTGGCCTTGTGACTCCCACGCAGGGGTCCCTTCTGCACATGGTGTGTCTTGCTGTCTTTCCTCCTTCTCAGTCAGTTAGGATATGGGATTGTGGTGCATTTAGAGATCACAAATGACTTCCTAGGGTCAGGTCCTGCCTGGCCCTATATTTTATGAATAAGAGGTCTGGGAAACATTAAATACTATAATTGGAGGGAGAATATAAGTCACTTCTTGCCCCCGATATCAACTCACTGGCCTTACTGTTTGCTTTAACACACAGGTCAACACCAAAGGATGAGGTGGTGCCTCCCGCAAAAGCTGGTGCATGTGGGTAAACTATTATTCCAGCTTTTACTCCAC
The DNA here is from genome assembly GCF_000260255.1 of Octodon degus. Taxonomy (NCBI): domain Eukaryota; kingdom Metazoa; phylum Chordata; class Mammalia; order Rodentia; family Octodontidae; genus Octodon; species Octodon degus. Next base: position 21,638,784 of record NW_004524578.1, read on the forward strand.
ACTTTTTCCATGTTTATTACATAGAAGACACTTGTAACAACTAATTTAGTAATCTAGATAGTAAACTTCTTGAGGGCAGAGAATATTGTCATACAAGTATCACATGACTTTATGTCCCATCTAGCAAGAGGGACAAGATATGTGCTTCAATATGGCCAGGGGAGGAGAAGAATGAAAGAGGGGAACATGGAATCTCTTCTAATTTTATTTCTTTGCTTAAAGGCATGTCTTCTGGCTTTTTACCATTTAAAGTAATTTGAGGCATTTTTATAAAAAGTGGGTACTGTTTAAATTGTGGAAAAAGTGCTTTGCCACAATATTTACTTAGTATTTTGTCTTTAAAGGCAACCACCTTTAGTTAATAGAAAGTGTCAGAGTAAAGTAAAAGTATAGGGGCTTTCTTTTCTATTTTTGTATTATACATCCATGAAGACATACAAATAGACAAGACCTGGCACAGTGTCAGGAACTTGAGAAAAGAGCTAAGCTGTGTCAGGCCCTGGGAGGGGCCCCAGTGGCGGCTGATTCCTCTGACTTCGGGCTGGCTGGTCCCCACAGCATCCCCTCCACCTTGCTCTGCTGCAGGCCTGGCCAGGCCTCTCCACAGCGCCTGGCCTGGGATTCCTGGCCTGCAGGGGTTGGGAGGACAGTCCCTGGATGCTGTGGACGCTGCTGCTTTCATGACGGAGACAGCACCAGGCTCTCCCTGCAATTTTACTCACAGGCAGGACTTAAAATCCCCGGTGGAGCTCCATCTTTCAGTCTTGATCTTCTGAAATAGTCTCCAAGCTGGCAAGAGGGCATTTCTCCCAGCAGTTCTAGAAGTCCTCTCTCCAGAGTGTGTCTGCCCCTCACCTCTCCAATGCAGGGAGGGCTGTGGCTGAAGGCAGTCCAGGGAAAAGGCAGGCTAGTAAAAAGTGATGCAAAAAAAAAAAAAAAAAAAAAA
>NW_004524578.1:21641070-21642078 GCF_000260255.1 Octodon degus
ATTTTCAGTTCTTTACATAATTTTATTTATTTATTTATTTATTTATTATTTATTTTTTTTTCACTGTGTCAAAACCAAGAAACTTATATTCATATAATTAGAATTCTTAAAGTAGAAAGGAGTAGGTAATACATATTAAAGATTTAAAATTTCTGAATTTAGTTCAACTTATCATACCACATTTCCAAGAAAAATGAACCTTTTGCAAAGACATTTAAATAAAATCATACCAAGATACACAAAAATGAAATTGTTCAAAACTTTTTGTAAAGAAAAAAATCATTAAAGCAAGTACATAAAAATATTAGCCATAGAAGAAAAAAATTAAATAGCATCTTATTCCACATTAGAAAGAAAAAAAAAAAGGATCAAGCATGTAAGAAACTAGATTAATTAAAGGACTGAAAGAAAAGATTTGTCCTCTTTGAATTTTATACTTAGCAAAAATACCTTTGAAAATTAAAAGTAAGATTTTCTAGTTATACAAACTTGAACTATTTTAATACCTCCAGAAGTAGCATATAGGAAATAACAAAGAGCACAATTCGAAAGGCAAGAGAAGTTGCAGTATGCTCCTGGATGAACAATAAAGAGCTCCCAATATGATAGTTATGCAGGACTATATAAAAGATATATTTGATGAACCCTTATTTAAAGGTCATTGCAGATTTCTATGAAACAGTACCAATCTTATGTTGGGTTATACACATACTTTTTTTCATATATGCGTGTGTATGTGTGTATAAAAGACAGGGAAGAAGTAATATAAAGTCAACAGAAAATGGAAATATACTTTTTAAAGTTTCTAATACTATGAAAAGATATCATACAATGTCTTTTAAATAAATTGTAAGTCAAAGATACAGTATAAATCTTAGAACAAAAATGAAGATTAAGCAATATTCAGAAAATTAAATACTCATTAATTAAAAATTAAATGTTTCAAAACAATTGAACTAAGAAAAAGTTTTCATGATAGCAAAGAAGTACTAAGAGTAAAACATAAGA
>NW_004524578.1:21642178-21668997 GCF_000260255.1 Octodon degus
AAAAAGGGAGGTTGGAGAGATGGCTCAGTAGAATAAGTGCTTCCCTGGCAAGTGCAAGGGTCTGAGTTCAATCCCTGGTTCTGCCAAAAAAATAAAAATAAAAACAAAAACAGTGATGGCATGCCTTCATCCACCTTATTCACTAGATCTGGCACTTTGAGACTTCTGGATCTTCCCCAAAGTCAGAATAGTCATGAAAGGTAAATGAATCAATTCAGGACATCAAAGCAGCCGTAATAACACAACTAGAGACTCATGAACGAGAACTTCTGGACTTGCTTCAGAAAGTGGCAAGAATGATGAGATGAGTGTGTTCAAAGCTTGTGTGTGTGTGTGTGTGTGTGTGTGTGTGTGTGTGTGCACTTGTGTGCACACATTGGGAATGCGGGTGTTGAGGGGGGATTCATGGCAACATGTATTTTGCTGTGATAATTTTTTAAAATGTAAATATTTGCTTTAACGTTAGATTAGATTCGCTTTAACCTCATCATGTCTTTAAGTTTCCTGAGGGAAAACGCTAGCAGTGCAAAATCTCAAGCACATTGGGGCAGGGAGATGGCTCATAGGATAAGCGTTTGACTGGCAAATGCAAGGATCTGAGTTCAATCCCCGGTTCTACCAAAAAAAAAAAAAAAAAAAAAATCTCAAGCACATCCTGCATCCAGTCCTCTGGAGTCAGCCCCCACAGGTTAAGGTCATGATTCAGGATGCTCAGCTTTGCATATCTGGAGGTTGGACTTTTTCTAACATTATCTTCTATACCCTTCATGTCCTCATATTTTTAATAAGAGAAAATGAAGGATTTCTATTTATTAAAAATGCAAAATAAGCACCTTGTGAGCTATTTGTCTGGCAGTGCCTCTTCAGAACTGAGTGAGTAGGCTAGAGAGATAGCTCAGTGGTTTAAACACCTGCCTGGCAAGTGCAAGGACCCAGATTCATATCCCTGATGCTACGCACCATACTGGCCCAAGAACCCTGGGTGTACCTTGTTGGCCCTGAGACTAGGAATGGTGGTGCATGCCTATAATGCCAGCTCTGGGGAGGCTGAGACAGGAGGATCATTATGAGTCTGACCTGTGTAGTGAGACCCTATATCAAATAAATAAATAAATAAATAAATAAATACTTGAATAAGTAGTGTGTGTCAGCCCCAGTAAGACTGTAAGTACAACTAGTGTGGGAATTGGTGTTGAAAGTTCTCAAAAAACTAAAACTAGATGTTCTGCTTGACCCAGGTATTCCCCTTTTAGATATCTTCCTGAAAGAGAAAAAGCCAACAGACTACAGTGATACAAATGTACTTATGCTTGTAGCAGTGCAACTCATAATAGATAAATCCTGGAAACAGCCCATAGGCTCATCCACAGATGGATGGATAAAGAAAGTGTGGTATTTATATACAACGGAGTAGTACTCTGCCATAACAATTTTTTTTTAAGGTAATGAATGCCTAAGACCATAATCCTGAGTGAAACAAATCAGACAAATTTAAATATTGTATTATTTCTCTTGAGTGAGAAAGCCAAAGTATAAAAAATGAACAAAACAGAGGAAATAAATTAGGAAGTAGGAAGAACCTGCTCAAATGAGAAGTGGAATGAGAGATGGGAGAGGGAAGAAAAGCAAAAGAGATTTAAAGGAAAAAAAAAGAAATGAAGAAAAAGAGAAATAGAGCTTTTGTGAATGGGGACGGAGAGAAGCTCTGGAGAGGGCAGGGCAAAGGAATGGAAAAGAGAATGGAGATGTGTTGTGCATATATACTCATCCTGGTGGGGAACGTGGTCATTAAGTTCTGAGAACGTGGGCCAATAAAAAAGGAGGGGAGATAAAGCAGTGAAGGAAAAAGCGTATGTTCTCCTGGAAGGCAGACTACGGTGATCATTTATTTGGGGGGAAGCCTTCAGCCTTATTTTCCTGGCCCTTCCTATCATTACTTGTACTGGTTGATACACCGTGTCAACTTGAGAAGTTTAGAAGTTAAATTAAGTGACTGAGCAGAGAGCCAGGGTTCTTAGCTTGTAAACATCCTCATCCTGCACAAGAGGAGGGCCTGGACAGTGTGTGAGTTCTACACCCCCAACCCAGGGTAGCCTGCTTGTAATATAAGGAGGGGAGAGAGGCTGGCTAGAAGCCACAGTGGCTGCCCTTCCCTTTGCTCTTTGCTGTTTTCTGCTGCCACGAACTGCTGCCCTCTGCCCTGTGCTGCTTTGCCTGGGAGCCAGCTGAGTATAGACTGAAACCTCCACAAACTGTGAGCTAAATAAACCTTTCCTTCCTTAAATTTGGTTGTTGAGATTTTGTCCCAGTAATGAGTAAAAAGTAACTAAGACACTGCTGGCATCTACTGTATTTTCTGGTGCCTCTATGCCCCCAGGGGAGTGACCAGTGTACAGTGTCCCTGGTCCTGGGGAAAGCTCTTTTGTGCCCAGGTGAGGCTGGCTGGGGCTCCTTTTCTACCTGAGGCTGAGGCAGGTCGTTTGCTTTTTTTTGGTTAGACCTCAATCCCAACTCTTCTGGCAAGTATGATGGGATGAGTGTGTTTGACGCAAGGGCAGGATTTTGTAGGGGATTAATAGCAAGGCATCTTTTACTGTAATGTTTTATGTAAATATTCATTGTATATTTTGGTCATCCTGTATAAATTTAGGGTTTTGAGGCCTTAGCAGCCATGGAGGTAGCTCACTCAGAAAGCATAATTTCTATTCCCATCTTTTTGCATTAAGATGGACCTTTGGGTCACCTATGAGACAAAAAAGTGTAAGGGATAATGGGGGGGGGATTACTCCAGATGTGTGTGCATGTGTGTTTGCATATACACACCGATATACAGAAAACAATGTATATTTTGATTCAGATACAAAGGAAATGATGTTCTTGGACAGCCTTGCTATTCTGAAACAAGAGCTTTTCATCATACACTGATTAAAGGTAAGCCACTTTCATAATCTAGATCCATCCACTGAACAGCTGGACAAATCCCAGTTTGGAAAATTATTGCCAAATGTTGTGGAATCTGCCTTGTGGTGGTTCTGCAGTTTGGTTGGACTTCTGTGCTTGGGACAGATGGCCATTTGGGAAATTACTTTGCTTCACTGAGCAGCGCAGAGCCCGGGACTCACGCATGATTATTACCAAAACCGCTAGTAATGAACACTTTTCCAAATTATGACTCATTCCCCTGAGCTGACTCTTCACAGTGTCTGCTCAGCTGTACCCGTCCTCGTCACTCCTTTTGTCATCTGACTTGCAGACGGGTGCCTGATCTCCTTTGATATACTGTACATGACATCCTAACAAACGCTTCTCTTTAATCAAAGGCATCAGACATGTGCCACCATCAGAAGCCGGGCGGGGCGGCCGCGCAGCAGATGTGTTCCTGCAGGTCAGACGGAATGATCGGATTGGGAGCGGACCCTTGGCATACTCTTGCAAATCAACCCCAGGGTCTATTTAAAAATGAAACCCCACACATTTTTCACAGGGCAGAGACATTGTAGCCAGCAGCTTTAAGCAGCAGAAAGAGATGAAAAAGTCCTGAGAATTTTTTCATAAGTCTGCTGAAGAGTTGAGCATCACTGTGTAGACACACTCTTGAACAAGAGAGCCTCACTCTTTAGATATCTAAACGTAAAGCACTTTCACATTCAAGTGCCAGTAGCTCTATATTATATGTCTGAATTTTAAAGCAATCTTGTGGCTAAGACAAATACACAACCTGCTTACACATACTAATTTTTATAAATCACCTTGCCAGATGTACATATCCACAGCAGGGTGGAAATGTGAGTATTCTTTTTCTGACAGTTCAGCAGGGCTATTTTCCTTCAAAAGGGGAGGGATGCTCCACAAAGGCTCTGTAGTGATGGACACGCTCAGGAAGGGCTGGGTTGAGATGCAGGTGTTGAGCCAGAGGTTGGGCTAATGATCTAGGAGAGGCCTTTTCCTGCCTGAGCTATCTGAGAAGTGATGTGTGAGGTCCCCACCCATTTCCTCCACCCAGCAACGATGCTGCATGTGAGGTGGCTCGGTCTTCAGTTTGCCCACACCTGCCTGCTCTGCTTGCCTGGTGCTGCCCACCTGGCCTGTTCATCCCAACCCCCATCTACCCTGCCCTGGCTTCTGGAGCCACCTTTCCTGGTGGATAATATCAGTCTCCTCTCACCCCATCCTTTTTGTCTCAGTTACTTTTCTCGTTGCTGGGACAAATACCCAGTACTCAAATTAGGGAAGAAAAGGTTAATTTAGCTCACAGTTACTGGAGGTTTCAGTCCATACTCAGCTGGCTCCAAAGCAGAGTGGCACATGACAAAGAGCAACCTTTCATGGTGGCAGCACAGAGCAAGAGAGCAAAGGGAGAAGTAGCAGCAGCTCATGCAGCTAACTTCTTTTCCCGCCTTACATTGAAATGCAAGTTACCTGCCCCAGGGCAGGTGCACCATCCACACCCACAATAATCTATCACAAATGCTAGGAGCCACCCCATAACTGCTTGAAGCTTTGGGGGGACACTATACACATTCTGCCTCTGGACACCCAAAGACTCATGTACTTCCTTTTATGCAAAAGACAAAGACTCTTCTGATTTTCTTTTATTCACCTCAAGGAGACAGAGTGAGAGATTTATTTTTTTATTTTTCCCATAATTTATTGAGAAACAAATAGTAATGAGACAGTTTCAAACCAAATTGGTAGGACAGTTTCAATAATTAACACATTGCATACATTCTTCCTAGTGGTTAATTGCTGTACAAGATGTGGACTTGATATCCTATTTACAAACACCATTAGAACAAAACCCTCTATTCATTAAGAGAATATAACTATATGTCTATCCTAACCACTTTGAATGCACAGATACCAAATGGACATTCATCTGTATCCCCCTTTTTTTGTTAAGTTCCATCATTTAAATATTATAGGTGTGTAAACTCAGCAAAATATTCTAAAAGAGTTCAGAGGTCCATAATAGTATTGGGTCTTCCGTTTCACTGGCAATGTCATAAACTGTTGACCTGAATCCCCTGCAGCTCAACGTAACACCATGGCTTTACTTCTTATACTTCATTTTTATACTTTTCTGCTGGATGGTTAAGACCAAGATAAAGCAGGACCTATGCAACAAGAGTTGTAGCTTTTGAGTCTGATAGAGAGTGAGTGATTTAAAAGGCTGTATGTTTTATTTGTATGGATTTGAATCTTAGCTCCACTGCTTTTTGTTCAGTGAGGATAGTTAGTTAGATTTATGTGGAGAATCAAGAACAAAGAGCCCAGCAGGATGATTTAAAATGTTGTGAGTTTGGCCAGACTTTAAACCTTTCCTATCTCTTTCCATAAACCATTCCCAAAAACTCATAATCCACATGATCAGGTTTAGCCACAGTAACAACCCCACTCCTAGTACCAAATTCTGTCTCACTTACTCTTCTCTCATTGCTGGGACAGATACTCGACACCAAAAATGAAGAAAGGAAAGGTTTATTTAGCTCACAGTTACTGGAGGTTTTAGTCTATACTCAGCTGGCTCCAAGGCAGAGTGGCACGTAGCAGAAAGCAACCTTTCATGGAGGTGGCAAAGAGCAAGAGCACAAAGGGAGGAGTAGCAGTAGCTCAAGCAGCTAACTTCTCTTCCCTCCTTACATTGTAATTCTAATTACCTGCCTCAGGGCTGGTTCAGCATCCACACCTGCAATAATCAATCACAAACTCCAGGAGCCACCCCATGATTGCTTGAGGCTTTGGGAGGACACTACACACAAACCATAACACCTTTCAACGGCCAGTGTCAGTTCTGGGAAAGAAGATACCAAGAAAACTCTTCTTTTAGAATCTGTCTCCCTTACACACACACTTATTTTCTTTTATTCACCTCAAGGTGAATATTCTTATTTTCTTTTATTCACCTCAAGGAGACAGAGTGAGAGATTTAAAAGGCTGTATGTTTTATTTGTATGGATTTGAATCTTAGCTCCACTGCTTTTTGTTCAGTGACTCTTGGAAACTTGGCTAGCTTCACCAAGCCTCTTTGGTGGCCTTCTGATTCAAGCATTCATTGTGAGTCTGATACTGTGCTGGCTTAAGAGGAGGTGACAGGAATGACACCATCTCTGCCCCATGGAAACCGACAGCTTAGTGGAAGAGATAGAAGTGACTGGCAGTGAAGGTATAGTGGAGCCAAGTTTGGGGACACTACAGAGCAAAGACATAGGAGGAACATCGACCTGCTCACTTCCTCCAAGAGGCAGCTTCTGGAGAAGGACTGTAAGGGGGACACAGGTGGAGGATGGGATGTAGCAGACATAGAAAATATGGGGAGTACAGGGATATCTACCTTTTTCTTTGTGGCTACAGCTGGGGGTGGGAATGAGGTGAGAAATAAGGTTATGGAGGCAATCAGGAACCAAAGCCTGGACCTTTGATGTAAGGGATCTTGGACTTGAAGGATCTGGAAGGAACCAAGAGGTCCTGATTCTTCACCTTCTCTGCCCTGTGTCATCCACTCCCTGAACAGGTCTTGCTGCTTCGTTCCCAAGACACGGACCAGAGCTGCCACTTTCTCTGGGCCCACTGCTATCTCCCTCTAGTTAATTCCAATTCAACCAACATGAGACCTGTTTTTTTGGCCCAAGGGACAAGTGACTGTGGTTGGGGTGCAGTGGGTCTGAATATGAGGAGTCAGAATCTTCTCACACTGAGCTAGGCTAGGGAAAGTAAAACACAAGAGCACACAGTTCCTGCTTTTGTGTAAGTCACTGTTCTCGTGGGGAGACAGAAATTAACTCAGTGAATTCAGAGTTGCCAAAATGACAGGGATGTGAATGTCCTGTGCTGGTGCCCGGTGCCTGGTACATTCAGAGCCTTTAATGAAGAGAGTGACTAGTGGAGATGGCCAGGAAGTTTTGATAAAAGACACCGAAAGACAAGCAGCTTCCCAAGAGAGGAGGCCTCTTGAAAGTTCACTGTGTGCTGTTAGGTACGGAGTCTTTTTCCTCTTTCAGCAAAACTGAGAGGACCAACCAACTTGAATCACATGGAAGCACTTCCAGATTTCCAAATTATTCTGAGAAAAATAAAAGGTTTGCTAATAGAACAAAATGCAACATGCATGCATTTCTTGACACTGCTAGGACCGCAAAACCTGCCAGAAATTAAGAAGCATCCTAATAATTTAAAAAAGAAATCCCATCAAGATTGGAGCCAGAAAAGGATAAAATTCTTCTGCAATCTCTCTCAATGCAGAAGTCCTCTGGTGGCTGCTGTTTCTGTCCCATAGCGGCGGCAGGAGGAATGTCTGGTCAGCCTCTCTGCAGGACTAAAATTGTAAATAAGTGTTACAAACTCTCAGTGCTCAAATCTGCTCTTTGTAGACAAGCTGACACCTACCTAGAGCTTTGGAATGGAGTGGGAGACATAACCACATTTGTGCAAAAGCCACATACTTTTTCCAGGAGACCATAGTCAATAGTGGGAAATGCCTACTAGCAGGAAGCTTTTAAATTACTGAGACCATTAGACACAGCAGATGTGATTTGAGTAAACATCTCTTAGAGTCAAAATATGAATGGATAATGGAATTCACGAGAGGCAGGATCAATGAGCATTGTAACCTGCAAATAACAGAGAGATAGACAGGTGCCTAGGGAGACTGTTGAACACTGAGATTATACCTACTCCAGGGTTTTGCAAAAGCTTTGAACTGAGAATAAATAGACCGGATATAAAATGTAGCAGCTGTTAAATACGAGGCATCTTTTGTAAGATCTTAGTTTAAGGCAGTGGTTCTCCACCAGAGGCAGTTTTGTCCAGTTTGGACATCTGGTACCACCTAGAGATGGTCATGTTTGATCATTGCCCCTGACAGTGGGTAGAGTGCTTCTGCCATCCAGTGGGTAGAAGCCAGAGATGCTGGTATCTTGCAGTATTGGACACCTTTCCCTTCCCCACCACAAAGAAGGGTCGTTCTGCCCCAATGTCAATAGTGTAGAGCTAAAATGGGACAAGAAGAAAACTGCATGAAAGATTAAAGAGGAGTAAATGCCCACAGCTCTGCGCAGGAAGCTGTAGGCCCTGCAGCTTGCAAGTGGGCTTTCCTGGAGAAGAGGCGGGGAAGCTGGAGTCCTGCTGCAAAACTCGCCTTCAAGGAAAAGCAAGAAGGAAAGACAGGCCGGCTCAGGCTCCTGTGGCTCAGTTATGCAGCTAACTCCCATCATCTTTTTCATTTCTAGCTGGCTCCAATAAAATCAATTCATTTTGAGAATCTTGAGCGCACAATGAAAAAAAATGTATTTATAAAACATAAAGGATGTTGTTACCAGCCCATGTGGGCTGCTGATGTCTTGGATCCAGGTTCAAAGACAGACTGGAAAGTGACAAGGGGTGGCCAGTGCCCTGTCCAAACCTGAAGATGGGTGGGTGGCTGGCTTGCGGTCCTGGAGGGCACGCTGCCCTGGGGAGTGCGGAGCCGAGGCTGGACTGAGCCCACTGTTCCGCCTATGACGTCAGGCACTGCAGCGCCCACCATGAGCTCACTTGGGCTTCTGCACCATGAGAAGGAAACTCTGTGCTCCCAAGTCACAGAATAAACACCAGTTTTGAGCAGCTGAGAATCTCGTCTCATTTCAAACGCATTTCAAATTGTTTAGATGCTCAGGTTAGATTTCATGGCCTTCTAGTTAAAAGTGACTTATTTTCACTTCTCTGCTTAGCTCAGAAGTTGTGTCTACTGCTTTCCAAGTCTATTTGCACTCCTGATTCTGTACTGGAGCTCTTCTGAGGCCTTCTTACACCGACTGCCTTCTTGTCTGTAAATTCTCTTGCTCTCCTTCCTTGGCTCTGTTCTTTCATCATCAAAACTAAACCTCCAGCTCTTGGAGTCAAACACAAAAAAATAACCTTCTCATCACCTGAATCAATGTAATTTGCCCTGGAATTATGTAATATCATAGTACTATACCCTCCTTGTGGAGTTAAAATAAAGATTAAGTGATTTCATAGCTTCAAGGCTTAAAACAATGCTTAGCACATATGTGACCAATAAATGTTAGTGATTATTATTTAAAAGACCTCACTGCTCAGCATCAGTCATCTCATATTTTTGTTTTGATTTGCATCTTTTGACTGAGTACTATATTATGTATTTAATTGTTTTCTTACTTCAGAATGTCACCCTGTTATTTTATGACATCTTGGCTGGTTATAAAACTCTCAAGTAACTTTTTCTTCCCGGAGACATGTGTGAGCTCTCGGTGCCATCTTCTACATCCATGCAGATTTCACAGGTTCAGAAGCCTTTTTCTCATCAAAAATCAGTCCTCTGAGCAACTACATCAAAGACAGCAATGTGAATACAAAAACCATGACTGAATACCTCTCATCTTTTTAAAAGTTTTTTTCTTTTATGTATGTAGTACAGGGTCTCAGGGTCTACAGGGTCTCACTACCTAGATCAGACTCGTAGTGATCCTCCTGCTTTCAGCTTCCCAAGCTTTGGGATTACAGGCATGCATCATCGTGCCCAGTCTCAGTCACCGTCTCAGCCCGCCTCAGGGACGGGGCCAGCACAGCACGCCAGGGATCAAACCCTTGTCCTGCATCTGACTAAACAGGCACTTTAATCTGCTGAGCCATCTGGCTGGGCCCCTCTCATCTTGTTCTTCTAAGTGTGTACTGTTTCTAATGTATTATCAAGGGGGGCCTGCCCCATAGCTCGGTTCTTTACGTTGCTGCTTCAACAAAGCAGTCAGGCTCAGGTTGCTGTGGTTCGAGCCCCACAATTCAAGCCAGCCAAACCTGCCTCGAAGGCATTTGGAACAAAACAAACAAATAAACAAACAAAATCCTTCTAATGTAGTATCAATTAATATTATACTCTCTTTAAAATAAACTAAAATATAAAAAGTAAAAAGGAAAGTTTATTGAAAGCAAGCATTAATGTTTAATTATTTGGCAGGGGCCAGAGAGATAGCTCAAGGCATAAGCACCTAACTGGCAAGCACATGGATCCCTGGAGCCACATGCCGTGTGTCTTGGCCCCGGATGCAGATGCCCACCGTGCAGCCCCAGAACTGGGTGTGGTGGCATTCACCCAGCGCTCAGGTAGTTGAGCCAGAAGGATCTCTGAGAGTTTGAGATCAGCCTGGGGAATGACAAAAGTGAGCACAAAGCCAGCCCGAACCTTATAGTGAGACCCTGTCTCAAAAAAAAGAAAAAAAAAATTTCTTTGACCAATTTTGCATACCTATATCTGTTAATCTGAGCAACAGATTTGATGATAAAAATACATAATATAACAACCATTGTTAATTTTTATTCTTGTTTTGAAATTCTGTACCATATGTATTGTTGTATGTTACTCTGCTGGCTTTTGTTTTTGCAATTTGTTTTGTTTTTACTTTTTAAAATTAAATTTAATTAAATTTTTAAAAATTAGAGGAAAATTACAGGGTTGAAAAATAAAAGTGGTTATTACTAAAACCAAACCAAACCAAAACAAAACAAAAAGACACACTCCTTTTCTCCATCCTCCAAGTGTTTGGAGGCATGAAAATGACATAAAAGTGCTTTCCTCCTTGTTCTATTAAAGAATAGTCTAAAAAAGAAGTAATCCTAAAACCTTTTAATTAATTAATTAATTAATTAATTTATAAATAACAAATGGCAGGCTCAGCCTGCCCTAGGGGCAGGGGCTGGCTTGGCATATGATACAGAGGATCAAACTGCGGTCCCTGCACTTGCCTAAGCACGGGCTTTAGACCACTGAACTATCTCGCCAGCCCAAAACCCTTTTTATTTTTATATAATTTCAGATTTTCTGAAATGTGGAAAAAGAGTATAGTTTTTATCAATAGGTATATAGTATATCTTTCTCATGTAGATGCACTTATCATTTTTTGTTTTTTGTTTTTGTGGAACCAGGGATAGAACTCAGGACCTTGTACTTTCCAGGCAGGCACTTATTCTACTGAGCTAGCTCCCCGGCCCTGCACTTATCGTTTTATTATTTGAGTGATTTGAAAGCATAGAGCAGACCTTGGATTCCTGATTGCTAAATGCTTCAGTGTACATTTGCTGAGAACCACGACCTTCTTCTACACAATCAAGTAGGATGATTATAGTTGGGAAATGTACACTGATACAATACGTGGTTAATACATCGCCCACATTCAGTTTTGTTAACTGTCTCAATTATGTCCTTTTTCACTGTCCTTTCTTGACCTGGAATCCAATCTAGAATCATTCTTTGCATTTAGTCACTGTGAAACTTTAATTAGTTAGATTCTTTTTGAGGTGGAGTCTCGCCATGTAAGCCATGCTCCCAAGTAGCTGAGATGGAAGGTGCACAGCACTGTGCCTGGGTTGTAGTCTGTAACAGCCAGGTGTGGTGACACATGCCTGCAATCCCAGGACTCAGGAAGTTGAGGCAGGAGGATCACTGAAAGTTCAAGGCCAACCTGAGTTGCATGATGCTACTGTGTCTCAAAGAAGCAAAAAACAGGGGCCAGGGAGAACGGCTTAGTGAGCGCTTTCCTGGCAAGCACAAGGGCCCGAGTTCAATCCCCAGTTCTGCAAAAACAAAGCAACAACAACAACAAACAAACAAAAAACCCTCAGGAGAACACAAATGAATCTGTAACCACCTCTCAGGTTTTTTTTTTCCTTGTTAGGTTATTGTCATGACTTTGATATTTTTTGAGGGGCAGATATGAGTTATTTCATAGTGTCCCTCCATTTGGGTTTGTTTCCTCATGATTAGAATTAGATTCTCTCAGTCTCTCTGTCTCTGTCTCTCTCTGTCTCTCTGTCTCTCTCTCTCTCTCTCTGTTGCTCTGTCTGTCTCTGTCTGTCTCTGTCTCTCTGTCTCCCTCCCTATCTCTCAGGCACGTCACCATAGTGATGTTGTGTTGTCTGAGTGTTGTATGGCTATGATGGAAATGATCTCACTTTGTCCCAATATTGATGATATTCACTGGTCACTTGGTTAAGAAGGTATCTACTCCGTGACTCGTCCACATGGCTGCACTGACAAAGGTTCTACAATCTGAGGTACAGGATCTCAGGATAAATCCTGAGGGCATTTCACTGACCTTCTCAGACCAAAAAGCTACAACTCTTGTTGCACAGGTCCTGCTTTACCTTGGTCTTAACCATCCAGTAGAAAAGTATGAAGACGAAATATAAGAAGTAAAGCCATGCTGTTATGTTGAGCTGTGGGGGACTCAGGTCAATAATTTCTGACATTGCCAGTTAAACAGAAGACCCAATGCTATTATGGGATACTGGACTCTTTTAGAATATTTTGCTGAGTTTACACACCTATAATATTCAATAACAGAACTTAGAAAAAATGGGGTATACTGATGAATGTCCATTTTGTATCTGTGTATTCAAAGTGGTTAGGATAGGGGTCGGGAAGATGGCTCAGTGGAATAAGCGCCTCCCTGGCAAGTGCAAGGGCCTGAGTTCAATCCCTGGCTCCGCAAAAAAAAAAAAAAAAAAAAAAAAAAGACTCCCAAAGTGGTTAAGATAGATATATAGTTGCATTCTCTTAATGAATAGAATGATTTGTTCTTTTTTTTTCTTAAAGGTATTTTATATTTATTTATTTATTACATTTATTTATTGTGTGTGTGTGTGTGTGGCCAGCTCAGCCCACCAGGGGGCGGGGCTGGCTGGCATGTGGTGCTGGAGGATTGAACCGCGGTCCCTGTGCTTTGCCAAGCTTGTTTCAAGTAGGTGCTTTAGACCACTGAGCCATCTCTCCAGCCCTAGAATGATTTGTTCTAATGGTGTTTGTAAATAGGATCTCAAGTCCGCATCTTGTACAGCAATTAACCACTAAGAAGAATATATGCAGTGTATTATTTGTTGAAACTGTACTTCTGATTTGATTTGAAACTGTCTCATTGCTATCTATTTATCAATAAAACTTTGAAAAAAAAAGAAGGTATCTACTAAATTTCTTTTCCATAAAATTATTATTATTATTATTATTACTATTATTATTTTGCGCCTGGCTCAGCCTATCCTGGGGGAGAGGCTGGTGCAGCATGTGGTGCCAGGGATCGGACTGTGGTTTCTGTGCACTTGCCTAAGCTTGCCTAAGCAGGTGCTTTAGACCACTGAGCTATCTCACCAGCTCTAACATTATTTTAACCTTTTTATTTTTTAATTTAATTTTATTATGTATTTAGTACAGGGTCTACGGCTTCTCACTACACAGATCAGACTCATAGTGACTCTCCTGTTTTCAGCCTCCTAGGAGCTAGGATTACAGGTTTTCTCCACTATACTCAGTCTCAATTGCCTTCTCAGTGTGTCCTGGGGCCAAATCCCCTGTTTTAACCCTTTTAATTAATAATTAATTTATGGAAAATACTTTGAGATTATGTAAACATCCTGTTACTCACTAGGCTTTCACCTATTAGGGGTGTTCATTGATAATTTGAAAGGTCTTCCTCTCTCTCTCTCAATACATCTGTATCGATATCGATATCAATATCAATATCTATATGTGTGTGTGTCGTTTGTGATGTGATATATATATTAGAACCCACCTATTGTGATACTTTGATTTCCACCAAATACTGCAGGCTTTATTTTGTATTTTCTTATCCACATTTGTAACTCTGTTCTCCAGCAGAGAGAGACTTCCTCGCTATTATCTTCAATAAATCTACTCATTTGCTGCAGGGTAGAATATGGAACGTAGCTTTTTTTTTTTTTTTTCAGTACCAGGGATTGAACTCAGGACCCTGCGCTTGCCAGGTAAGCACTGAAAAGTAGCTTTTGAATGCTAAGGTATCCTTCTGTGTAAGAGCAAACCTACTGACCAGAATTGTCTGTGTGGAAAGGTCTTTTTCTTTTTTAAGGTAAAATGCATATAGAATAAAATGCATAGGCTTAAGTCTACAGTTGGATCAGTATCTATGTCCATGTGATAATCATTATAGCCAAGAAATAAAATGTTTTTATCAGCTCACAAAATTTCTTTTAGTAAATCCCTATCCCCAGAAGGCAGCTGTGTTCCGACTTTGCTCACTACAAATGAACTCTGCCTATTCTTGTAGTTCATATCAGTGGAAAAATAATAGGATGTGCTCTTGTGTTTGGCTTCTATGCAGTGTGATATTTTTGTGGTGTATCTATGCTGTGGCTTATATCAGTTATAATGCTGTTTTTTTAAAAAATGTATTTAGTACAGAGTCTAAAGGGCCTCACTACACAGATTGGACTCAAAGTGATCGTCCTGTTCTCAGCCTCCCAAGCTCTGGGATTATAGGCGCGTGCCACCATGCCCAGTCTCAGTTGCTGTTTTAGCCTGCCCAGGGGGTGGGGCCTGCACGGCACTCTGGGGATCTAACCCCAGTCTCTGTGCTCTGTCTAAGCAGGTACTTTAGTCCGCTGAGCTATCTGGCCAGCCCTATAACACTGATCTATATTAATGTGAAGTAGTCCATTGTGAATGTATTACCCATTCTCTTGATGGATGTTTGGTGGATCAGAAATATTACTAATAAAATTGCTTTAAACATTCTTGTACAAGTCTCTTTAAGGATAAATGCTTTCAGTTCTTGAGTAAATAGCACATCACAGATATTTTGTGTGTTTATAAGAAATTATCTGCCAAGCCATTCTGAAATTAGGTGTCTTATTGTGTATCTCTACCATCAGTATAGGAAAGTTCCAGGTGCTCCACATTCTTGCCAGCCTGTGGTGCTGCGAAGCATTTTGGTTGTAGCTACTCCAGTGGATGTGAGGTGATGGCTCATTATGACTTTCACTTGCATTTCTCGTGGAACAAATGACACTGAATATCTTTCTATATGCTTACTGGGTTTTTCGTATATTTTCCTTTATGAAATGTCTGTTGAAGTCTTTTGTCTGGTTTAATGGGGCTGCCTTTTCATTGTAGTTTCATAGGAGTGACTTATATGTTCTGAATATGGGCCTTTTGTCAGATAAGTATACCAGGACTCTTCTCACAGCCTGTGGTTCTCCATTTTACTTTCTCAATGGCACCATTTTTTAAAAACGTATTTAGCACAGGGTCTATAGGATCTCACTACACAGGTCGGACGCATAGTGATCCTCCTCTTTTCAGCCTCCCAAGTGCTGGGATTATAAGCACATGCCACCACACTCAGTTTCAATCGCTGTCTCAGCATGCCCTGCGGGGGTCAATGGCACCTTGATATGCAGAATATTTGGATTTTTATATCATCTACTTCGTAAAAATATTGTAGTTTTAGTGATTTCCATGTGCTTTAAAACAAATTTTTAGTTATTCTTTTTTTTTTTAATTTTTTTTATCCTAGAGGCTTTATAGTGTTTAGGCCTATAATCTACCTTAAATTAATTTTGGAGTGCAATAAAGGTCAAGGCTCATTTTTTCCCCCTCTGTGTTTATCTAATTATTTCAGGTCCATTTACTGAAAGACTTTCTTTTCTTTCTTTGAATCACCCTGGTATTCTGGTTGAGAATCAGTCACCTTATGTGTGAGGGCCTAGTCCTAGATTCTGTTCTTTTTCATTGATCTTTTTCTCTTTTATCATATTAATCTCTTGATTACTGAGGCTGTATAGTAAAATTTTAAATCAGGTGAAATGTGTTCTTAAGCTCCATTCTCTTTTCAAGATTGCCTTGACTATTCTATTTATCTCACATACGTTTTAGAATTAATTTATTTGTTTTTACAAAAATTGGCCTTTGAGGCTTTTGTTGGAATTAACCTATAAATTAACCATGAGGATAATTAGAATATTAACTGTAATGTATCTTCCAATGTTTGAACTGGACAGTTAGAAACTTAGGTTAGACATTGATTTTTCATAATCCTAATCCCTTTAGTTTTAAGAAGAACAATTGTCACTTATTTAATAGTGGAAGATTGTACAAGTCCGTCAGTTATATACTTTATTTATTTATTTATTTGTGTGTGTGTACGTGTGTATGTGGCCAGCTCAGCCCACCAGGGGCCGGGGCTGGCTGGCATGTGGTGCTGGGGGATTGAACTGTGGTCCCTGTGCTTTGCTAAGTTTGTTTTAAGTAGGTGCTTTAGACCACTGAGCCATCTCACCAGCCCCCAGTTATATACTTTAAAGTAACATCTAACATTACATTTTTGAAATGTTTAAGCCATTATATAATTTTTGAAATTTTATTGAACTTTTTTTTTTCTGTGACATTTGTGTCTGGCACTTTAAATGGTTTGGCTGTCCCGGCACCCTGGAACACTTGTAAATATGGTGTATTTATTCAAACAATTTCAAGTGAATTAACTTGCCAATTACAATTTACTCTCTTTTTTCCATTGTTCTTCCATGTGTTTCTGAGTTTTGTTAATGTGATTTTTGGCTTCAATCAATTGAGCTTTTTTGGGTCATCACTCTAATGTTCAAAATCACTGGCAGCTCTGTTTAAATGAGAAAAATACTAAGGGAAAACTAAATCCTAAGTAATTTCGATGCAAGTCTGTGGAATTGTCTTCTAATAAAGAGACATTTCCACTTTTTGCCATAGTAATATATAGTAGTCACATTCATTTTGGTATATATATATATATATTCACATCATATCTTGACCATTTTTGCTGAGTTAGACTTTTGACTCCTTGAATTGATCTCTCCCATGTATAAGTGCACATGTGTTATATATACTTAAGCTAGACACCACTAGTCAATAGTAAACTCTTTGCTCTACTTCTGTAGAACTGAACACTGTAACCCCACCCTTTAGAAACTGTAGAACAAGGATCAAAAGCAGGGACATCATATCTAGCAGCTGATTCTGCGAAGAGTTGGCAGTGGGGATGACCAGGAGAGAGGTCCAACCTTTCTGGGTGCATCAGGCAGTATAGGCCAGGGTCTTCCTGGGTGTGGTTCCCATCCCTGATGGGAGTGGGAATGGTTAGAAATGGGGAGAAACATTCAGGGTGAATATTCTGGACTGCATGGTGGAGAAAGAAACTACTGAAGGCCTGGCTGAAGCACTAGTTATTTGAGAAAATTGATTGGAGAAGCAGGCACCCTAGGCAGATATCATGTAACCGTCTTCCCAAAGTTGCATATGTCCCATCCATAGGACTGGGCTGAAAGACAAAAACACCTTTGTGGTGTTGTATCTGAAAGACAAAAACACCTTTGCTTCTCAGGGCCAGTCACTTTTGTGAATATTTTATGGTAGCACAGTGACATTATGACACAATGACATAATCTAGTAATAGCTACCCTTTATTAGGTGCTAATTTTAGGCAAAGACCAATCCTGCCATTTTGTGTATTTCTTGTTTCACAGTAATGTTTCAAAATAGGTGGCATTAGTTGTAGCTTATAAGTGAAGAAATTAAGAATTTGAATGGTAAATTGGACCGGAACCACAGGACCACTAAATGGAAGAGCCCTTGTTCTAACCCCCACATCCTCTAGCCTCTCTACATAACATTGATCTGTAGTTCTTTTAAATCTCACAGTCTTAAAGCTCCTGAGACTTCCTCATCCTAGGGGAAGCCCTGTTGATGTCTCATTTTCCTTCTTGGCAACTTCTGTTCCTCATAAATCCAGACCAAGGCCAGGGTGAGCTTCTCTGTCAGATTCTGTCTCCACTGTACCTTAATTAGCTCAATGGAGATGGAATGCCGTGGCCATCAGGGCTGGAAATTAGACTTGGGAACTCCCCGGTGGTGTTCAGGCCATTACTGCTCAGCCTGGGCTTTTACATGCATTAGAGCACTCTGCATCGACGCGACTGCATCTCACTTGTCAAATTACCTCCCATTTGTGCAGCTCACCTGATGTTGTGGAAGCACTTTCCTGGCATTGGGAGCTGCTGGTTCATCCTGAGGGATCTGGGGATGGATGGGGAAGCTGAGACCTGGCCACACTGAGGAAGTGTATAGTTGGTCTCCTTCAAATCCTTCATGTTTGTAACTGGAGTGTTGTTGGTTTTTTTTTTTTTTTCAATGTGGCCAGATTTAAATTTCTAGTCATCCAATTTAATGAGCCATTGAGTGAGGCCATGTTTAATACAGTGAAGGAACTGATTCGTTGTTGAATATGGGCCTGTGCAGCACTCAAAGGGCTGACTTGGATTTACAGGAGGACATCATTATTTCAGGTATCTGGATGTAGAGGGTGGTAGACTTAAGTCACACACCTGGTCATGGTATTCTTTTTTTCCATAATTTTATTGACAAATAGCAATGAGACAGTTTCAAATCAAATTGGTAGGACAGTTTCAATAATGAACACATTGCATATTGTCTTCCTAGTGGTTATTTGCTGTACAAGATGCAGACATTATATCTTATTTACAAACACTATTACAACAAATCTTTCTATTCATTAAGAGAATGTAACTATATATCTATCCTAACCATTTTGAATACACAGATATAAAATGGACATTCACTTATATATCCCCTTTTTTGTTTAGTTCTGTCATTTGAATATTATAGGTGTGTTAACTCAGCAAAAATATTCTAAAAGAGTTCAGTAATCCATAATAGTATTGGGTCTTCCGCTTGACTGGCAGTGTCAGAAATTGTTGACCTGAATCCCCTATAGCTCAACATAACAACATGGCTTTACTTCTTGTACTTTGTTTTTATACTTTTCTGCTGGATGGTTAAGACCAAGGGAAAGCAGGACTCATGCAACAAGAGTTGTAGCTTTTGGATCCAATAAGGTCAGTGAAATCCCCTCAGGATTTATCCTGAGATCCTGTACCTCAGATTGTAGATCCTTTGTCAGTGTCAGCCATGTGGATGAGTCATGGCCATTGCTTGGCCAATGTGCTCTCTGTGAAAGCCTCAGAGAGTGTTTTCTCTCCATGTGACTCTCCTTAGGCACATTCTACATCTTCAATTACTTTCCTCTTTGGCCCCATAATCTCCTTGATCAGAAAATTTGGGACACTGCTGAGTTACATGACGTTACTGGCCATGGTATTCTAATGAAAGTTGTCAGTCACAAACTGTCCTCTGATGATAGTAAAACCAAGACAGAACTGTTGTTCTAGGACTTCATTTTGAATAGATGCCATCTTCCACTTGATAAGAAGAGAAGCTACGTAGAACGGGAGGGACATCCCATCCATCCATCCATCCATCCATCCAACCAACCATCCATGCACCAGTCTATTCACCTACCAGTTCCCACAGGCATCCCTTCCACACATTTTAATTGGGTAACTAATATGAGCTGTGTTTCATAATTGGCAAGCACTTGATAGGGAGGCTGACTAAATTGACTATGAAGGAGATGTACACCAAGGTAAAGCACTGTCTCCAGTTGTGATTTGGGTAAGAAAATTCCAAAAGGCAGCAGCCATGCCAGGGTCTCGGTTCTCCAAGACACTGGTAGAGATATGCTGGAAACAAATTTAGGCAAGTCACCCTGAGTTCCCCACTACAGCTCAGATCAGAGGAAGATCCCAGAGTTGGCAGAGAAGAGCTTTGTCCTTGGTCAATCAGCTAGGAGGAGCGACAGCATTCAGGTTCTCAAGTTGGTAGGGCAGCCTGAGGACGTCCCACTATAGGTCTGTTATTCTGTAATGTAGGAGCCACACTGAGCTCTGAGTCACCAGAAGACCAGGCCTAAGGGTCTTGGGAATGTCAAGTTTGTGCATGAGACAGGGGATCATGGCAAAACTTTCCAGATCCAATAATTAGGGACAGTATTACTTGCTTAGTGCTGCTTTTTGGATTTCAAGAATAACCCTTTAGCTAAGGGTGCCCATTTACCTCTCTTCAAAGGCATGAACTCTACTTCTTTTGTAAAGCTCTGAACATAAAAATAGTTATGGGCCCATTCATATAGCTTCAAAAAAATTAAATACTTAGGAATAAATCTAATCATGGAAGTGAAAGGCCTCTATAATGACTATAGTATTCTGAGAAAAGAGATGAAAGAGGATATCAAAAAATGGAAATACATTTCCTGATTCTGGGTAAGGAGAAATGACATTGTCAAAATGGCCATATTTCCAAAAACTGTTGTAGTGCATGGTTATAATGCAATGCCAATGGAAATATCAACAGTGTTTCACACAGAGCTAGAAACACAATCCTAAAATTTGCATGAACCAGAAGAGACCCATTGCAAAAGCAATCCAGAGGAAACAGCTTTAAATTTCAAGTTATATTATAAAACTATAGTGACAAATCTATTGAATTGGCACAAAGATAGACAGAAGGCTCAATGGAATGGAGCAGAAGATGCAGAAACAGCCTCAGGCACATTCAGCGATCTGATCTTCAACAAGGAGGCCCAAAACATATACCAGAGGAAAGATATCCTGTTTATGACAGTGCTGGGAAACTCGCTATTCACATGCTGAAAATCGAATCTAAGTCCATATACTATGTGCTAAGCTAAAATCAAAATGGATCAGTGATCTGAATGTTAAAACAGAAACAATTCATCTTTGGCAGATAAAATAGTTACAAATCTTGAAGACATAGGCATAGTTCTGAACAGAACTCCACTGTACAAGAAATAATACCATGGGTCAACAAATGGAACTATATCAAATTAACAAGCTTCTTATTTTTAAATTTTTAAAATCTATCTATCTATCTATCTATCTATCTATCTATCTATCTATCTATCTATCTATCTATTTGGCACAGGGTCTTGCTACACAGGTTACCTCAGAGTAGTCCTCCTGTCAGAGCTGGCCTGATAGCTCAGTGGACTAAAGCACCTGCTTAGGCAGAGAGCAGCAGCTGGGTTTTGATCCCTGGTGTGCCGTGCCGGCCCCACCCATGGGGCACACTGAGATGGCGATGGAGACTGGGTATGGTGGCACGTACCTGTAATCCCAGCACTTAGGAGGCTGACAACAGGAAAATCACTAAAAGTTCCATATATGTAGTGAGACTTTGTAGACCCTGTCCTAAATACAGAAAAAAAAAAATCCTCCTGTTTTAGCTTCCCCAGTGTTGGGATTACAGGTGTGCTTCACCATGCCCTGTTTCAGTGGTGGCCAGTACAGCAGCGCAGCAGCACAGCATGCGGTACCTGGGATCAGACCCAGGGCCTTATACTTGCCAGGCAGGCACTTAGACTGCTGAGCTATCTCCCCAGCCCCAACAAGCTTTTTTACAGCAAAGGAAACAACTCATAGAGTGGAAAAACAACCTCCACAGTGGGAAACTTTTTGCCAGCTATTCCTTGTACAGAGGACTAATATCTAGAACATCTAAAAAACTGCCTTACCAAAGAAGAGACTCAGTCAGAAAATGGGAAGCTGAAAAAATAGACTTTTCTCAAAAGAAAGAGTACAAATCATCAACACATATACGAGAAAATATTCAGTATGTCTGGCCATGAGAGAAATGCAAATCAAAACCATACTGAGATTCTTATTTCAGAAAGAATGGCTATCATCAAGAATTCAACAAACGACAAATGTTGGTGAGAATGTGGTGATAAAGGAACTCCTCTAGATGGTTGGTTGGGATGTAAGCTAGTATAACTGCTATGGAAATCAATAGGAGGTTCCTCAAATAATTAAAAATAAAAATTCCATTCAACCTAGCTGCACCTCTTATGGGCATCTTCCCAAAAGATCTGCTTCAGGCAGTGAAAAGCTGGTTGACTTGGGCCACTTCTTTTTCAGGGAACAACCAGAAAAATTAGATGTAATATAAGGTGTCCTTGAGGCACCAATGACCTAAAAGACCAGGAAAACCTGACAGAGCTCAGAGCTTCGAGGAAAGGAAAACCTGAAGCCTAACCTTAGTGTTTGGGATGACTTTTCATCATCCCACTCTGTGTTGTTGGCCTGTCCTCAGAAAGGCAGATGAGAAAGAGATAAGCTGAGCTATATCTTCAGCAGTTCAGTAGGGAGGGGTCATGGCTTATAGCCCCTTCCCCTCTTTGTTACCGATCTCTGTCACTTTTTTACCTGAGGATGTCTGTTCTATATTTGTCACATTCCACTGCTGAGACAAATTCCCCACAACTTAAAAGGGAAGGATTTATTTTGGCTCATGGTTTTCAGAGTGTCAGTCCATGGATAGCTGGCTGCAAGGCCAGTGGAAGGGCCTGAGGGAAAGCTACTCACCCCAAGCCAGGCAGGAGGCAGAGAAGGGGGTACTAAGGACAGGAAAACATCCTTCCAGGTCATACCCAGGGCGACCTCCTCTGCCAGGCCCTGGCTCCTAACAGCACATTCATCTGTGAACTCATCAGTGGACGAATGCCCTCATGAAGATAGCACCCCATGATCCAGTCACCTTCAAAATGCCCCACCTCAGAACACCTGAGACTGTTGGAGGATTTTAGACCTAAAGTATAACAACGTCCCTAGAATTTACTCACTTTTCTCTTTCTCCCCCACAGAAGCACATGGCTCAGCCCCCTAGCTGCTCACATCTGAGCTGTTACCCACATCAGAGCCATTGCCTACATCAGCACCCTCTGACCTATTGTTGTCCGTACTATAGTTCCTCCATGATGCAGCTGCTGGTCAGGTCACTATTGTGCTTCCCACTTTAAAAATTGTCCATGAGGGTCCGCTAGGGGAGCTAGCTCAGTAGAGTAAGCGCTTGCTTGGCAAGCACAAGGGCCTGAGTTCAATCCCCGGTTCCGCCATAAATAAATAAATAAATAGATAGATAAATAAATATTGTCTGTGATTTCTCATTATATTTAGGATCTGGATCCAGAGCTTTAATAAAACCTACAAGGCCCTGCATGATCTAGCTACCAATAATACCCCAGACTCATTTACAGGATTCTGGCTCCAACTTTGTGGTCCAGTACCTTGATCTTTCAGCTCTATGCTCACCCTGAAGTAGGACTCTTGCACATACCCTACTTCTGCCTGAAGTGCTCTTTCCAATAGCCATGATTTGGATTATGTGTCAGCTCTAATTAAGGGGAATGTATTTGAAGGGAGAGATGAGTATTTTCTCCTGTCTATTAATCCGCTTCTCATGGTTGTGTAAACCAGTAAACATTTGAAACTTGCCTCCTCCTTTCTCAGGAGAGGTCTATTATTCTCTCTGGAAGCCAGTGGTTGTTGCTGACAGAGAGGTTTGTCCCCTCCTGGCTAATTAGAATAATCTGAATACTATCTGTCCTCTGAGTTACTCAGACCCCTATCAGGTTAGCCCACATGGATAGAGCAGAATGTTGCAGGAAGTCTGATGGGTAAACCTGTTGTGAGATGTCAGGGAAGAAAATTAGGTGAGTTAAACATCCGGGCTCTTGGTTTGGCTCATGTGATCCAGTTCCTTGCTAAAAGATCTGGGATATTTACAAACTGGCAGTGGACTTCATACAGGGCCAGGTTTTCGCTAATACAATCTCTGTGAAAGTTTGTCTTTTCAAGACCCAGCTTGTGCTGTGACACTGCTGCTCTGAAGCAGGAGGGTCACACTGTGTCCAAGAAACTCTCTAAGAAACATGGTTGCAGTTTTATCCAAGTAGCTTGGGAAGCTAACCAGCTGCAGTCCCTGGAGCTTGTGCAGAGGCAGGACAACTTGCAGGGGGAGATGACTCACCTAAATCTCCAAGATGAGCAGGATAATGGGTTTCATGAATTCTGGTGCTTGAAACATGTTCCTGGGTGCACACCAAGCATCTTCAATAGAAAAGCAATGGTCTCTGCTCCTTAGTTTCCCAAGGCACTGCAGTCCTATGTGATTAAACTGCGTGGGAGATGATGGAACATACTTGAACAGGGAAAATACAGGCCTTGAGGAATTCCCGAGACAAGAAATATGGATGTAGTAGGAAAAACAGTGTGAATTCAGAAAAATCATAATCATTTCTAGGCACCAGATTTCCCATCCACTTCTAGAACTTGTGTATTTTTACTTTTTTCTCTGTGGCTACTGAGAGCCGTCACTCATTTGACCAGTGACTCTTCTCCATTTTCCCTTTACTAAAGTCCTGCTCTTTCCCACAGACTCATCTGCTCACAGCACCAGGTGACCTCAGCCCCTGGTCACGATCCACACAACCAATCACAGAGGGCTGGCCCAGCCCAGATTCTGGAGCGCCTCTTCCAACAGCGTTTCGAGGGCCATCTGGATGTTCATCTCTGCGGTGAAGAGCTTCACCCAGCCTTTTCAGCTTTGTCAGTTCCTTTCCATGGATCACTTTCTGTCTCTAGGCTCTGCCTGCTCCACAGCCTGTACTACCATACTCCACAACACAGGCTACGTGACAGCAGTGGCCTTAGTGTGTCAGGGGGTTAAGGCTTAGCCACAGGGAGGCATCACAGTCCCCTTCCCCTGGTCCTAAGCGCCTCAGTTTTTCTCCCTCTGAATTACTTCTGGTTCCAGAATCCACTTCTTCTAGTTCCATTCTCAATGCTCAACACCCCTCACTCAGTCTGTATATGTCAAAATCTGCCCATTATTTGGATACATTTCGGCATGTGAGTGCATATGCATGTGTGTGTGTGTGTGTGTGTGTGTGTGTGTGTGTGTGTGTTCATCCAGCTGTAAAGCAGCCTTTGACTTGAGGAACCAGGCAGTGACATTTACTGAAGTAGAACCATGTTTCAGAGAAAGGTGATGAAGTTATTAATAAATATGTTGAGTTTTTTTGCACCTGAAATGAGTCGAGGCCCCACTTAGTTCTTTTGTTTGTATATTTCCCAAATTGTTGACTTTTTATAAACTTAATAGAATATTTCTTCAAATCTAAGAAAAGATTGTAGGTTTCTTCAGTCATAAAACATACTAACCAGAGATGGCATCTTTGTGAAGAGATGGTAGGCATCTTCAAATCTAGAATTTCATGCCTAGTGAAATTATCTTTTAAAAATAAATATGGAGTAAAAACTTTTCCCCACAAAAGGTTGACCTAATCCAGTGCTCATAGACTTGCACTACAAAGGGTGTGAAGGGCAGTCCTTTGGATGAAGGAAAATGATAGCTGCTGGACACTGAACACTGAACACAGAAGACTCTTCTTAATGGTAACCATGAAGACAATGTAAAATATGGCTTTCCGTTAAAATTTTCTTTTCAATATAATTGACTAAAGCAAATATAATAATGATGTACTGTGAGATTTATAACATGTATAGAGATAAAAAGGTGTGACAAGGCCAGTCAAATAGTTCAGCAGATTGGAGCACCTGGAAGCAGGCCCAGGGGCCAGGGGTTCGATCCCCATGCCTGCCGTGCCAGCCACACCCCTGGGGCACACTGAGACAGCAACTGAGACTAGGTGTGGTGGTGTGCGCCTGTAATCCCAGCTCTTGGGAGGTTGTAAACAGATGGATCACTACGAGTCCGATCTAGTAGTGAGACTCTGAACACCTGTAGACCCTTCCCTAAAAAAAAAAAAAAAAAAAAAAAAGACAGAAAAAAAGCTGTGACGATGATGATACAAAGCATAAGGGGAACTAGAAGCACACTATTGTAACTTCATACATTATATGCAAAATGGTATAATATCATGTGTAGAGAGACTGTAACATTAGAGAAGTCTATTATAAACCTAAAACAACTGCCTAAATAACAAAACAACACAATAAAGAGCTATTGAATAGGGGCTAATAGTATAATAGCCAATAGTGGAAATAAAGTACCTAAAATATTCAAATTGACACAAAAGGGGAAGATAGTGCAAGAGAGGAAAGGTGACAGAGAACGGATGGGAGAAGTACAAAACATATAGCAAGATGGTAGAGTTAAGCCCAACCATATTAATAATAATATTAAATGTAAATGGACTAAGGACTACAATTAAAATTCAGAGATTGTCAGGTTGGGGAGATAGCTTAGCAGTCTAAGCGCCTGCCTAGCAAGCACAAGGACCTGGGTTCGGTCCCTGGTACTGCATGCCGTGCTGGCCACCGAAAATGAGCATGGTGGTGAATACCTGTAATTCCAGCACTGAGGAGGCTGGACAGGAGGATCACTATGAGTCTGAGCTGTGTAGCAAGATCCTGTACCAAATAAATAAATAAATAGATAGATAGATAGATAGATAGATTTCTGTAAAAGAAAAGTCAGAGATCATCAGACTGAATTTAATTAAAGGAAGCTCCAACTCTATGTTATCTACAAGAAAACCACTTTAAAATAAACATATATGGGTTAAAAATAAAGAACAAGAAAATATACCAGACAAACACTAAGCACCGTAAAAGGGACCCTAGTCCACAGTTAACACATCCATTGCCAACCAGGTCTCCTTCCTATAGCTCCAGCACAGATATACCCCTGACTCCATATGACATCCAAGCAATGCGTCTGCTTGGTCTGGGGCTACTTTTACCCTTGGAACCATCTGGTTGAACTTCCAGGGTGAGTGACTCCCGGCTGAGCCTTCTAGGGTTCATATGGGCACTACAGTTCCCTAATCTCAGATCGCTAAACCTTTGAACAGATATAGGAGGCAGGAGGAGCCAGTGAAGTCCACTCGGCTTTCTGGTCACGTGGTATGGTCTCTTTGGAATCCCTCCCCCAGCTCTGGAGAAATCCTCACATCTGCTGGTGATTAGGAGGAGCATATTGGTGGTCTAATCCTCTCTCAACAAAGTGTGCTTATGCACACACACACACACACACACACACACACACACTGACATACAATTCTTAAGAATGTCCCAGAAAGTCCTTTTTAAAATGTAATTTATTTTTTACTGAAGCCATATATACATGCACTTTTTCTTTCTGGATCATTTAAAAATTGTTATTAGCATCTGTTTGCAGTACATACTGTTTGCACTCCCCTGGAGGGCTGGTTCACATACACATCTCTATTCCCTTTTCATTTCCCTGTTCCTCCCCTCCCTCCTTTCAGCCCTGGATCCCTTCCCATCTGAGAAATATTTATCTCCCTATTCCT
>NW_004524578.1:21669252-21684066 GCF_000260255.1 Octodon degus
GGAGTGTTGTGGGGATCGAACTACAGCAAACTGAGGCTGCCAGCATTGTGGAAGCAGCCACTTAAAGAACTGAGCTAGGGCTGGGCCCCCTAAGGGAAACTCTTACACAAGCATGTAGTGTTTTTTTATTTTTTTCTTTTGGTACTAAGAATTGAACGCAGGACCTTGAACTTGCCAGGCAGGTATTTATACCTGCTAAGCTATCTCCCTGGGCCACCATTGTATAGTTTTAAAAATCAGATGATGCTACATGTGCTATAAAAAGGTGAATGGTCCCTTCTACTCCAGCTTTCCTGAATCTTAGTTTTTCCTCCCCATGTCCACTGCTCAGTAGAAATGCTTCAGATGGTTAGCTCTTTCTCCTGTCTGTCTTTATTAAATGTTGACATTTCTTTCTTTTTTTTTTCTTTTTTCTTTTCTTTTTTTTTTTTTGTGGAACAGGGGATTGAACTCAGGCCCTTGCACTTGCCAGGGAAGCGCTTATTCCACTGAGCCATCTCCCCAGCCCTGAAACGTTGACATTTCTACACAACGTGTTTATACCACTCTTTATGATTTTGTTTTCAGTACTGGGGATGGAACCCAGGATCTTGCATGTGCTGGGCAAGTGCTCCAGCTCTGAATTATATCCCCAGCCTTTTTAAAATTCATTTACTCTTGAGACAGGGTCTCATAGAGTTACCCAAGATGGTCTTGAACTTGTGATTGCCTCAGCCTCCGGAGTAACTAGGATTACTAGTTTGCGCTCTCATACCCAGTTTATAATTTTTGAAATTTTAGAAGTTTCTTTACTTCCTATGATCAAATTTCTGTTTTTTCTAAACAACCATACATTTCCTCTCTTCTCTCAACTCCTCCTATCAGCTTTTCTGTCAAATTCCTATTTTGTATTGTCATAATTATGCAAATACTATCCATAGCTAGAATGGGTATTGATTCTATCTCCTTTATTATGCCTTTAAAACAATTGCCTGACTTTTATTTACTTAGTTTTATAGCAATTGATGGTCGTGGATTCCTTCCCAAACATTCTAGAGCACCAACCTTCCTCTCCAGACACATGAGGTGACGGATGAGCTCCATGGTTTCACTTACAATTTTCGGAATTTTAGAAACCATCTGTTGACTTTCTCTCATCCAAACCCTGTTCTGTTTTCCTAACCACCAGAATTCCCTCTCACTACCCTTTGGCTATGTCACGTTTTTTTATCACCTTGATATTTTGCAGACAGGGCCGGTCCTCCACATCTCAGGGCTGAATGTGGGCCAAGAGAAGGGAGAGGGCTGTGCTCCCCTGCGGATGCATCTCAGCCAGGCATCCCTGCCTCAGTCTCCCTGGAGAAGAAACTCCAGATCGCCGGCCCATCTGCTCCTCATCTGGGCTTCAACTCTGTGCTGCTTGGCAGGGCATGTCCTGTTGCGTCCCCATTCCCTTGGTTCCTCCGCATTTCTTTTCCCATGTTCCCATCTTCTGTGTGGAAGGCTGCACCACTTGCCCAGCTATCTTCATGCCCTGAGCTTGGTTGGAATCTCTGGTTTGTCATCTCTCATTTTTTTTTTTTTTTCTAATTCCTTTCTTATCCTTCTGTGTGGTTCTGGAAGAAGAGGAGGCAAGCATATTTCTGCCTAGTTTAGGGAAGTTCTCCACTCAGCTCTCTACCTTGTCGTGTGAGGTTCAGAACTGGCTAGGTGGGGGTTCAAGGGGGGGCAGGGCACAGCCTGACTGGTGCACCTTCTCCCTGGTGCCTGGGGAACCCTTTATGGGTGGCATGTGTACTGGTCTTTCCAGTAGCTCTTCCATGTTCTGTAGCCCATAACTCTGCTTGCAATGTGAGCAGAACCATTTTCCCTTAGACATTGCTATCTTCCTTATCATCTTGTTCTCAACATTCTTGTCTCCATCTTCTTCCTAAAATGGCAGCTCTTGGCCCAGCCAGGGTGTACCTTGTCCCTGGATCACAGAGGCTCTGGACAGGAGTCCCCACTTTGCCAAGTTCTGTGGCTAGAAATGGCAGAGGGAGCCTCCGACCCTGCTGGTAGGGTGCCGAGAGGCCACTGCTGTCATCTGGCCTCCAGGTGGGTCTCTAACAGACATCAGATGTCCTGTGCTGTTGGCATATCTCCTGTATTTTATTATCCCAAAAAGTCTCAGCCTTCTTCCAAGACAGGTTATGTTTCACACATCCTTTTCAACTCTCTGGGCTGAAGACAATGGAAAGGAGAGAAAAAAAATCACAAGAACATTTAAAACAATTCAAGCAAACAATGTTGTATATATTAGTCAGTATTTTGTGTCTCCCAAATATTAAAAAAAATTTTTTTGTGGTACTAGAGGTTGAATGCAGGGCCTTTGCATTAAACAAAATCACTGGCTTTTTAAAAATTTTAAATTTGAGACAGGGCCTCCTTACATTGCTGAGGCTGGGTTTAAATTTGTAGTCTTTCTGTCTCAGCCTCACAGTGTTGGTATTACAGGCAATGGCTAGCACGCGCGTGCACGCACACACACACACACACACACACATATGCAAGCAAAGTGCAAAGAAGCAGAATAAACTGTCTTAGTTATTGTCTCTTTCATTCTAACTATCTGGGCAGCCCTCACAAATGAAGCATAAACCCTTTGTATGCTACAATTTGCTTACAAATTCCCTGTGGTGTACCAAATTCTATAAATTCAATTTTTAAGCAGTAAAGTGGCAATGAGAAACTTCAAAAAGAGAAGTGTGATACCTTGGCCATAAATTCTAAGAGCTTGTTCTATAATAGAAACATGAAAGCAAAGTTGAAGTCCCTTAGAAGACTGGCGGAATGATTTTATTAAGAGTAGAGAAGCAGAAAGAGATCACAAGTTACACAAAACATCTCCAGAAGAGTTGATGGGGTGACACGATGAACAGCTGTGTCGATTGTGTGTCAGACAAGGCGCCTGCTTTCCAGCTAAGAAGGTTCTACGTATTCAGAGAGACTCAAGCAGTTCATTCCATTCAATGAAAGCATTTGCAAAAGCCTGAACATCTACACTTTCAATGCCACTGAAAATTAGGCGCTGTATCTGGAAATCAAAAAAACCTAAGACAAAAACCAAAGGGTCAAGATTGTATAAAAGGTGCGCTTAGATCCCAAGAGAGAGCCCTTGCAGGGCTTGGAAGGGGTCAAATTCTTTTCCTGCAGTTGAAGATCTCGGAGTGAGTGCGACCAGGTCTGGAACATGCATTTGCTGCGGGTGGGGAGGGCGCCTCCCTCCTGGGCCCATGAGTCAGGGCCACGGAGAGCAGCCCCAGCAGCGGAGATGGGGTCCCTTTCCTCACAATCAGAGGGTAGTCAGGGGTGGAGGGGGCGTGGATTCCCAGGATCACATTTGAGGAGAGATGAGGAGCAGGAGGAAACTGAGGACAGATGGATTCAATTTTCTATATAAGAATTGGGTGAGGTCATCTGACAAGGGGGAGAACCGAATGGAAAGCAGAAGAACGTGGGGATCGTTTTTTTTGAAGTTTTTAGCCTTAAATGTGCTGTATGGGGGTGGCCAGGATTAAGTAATTGGTGATTTGTTTTGTTTTTAAACAGAAGTGAAAGACCTGCAAAGGAGAAAATTCAGGGCATTTGTTCATTGTCATTGATTTAAGTGAGTGCTCAGAGTTAATTTCTGGTTTAAAAATCACTGCTACATGTAGCCAAAATCTTTAAAGTTCTGAGATGAATGTAATTTGCTTTTGCATATAGAAAATGCACAGGTACTAAAGGTGCGGCTCGAGGGATTTTCACAGTGAACCCGCTCTCAGCCCCTGCACCCCGACAAGGAGCAGAGCCTCTGCAGACTCCGAGTTTTCCGTGGCCCCTTCTGGACTTCCCTGCCCTCCCCTGGGAGACCCACATCCTGATTGCTAACCGCTTACATCAGCGTTGCCTACGACAAAATGAACTTTAAAGCCAACTGGTTCCTGTCGGGAAAACCCAAGGGTAAGATCTCCGCCATTCCCTGACTTCTCCGCTCTTGTAGAGTGGCAGAGTTCACCAGGCTTCGTTCCAGGGAGGATGAGTGTGTGCACTGAAGCGAGCGAGGCGAACTTCACTTTCCATGAGCTTGATCAAAGCACGCTCGCACAGTTCCAGAGGAGGGTCGGGGGGAGAGAGTGCGTGTCAACGCTCGGAACATCCTGTCACCTCCCCTGCGCTGGCTCCTGGTTCCCCAGCATGGAGGGCAGAAGTCGGGGAGTGACAGGGGACAGAGCCAACTGATCTGATATAGACTGACCAAGAGAGTCTGGGAGGGAGGACAGCAGAAACATGACTAACAATTACAAGGGAAGAGGGGTTACACTGGACACAAAGTCCTCTGTCTTCAAGTGCATGCCTGGAAAACTCATGCAGGACATCTCTGTGCCTACCCAGCCCCCAGCATGAGGGCAGGCACACAACAGGGTATCAGCACATGCTGTGTAAAATCTGAGTCAATGAATAGACTCCAGTGTATCTTACTGCAAGGAAGTTCTGAATGTACTCAAGCCCAGTCCTCATCCTCTCTGGGCAGCGGTTGTCTGTGGTCAGAGCCAAGGAACTGGGTCAGTCGCATTTCCCTGGAAAGCACTTTCTTTGGGTTTGGATGTATCTCACAGAGGTGCTCTGAGGGTGCAGGGTGACCCAGCATATCCCACCCACACTGCTGTTTCTGCACGGTGGATCCAGAACCTTCCATGATCTGGGACACTGAAGATGGCTGCAGGCTACCAGCCCCATGCTTCTCAGGTAGAACTGTATTCTACTCATCTGGAAAAATCTGGACGATTCGGCGTCAGACTCCTACAACCATCGGCCCCTCAGAGCACTGGGGCAGGTGCTGAGCCGCCAGGGAGAAAATGACCTCCTACGGCCAAGGGTAGCGCATACTTGGAACTCAGCTGTTTTCCATCCAGCCTGTTCCACAGTACATGGGTCCCTTGGGTCTGGTGTTCACTGCTTCCAGGGTCTATGTGAGGCTGGGCTCTGAGACTGCCCAGGACTTGTCCTTTGTGGCCTTGCTGCTTAAAATGTGGTCTCCGCAATGCAGCCATCTGTCCTGGGGATGTGGAGACACCCAGCGTCTCAGGCCCTGGAATTCCTGCAGATCCAGGAATCAGGCCCTGCATCCCACCCCCTGTCCAGGTTTTTATAAAGTGCTTCCCTGTGTCTGCCGGGTCACAGAGTCTCAGGGGGCATGTCTAAATCCTGCACTTCACTTTGGGCTCCTTGCCGCCCCCTCCAGGCCATAATCATAACAACAATGGTCTCAATGCAAATCCAGGGATCCACAGTTGTGTGGTTATTTCCTGGGTGCTCAGAAGCCCTGCAGATTCCTGAGACACCAAATGCAGAGCACACTGCTCCTGCTTTTGTCCACATGGCTGCCTCCTGCACTACTGAAGAACCACCATTCCTTCTCCCAAGAGAGATAAGGAGTCAATCTGGGGGTTTGCTTTTCTACGCCTCAGAGAAAAATGGAGAGAGGATACTTTTTAGTGGCCTAACAAGCAGCCTCTTCTTAAAATTGAGTATCTGTGATATTCCTTTTGAGTTTTCTTGGAATGGTGCAGTGAGACACAATCCCACAACTGTTACCTCTAAGCCCTGAGAATGCATGTCTTCAATGTATTCATTTAGTGACTTTGATACATGGAATCTGACATTTCTTTCCAAGAGGATGAACTCAACAGGTAACAGGACAGCATCAGTCCAATTTGTGGGTGGAGAAGAGATGGAGGAGTATGACAGGCTTGGGCTGATGGATCCAAGGGCCATTGAGAGCTGCACAAAAGGAGTAAGCGATGTCACAAACGAAAATGTCTTACACATTTGATAAAGCTTTCCCAGGTCCTGTGGCACTTAAGAGATCTTTGCTGCCATTTTCATAGTCACTTACCAAAGCCAGGAATCCATGAGGACAGC
Organism: Octodon degus; assembly: GCF_000260255.1. Classification (NCBI taxonomy): domain Eukaryota; kingdom Metazoa; phylum Chordata; class Mammalia; order Rodentia; family Octodontidae; genus Octodon; species Octodon degus. The sequence goes on from NW_004524578.1 coordinate 21,675,178, forward strand.
AACACATTCCAAAGTGGGTTTCCTGTTCTCTTCGACAGCTGCTGTGCACGCCTGGCCAGATGTAACATGGGAAAGCCCTATTTCCTGTACTTCCCTCCCTGGTGACCATCGTGTGGGATTCCTAACCCTCCTGCAAACTCTGGCTGCAGAACGCCACAGAAATCACAAGACCACTGATCACATGGCCTTGAATATATGTGAGGAACATCTCCTCACATTTTGTTCAATACACTTTACCTGAATCATCACCCCATCTACCCTCTTGATCACCACTTACTTATTCATTAAAATAATATTTATGTTTATTGAGCAGCTCTAGGATTCCAGGAGGCTCTGGTATTAGAAACCTTGCAGTAAATAGAGCAGATTAATGCTTTGGTCTTCTACAACTGTGCTGCTTAGCACAGCAGCAACTAGCCACATGAGGCTATTTAAAGCTTAATTAATTGAAATTAAATACAATTAAAAGTTAGGAGCCCCAGCTGCTAACTTTTAAGTGATCATTAAGCACAGTTGGCCAGTGGTTGCCAGGATTGGAAGGACAGTGAGCAGACATTTCCAGTATCACTGAAGGTTCTACTGGACAGTGCTGTTTGAGAGCTTTGATTCATTCTAGTATTGGGCAGTAGACAGAAAACCATCTAGGAACTATACCTGAGTGTATAGAAATACCAGGTAAAGCACTGTGTAGGGAAGTGAAAGTGAGGGGGAACTGGAAGGCCAGGGGTTTGTCCTCCTCAAACTTCCCCCTATAGTATCAGGACACCCACCTCCATTCTCCTACCTGTCTGGCTGATACCACAGGAATAGAACAGCTTTCTTGAGGTCTTCACAAGAAAAACTGCAAGTTTCTACAGCAGTATTTTTGCACTAAGAACCGTCCAATTGGGGTACAAAACTAAAGGTGCTTATATCCATTTAAACTCTGAAGTACGAAACTAACTACTGTCTGACACGGTTGTGGTTAAGGTTTACTTTGGTCACTTCTCAGAAACACCACGAGGTGGCAGCTGTAGCTCACGAAAGCTATTCTGCATGGGTCACCTACTCCCTCACCCCCATGGGGCATAAGCTTTATGTTCTCTGTATTAGAAATGGAACATAAGTCATCTGGGGCCAAGTATAGAGTTGTAATATGGCACCTACGTAATGAACAAAGGGTAACTATAGTTTCAGCATGACCTAGAATTGTATCTGAATGTTTACAGAGTTCAGAATCACAGTCACGTACGTAACCATGACATGCATCAGTTTCCTAAGTAATTTGCCTTTGTTATTGAGGCGTTGCCTTTCTCCCAATCCTCATTTTTAAATAAATTAAAATCCTCCAGCTTTTCCTCCACATTCCAAAACGAAAAGTCTTTCTAGCCTTCTCTTGACCGAACAGTTAATTTCTCCTCAGCTTCATGTAAAACAATAAGTGAAGAAAAGCTATACATTTGTTCCCAGCTGTGATCGTGCGAGTTCAAGGCGAATTGCCATGTTCAGCATCTGGGATCTATCATGGCTGCTCTGTTACCTCATTGACAACCACACATCTTTCCCAGATGTAGGGGGAAAAACTGCCCTATGAAGTAACGAGGAAGCAAAGCAGTACCCAGGCTCTCAGCTGTCTGCCGTAGCCAGGTGTGTGAGGGGCGTAAATCAAGGGAAGACAGGTGGTGGGTCTGGTTTACCTGTACTCGGCCTTTGCACCATGCTCTCTAGGCCAGAGCCCCACTCTTTCCTTCGTGAGTGGCCCAAGATGTCTCCCAGAAGGCAATCAGTGAGAGCGATTTCCGCGAGAGACAGAGCCAGAAATCGAGAGGTCATGGTTGAATGAACATCCTGGGTTAATGCACAACACTGGCATTGAACTCAGCTCTCTCTGGACTGCCTGAATGGAATCTTGAATTTGTGTCAGTCACAGGTTGGCCCACTTTTGGGGTGTGGGATTCAATTCAAGACAAATGGAAGACACAAATCCTGTTTCTTTGACCCCTTTTCTCATTTTTCTTTTGGACCCTTTTCCTTTTTCCGCTCTCATTAGTGCTCATGGATCATGGCAGGTATTAAAACTGTACTGCATGGAAGTCTGCATGTCAGTTTGCACTTAGAATTCTTCAAATCTTTTGATATACTAATTTTACATATCAGAATGCACCCTAAGGAATTATTCCTATGCAAAGAAAGCCCTAATATGAAAAGAGATGTTTAATGTGGCATTATTAAAATCATAAAAGAGGCTGGGGAGATAGCGTGGCAGTCTAAGTGCCTGCCTGGCAAGCAAAAGGACCGAAGTTTGATCCCCATTACTGCATGCCATGTGACCACCAAAACCAGGCATGGTGGTACACGCCTGTAATCCCAGAGCTGGTAAGGTTGAGACAGGAGGATCCCTGTGAGTCTGAGCTGTGTAGCAGGACCCTGTACCAAAAAATAACAATAATAAAAAATATAGCCACATCATTGGCTTATTAGACTGTCAGGAAAATATGTGTGGAGATGGGACAACATAGGAAATGCTTGTGTAGTTAAGAGAACAAACATGAAAATCAAGTATAGATAGGATTGAATTTTTCTCAGGAAAACTATCAAAGAAAAAAATAGCAAAATAATGTTTGCTTCAAATATGATCCCACTGCATCTTGTACTATGAATAACCACTACGAATACAACAATATGCAATGTAAAAAAACAACAAAACAAAACCAAATATGATCTCAATGCAATTTTTTCATTCTTTTTATTATTTGGGGTAGTTTTCAAGTTTATTTATTTATTATTATTATTAATGTATTTAGTATAGGGTCTACAGGGTCTTACTATGCAAATTGGACTGGTAGTGATCCTTCCTGTTTTTCAGCCTCTCAAAGCACTGGGATTACAGGCTTGAGACACCACATTCAGTCTCATTTGTGATCTCAGTGTGTCCTGGGGGCAGGGCCAGCATGTCATGCCGGGCATTGAACCTTTGGCCCCTGTGTCCTCCTAAGCAGGTGCTTTAATCTGCTGAATTATCTGGCTGGCCCCCAAGTTTTAAGTGTTATATCATGAAAAATGTATGTTTTTTATTTTGTTTGTTTTTGGTTTTGGCAGAACAGGGGATTGAACTCAGGCCCTTGCGTTTGCTAGGTAAGAGCTTATTCTACCGAGCTGTCTCCCCAGCCCCCTGAAAAATGTATGTCTATGAAAAATTTTAAGTTTCACAATTCTTTCATCTCAAAATTTATTTTTAAATTGTCATTCTCCATTTTTGTCTCTCTGCCATAAAACCAATACCTGTACCTCAGTCTCAAACTGAGTAATTTGTTGTTTCAGACCAAAGAAACTTGATTTGTTCTAGTCTCTGTCCAAGGTGTTAGACGCCTGGGGCCTGGGCAGCTCTGAGAAGAAGCAGGCGATGAGGTGGCCCCAGCCCCAGCCCTGATCTGCTGCATTCTGCTCACCGTTGCTGCCATAAATGGAAATATTTTATAGGTTGATGATAATCACTCCTTGAGTAAAAATTTGGTGGATAAACACCCAAAACAGAGGAGAAGAATAAGCAAAGAAAATGTAACATAATAATGATAGAAAATGGACTCTTCATGGAGAAACAACAGACACCATAAAATGACAAAACTAAGACAATTTAGACAGATTAGGCCCCTTCCTAATAAATGTGAATGTTTTTCATCTCCCTAGGAAAAAGACAAGGAATATCTTGGACAAAAACAAAACAAATTTAATTAGCACATGTCTGAGACAAAAATGAAAGGTCAAAAATAAAGCTAATATTACCAAGTAAGGCATAGGGTATATATATGAATAAAAAAAATAGGGATACAAATATTGATGTAAAAAAAGAGGCAAAAGAGCCATAAATAGAGTAATTTTTTTTTTTTTTTTGCGGAACCAGGGATTGAACTCAGGCCCTTGAGCTTACCAGGGAAGCGCTTATTCCACTGAGCCATCTCCCTAGCCCCAAGAAATTTTTCTTTTTCTTTTCTTTCTTTTTTCTTTTTTCCTTTGGCGGAACCGGGGATTGAACTCAGGCCCTTGCGCTTGCCAGGGAAGCACTTATTCCACTGAGCCATCTCTCCGGCCCTGAGCAAATTTTTTTTTAAAAGCACAATTGACAAAGAAGCTATGATACTTGTAAACAGAATATCATTGTACTAAGATGGTTAGAGCAAAATCCCCAAATATAAGGGGCAACAGATATAATTACAATTATAGTATCATTATCTTGGTTAGGATACACTACTGCTGAACAAAAGCAGGAAACAGAATTGGTTACAGATATTTGAATAAGTTCAGAGGACTTGGTCTTGTGCTACGTGGGACAATGCTCTGAAACATCAGATGTTCTTCTTCCCTCAGCATTGCTGTTAGTTTCTAGCTGCTGAGACACAACGCTGGACACCCACAACTTAAAAGAGGAAGGGATCATAGATTTTGGCTCATAGTTTATGGAACTTTCAGTCCTTAGCTGTCTCCAAGGCACAGGGGGTGGCAGAGGAAAATTGCTCAAGGCATGGCAATTGGGAATCAGAGTATGCTCAAAGGATGGGGAGAGAGCTGGCCAAATAGCTCAGTGGATTAAAGAGCCTGCAAGCAGGTACAGGGGCCAGAGTTTGATCCCCGGGCCTGCCATGCCAGCCCCACCCCCAGGGTGCATGGAGACAGCAGTTGAGACTGGGCCTGGTGGCGCACATCTGTAATCCCAGCTCTTGGGAGGCTGTAAACAGGTGGATCACTACGAGTCTGATCTAGTAGTGAGACCCTGAATACCCTGTAGATCCTTCCCTAAAATACAAAAGAAATAAAAAGGATGAGGAGGAAGATACACCCTTTTGGGCCATGCCCCCAGGTGACTGCCACCTCTAACCAGGTTCCACTTCCCCACATGACATTTAGCTATAAACCCAGCATGCCCCCATGATCCATCACCTCTCCAAGCCCCACCTAGGAGTGGATGAGGCCTTGCAGGACCATCTAACTATGAACCATAAAACCTTGCATCACTTAGCTCGGATTTTTCAGGCCACACTCCCCCCGCCATGTGAGTCTCTCACAGAATCAGCAAGACTGCAAATACTAGGCTTAGAAGCTGGTCCAAGCATAAGATAGTGTTGTAGTCAGGGCTTACAAGGGAATAGATTTAATACAGGACACCTACTTTATAGGATTAGTTTATAATATTCACCCAAAAAGTTAAATGCAGAAGAGTGTAAGAGATCTGTTCACACATTAGAGACCCGAAGAATCCAGCGGAGGGCCTGAATCCCATGGCAAAGTCCTGCATGAGTCCAGCTGAGACCTACAGCCCATGTTACTTTCTCATGCAAGTCTGTATCAAGCATCTAGTAGAAACTAGAAAGTCTGTGCCGCAGGATAAAGGACCTGTTGCCAGGAGCCTGAGAGATATGCACTAGAGCCAGAAAGCAATGCTCATGGCGAGGACCAGAGCTCCTCGAAAGAGAACCACAGCCATCTTCAGTGACAAGTACACCCTGAGTTCCTTGGGCAATGAGAACAGCAAAGTTCGTATCAGGAAAGCTAGTGCCATAAGCTTCTCCAGGAAAATCAACAGGACACCATTGTCCCTTCTAGTTCTTTTATGCTGTTGCAACCATCCTCAGGTGGGCCCTGCTCACACAGCACCGTGCTGATTAATTTCAGCCCAGTGTTGCAAGTTGACCATTAGTTAATCTACCACAGACAGAGAAATGTCAGTGTGTACTAGCAAAGCAGTCTGCAGACCAGAGAGAAGAAAGGAGCACCATAAAAGAACACTGAAAGCTCTGCCTGAACATGAGCCAGCTCCTCAGAGTGCCAGAGACAACCACAGTGTCCCTTTGTCACCATCCTTTGACTATCGAGAATATCTGAAGGTCCTTTGCTTCAGTGATAGTGTTTGAGTTCCCAGATTCTTCCCAGTCCCTGTTAATTTCAACCCATGTAGATGACACACGTCCTTTTTATCTTGTCTTCTCTCCATCTTTGTTTTCCTCGCAAAGAGGACATTTTTTATATCCTTTCCCAAACAAAAGACCCTTAGGTAAAGGAAAGCCTTAAATGGCCAAGTTGCAGCCTCCAGTTCCATCCTCCTCTGAGCTGCAAGGTATGGTAGAACACAAGTCCCTATTGTGGATAAGTGAAAAATCTGTACACTAGAAACCAGAGTACCACATATCATTTCAAACCTCTGCAGTAGATACCTTCAGTTTAACACCACAGGCTGTGTACGAAGAAAATCTTCAAGACCTGTTCTTTGACAATAGCAGCACAAATTTAACATACAAAGAATGAAAAACCAAGCCACCTAGAAATGAATTTTAAAAACTGTCCTGAATAACATTGGATCGAAAGAGGAACTCAAAACTAATTTCAAGTTTATTTAGAAAATAATCAGAAGATCTACATTATGAAAACAAGGCATGGCACTAAAACCATTGTCTAGAGGAAAATCTGTAGCATTACATGTGCTAACTCTAAAGAACAAAAAGCAAACCACATGTTCAACTGTAAGATTAAGACACACAATGGAAGCTCACACTTCAGTGGACATTTATTGTTGTTTGTTAGATAATTTTGGTTTTTGGCTACCTAGCTTCTTCCTATACTGCAGAAATCCCCCTGTACTACTTCTGTGAGTTTCTGGGCTACCTGACACCCTACTCTTAACTTCAGTTCCATATTATAAGAAATAGATCAGTTTCTATTGCTAATAATTTGAAATGTTGGCTAGTTTTCTGAACAAAACAGAAGGAAAGAACATATAAGAATAAAGAAAAACTAGTAAGAGGAAAGAAAACCTGTAGCAATGAGGGGGGAGTTCAAAAATTGTTTAAAGGAGCAATACCATTGGCAGACATTCAATGAGCATAATGTCTGAAAAAAAATCACAAATACTTTCACAAAGGAAAATGTATATGGAAGTTTCTGAAGTATGCAAATTAGGTGACCTACAACTCTACACTTGATAAAATTAAGACAATAAATTACCAGAATTAAAGTAGGAAGCTTGAACATACTACCAACTGTGGAAGAAATACTCATAAGCTTTTTAAAATAAAAACATCCCTCTTCCTTCTCATAGAGAGCCAGATTAGTTTAGGGAGTACTCTGAACCCAGAAAGCAGGCAGCTGAGTGTGATCTACACAGCTGTGGACCAGCCCAGGACAAGACAGACCCACCAGAGGTTGGCCCCTACTGGTTTTCTGCCGTAGGCAATAGTCACCCCAGGGGAGAGTCCATTCTTAAGTGGAATTGGGACTGCTGCATCCACAGAGCATCCAGGCTTCTCCCGTCTGCTAGGTCCATACATCTCTCATTAGATTCCAGTCCACTCCCATTGAGGTAATGTGAAGAAACTGAGGCACAGGACCATGGTATGACTTGCATGATCCTCCCCAGGATGAAGACAGGGAGAAGTGCTCGGGCCTGAAGGACAGGGCAGAGACTGTGAAATGTTTGTCCTGGAGAAAGCCTACACCTGAGTGGATGCCAGGGCTGATAGAAGCAGGAGTGACTGTGGCAAGGAGGGCCCGCCAAAAGGGACCCTGTGAGGGCTCACACAGAGAAATTGCTTTTAGATGGAGGCAGATGTTTCTTTCATAACCATGGGTCAGTCGCCAAAGTGAGATCAGATGTTAGGAGCCTGGGTGCTTTGGAAAGCAGGATTCTGGGAAGAGTTTGGTCAGCTATGTCCAGAAAGTCTACGCAGGGCTCCGTGCCCCAGGGTGGGCCTCATTGTGAGACAGCAGCCCGGGTCTGGAGGATCGCTGAATGCGGAGGGGGCCTGTCTTCAAGCGCCTCGCAGGTAGCTGCTCCTCCGCAGGTCGCAGCGTGGCACAGGGAGATTATAGGAGCAGAACATCTCCCAGGCAGATTGCACCAGAAGCACCTAGTCCGGCCGCCGAAGCAGACGTGCTCGCATCACAATGCCCTGTCGGGTTTCTTTCCTCCCCACTCACCTTTCCCAGGGACCCTTTCCTAAAAACAGATCACTACCGAAGATTCCCCCAGAGGGAGGCTGGCGACGACGCCGCTTTGGGAACAAAAGCAGGTCGTGCACCAAGTCCCCAGGGCGACGCTAAGACCCCGCGTCCCGCAGGGGGCCCTCGAGGCCGGGCCGGGGAACCTGTAGTCTCCGCCGCGCCCCCCGCACGCGTCCTCTGGTCTCCACGCAACAATACGGGTGGGCGGTGCGCGGCCTCATTTGCATACCGCCCGGCCCGGCCAATGGGCGGCGCGGACTCTGAGAGCTGCGACCCTCGGCGCGCGCGCGAGTGCGCGAGGTGACAGCGGCCGGACCCGGCGGTGGGACGGTGAGCCCAACCCGGGGGACCGGCCCGCTCCCCAGTGCAGTCGCGATGTCGGTGGCGGGGCTGAAGAAGCAGTTCCACAAAGCTAGCCAGGTAGGGAACCCTGCCGGAGGGGCCCGGCGCGCGGCCTGGAGGCGGCTCAGGGCCTGGGGGGCTCTGGCTCGCTTCCTCCGGCTCCCGGCCTCCTCTGTACCCCTGGCCGTTACACAGGAGAAGAGGGTGGTGGCGGAGTCTCGGGCGCTCAGACAGAGGGGACGCGGAGGCCCGGAGACCTGGGTGCCACCGCCACCAGCGCGCTGCAAGAGGGACCCCCGGGAAGCTCCCCCCACAGGCCGCGGTCCCTCTGGGGATGGCCAAGCTCAGGGCACACCCTGCCTCTTTGGGGTGCGGGTCCGAGGACCCAGCCCAGCGCCCCAAGGGGCTCCTCTGCAGTGGGAGACCTGGACGCTGGCGCGTAAACAAACAGTGCCAGACGCGCGTAGGCGCAGGACAAGGCAGAGAACACGGCGGGGGCGTCTGGGAGAGCTTCTCGGAGGAGGAGGAAAAGGAGGAGGAGGAAGAGGAGGAGGAGGAGGAGGAGGAGGAGGAGGAGGA
>NW_004524578.1:21684166-21688888 GCF_000260255.1 Octodon degus
GAGGAGGAGGAGGAGGAGGACGAGGACGAGGACGAGGAGGAGAAGAGGAGGAAGAGTTGGGTGTGAGAGGAGAGGAGGAAGGGCATTCCGAGCCGAGGAAGCAGGAAAGCTAGGCATTGTTTGCGTGTGTGGTGACGACAATGAAATTTGTTGTACAGCCCAGCGGGCTCTGCCAGTGTAAAACGTCTTATTCCGCACCGCCCCATTCCTGGCCTCAGTTGTGCAAGCCCCCAGGTGCACGAAAGCCGCTCTTCAGCAGTGCTCTCCACGCACGTCGTGCTGCTTCCACCGAGGGGCCGGGGAGGCGAGCCTCTCCTTCAGCCTCCTGCCTAGACTGAGCAGCAGACACCCCCACCCCTTCCCCTGGAAGCCCACTGTGCTCTTGGGGCCCTGGAGGGGTCGTGGTGCTGTGCGAGGGGATGGGAGGTGCGGAGCAAGAGCCTGACTTGACCATTCAGCTGAGCCCTTGTGGAGGTATTTAGATGTCAACATTTAGATGTCAAGTGGCCTTGGGACAAGTGCCTTCTATTTAGGGCCCAGTGGGTGAGGCCATGATTTGGGGGTGTTTCCAAGGCAATTGGAGGTTTAGAAATGTAAGTGAAAAAAGCCCCACTAACTGTAAACAGGAACTCTAGAGATACCCCCATTTAGGGACAGGGTTAGGCCAGGGCTTAATAAGCAGTGACCACTTCATATTTTTGAATGAACGAAGTTTGGAGAGAGAAAGGAGGGTGGGGGGAGGCATGTCTAAAGGCGGGAGCAATCCTGGAGCAATGCCAGAGGAATTTCTGGCAATACATTATGCACGCTTTCTCACCACTGGCAAGGGATGAAACTCTCAAGTTTTTTCTTTTATTGGGCAAAGACTTCATAGGTGCAAACCTTGGAGATAACCAAGACCTATGCCTTTGGTTATTCAGATTGGTTTCTGACCGCTGACCCAAGTGAATGATTGAAATCTTCAGAACTTACGGCCACTGGAAAGAGATTATGCCAGTGATAGGCGATTTGGTTTGACTATTTATAATCAACCATAAATGACACAAGCTGAGGGTTTGTGACCTTATATGAAAGGAAAAGCCATAACATTCGCTCTGGGATTACCAACAACATTTTTGTTGATGATGTGTTTAACTGATAAATTTTTCATCTGTTCTAGAAGTCTTTCTAAGAAATCTTGCAATGCAACAAATTTGCTAGGGAATTTAGACTGGGTTTAATAAATTAAGACAGTGCACAGTGATTTACACATGCCACATTTTATTTATTTTATTGATACATTTTAGGTAAACATAATGATCACATTCTCCATAGGAAATTTGTACCTTTACAGGAGGTATCTTGATTCTTTTTTTCCTTTCCTTTCCCTCCCCTCCCTTCAGTCCCTCCTCTTATTTAAAAAGCTTTGTTTCCATTTTTTCATTCTTTTCTCATTTTTTTTTCTTTTCCCTTCCTTCCTCCCCTCACCCCTCCCCTAGTTTCCCTTCCCATTTGAACATTTTCTTCCAGTTTCATATTATCTATTGTATATGTTGGTCTTTATTTACACTTCTAGTTTTTCACATCAGAGAAACAATATGGTATTTACACATGTATATTCGATTTATTTTTCTTAAGAGTATGGTCCCAGATGCCTCCATTTACCTAGAAATGTGTCAAGCCTTTCATTCATTATGGAAGAGTAGAACTCCATTGAATAATAATAATAAAAACCCCTATGTCTTCTTTATTCATTTATCAGTTGATGGACATTTGGGCTGTTTCCAAGATTTAGGTATTACAGACTGTGCTGCTGTGAACATGGTGTGCCTAAATCACTGTGGTATGATGGTTTTACTTCTTTTGGGAAGCAAATAGCTGGGTCAAATGGGAACTCTAGTCCTGCTTTTTTGAAGAATCTCTACACTGATTTCCACAGTGGTCACACCAATCTACACTCACACTAAGAGTCGAAAAGAGTTCCTTTTCCTCTACAGCCCCACCAGTACTTGTTATTAGTTGACTTCTTGATGACAACAGTAGTTTCTGGGGTGAGATGGAATCTTAGTGTTGTTTTAGTTTACATATCTTGGATTACTAATGATTCTGAACATTTTAAAATATATTTACTTGCCATTTTTACTTCTTCCCCTGACGAGTGTCCCTTTACTTCAGGTGGTCATTTTTAGATTAAGTCCTTAAGTTTGGGGTATCTGACTTTTTTTTTTCTGTTAGTTCTTTGTATATTCTAGAATGTCATCTTTTGTCTGAGAAACAGAAATTTCTTTTCCCACAATGTGGGTTGTCTCTTCATTCTTTGGTGATTTCTCTTGCTGTGCAAAAGGTTTTTAGTAAGATGAAATCCCAGTTGTTGAGTCTTTGTGACAGTTCCCATGTGACTGGGGTTGTTCATAAAGCCTTTGCCTGCATCAATGTCTTTAAGAGTTTTAGCTATTCTATCTTGCAGCAGATTTAATGTTTCTGCTTAAATATTCAGATTTTTGATCCATTTTGATTTTAGTATAGTGCATGGTGAAAGATATGGGTGTAATTTCAATTTTGGGCGTATAGAAAGCCATTTTTTCCAGCACCACTTATTAAAGAGGCTATCTTTTGTTCAGTAAAGGTGTTTGAATCCTTTGTCAAAGATAAGGTGGCTAATTATGTCTCACAGATAACGTTTTAACATTGGGTTTCAATTCATACAGAACTTTCCTAGGAGCTGGGGAGAGGAGTTCCAGATTATGTCATTGGGAAAGGAATTCCCACGGATTCAGGCCTGGTTTGCCCAGTGGTCAGCTGTGTGACCTTGGGAACATGACTTACCCATGTGAGCCTTGATTTTCATCTCTGTAGGATAAATTAGAGGATTTAGAACTGTGTTCCTGTTCTAAAATTAATTAATGATTGCCTTACTTTTCTCATTTCCGAGACAAAGTACATGATGCCCAAAGGTAAAGGAGGAGAGATTTATTTAGTTCTCAGCTTGTGGAGGTTTCAGTCCATAATTGGCTGGCTCCAGGGGAGGGTGGCACATGGCAGAGGGCAACAGTTCATAGCAGTGGAAGACAGCAAAAGTAATAAGAGGTGAAACAAGCCTCTTTCTGCCCCTTTTATCTTACCTAGATTGCAGGGATTAGGGTGATACCAATTCAATCAGTGCACTGATCTGTCAATCACTTAACCTTAATCCCAGAACCCTGGCTCCCAGCCTTGAAGTATAAATCAACTACAAACTCTAGATTGAGCTGCCCCTGAAAAAGTTCTATCAAGTGTTTGAGGCTTTGGGGGGACATATAGACAAAAACCATGACGATGTTTGGACAACTCTTTGAATATACTTAAAATCTCTGGTTTGTACATGTCAATAGGGTGAATTGTATGACGTGTGAATTATATCTCAATAACATGCACATGTGTGTATGTGTGTATCTGTCCCAGTCCTGAAATTATTATGTATTCACTAAAGATAATAAAGTGAATCTTTTACAGGTAAGAGAATTAGGACCATAGCAAACTGAGATCGTTTTTCTCAATAACAGACAAGCTAAAATTACTTACAACCTCCTGGTTAACTGATACCTTACCTGTCTTTGACAAAAAGATATCCTTACTTTACATGGAGTGAACTGTAAAATGTAAATTATGTATCATTTTCGCTGAAGATGGAGCCCAACAGGACAGAGGGTATATAAACTATGAGAAGAGTCGCTAGCAAAATTAAGTCAGTGCTTTGCTTCAGCATGTGAAACTAGGACCTTGAGATCGTAATTACTTTACTATTATCAATAAATACAAGTAGCTAAGGGAGGCACTGTGGTTGCTTATTATTGGTCAGAACCTGACCAATAAAACATGGCTCACAATAATTACATTACTGCTATATTACTCAGTGATTTGTGTTTGTTATAGGTACTTCCTGGTCATTTTTCTTGACAGTGGGTATTGTTGGTGAAGGAGACCAGACCACACTGGTGGACACCCTGACCTACACACCGTACTAACACTCACCCTTACAGGACCATCTTGCCTTCTAAGGATTTATTCTGCATCCCCATAAAAGGTTAAGGATCCATGTCATCTCTTCTCTCCTGAGACTCACCATCTCTCATGGCATCTTTGTGGACTTCATGTTAAATTTCTTTTTGCCCTTACATGGTAATCCCCTTTAACCTTTTTGATTATTTAGCAATCCCTTTCAACTTGGACAACACAGTAGTGATGAAGAACCTTTAACATAGGTTTTTGGTAATTTCCCCCCCTCACAGCTTCTTAAAGCATTAAACAGAAAAAATGGTTAAGTGGTTATAAGGAGCTAGGTCATATTCCCTGAGCCACGGCCCAAGCTGACCATTGATGGGTAAGTGCTTCAGAGAAGGTTGCTCTTTGAAACTATGAAATTCTCTAGGGAGACAATAAGTGTCTCTTGTTTCACATTCTCATTAGAAAGATAAAAATGCACTTTGAAAAATCCATAATGATTCACTTTTCTCTTAGATGCATCAAAATATTAAAGCTAAAATATTCTGGCTGCTTTTTACATAGATTGCTTGATAAATTAATCCATATAGTAAATCTATGTGGATTAAAAAAAAGTCAGGGTACTAGGGTGGAAGCCCAAATCAAATTGATTTGGATTTTTTAAAACATCTGAAGGATGTTTTAAACAGTTCTTACCACTGATAACTTTTTATTCTATAAATGTAACTCAGGTTACCAGTTGGAATTTGACTTTATAGTACA
>NW_004524578.1:21689843-21691216 GCF_000260255.1 Octodon degus
CCTTGGGCTTTCCTCCCTTGGTCATATCTCTGGTAGTTTGTTTCTTCTCCCCGGCTCATTTTCATCAGCATGCAGATATGCTCTTTAGTGTCTTCTGTCTTGCATAAAGAAGCCACTCCTAGTCTTAGACCCCATTTATCCCTGACCCATTTTCCATCTCCCTTGCTCCATGCAGTGCATTGAGGAAGTTAGCTTTCTTTTCTCTGCTTTTGTGTCATCTTTCTCATCTCAGCCCATTCAAGGAGGCTTTCTTCTGCAGTGCCTGAAATCATGCTCCGTGGCTCTCCAGCTCCCAGTACTTCCCCAGCTCAGTTCTCAGCAGCCCTTGACCTGGTGGGCTATTTATTACTGGAGCACGGCACCTTCAGCACTTGCTGAGGTTTCTTCTGGACTCCATGGCTGATCCTTTAAGTCTCTCTTCATGGTTTCATGTCTGTTTGACTGGAATATCTAGGGGACCTGTGCTTGGGGACCAGTCTTCCAGGTTTGTGTTCTGTCACGCCCACCAGAATACCCTCTAAATTATATTTCTAGCAATATAACTCTTTATATTGTCTCTTTTCTTGGGTGTTTAAAAGGATATCAAGCTCCAGATGGCCAAACCTGAACTCTTAATTTTCTTCATCTCAATGTGTTTTTCTATTGGTCTTAAACATGAGCTGCACAGGTAAAACAAGGCAAGGCAAGGCAAGGCAAAGCAAAGCAAAGCAAAGCAAAGCAAAGCAAAACAAAATGAAACAAAACAAAATAGCACCATCCTTAGTTCATCAGCACATCCTTCCTCTCGGTTCATCTTTGCAGATACATCCTTAAGCCATTCACGGACTACGCTGCCACCATCCTGGTCCTGCTGAGCATCTCTTGTGCCCTATGGCTGTAGTAGCCAACTGACTTGTTTCCAGTCCTTTGTAGTTTCTACCCAGCTATAACCTACTTACCCAGTGGCCAAGATACTCTTTCACAAATGTATTTCAAGTCAGGTGTAGTGGTGCTTGCCTGTGATCCCAGTATTCTGGGAAACTAAAGCAAGAGGATTCAGTTTCAGCCCAACCCAGCCCTGGCAATTTAGTGACTTAGTGAGACACTAAAAAAATCCCCAGTAAACACACACACACACACACACACACAGAGTCTCAAAAGTAAACAAATTCTGAAGAGGCCATGGAGGAAAAAAATTCTCAAATGCTCTTGGTGGGAATGTGAATTACTACAGCCATTATAGAGAAAAGTATGGAGGCTCTTCAAAAAACTAAAGATAGATCACATTATTTGGCTATTCTGCTTCTGAATATATATCTGAAGGAATTATCATTAGCATACCAAAGAGAGCCACCTGCATATGCATTTATTGAAGAGCATCTCCAGTATCTAAG
>NW_004524578.1:21692116-21698906 GCF_000260255.1 Octodon degus
ATATAGTTGCATTCTCTTAATGAATAGAGGGATTTGTTCTAATGGTGTTTGTGGATAGGATATCATGTCCGCAAATAACCACTAGGAAGAATGTATGCAATGTGTTAATTATTGAAACTGTCCTGCCAATTTTATTTGAAACTGTCTCATTGCTATTTGTTTATCAATAAAATTATGAAAAAAAAATCACTGAGCTAACCCGCAAGCCCCCATACCATGGCATATTATTCAGCCACAAAGAAAAAATGAAAAAACTGTCATTTGTGGAAAAAACATATCCAAACCCCAAATGGATCTGTACTATGTTAAATGAAAAAGCCAGACACAGAAACACAAGTGACATCCACATGTGCTGTTTCATGTGTAGAAAGAAACAAAAATTTGGCCTGAATATTTACTAGTGCTTGATACTGTAGAACAGTGATGGAGAACCTTTTAGAGACCGAACTGCAACCCAAAACCCACTTACTTACCACAAACTTACTTATCAACAGTTACTTACCACTTACTTACTTATCAACAGTTCAATTAGACCTGAATACTGAAGGTTTAGTTTAGAAAAAACAACTGTGATCCCATGCTTGCCGGTTGGGGCAACCTAGCTCATGTCATGTGCAGAGAGAGGGCTTTGTGGGACCACTGCTGCCTGCATGCCATAGTTTCTCCACCACTGCTGTACAGGTTGGTAAGGAAGTGTGTGTATGTGTGTGTGTGTGTGTGTGTGTGTGTGTGTCTGTGTCTGTGTGTGTCTGTGTCTGTGTCTGTGGGTGTATGTACATAGAGACTGGGTTTCATTAGTACATGCTGTATGCATGTGTTGAAATATTACATTAAGCCCATTAATATATACAATTAACACATATTAATAAAAATAAAATGTTTTCTTCAAACTGGTATTTCAAACCATATCACTCATCTGCTTGAAGTCTCTGTTGGCATCCGGGTGCATTTATTTATTTATTTATTTATTTATTTTTTATTTTTTGTATCAGGAGTTGAACTCAGGACTTCGTGTTCGCCAGGCAGGCACTTATGCCACTGAACTATCTCCCTGCCAGTTGCATTTAAAATGAAACCCAAACTTAAAATGTCACTCTTGGTAACTTTCTTTGTTCTGATATCTACTTTATCGGATACTAAGATAGCTAGTCTGCCTTTTGATTTATATTTCCACGCATACGTTTTTATCCTTTTGCTTTTAACCTGACTATATTGCAACATATGAAATATGTTTCTTTGAGGCAGCATATAGTTAGGCCATGCTTTTCAGCCCACTCTTCAGTCTACCTTTTAACTGGCCTATTTGAACCATTTATGCTTAATTATTGACATATCAGGGTTGAATTGTGCCATTTCATTTTTATTTGTTAACTCTGTTTTATATTTCTTTGCTTTGCAACTCTGTCTTCTTGTGAAACTTTTTCAGATTCCATTTTCATTTCCACATGAAGCTTTTCCATGTTATCTTTTTGTGTAGATTGGTTGGCAGTGGCTATTCTAGATATCACATTATATGTACAGAACTTAGCATTGTCTGCTAGTGCCATCATTTTACCAGCTAAGTATAGAAAATGCACTTTACTTTACCTCTCACTTATTTCTTCATATAGAATTTTATTAAATGCTCACCTTAATACATTTGGAAGCACAGGTAGTGTTATATTTGGTTACAATTTGTGCACTAGTCATCCAACATAATTTAGAAAACTCAAGAGAAGGCATCTATTATGTTCACCAGTATTTTTCTTTGCCATATTATTTCTTCCTTCTTGATGTTTCAAGTTTTCTTTTATTATTCCCTTTCTGTTCCAAGAACCTCCTTTAGCCATTCTTTTAGAGTAGGTCTGCTAGTTAGACATTTTCTTAATTTACCTTTTTCTGAGAATGTCTCAATACCGTTTTTATTCCTGAAGAATATTTGCTGTGGATATAAGATTCTGGATTGAGGATCCTTTTCTTTCACATTTAAAAAGTATTGTGGCAGGTTCTTGTTTTTCTGCTTTCAGTGATGTTAAATAGCAAAAGCCTGTTAGCCTGAGGTATTCTGGGTAGTCTGAATTCCTACATAATGAATTGCAAGCTAATTTAGTACTTAAAACAGACTGAAATCTAACTTAAGAGTACAACAAACGGTAGAGTTTGAGCCAATCACAATCAGCCAAGTTTTAGCCAATCACAAGTAGCAACTGATCAGACCATTCCCAAATCTTGTGCTCACATAGCTGGGCAGAGCTGCCTGAACTGTTTGTGGTTCTGAGTGTCGCTCAGTTGGTCTTGCTAGGATAGGCTCTGCTAAATATAACTCATCTTTTAGCAGTGATTTTGGATGAGAAATTGGTAGGATTCCTGTCATTTGCTTATATAAATTAGGTGTCATTTTTTCACGGCTTGCAATTTTTTTTGTGTGTGTGTTTAGCTTTTAGAAGTTTGACTACGATATATCTTGATATGGATTTCTTTGACTTTATCCTGTTTGGAGTTCACAAAACTTGGATTAGTAGGTCTCTGTCTTTTGCCAAATTTGAATGTTTTTAGTCATCATTTCATTGAGAGCTTTGCCATCTTTTTTCTTTTTTCTTCTTGTAGGATTCTGAAGATATGAATGTTTAATCTTTTGTTATAGACTCACATAGTCCCTGAATGTCTTTCTTGTATCCCAAATTTATTTTCTTTGTGTTTCTGTGATTCAATACTTTATACTGTTCAGTCTTCTTATTTACTGATTCATTTATCTCCTGCACCCTGAGTAAGCTGCATTACATTTTTTATTTCAGTTATTGGATTTTTTAGTTCTAAAGGTTTTATTTACCTCTGGTTTATATCTTCAACCTCTTTGCTGAGACTTTTTTCATTTATTTCAAGCTTGTTCACAGTTGTTTGTTAGCTCCTTTAAAATCTGTGATTTTTTAATGGTTTTCTTATCTTGGAGTTGGTGTCTATTGATTTTTTTTTTCTCATTGAACTTGAAATCTTCCTGGTTTATGGTGTGATGAGTGGCACATAATTGAAAAATAGGTATTTGGGATACTAAATTATGAGATCTTTTTTACATATGTTTGTACTGGTTTTATTTGATACCACAGAAATGAGGGAGGGTTGGCATGACCTTGTCTTTTTTTTTTTTTTTGTATTTAGTCCAGAGTCTACAGGGTATCACTATGTAGATTGGACTCATAGTGATCCACCTGTTTTCAGCCTCCCAAGCACTGGGATTATAGGTGCATGTGCCACCATGCCCAGTCTCAATGGATGTCTCAGCACGCCCTGGGGGAGGGGCTGGCATGGCTTGTGGTGCTAGGGATCGAATCCCAGCCCCTGCGCTCTGCCTAAGCAGGCACTTTAGTCCACTGAGGGATCTGGCCTGCCCAACATGACCTTGTCATTTCTATGTAGGGGCTTCCTGTATGACTGTGGACTTTGAAAGTAGGGCTTCTCCTTACACTGAGGGCTTTGGGAGTTCTGGATCTCCATGAAGCCCATTATGACAGCTCTGAGGCTAGGAGAGTAGATATGTCACATTGTCACTCTTTACTTGGCCTCAGCCTACATGCTGGAGGGACAGCTTCATTTCCATTGGATGGTGAGGGAAGTCCCAGGCTTCCTCTAGTACCACCCCAGTGGGGATGAGGAAGGACACGTTATTATTGGTGGGAATGAAGTCTAGGCTCCCCACATGGTCTCCACTGATGCCAAAGGTGAGGCAAGTAGTGTTAGCAGTGCCTTATGGGGATAAAAGTCCTCACCTGAGCTTCCCTGACCCCACTCCAGGGTTGAGGTGGGCAGAGGATGTGAGGTACCTCATCATATCTAGGCAGGCATGGAAATCTAGTCTCCTACTCACTCTTACTCCTATGAATGGGCTGGGCCAGACCTTTTTCTGCCATGTTTGGCCAAGGCACAGTAGTTGCTGTATAGAGGATTTTTGTCTTATGAGGCCTCCCCTTCCCTGGTCTGTTTGCTACAGAGTGAGCACCTCTGTGGGGGCTTTTTCTTTGATACCCATTGTCATTTCATGTTGCCAGCTTATTCAGTTCCAAGTCTTTAATATATGAAGGAAAAAGAAAACCCAGGACCCACCTATATGTCATCTCCTGGGTCTCAGAATTCCTAGCCAGGGACTTTTGTGTCTCTGCCTCTCAAATTCTTTTTTTCCCCCTCAGGTTCTTTGTGCTGTTAATAGTATACAGGGATTTTAGTTGCAGTTAGTGGAAAAAATATTTAAAAAATACATGTACTACATTTTTCCTGCCTTCTCTTGCTCTTGGCGCGAGTGGCCCCTGGCAAAAATTTTCTTTGACACCTAAAATTGAATTCCTTCTTGGCTGATATTACTATCTGATAACTTCTTATCCTGCTTTGGTTCTTTGGCCTCCCAAGCTCTTCATAGAGTGTCTTGCACGTAATAGGTGCTTAGCAAACCCTCTACTAGTATTGAATGAACATTAAGCAAGTACTGGAGGTAAGTAGGACCTGGATGGCCAGGTTCTGTGACTCTCAGCCCATTAATTGCTTCAATCTTCTTGATTTGGGTGGGCTTGGTATACAGTGATGTTGAGAATTCAGATTTTATATGTAATTTCCTATTGTATTTAATTTTGGTACAGAGAATCAAGATCAGGACCTTGTGCTTGCCAGGCAGGCTCTGTGCCACTGAGTTAAATCCTGGCCCCTTAGTTTTGAATATTCATAATTAATTTAAATTTCTAAAAAGCTGTGGGGGCTCAAAGAAACATGCATGATGAATTAATGTGGCCCAATACCGAAAGGGTGGCACTGTTCTAAGCAAGCTTACATAAGCACAGATTGTTCCACTGGTTCATGCACAGGGCGCCTTTTCTCTCATGTTTGAATAATAGAAGACTAACACTTGTTTGCCTCAGGGGTGCTCATGAGCTAAGGGTGTTCTCTGCAGAGATGGCCATTGGCTTTTCAAGGAGATGTTCCCAAAGACCCGTGGAAAGGCAGATGGTCAGAACTGAGCATCTGTTGGCACTGCGGTGTGATCTCTGGAAGGAGTGTGGCTGGCGTGACGTGGTGACTGCAGTGTGCTGGGCCTGAGCGCAGGGAGCTGCAGTTGTGATGCAGAGCTGATAGCACTGAGTGGGCAGAGCAGGGGAAGGCAGGCTTGGTGCGAGTGGGCAGTGCTCCCCAGTGAAGCGTGCTTCAGGAAGGGAAGGGGAGCCACAGCTTCGCTGGAAGTGACCTACTTAGACTCTGCAGAGTAGAGAACTGGGCAGTAGGTGGTTTCTAATAAGGCAGCCTGAATCCCCTCCTTGTTGGTTTCACTGGAGTCTTAGCACTTTATGAGTATAAGTCAGTTCAATAAATATAGCTCATAAAATTTATTTTTACACACATTAACTAATATTCTTGAGTTTTATTCATCTGGGCTCCCTGCTATTCAAATTGATGCTTTGAGTCAAATTTTTTTCTAAGAAAAGAGCGATATTTAAAAAACAGGGCTCATGGAGGGGCATCTGAGACTTGGAGTGATTCTGTAAGGTTAGCGTGTCCTGCACTCATTCCACAGGGGGACATCAGAGTTCATCTCTTGGCCATGAGGAGCAAGGATTTGGGTCCACAAAGGCCACAGCTTCACATCTTTTTTTTCTTCCCCTAGAGGGCCAGGCTTAGTTTGTAGATAGGAGGATGAGAGCAGTCTGAAAAGCAACTTTTTCCTCTCAAGAGAGAGAGAACCTCCCTTTCTCTTCCTTTTTTTTTTCTTCTATCAGTAGTGCTAAGCCAGGTATATTAAATGTGCCTTCCATTAAACTCCATTCTCCAGTGTTCTTTTTTTTTTTTTTTTTTTTTTTTTTTTGCGGAACCGGGGATTGAACTCAGGCCCCTGCGCTTGCCAGAGAAGCACTTATTCCACTGAGCCATCTCCCCGGCCCCTCTACAGTGAGTAGTACATTGCTTGTATTTGCAGTCCATGCTGATTATGTTCATCTTGGGGAGTGGGCACGCCTATGTAATAGCTAGGTTTTCTTTTTTTACTCCCTTTCCTCTTCCCTCCTGCCTTGCTCCCTTGTCCCGAAAGTCCCCTTTCCCCATTTTCATTCTTGTTGATATTATTACTCTTAGCTCATGTTTATGACATGTAAAGTTTACATTTGTTGAGGTTATTAGGTTCATGGATATGGCATATTTTTGGTCCTCATACTTCACCACCACCCATGTTCTCTGGGACTCCTTCCCATTGGCAAAAGGTCTGTTCCCTCAACTCCTTCTATCTATCCTTTATTGTGCCCCTCTTTTTGACTTTGTCTTACTCAAGTGACAGATATTATATAGTATTTAAGCTTGTGTGTCTAATTTATTTCACTCAACATTGTATTTCCCATAATACATGCATTTTCCTATGAACGTCTGAAATTCGTCCTTTCTAGCTGTATTATTTTCCATTATGTATAGAGACCACATTTTCTTTCTCTTTCTTTTTTAAAAATAATTTTATTGTGAAACAATAGCAATGAGACAGTTTCAAAGCCAATTAGGACAGTTTCAATAATTAATACATTGCATATTGTTGTCTTCTTAGTGGTTATTCATAGTACAAGATGCAGACGTGATGTCCTATCCACAAACACTATTAGTACAAATCTTTCTATTCATTGAATTAAGAGAAAGTAGCTGTACATCTTTCCTATTTGAATATACAGATACAAAGTGGTCCTTCATTTGTATCCCCTTTTTTGTTTAGTTTTGTCAGAGATGGGTATTCCATTGTCATTTAAATATTGTAGGTGTGTAAATTCAGCAAAATATTCCAATATAGTCCAGTAGTCCA
>NW_004524578.1:21699418-21700506 GCF_000260255.1 Octodon degus
GGGCCAAAATGTTGGCTGTCCTTGCAGCCCTTTTCTCCATTTTTTGGTCTGTAAACTTAAGTTGTTAGCCCTCCAGAAGAGAAGCTTATTATTATTACCCTACAATATTGGCAGTTGAGCTTAACCTCATTATCTGTCTGAATATCAAACATCTTAGACATAACACAGAACAGGTATTTTTCATCAAGTATTGATATGTTAAACTTTAAGTCCCTATAGAAAATGAAGAAAAAAAATTTAAAAAATAAGAATGAACAATTAAATATTTTTACACAGAAATTTATAAATCTGACCATATACAGCATTGTAGCAGGGCAGTCCTATGACTTCTTTTTCTTGTATCTTGTTTTCATTTATTACCACCCCCCCTTTTTTTTTAAACAAACATTTACTTGAGAGACAGTATGACAGTAATTGGTATGACCTGACAAGCAGTATGTATTTAGAAGACCAGAATGACAGGCATTCCAAGCATGACCCTAGTATTACATATTGCTATCTTCAGTGCAGTTGCTTAGTTCACAGGTATCAGCATATATAGTTAGTCAGGGTGACAATCCTACCAGTTAACTACTAGTTTCAAAAACCTGCTTAAGATTCTCAGGATCATTGCCTTAACCATCTTGTGCATATAAATGTATGGCTTTGTCCCTGTCATGTTTCCTACTTTTTCTCCCTGCCCTCTTTTCATTAAGACCACATTTTCTTTATGCAGTCATCTGTTGTGGGTATACAGGCGGCTTCCAGGATCAAGCTGTTGTGAGTTGTGTTACTATAAGCACTGGTATGCATGGATCACTGTAGTTTGATGTCTTTCGCTCTTTGAGGAAGATTCTGTAGTATTCCGAAGCTAACCCTCCAGGAATCGAGCCTCAGTTGGTGCTGGTGGAAAGTACTCTGGAACAGAGAATGCAGGTCTGCATTTAATTAAACAGTTCTGCACCTTTGTCCAGCCCTGAGTTACTTTGCTCACCTGGAGAATGGGGTACAAATAGCCTTACCAGCCAGCTCCAAGATGGGAGTGAGGCGATCCAAAGGGCTTTGTCGACAATGAAGCTTGTGGCCAGGGGAGGTATCCTGGAATTCCA
>NW_004524578.1:21701842-21707235 GCF_000260255.1 Octodon degus
CTCACCTCTGCCCCCTACTCCTTGCCTCCTGCGCCTTGGTGCACAAACCTTGGAATGTTGTTTTGAAATATTTTTGGTTCCTTGTTAGGCCCTCTGTGCTAGACCCTGCAAGCTGCCTCTTGTGTGGAGATCTTAAGAACTCTTTGCATTTCTTTTCAATGGTCTTGAATTCAAAACTCTTAGAGAAATCTGAAGCTTCCATGCTCCTAATAGCTGAAGACCTGGGATGCCGTGCTGAGATTCAGCCTTTTCCTTTATTGTGTTAGTTTAACTCTGGCATCTACTTTGTTTTGATCTCTGGCTTTTATAAATAAATGATTAGGAACTGAGATTTCTAAAAAAATTATTTTCATATCCAGGAAATATGTTTTACAATCAGTCAACCATTAATGTGAGTTGATCATTTTACTAAGTAGTTTTATTTTGTATAGGTCGTGGGTGCTGTGCAAAGTATTTGAGAGACAAGGTCTTACTGAGTTGTTACAAAAACTCTTATTAAAGAGGTATTGGTATTTTTATTTAAAGATTTTCTTTTGAAAATTGGCTTTCACTGTGCCATTTCCTTACTTATTTCCTTCTTTCCTACCTTCCTTCCATACAGGGTCTTGCTACACAGTTCAAACTCATAGTGATCCTCCTGTCTCAGCCTCCCCAACACTAGGATTACAGGAGTGGACTATCATGCTTGGTTTTAGGGCCAGCATGGCATGCAGGACCGGGGATTGAACTCTGGTTCTTGTACTTGCCAGGCAGACACTTAGACCACTGAGCTATCTCCTCAGCTCCTCACTGTGACATTTTTCTGCATGATATAACATATCTTATGTTAGTTACTTTTCTCTCATTGCTGGGACAAAATAACAGACACCCCAAATTAAGGAAGGAAAGGTTTATTTAGCTCACAGTTACTGGAGGTTTCATAATTTAAAGTAGCCCGAATTACATAGCAAGACCTTAGAGTCTTATTTGCTCAGGACAGAGGGTCAGTGCCTCTGTCTTCTCTAAACATCTCTCTGCTGGAGGTGGCCTCAATCGCAGACCCCCCCCC
The DNA here is from genome assembly GCF_000260255.1 of Octodon degus. NCBI lineage: Eukaryota > Metazoa > Chordata > Mammalia > Rodentia > Octodontidae > Octodon > Octodon degus. Next base: position 21,702,891 of record NW_004524578.1, read on the forward strand.
CCTACAGGTTCTGGAGGAGAGTCTGGGGCACCCGGGTGTCCAGGATGACCCTCCCCACACCTCCCAGAGACCGCTGGCCTGAGGGGGGCTGGCATCACGTGCTGCCAGTTTAATGGTTTGTGCCTCTCTGGCCCCGCCCCTCAAGCCCTGCCCTGTTCCTCTGGCCCCGCCCCCAAGCCAATCGCTGCTCCTCCAGCTGGGTATGTCCCATGACTTACATGAGGCTTTGAGGGGACAACTAGACACAAATCATAGCACTCTCTTCCCTAACTCCCAGCTACTTTTACCGTCTGACACCAGAAGGAATTGAGGTCCCGCAGGTTCCAGTAAAGCTTGCCCAAGGTCACAGAGCTGGACAGTGATCTTCCCATGAATCCAAGAGGGACTTATTGATGCTAAAGCAAGGTCAGCAAGTCCTTGTCACTACTGTGTGAGATAAATCTGTCCTTCAGCCTCCTCCCTGTGATTTTGATTCTTTATAGACATTTAAGGTGCTTTCATCATTCATTTAAGCAAGAGATTACTGGTTGAGATTCTGTATTATGCAGAATACTCTAAAACAGTATTGGAAAAATACAGCCTATGGACCAAATATGGCCTTTGCCTATTTCTCTGTATATCTTTTGAGCTTCAGGATAGTGTTCATATTTTCTTTTAATGATTAAAAAAAAGCCAAAAGAATAAAAGCGTTTGGTGACACATCCTGATTCCATGTGATTAAAATCTCAATATTTAATTTTTTATTTTTTTTGGTGGAACTGGGGATTGAACTCAGACCCTTGCACTTGCCAGGGAGGTGCTTATTCTACTGAGCCATTTCCCAGGCCCCCACAATCTCAGTATTTTAAATAAAGCTTTATTGGGATATAGCCATACTCATTTCTTGTCTGTGGCTGCTTTTGTACAACAAAGGTGGGGCTGAGCAGTAGTGAAAAGCATGCACTGCACCGAGTCCTAAGTCTGAAATGTGACTGTCTGGTCCTTTGCAGAAAAAGTGTGCCAATCCTTGCCCTGGAAGAGAAGACTAGAGAACTGATGTGTGGCAGCACGCCTGTTTCAGAAGCCCAGAGCAAAATGCTAAACACATGTCTAAATATACAGATGGTGTGTGCAATTTTGGAGGGTCTCCATATGCCTAAAAATCTACTCATTCTGGTACCTGGAAGCACCTGGAAATGGAATAAATTCTTCTTTTGTTGGTGTTGGGGATTAAATTCAGGGCTTTATATGTTGCAAGCAAGTGCTCTGCTACTGAACTATGTTCCTAGCCCTTTATTTGAATTTTGTTATGGGACATAGTCTAAGTTGCCCAGGCAGGCCTTGAATTTTCAGCCCACCTACTTCTGCCCTCTAAGCATGTAGGATTATATGCTAGCACATACCTGTTTTGGAATATAATCTCTATAGTTCAAAGGTAACCAGGCACCCAAAGTCATGTCTGCCAATGTCTCAGTGATGGGCCACATGTTTGTGGTGGTGACACTGGTGTAAACATGCCTACTGTGCTGCCAGTCACAAAATAGCAAAGCACAGTTATAGAAAGTACTTAGTGCTTAACAATGACACTAAGTTACTGTTCTTGATTTGTGTATTTACTCTCTCCTGCTTTCTAAAGCCAGCCTCATTTCCTGTTTCCTGTCTTTCTGGACTGCAACATTTTTCAGTTGTGCTTAATTTAATCTTTGATCATTGTGATCAAGGAAATAGGAGTATCTGGATTACTTTATGTACATGTATACAAGCCTAGGTATTTATGTACATGTGTGTATGGAACAATATGATTATCCATATCTACATATACTGTATATGCCTCTCTCTGTGTGTGTACAGACACCAAATGACAGGTCTGTAGTGGGCTGGACTCTCTAGGCTGGTGCAGGTACACTCCATGATGGTCACTTGGCAAATCCACTTCAGCTTCAAAACCAAGAGCAGCCAAGGACCAGGGAGAAAAGCCAAGGGGAGCACGTGCTGCACAACACACACTCCCCAAGTGTGCAGATCAGTTGGAGAGCATGGCCTCATGCCAGAGCAGCAGACAGGCTGAGTGCATCGAGAGCCCCTGTGGGTGCCTGGAAATGGGGTACAAACGGTAAAATGCAGTTATCAGCATGAATCCTATTGTGACACGACAGCCACAGGTGAGGGGCAGCACTGTGCAGAACGACCACAGAGTGCTTGCTTGGGAGGAGACTCTTCTTTGCTTGCGCGGGAGCTCAGGAAGTGCTGTCGGTGTGCTGCCTTGTGTTCTTGGCCCCTCGCTTCGATGGTCTCCTCCTGGCTGCAACCACAGCCTGCCTCCTCTGTGGCTGGCTTTGCTCCTCTCCTATCATCTTTCCCTTCGCCCTTTAATAACTCCAACCCTATGTTGCCTTCTCCTTTGCTTTATTTTGAAAAAAGCCCAATTTGTTTTTTTCCTGCCAGTACTCTGCTGATTTTTTTCCAAGGCTCAAAAACGATTCACTGGATGATGTCATTTTCAGTTTATCTTTCCTGTCTAGCATGACTTTGATTAAGTATGCATATTTAATTTGTGAAGTGCGTTCTGAAGGAGTTGATCAGCGTCTCCCCTTGAAAGGACTGTGGCCAGAGTTGGCCTTGGTTAACCTGAGTCAGTTTGTACAATAGCAGTGGAATGTTTTGGCTTCCACTGGGGCAGCATGAATTGTATATGTTCTATAGGCTGTTCAGAAAATTTATGCTGAAATTATGTGAAGCAGATGGTACTCTTACGAGTTGCCAGACGTGCATACTTAAAAGAAATATGGTGCATTTATTCTTCTTGGGAGACTTCAAGGGGTTCTTTGGGAATGGAAATCAGCCGAAATTACCTCAAATGAGAAAATTTTTGGAGCTTGTCATCAAAGTAAGGAGTGTAATATCAGAAGGCCAGCATAGATTCTTTTAAAATGAATAAATATTATTGAATTGATTTAATTTACTTGTCTGAAAATGAAAAATTCCATGGAGATAGGTAAAATAAGTTATGATTCAAAATATGTTTTTTCTTTGAGAAGGCTATTGATTTGTTTACTTAGGACTCTTTGGGAACTGTTATAGTTTGCATCAAAAAATGTCCCCCAAAGGGCTCGTGCATTCAGAAGTCAGGCTTCTGAAAGGTGGTTAGATCACAGGCTGCTGTACTTGCTGGTGGCTTCATCCCCTCATGAGTTCCTAGTTGAATACCCTGGTAGGAGATGGGGCCTGGGTGAAGGAGGTGGGTCAGTCGGGCCACGACCTGGAAGGGTGTGTTTTTGGCCCTTTTCTTTCTTTCCAACTCCTCCCTGCTCTCTCTGCTTCCTCTGCCATGCCCTTCTGCCATGATGCTTCTGCTGGGAAACCGGCCAACCGAGGACTGAAACTGTGAGCCAAAATAAGCCCTTCCCCTAAGGTGTGCATGTCAGGTGATGAAAAGTTCACTGATCCGGGGACATTTTGAGAGGAGGTAGTTGTGAGGGGTGGTAAGGGAGACTGTAGAAGTCTTAAGGGATGAATGGGAGTAGAGAGCAACTCATTAATCCCAAAGCTGCAGGGGTAGGGTCTAGTTGTCCTGAGAGACAGGTGTGGTTGAGCCACAGGTTACGGCAGGGGTTGAATTCAGAGAGGACGACCATTGGGTTTCCTCTGAGTAGGGTGAGGTTGCACCAATTTGAGTTCAGTCTCAGCCCATAGATTTGGGATCCAGGAATTGTGATGAGGAGGCTGTGTCCCACTACAGATCCCATGAAGAGAAAAATAGAACTGGGAGCCCCAACGAGGGAGGTGGAGTTGACTGTTTTACTCTAGGCGCTGGCACTTCCTGGCGACTTTGGGGAACTGTCAGTGCTCGGTTTTCTTGCAGAATGTAGTTAATACACAGATGTATTTATGAAGCTTGTACAGTATTTGTCTCAATTCTAATTTATAGGTTTGACAAATTATGTGAAGAGCTGTCCATGTCATATATGGTTTAATGAAGGATAGCTTTAGTGTAGTTGTCCTTTGGTGTAGGGTGTTGAGTAAGGTTAAGGATGTGGTCTCAATCACAGAGATCTAACTGGGGTCCTCGCTCAGCCATCTTAGTGGCTGCATGGCTGTGAAGAAGTCACTCCACTTTAGCAAGCCTCTGTCTCCGTTTTGACAACAGGACTCCATCATGTGGACTCACATTGGGGATTACATGAGTAATGTAGGTGTGTGGCTGAGCACAGACCTCGACACGAGAGTTAGGACAGAAGGGCTAGCTGGGGACTTTTTTAAAAAATAATTTTATTGAGAAACAAATAGCAATGAGACAGTTTCAAAACTGATTGGTAGGACAGTTTTAATAATTAATACATTGCATATTGTTGTCTTAGTGGTTATT
>NW_004524578.1:21707524-21712334 GCF_000260255.1 Octodon degus
AAGTAGGTGCTTTAGACCACTGAGCCATCTCTCCAGCCCCTCAAGTTACTTTTACAAGCCAGCTACTCTTGGAACTGGCTTCTTTATACACCATCAGAATCCTTTTCTAGGTTCCTATGGAGCAGGAACCTGTGTAGGTGATGACACCCAAGGCCCTCTCTACTCATCCATGGTAAGATGTGTTTCTGTACTGCATGCTTGGAGGTCTGTTCTTCATCTGTGATTGATGGGCTAGATGCATCTGCTGTCCTTGGCTAAAGAGAATGCTGCCTTTGCCACCTGCCAGCTCTGTGCTATGGCACGTAGATGTCCCCCCAGAGCCTCATCTGCTCATGGGTGGGGGTTTAGGGAGGTGACTCTATCATGGATGTGCAATACTGGATTAGTCTACTGGTTGGTTTAGCCTAGTTCTGGGTGTGGAGGACAGACTTCCTGAGAGGGAAGCCCCGCCCTGGGTGTGGGTGGCACTGAGCAATAGGATTGTGGCTTTGATGGAATAAAAAGAGAGAGAAGGAAGCCTCTGCTTTCCCCTGTGGCCTGCCACACCACACCGTAGACTGTCTTTCCTCTGTGATGCCCATGCCATGCTACCCTCCTTTGAGTCAGCCAACTGTGAATTCAAACCTCCATAAATTGGGGGCTAAAATAAACTTTTCTTCATTTACCTTGTGGGTTTTGGGTATTTTGTCCCAGCAGTGAGAGAGTAAGAAAATAGATACGGGAGAGCAAGTGTCTTTTCTGTATGTTGATTTCACTTCCTTTATATGTATATGCCCAGTAGTGGGACTGCTGGGTCATATAGTAGTTCTATTTTTGGTATTTTGAAGAAGCTCCATATGGTTCTCCGTTGTAGCTGTACTAATTAACATTCCCACCAATGGCACATGTGTTCTTCTTTTTACACATCTTCACCAATATTTATTTTTTATCTTTTGAAAAACCCCTTTAATCTTACTCTTACTACTCTTCGGCCATTATTGATCTTTTTATTCCTTTAGAATCTTTCAGGCCGGGGAGATGGTGGCTCAGTAGAATAAGTGCCCCTGGCAAGCACAAAGGCCTGAGTTCAATCCCCAGTTCCACAAAAAAAAAAGAAAGAAAAAAAATCTTTCAATATAAATTTGTATTTCTACATAGTTATAACAACTAGTGACAAACCCCATTTTTTCATTGTTTGTTCTAAGAGGAAAATTGCAACCCAGAGCCAATGCCATTTTGTAGATTTTTATCACATCTGTTTGTACTTTATAGATTGGAGAAGTAATTCCTATCATGGGGGGAAGGAGTGTAAGTGGAAACACCCTGAGGTTATTTTCAGCAGGTAACTTTGGGAACCAGGATGAAGTGACACTAGGAGATCAGGTGGGCATTGGATTTCAATGATCTGTCCCTTTTGCTTTATTGATGTGGAGCTGTGTTTAATCTACTTTCATGCCTACCCTGCTTTTTTGGAATAATTTGCTTTAGAAATGCCTTAATTTATTTGGGTTCAACTTGAGTTACATTAAAACAGAAGAAAAGATGTTTTAGGAACTGAAATTTCAGGTTGGTAGAAGGGAACAAGGCTCTGTTTTTCTTAATTATAGTTCTGACAGCGTAGTAGTTCATTTCCTATTATGGCTTGAAGGCATTTTACAGACCAAAAGATTGATTTTTTTTTTTTTTTTGACAAAGTACCTCCTTTTATATGTGCAGAGAAATGTGTGATTCAGGTTGCATTGAAAAGAAGCTATTCCTGCCTTTTCTCTCAATCCAGCTTATGCTGTTAGAGTTAATATTTTTTTTATGCGAGACAATTGCAACTAGAGAAGCATTGGACTCTTGTGGGTATGGAGGAGTCAGTTTCTTTATGAAGATAATTATGGCTTTATGGAAAAGAGGCAGTCATTTATAACTTATTACTCAGGAAAAAGATTATTAATTTGTCCTCTCACCAATAGTATTTGAAAGCACGTGCTTGCCAGTTCTTTTCCAACACTGTGTGTTATTATTCTTTTTAAATGTTTGCATTGTGACCAGTTAAAAACCTGTTGTTTTTGTTTGTATACATTTGTTTCAGGTATGTACTATCCATCTAAAAAGACTCTCCAAAGGTGTTGAATTTATTTGGGAATGGACATTTCAGTAGGAATGCACACACCATAGTAAACCATGAGCATATTCATGGAGTTTGAGGTATCATGGCTTTTTCTGCATCTATTGAGATAATCATGAGATTTTTTTTTTGTCCTTGGGTCTGTTCATACCTACATTTATTGATTTGCTTATGTTGAACCATACCTGCATCCCTGGGTTGAATTCTACTTGGTCATGGTATATCATCATCTTGATGATTTGCTGCATTCTGTTTGTCGGTATTGTATCTAGGATTTTTGCATTTATGTTCATGAGGGAGACTGACCTATAGTTCTCTTTTTTGGTTTGATCCTTCTTTGGTTTTGGTATCCAGGGAATGCTTGCTTTCAGGAATGAATTTGGGGGTGTTGCTTCCCTTTCAATTTCATTAGACAGTTTGAGCAGTAGTGATATTAGGTCTTCTGTAATTTCATATAGAGTTCATCAGTGAATCATCAGGGCCTGGTCTTTTTTTTGTTAGTAGGTTATCTTTGATTGGTATTTGTTTATTTAGGATTTTTATATCTTCTTGATTCAGCTTTGGTAATTCATATGGATCTGGGAATTTGTCCACTTCTTCTTGCACTTTCCATCTTATTAAAATATAGGTTCTGGAAGGTAGGTATAAATGATTGTCTGAATTTCTTCAGGATCTGTTAGAATTTTACCTTTTTCATTGCTAATTGCATGGATTTGTGTCTTCTTTCCTTTTTTTGGCTGAGAGTTTGTCAGTTTTTGTTTAATCTTCCAAAGAACCAACTCTTCAGTTAATTGATTCTTTGTATTTTCTTAGCTTCAGTTGCATTGATTTCTGCTCTGATCTTAATAATTTCCTCCCTCTTATCAGCTTGGGTCATGACTTGATGTTTTCTTTTCTTTTTTTCCCGTGGAAGTCCAAGGTTCAACATTAGCTTGTTTATTTGAGCTTGCTCATCTTTTTCTGATCTGGTTAATAACTGTTATAAATTTGCATCTTAGGACTGTTTTCATGGTGTTCCACCATAAGTTCTGGTATGTTGTATTGGCATTGCTGTTTAATTGTGGAAACTACCTAATTTCTTCTTTAATTTCATGTGTGACCCATTGGTTGTTCAGGAGAGTGTTAGTCAATTTCCATGTGTCTATGAATTTCTTGTGGTTCCTTTTGCCATTGATTTCCAATTTTTAAAAATGAATTTAGGACAGGGTCTACGGGGTGTACAGGGTCTCACTACATAGATCGGACTCATAGTGATCCTTCTGTTTTCAGCCTCCCAAGTGCTTGGATTACAGGTGCACACTACCACACCCAGTCTCAATCGCTGTCTCTGTGCCACTGTGGTCTGATAATATGCATGGAATAATTTCAGCTTCTTTACGTTTATTTAAGCATGTTCTATGAGCTAATGTGTGGTCTGTTTTGGAGAATGTACCATGTGCAACTTAGAAGAATTTGTATTCTGATGTTGTGGGGTAGAACATGCTGTAGATACATACTAAGTCCATTTGTTCTAAAGAAGTTTGATTCAGTTAATATTTCATTGTGGACTTTTTGTCTAATTGACCTTTGTACATGTGACCATGCCATATTGAAGTCTTCCACTAAAATTGTATTAGTGCTCATTTGATTTTTTCATGTCTTAATATTTGTTTTATATAGTTGGATATAGTTCTATTTGCTGTACATGTTTTTATGGTTTTTAACTCTTCCTCTAGAATTGTTCCCTTTGCAAGGGTGTAGTGACTTTCTTGGTTTTTCTTAGTCAGTTTTGGCTTGAAATGAACTTTATCTGCAAATAGAATAGCTACCCCTGCTTTTTTCTAGGTTCCTGTTGCATGGAATACTGTTTTCTATCTGTTGACTTTCAGTCTTTGAATTTATTTTTGAATTAAGTATGTTTACTGTATGTAGCATATTGTTGGATCTTACTTCTTGACCTGTTTGGCTAGTCTGTTTCTTTTGATTAGACAATCAAGACCATTAATGTTGATATTTGTAACTAATATATGTACAGGTTTATCCTTGTCATGTTATTTTCCTTTGGTTAGTTCCCCTTTTAGCCTTCTCTTTGTTTGCCTTGCCTGGTGGATTCATTATGTTGGTGTTCATGGAGTTGTAATCCTTGTTTCCTCTTCCTAGAATGTACTTCAGAACATTTTTGAGTGTTGGTTTGGTAGTCAAGAATTTCCTCAGGTTCTCTTTGTTCTGGAAGTATCTTCTTTCTCTATCAATTTTGAATGATACTTTTGTGGTGTATGCCAATCTGGGTTGGAGGTTACTTTCTTTTAGAGTCTAAAGTGCTGTACTTCAAGCTTTTCTTGACTTGAAAGTTTGTGTTGAGAAGACTTCTGTGATTGTGATGGGTTCTACTTTGTAGGTGATTGGTTTCTATTGTGCAGCAGCTTTTAATATTATATTCTTGTGTTCAATTTTTGTATTCTTGACTGTTGTATGAATTGCTGTAGTTTTTTTTTATCATGGCTAAATGGGGTTCAATATGCCTCACTTATCTGTGTGTCAAATTCTTTTTCCTTGCTTTGGAAGTTTTCTACTGTGGTATCTGTGAATAGGTTTTTTTTTTTTTAATGTCATTTGTTTTATCTCCTTCTTTTTCATTGACTCCAATTAATCTTATGTTGCTCATGATTATATCATCTAGTAGCTACTGGATTAATTTCTGATGGTCCCTTGCTATTTTAATGAAATTTTTCTTTT
>NW_004524578.1:21713642-21727657 GCF_000260255.1 Octodon degus
TATCTATCTATCTATCTATCTATCTCCATATCCTTATGTACTCTCAGTTTTGATGTACTGGGAAGAACAACCGATTAGAACAATTATGTCATCCTACTTAAAGTGGTGCAATTAGCAATAGCATCACACACAACCTAGAAGATGACAAACTGTGTTAACTAATAATTTTCTACCTTTTACCATATGAACCAAATTTTTGATTATATAACAAAATCTTAAATGCACCAGAAAATTGTATGTAGTTATTAAGTCTTCAATATGGCAATTTTACCTTCAGGGGATAAAATTTAAAAGGGTTTGGTGGAAAAATGGAAGAAATTAGAAGCAAGGATGGGGGACAAGGGAGGGTCTCACAGACTTTGGGAAATTAGTGCATAAGGGGAAAGGGAGGAGGAAGTTATGAAAACAACAGAACAGAATAACAAAAATCTAGAAACCTGTTCATACTCATAAAAACAAGAACAAACAATGAGTAAAAAAGTAAAAATCAAAAACCAAAGAAACAAAAAAGAGAGAAGGAAAATTAAAAAATAAAATTAAGTTCACTTCAAGGTGTGTCTCTGCTACTGCCAGCAGACAACATGAACAGAGCCCAGATCCATGTTGATAATCCCAGCAGGCTAGCAGCAGCCTCATGGCAGAGTAGAGGATAATCCCAGGAAGGCTGCACCCTTATTTCCACTGAAGTTCAGGCTGGCCTCTGACTTCTAGGCTGACACCACACCCACCAAGCCTGCAGCAGTCCCTGTGTCTTCTGTGGGCTTGGACTCTGACAGGAGCCGCTAGGTGAAGCCAGCAGCTGCTCAGGGTCCTAAGCTCTGTTGGCTCCTCTCCAAGATGGCTGCCAGCCCATCACTCTCTGTTATTGGACTTCCATCCAGGACAACTAATCCAGATATGGCAGTCCACTGGCGACACCAGTCCATATAAAGCTTGGTATTATATTTTTCAAGAAGGCTGTACTATATGTTTTCTGATAAAGTATGTATTTGAAATATTTTTTCCAGTTGTATTCTGTCATAAACAGTGATGTATGCTGAATACAGGAGTTTTAAATCACAACTTTTTATATAAAATATAGATATTATAGTTATCTTCTGATACCTCTTGGTGGGGAAATATTGAGGCCATGCTGATTTAAATCTTGTACGGAACTAAACAAAAAAAGGGGGATACAGATGAATGTCCATTTTGTATCTGTGTATTCAAAATGGTTAGAATAGATATATGATTACATTCTCTTAATGAATAGAAGGATTTGTTCTAATGGTGTTTGTAAATAGGGTATCATGTCCGTATCTTGTACAGCAAATAACCACTAGGAAGAGAGTATGCAGTGTGTTAATTATTGAAACTGTCGTACCAATTTGGTTTGAAACTGTCTCATCGCTATTTGTTTCTCAATAAAATTATGGAAAAAAAATAAAAAAATAAATCTTGTAATTTCATATTCTCTCTTTCCTCTTTAATTTCTATAATTTTAAATGCCTCTTTATTTATCCTTGACATTAAAAATGTCAGCAAAATGTGTTTAACAGTGAATCTCTTTTTTAGTTTTGCAAATGTCTGATGAGCCTCACCAAACAAGTCTGTTTTTATCTGGGGAACATTTTTCTGTTAAGTTCTTTTTTTTTTTTCTTTCTGTATTTAGGACAGGGTCCACAGGGTCTACAGGGGGTCTCACTATGTAGATTGGACTCATAGTGATTCTCCAGTTTTCAGCCTCCCAAGTGCTGGGATTACAGGCGCGCCACTGTGCCCCATCTCAGTAGCCATCTCAGCACACCCCAGGGGCGGGGCAGGCACGGCAGGCCCGGGGTCACACCCCGGCTGCTGCTGTGCTCTGCCTAAGCAGGCCCTGTAGTCCGCTGAGCTATCAGTCTCACCCAAAATTTGAGGATTCTTTTTTCTTGTTGTTTTGGCTGGATCAGGTTGCCTTAAGGGCAGGTCTGGTGCAGCCTGTCATGCTGGGAGTCACCATAGTCTCTTGCCCCTGACTGATTTTGCTCAAGTAGGCCCTTCATACCACTGAGCTAGCCCACTAGCTCCTGCTTTCCTGCTAAGTTCTTGTTTGTTGTGTCTATACCATTTGCTTGAACTTCTTTTGGAAAAGATATTCATTAGTTGGGTTCTTGTCCTTTTTCCTTCTTTTTTTTTTTGGCGGAACTGAGGTTTGAACTTAGGCCCTTGTGTTCGCCAGGCAAGCACTTATTTTACTGAGCCATCTCCCTGGCCCCTGTCCTTTTTCCTGAATTGGCTAACTTAGTTTCCTTAAAATTTTTGAGGGGAAAATTGCAAGTTAGGAAGAGAAAAAGTGTTCTATTCTTTTTACTATTTAGATATTTTTCCCTAAATTCTTGAAGTATTTATTCTTTTTCTTTCCTGTTTTATAGCAAAAAAGTTTTATAAAGTTTTATGTTTCTACTGTTTACTCTGTGGATTTGCTTTTACTTTTTTATATTATGAAGTTTTAAACATACAGAGAATTGAAGAAAACAAACAATAAATACTTCTGCTTCCACCGTATAGCTCTGATAGTTTTTTTTTTTAACATTTTACCATTTTGCTTTGTCTTTTTCCCATAAAATATTGACACATACCTTATAATATTTCATCCCCAAATATGTAAATATACACATCTAAAAAATAGCCTTTTCCTCCTTAATCATGTTAACATCATACTGAGCAATGATTCTTTTTTTTCATTTGTGTTGCTGGGTTGAACCCTGGTCTTTTGCACTAAGCTACGTTCCATTCCCAGCCATTTAAAATGTTTTAATTTTGAGGCAGGGTCTTGCTAAATTGCCCAGGTTAGACTTGAATTTAGGATCCTCTTGCCTCAGGCCCCAGAGTACTGGATGGTAGATGCGTGCCACCAGCAGTTCTCTGTGTATTCTGTTGCTCATCCTGCCTTGGAAGTTTCCCAGATCCTCTCATCATGGCTTCTGTAGCTTCCTGTGCAAACCTGGCTCTAACAAGCACTGTATGTTACATTTCTTTGTTACCTCTTCTAAGCCTCTTCTTCTTTAAAACATGGGGACAAAATTCACATAACAAGATGAACTATTTTAAGATAAATAATTCAGTGGCATGTAGTACACTCACACTGTTGTGCAGTCCCCGTCTCTGCCTAGTCCCAAAAGGCTTTCCTCACCCCAGAGTTAGACCCGATGCCCTTCAAGCAGTTGCTCACCGTCGCCCCTCCCCCGCCCTGGCAATCACTCTTCTGCTTTCTGTTCCTGTGGTGCTGCCTACTCTGGCTATTGTGAACAAATGGAACTGTACAGTATGTGGCTTTTTGTATCATGCTTTTTACTTTGTATGTTTCTGAGATTCATCCATGATGCAGCAGTACCTTGTTCCTTTTTCATGTTTAAATAATACTCTATTGTATAGAATGAATAACTTGTTTATTCAGGTATCCATTGGTGGACATTTGGGGTTTTCTGTTATTCGGCTATTGTCAATAATGCTGCCATGAATAATTGTCCTAATCAGCTCAGGCCGCTACAGCAAAATAGTATAGACTAGGGAGCTCAAACATTAGCGAACTTTCATCAGAATTTTGGAATCTAAGATCAAAGTACTGCCAGATTTTTGTTCTGTTTTGTTTTTTCTTCTTTGCAGTAGTGGGGATTGAACCTAAGGCATTTGAACTAAGCTACATCTCCAGCTCTGCCCCATCCTCTTTAATTTTTTTTTTTTAAATTTTGAGACAGGATCTTGCTACATTGCCCAGGCTGTGCTTGCCCCATCTTTTCAGTGGTACAATTACAAGTGTGCACCACCATGCCCTGCATGTGCTGGCAGATTTGATTTCTGGTGGCTGGCCTCTTCATGGCTGGGTCCCTTTGCGATAGAGAAAGAGAATGAGCGAACTCTGGTTTCTCTTCCTCCTCTGATAAGGGTTCTCTCCCCACCATGGAGGCGCTGCCCTTGTTGCTTCTTCTAAACCACTCATCTCCCAAAGCCACTTCCAAATTGGATCTCATCGTGGGGTTAGGGCTTTACCATATGCATCTGGACATAATCGTTCCATACAACACAAGTATTTGGAACCTGTTTTCAGTTATTTTTTATATTCACCCATGGGTGGAGTTGCTGGATCCTTTAATTCTCAATCTTGAAGAGCTCCCCTCACCTGTTTTCTGTTTTGTTCTTTTCCCCTGCAGGACACTAGTGTTGTCACAACCTGTCCAGTTTCCTCCCTTGGTTTGTTCTCATTGTTACCTCCTGGCCTTGTCCAGCATGTTCCTTTGTGCCTTTTATGTCTTGTAATTTGGTTCTCTTTTTCCTCCACTTAATTGTTTGCTATATCGGTCTCTTCTGTTTCGTCATGGCCTGTTTTGAGGACTGTGCCCTCCTGTCCTAATGTGGATTCAAAGCAATTTCTGCTTTTCTCTGCAGTGAGTCTTTGTGTGAGGAACATCTTGCTCTGATTATTCCAGGAACTGTTTTGTCCTTTTGTGCTCTGGATTTTTGTCCTAGGCCATGAGCTGTTATGCCCTGGCTGTCATATATGAATAGGCCTAGTGTTGGTGGAAGAAAGTGACACTGGGTTTCTTACACTGGTGTTACTGACCCCAGTAACATTGTTGCTCAGGTCTGCAGCCAGGGTTCTGAGTGGGTGAGACCTCCAGGGGGCCAGCCGTCTTGTGTGTCACCTCTCAGCCATAGTATCCATCTTTGACAAGAGATCAAACGGGTGTTGATCCATACTGCAATTTGGATCTGAAATGTCGCTCCAAGGTCCATATGGTAAAGGCTCAGCCATTTCCCCTTGCACTCCTGGGAGGTGGAGGAGCTTAGGAGATGGGGCTGCTGGGAGGAAGTTAGGTCATTGGAAGCATGCCTTTGAAAGCTGTGGCCAGACTCCAGCCCCTCCCTTCCCTGCTTCCAATCTGCCTGTTCAGGAACAGGCTCCTCTCTCATGTGCTCCCACCTTGATGCACTGCCTTGCTGGTCACAAGACAACAGGTGTCACTGCCTGTGAACTGAAACCTCCCTCACTGGGATCCCGAATAAATCTTTCCTGCATATTTGTTGACTATATGGAGATATTTGTCACAATGGTGGAAAAGTGACTTATATGTCCTGCAGGACAGCTGGGACATACTTTGTCCTTCTGAGACATGAGACATGAGGATGTACACCTGCCAACAGCAGTGTTCCCAGGGGAGGAGTGTACATGCCAGGGAGCAGTTAGCCTGGGCATCTCTCTGCCAGGCTGGTTGTCACCTCAAAGGACTGTAGATGAATAACCAAAGTTATTGATAAAACACAGGAACTTGGCTGGGTGTGTGTATGTCTGTTGAGTCAAATCCCTACAGCTTTGTGCAGAGCAGCAGTGTGTGGGGGTCAGCATGTCCCTGAAATCACTGCTAGCCCCAGTGATGCTCTCTGCATAAATTACAGAAAGGCTCTTCTTCTTTCCATGTGGGGGAAAACTTGAGTAACACCAACTGGTTAGAGCTGGTCATCTGTGTGCTTGTTAGAGAAGTGGATGCTAAGGACCCAGGGCTATAGCAGAAAGCACCTCAGGCCCTGACCTAGAAAGCTTGCTTTCTCCTGGTTGTGCTCTCCCAGGCTCACTGGCCTGTTTTACCTCATCAAGTCAGTAAATATCTACCTGTGAAAAAAGTTCAAGTTGCATACTAAGACTAGAGGAGAAGGTAAAACTATCCTAAATTTTGGCTTTGCATGGGTGCTGCCTTTGCAGCTCCCCTCCCTGTCCCAGCACAAGTCCCTGTTTTCACTCCCATCCAACTTGCTCCTTGCACCGTCTCAGGATGGTGACTGTTTCCCTAGAGCAGGTTGAGTCTTCCAAACCCCAAGAAACTCAGTCATGATTACCTCATCATCAGCCAGGGGTTAATAGCCCAGGGGCAGGTTTATGTCTCTGCAAACCACATTGTTCTTCTCTGAGGCCTAAGGTTTCTTTAATATTGCATGCTCCATAGGGCACTTGAGTTTAGATTTCAGTTTGCCACTGCTGTGTGATCATGGGAAGGCCACCTAGTGCCTCTGGCTCTCTATGTACAGGGAAGACACTAAGCTAAAATGCCACTGCAAGTGAAAGCAAGCAAGGGAAGCCGAGTTGGGATTGGGAAATGGAGATCAGACTGTTGGCTGACTTTGTGCTTAATGGTGATGTAGTCTGGAGGGAGGTAGATGGGGGAGAGAGGTTAGGGAGACAGCATCATGGGGACAGAGCACTGTGCTAAAGATAGGAAGGTCGGTGACCTCATGCGGAAGCCATTCCCGAGGATGAGAGCGGCTGGGGCCTGGCCAGGGCCCCCCTCTCTGTGGCCTCAGACCCCTTCCTCCTCTCAGTGTGCCTGCACTGCCTCTTCACTAAATGCTCTGACTTACTTGTTCCCATGGACCCTGGTGAGTGAGATTCTGCTCTACAAAGACTGTCCAGGTGACCTCAGTGCTGGTCACTGGAGGGTGGGGCTGGGGCAGCAGGGTACGAGGCAGTCGTCAAGCTGGCTCAGCCTAACTCAGTGAGGAAGGCAGGTGGCTGGATAACTATTTATTTCTTGGTAAATATTTTGGGTAGAAAATGTTATTTTGTGCAATGGAAATGACCACGTTCAGTTCAAGTGAGGCAGAGGAGGGCTTCCTGATACCCAGCGGGAAACCATGTTCATCTCGCTGGCCCATGGGGAGGTGCAGCCTTGATGCTTCCACACTTGGTTCAACCTGAGGCAGTCATATATAAGGACTGCCACTGGGGCTAGGACCATCTGTGCTCACTGGGAAACACAGCAGTGTCAGTATCCTTGGAGCAATATCACCCTCTAGAATTTGTTCAGTTTTAGTGACATACTAAATTAGGACTTTCCTAGAGAGCATTATCCTGGACACTGAGGGGACTCTCCTAAATCAGAACATGGGTGGATAGGTGACAGTTTTTCTGAGACAATATGTAAGCCAGATGAGCCTTACGTGGATGTTGCCACAGATGATTGGATGGGAGGAAGGGGATGGAAAAGAGCTGAGATTGGAAAAGTCATCAGCAGCAGCACAGAAGCCCAGAAGCAACGTGTGGACTTGGTGAGCGGGGTAGGGAGCTCTCTGGTAGCAGGAGTGATGTACGTGCTCTGGGGGCAGTGAGATCCTGTGCATGCTATGTCCCAAGAAGCTCTCAAAGTTGCCTGGGTTGGGGGCTAGGACAACAGGAGGATGGAGAAATAAAAGAGACAGAAAGTTGAGGTCAGGTGGAGCCCTCTCTCAGGCTCAAAAGAAAGGAACTGGCCAAGGCCTACTGAACATTTTATACACTTAGGAGGTTGATGTAACTTCCACCTCTCTGCCTAGCTGCTTGTATGAGAGCTGGAACAGCTTGTTTACTTGGCTATCCTTGAGCTCTTCCTGTTCTAGGGCCAGATTTGTGTTAGCCCACATGCGTGATGATCTCTAGCTTCAGCTGTTCCACACATGTGCACACAGAGAAAAGCGCAGGACACAGGAGGTTTCCAGGCATGTTGGAGGACAAGAGCTTAAGTGAATGGTGCTGGAGCAAGGAGAGAAATAATGAAAAGGCCTGAAGTGTGTGGCTATCAGGAATCATGCACAGTTTGGAGAGTCATGCTTACATCTCAAGGCTTCTTACTGGTGTCATTCAGGGATTACCATTAGAAAACAGTCAAGAGGGCTGATGAGATAGCTCAGCAGACTAAGCACCTGCTTAGGCAAGCTCAGGGACTGGGGTTTCGATCCCTGGTGACACATGCCTTGCTAGCCCTGCCAGCCCTGCCTCCTGGGCACTGAGTCAGCCACCAACACCAGGCGTGGTGATGTATAACTGTAATCCCAGTGTTGGGCAGACTGAGAACAGAAGGATCACTATGAGTCTGAGCTTCATAGTGATTTCCTGTACCAAATACACAAAAAGAAAGCAAGAGCCATCACAGGGAATGATCTCTATAACTGGGGTGTAAAAAGCTTTCACAACTAAAAAATAAATATGGGGTATGGGCTGTAAGCCTGGGGTGACACTGAAGAAATCGGCATGACCAAGACTGAAAGGAACACTTTTCCACCTATGCTAGCTCAGCCTCAGAGTCCATGTGGTTGTTAAGCACTTTTTGACTGAAGGATTGGACAGCGTGGACTTGGGTGTAGAAAAGACTTAATGCCAACAAGCAGGCAGAACATCGGGATATCAAGTAAATGGAGGGTGCTTCCTGAGCACTGCTGTCTCAAGGTCTCCAGCTTGTCAGCACTGTATGACACACCACTTCTGATTGGGTTGTTCTTGGAACCCAGTTTTATTCTTCCCTCCAGCGTCTTGCCATTCCCTCTGAGCACTTTCTGTGCATCATGGTGCACTAAGACGAACTTTTCTTGTGAACTGGTGGAGATAAGGCTTAGAGGCTCTGAGGGTTCCTGTGCTTTGGAATCTGTTGAAGCCAGCCTGTCGATAGAGTCGCACATCCAGAATTCAGAGTCAGTGCTTGCACTGTGCTGTGTTCACTGTTCTGGCATTCAGGTTGACTTCCAAGGGAGCTTGATGTTTGCAAGATGCTCTGAGAACAGGGGAATGGATGACATTTTCAGATGTTTGTGCCAGGTCACAGCCAGACTTTCCTTGAAAGTTGCTAACCAGACTTTTGAATGATGTAGTCTAACTTGTCTACTTCATGCTTTTTCTTTTTCTTTTTCTTTTTTGTACCCAGATCAAACTCAGGACCTTGCGCTTGCCAGGCAGGCTCTTAAGCCCCTGAACTACCTCCCTGGCCCTCCACTTCATGTTTTTTTAGCCTGAAACGGCACATGTAAGAAGTTGATGTGCTTCAGAATGTGGGTTGTTGACTGTGTTACCAAGGGAAGCAGAGACAGGCTTGGTTCATGCCAGGCAAAGTGTTGGCTATTAGAAGCCCACATTTCTTCTAAGAGCTGTGTTGCAGCAGGAAGGCACAACTTTACTGGTAGGAATTCTTGGTGAATCATAGAATCAGGATCTGATCAGTCCTCTGTCTAGTTTATAGAAAGTACAGACGATAAGGAAAGATATTATACAACCATACCAGGGTGTGGTCATGCTGCTTTAAAACGTGGAAATTCTAAAGCACAACACATTTCTTAATAAATAATTGGCAAGGAAAAAGACAGAGGGAAATGTTGTTGAAGAGACTTGCGAGAAAGAGGCATTGTGTAGTGTTCAAATCAGAATAAACATATCTCCTTAAGTACTTACCATTTATTTTTCTTCATAGTAAAAACACTCAACTCCCTAGCTCTTTAAAAATCCCAGTATACTATCTTTGCATGTTTGCACCCTGTTTGCAGTAGGACACCAGGTCATAGCTTGGTGCCTGTTAATTAAGCTTTCTCCATTCCTTCCTTGACCTAGCCTCTGGTGTCCACCACTTATTCTCACCTCCTGTGAGTTCCACTTTTTATGATTCTTCTTTGGAGTGAGATTGTATAGTACTTGTCTTTCTACCCCTGGCTTATTTCACTTCAAACAGTGACCTTCAGTTCCATCCATGTTGCTGCATTTGACAGGTTCTCTTCCTTTTTATGGCTGAGCATATATTCCATTGCATATGTATACTGCTTTTTTTAACCTATCCCCCAGTAGATGTACACTTACTTAGCTTCTGTTTCTTGGCAGCTGTGAACAGTGCTGCAAACAACATGGGCATGGAAATGCCTCTGACATACTGACGTCGTTTCCTTTGTGTATATGCCAAGCAACAGAGTTGTTGGATGGTAGGAGAATTCTGTTTTAATTTTTTGTCTCATCACTGCTAGCTCTGATGCTTGCTGGAGGTTATGCATTTGGAATACTTGTGACCCTCTGCCTGGGGTTTTTATTTTGTCCCCAAGATTAAGTGTGACAAATAGCAGTCTGGGAGAGAATCTAGGGCCTGGAGAGCTAGCGCCCTAGTGCTGGACCTCAGCCTGTGATGGATGGGAAACTCGTAGTTAAATACTCCGGATTCCTGTCCTCTGTCCCCAGGGTAGGGAAAGCTCCCTAAGTGCCTCAGTGTCTTCCAGACCTGTGCAGAGGGGCTAGGCTCCCCAGTCCAGCAAAACACTCTCTTTTAGTTTCCACTCCTCCCTGCTCACATTGCTGGGCCTCTGCTAGGTTTGCTGGGAACACTTCCCAGATGAACTCTTTGCATTAAAATCATTGTCTGAGAGTTTGGTTTTTTTTTTTTTTTTGGGGGGTGGGGAGGGAAACCAAACTAAGGCAGGGACAGATCAGTCCAGTGAAATGCATGAGCTTCATCAGCACCCTGATTCAAACTAGCCTTCTGACCAGGCCTTTGAGTATGCTGGAGAAATATGAACATCTACAGGTATGAGATGGTATTAAAGAATAACTGTCAAATTTTTAGGTATGATCATTATTTTACACCTAAAATAAAAAAAATATTGCTTGTGTCAATAATGCTTGTTATTCTGAAGTATTTACAATTAATATATTCTGAGGGATTTACAAGTGAATTCATTATAATATCTGAGAGTTGCTTTGAAATCATCTAGTAGTGCTGGAGGGGTCTGAGGGAGAGAGACGCAGCAAAATGGGCAAAATTTCAAAGATTGTTGGATCTGAGTTCTAGCCACATGGGGTTTCATTACAGTGTTTTGTCTACTTTTGTGACATGTTCCAATTTTTCCATAGTAAAATGTTAAAAGTAAACAAGAAGCATATGGACACCCTTCTGGTCCCCCTCTCTTCTAAGGTGATGTGAAATGGCTCTTCTGAGTCCTGGCACCAGGACATGCCAGCTTTGCCATAGATGGGTCAACAGCTCAGCGGGTAACCTCTGAGCATTTCAGTTCCTGGCCCTTCTCTTGCTTGAAATCTTCACTTCCCACATTGTACCTACCCAGTATGAGGACAGACTAGAGCTGTTGACATCATCCAGATCTGCTTCCCCTGAAATCCTAAATTCCTAAGTTGTCCTGTTTCTCTGGTCCTCTTGTAGCTGTTACCTAATCAGTACCCACCTCCACACATTCATAACCTCAGAGACCTTGTCTGTTCCATGCTGGAACTGTGGGGCTGACAGCTTGGACCCCAGTAGTGGGTCAGGTTGTGGGACTTCTGTGGAGACTGAGCCACAACCTTAGTGGGATATTAATAGGGTATGATGCCTTTAACCTTGGTCAAACACCCCAAGGATGTGGCAGTGGGGGATCAGCAAAAGTGGAAGTGCTGTTGTGGCTCTGAGAGCAGGAATGGAAACCTCGATCAGTGGAGGACTCAGAATTTTAAGAGGGAGAGAAGGTTAAAGGGCAGTAACCAAGCAGCCTGGGATTTTCCAAAGGGAAACTGGTGTTTAACCAGGGAACTGAGTCAGAAGCCAAGTTATGCATGCTGGACATTGGGGCCAAGTTTAAGCTGGGTGTACTGCCCAAGGGTGGCCACAGGTATTCAGACTTCTGCCAGCAAGAGAAATGGCAGAGATCAGCCCCTGGTGGGGCTGGTTCCAGATGGGCTTGGTAGGTGAAGGTGGAGAACCTGGAGGCTGAAGAACTGTCTGTTGTCTTGTTTAGTGAGAGGTCTCGGCTCTGTACACATCCAGGAACTTGGTTCCTTTCATTCAGTTGCTGCTTCCTGCTGTGCGAAGCAGACTTTCTCCCTCTGTGGAATAGGACCCTTACAGAGACCTTAACTCTTTTGCTATACCTGGTTTGTAAACATATATTACTGCTGTCATTGTGACATTGTCCTTTTGGTTTTTAAAATATCAGCTTCCAACCTGATTGATTGAAAGGCAGTGTGGGCAGAGACAGGCTCCTGGTCCTGGTGGTAGAGAAGGGACTAAGATCTAGCACTGAGGTCTGAGGGGACAGGTGGGGAAGGGAGATTTCTGGGGTTTGTCTGGCTCCTAGACTTTGCTCTCATTTCCCAGCTTCTGTGTACTGCTGGTCCTTTTTGATATGGTGCAGGAAAACTTGGGGTGTGAGGCATTGGACTATGGTCCTTCTTGCTGAGTGTCCCTTCCTGCAGAGCAATAGCAGTGTCTCTCTCTGGTCCCATCAGTGGTGTATAATTCCATTCTCATCTCCCTGAGCAGCATCCTATTCCTAACCCTTGGAGCTGCCTGAAAGCTCCCCTCCTGTTGCTCCTCCAACTTGTACATTTTTGTTGAGTCAACACAAATCATTTTCTGTCTCTGAGACAAAGTACCTAAGAGCAGTCAGCTTAAGGGAGAAAAGATAAATGGTTCAGGTTTCAGTCCATGTTGGTTGGCCCAGTTAGACATGCCACGAGGAAGTACATCATGGTTGAAGAGCAGAGCAAAGAGACCTGCTCACCTCATGGTGGCCAGCAAGAGAAAAGAGAAAGGAGGAAGGGGACATGGGAAAAAATACCTTCAGCGGCATACCTCCAGTGCCCTACTTCCTCTACCTAGGCCAGAGTTTCACAACTTCCCAATAGTCATGAAACTATGAATTCATCAATAGATAAGGTCAGAGTTCTCAGCATCCAGTCTTCCTCCCGGGTCCTCAAATCTGAACTCTGAACACTGCTAGTTGGGGTCTGAGCCTTTAGTATGTGATCTTTCCAGGAATATTTGAGTTCCAAAACATAGCTAATACTATCAGGGCAATTCAGTTCTAAGCACATCAAATATATTAATTGACTTAATCCTCCTGACAACCATATTGAATGGATGTGCTATGTATTGTTCTGGTCACTTAGCTTACCAGTTGGTAGACCTGAGATTGAATCTGTGTTACCTGGCTCAGGTATCACAAGTTGCTTTTCTACCTGCAAAGATCCCCTCTTTTCCTCTCTGTCCTCTCTTGATAGTGGTGTGGACAGGGTTGTGTGGGAGGAGAGGAGTTGGTGGGACAGGAGTAGTTTTGGTGTCTCTTCGTAAGTCCACTGTGGCTATGCTGTGGATATGAGATAGTGTGAGATTTACAGATGTAGGTCGCCTCTGATTCTAGGTGGGCAGGAAAGTTCTGCTCACCTTGTTTTTCATGTAGTTTAGTGTGCTGACAGACCAGTATCTTTTCCTGAAAGCCCTATCCAAGGATGGACACCTTAGGGCTTCTCTTTTCTTTCCTGCCTGACAAGATGCAATGCAGGGCAGTCCCCTTCCATATACCCTAACCCAACCTCTCTAGGATTTTTCACTACTTCCTGCTGTCTCAAGCCCTAAGTAGGCTGACATCTGTCTTCTCTCCAGTCAGGAGCTGCCATGAACTGATGAAGAAAATCTTGTAACTGTGTTGATATTATACACGTATGGGTTCAGCTTCTGGATAAACCACTAATCCTCTATTATTTCCCAAAGTGGCTTCTTCCACTTCTCAGAGTGGTTCTTTCAGACCCTTAACATTCCTGAGACCTGTGGCATCAATTCGAGCTTGTTCTCTTTCTTCTTTGCTTTCAGTTTCACTCTTACTGATGCTTAATCAAGCGGGTGTCATTTTTAAATACCTTCTTTGACTCTCCCCTCAGATATTCCTCATCTCCTTTCTTTTTTTTTTATTTTCATAATTTTATTGAGAGGCAAATAGCAATGAGACAGTTTCAAATCAGATTGGTAGGACAGTTTCAATAATTAACACATTGCATACTCTCCTCCAAGTGGTTATTTACTGTACAAGATGCAGACATGATATCCTATTTACAAACACTATTAGAACAAATCCCTGTATTCATTAAGAGAATGCAAATGTATATCTATTCTAACCATTTTGAATACACAGATACAAAATAGACATTCATCTGTATCCCCTTTTTTGTTTAGTTCCGTCATTTGAATATTATAGCTGTGTGAATTCAGCAAAATATTTTAAAAGAGTCCAGTAGCCCATAGTAGTATTGGGTCTTCAGCTTGACTGGCAGTGTCAGAAATTGTTGACCTGTAAGTCCCCTACAGCTCAACATAACACCATGGCTTTACATCTTACACTTCATTTTTATACGTTTTTGTTGGATGGTTAAGACCAAGATAAAGCAAGACCTATTCAAAAAGAGATGTAGCTTTTGGATCTGATAAGGTCAGTGAAATCCCCTCAGGATTTATCCT
>NW_004524578.1:21728227-21761175 GCF_000260255.1 Octodon degus
ATGGCTTTACTTCTTATATTTCATTTTTATACTTTTCTGCTGGATGGTTAAGACCAAGGTAAAGCAGGACCTATGCAACAAGAGTTGTAGCTTTTGAGTCTGATAGAGCATTTCCTTCTTGAAACAGTGTGGTCCTCACTACGCCACAATGCTGGTTAAACTATGAATTCTCTGCCCCCTTTCTGTTCATCTCTTTAAAATCTGGGACCCTCAGGAGTTTGCCTCTGGTCCTCCTGTCTTGTCACTCTATTGACTCTGTGGGTGATGTTGTCTTTTCATGGAAACCTATTTAATCACTTACTGTTAATCCCCAGATCTATATTTCTGGTTCCTGCCATTTCCCTTAAGCTTTAGACCGCCTCCCTGGACATCTCTACTTGGCCATCCCACGCCTACCTCATATTGGTGTTCAAATTGCACTTTTATTTTGAAAATCCAAGGCTTCCTATCACTGCAATTGTTACAAATAATAAAACTGACCTTCTTCATTGGGCTAAGAGCTCTGAGATTGATTGTCCAAGCTTCTGTCCTGAGTATCTGGGCAAGCCTGGGTAGGTACTCTAACTTCCCTGTGTCTCAGTTTCTGGAAAGCAAACATACCTGTCTTAAAGACTGAGTGAAGAGGAACAAGTTTATTATAATAAAAGACATATTGTCATTAATCTGCTTCAAAATACTCTCCTGCCTCTCAAACACGTATCCTATCTTTCTTGCCACTTTCAGAGTCATTTCTGAAGTCCTGTTTCGTGAGTGACTTCAGTTGTACCTGTGGCTGCCTTGATGTCCTCATTCAGTTTGAAACATTTACTTTTATGGTTATTTTAACTTTGGGGAAGATGTAGAAGTTTCATGGTGCCAGACCCAGTAAATAAAGTGGATGAGGACACAGCATAATGTTTTTATTTGGTAGAAGTTGCCGTAACATTTGGAATCAATTCAGAACATCAAGGCATCTACAAAAAACAAGCAGAGGGCTTCAAAAAGTGAATGATGGGATAAGTGTTTCAAAACATGGAGGCGTGATTTGAGAGGGATGGCAATGTGTGTTTTACTGTAATAATTTAAAATTTTAAAATTGAAACATTCACCATATGTTACTATAGTAACTTCTACCAAGCACCGTTGCTATCATTTGGGTTTGAAATATCCCCCAAAGCTCATTGTGTTGAAGGCTTGGTTGCCAGCCCATGGGCTTTTGAAGTGATTGAATATGAGGACACTAATTTCATGAGTGAATTAATCCATTGATCATAATTTGATGGCCCTGTTGGGAAGTGATGGAATGGAACACAGTGGGTCATGGGGTGTGACCTTGGGGACTATATCTGGTCCTTGGCCCCTTCTTGTCTGTCTCTGCTTCCTGGCTACAATGATATGAGTCCCTTTGTTCTGCTAGACCCTACCACTACTATGTTCTGGCTCACAACGAGCCAAAGTGGTGGGGGCAGGCAGTCAAGGACAGAAACCTCTAAGGCAGTGAGTCAAAATGTCTTTCCTCTTTTAAGTTGATTTCCTAATGTATCTTGTCACAAGAACAGAGAGTTGACTGATAAGAGTTGTGTTTTCTTACTGTTGCCACCATTCTATTTGTCATTCATTCAGAATTACTGTTTTCAGGGTTGTAGTTGGCATTCCTGGCTGCGCAGCCATGTCTCTCCAGGGCCTGCCTTCTGTAGTGTTGTCCTCTTATGTGCTCTGATGTCTGTGGATCCCACTGTGTCCTGCTGGCACCCCATTGCTTATCGCTTGTGTTGCCACCTCTCCCACCTGTGTTGTCTCCTTTCATGCTGTCTTCCACTCTGCTGCTAAAGGGATCTTCCTAAAACACAGATCTGTTTTACTTCTAAAAATTCTTCCATGAGGATAAACCTATATTGTTTCCTGTGACTACCAAACTCTCCCTGCATCTGCCAGTCTTGCTCTGGCCAAATACAGCTGTATGCAGTTCCCAGACTCCTCCCTGTTGGGTCACCGCTTTGGACTCTGCCTGTGTTGTTCCCTCTGCTACAATATTCTTCCTCCATTTCCCTCTGTTGTCTACCTGGTGATTTGTCTTCTGTTTCTTCAAGACTGTAGAAACATTACCAGCTGCTTTGGGATTCTTGCCTCAGTTTCCTTCCTGCCTCCCCAAGGATTGAGAAAATTAGTTGTAGCCTCAGCATTCGTATAGCATTTCTACATACCTTGCCTCTCATGATCAGGGACACTGATTTTGTCCCTGGTTCTTCATGTTTGAGGGATCAGGAAGGAATTTACAACTACATATCAGTATTTTACTCAATATTTGATTTATTAAAGCAATAAATAGAAAAACTTATTTCACTTCACATATCTGCAAACAGCTTATACTGTAAATTCATTTGTAAATCTAGTCATGTAAAAATGAGATGCCCTCAGTTCATTTGCTTTTTGATTTTTTTTCATTTGCTTTTTGAACAATGTTCGCTTTGAAATTTCAATTCCTCAAATAGTTAACACCATTTATAGTTTGGATTTCCATTAAACATTTTAAAGTATGGTCACGTGTTCCATGGATATGAGTCTTATAAGACTTTTAAAAAATTAGACAAACCATCCATATACAAAAAAGCCCAAAAAGTTTATTGTTACCAGTAAACCTGATTGTGATTACTATACCCAATTTAGAGGCTTTAACCCTGGGCATGTAATCTGTTATTCCATCCCACAGTTCCAAATAACTCGATTACCCAAGGGAACACAATGGACATTTCATGCCAGCTGTGGTTAGCCTGCACAATATTGGGAATCAAAGCATAGCCAGGCTCCATGTTACTGTTGGGAACTTGGACCTGGACTCCAAGTGAATGCTTCTTCAGGATGATTCTCTCTGAGCTGGCGTTTGTTCAGATTTTTGTCTAGGAGTTGTCATATCAGCAGTCAACAGGACTTTGCTACTCTGGTGTTTTTGGTGGGATCTTGTTCTACTTTGTATCAATTTTTTTTTTTCAGACTGGTCCCTTTCCATGAAGTAACATGTCTTTAAAATTTCAGGGACTTGATAGGTTCTTGGATTCTAGTTCTGTTTTCCAGGATTTTATTAAGTCTCGTTCTTCTGTGCTCAGTTACTGCTGTGTAATGTGTGTTTGCTGTAAAGCCCTGTGTGCTGATGGGATTTTATGTGCTTTATTCAGGTTGCAGTGACACCAGTTAGAACACAGGTAATCATTTATGTCTATAAACTTTATGATCCCATTGTTTACCACCATGTGGCTGTGTCGTTGACTATTAGTCATTGTTCTCTCAGTCCAGAGAGCTGGTGGGTGCACATGCTAGATACTCATTTGTTTAGTAAATGATGCCTATTTCCTTGAGTGGATCTGGGTCTCATTGAGGGTTGGATTTCTCTGTTGTTTTGCTGGAACCCTGTATAGGCTAAGCCTAGATTACAGTAACTATGCATTGTACACATACATGGAGACAGGAACAAGAAGAAATTGCAGTTGCTGACAGATGAGTTTATTTAACAGCTGAACAGAGGTTTATTTTCTAGATCTTGTATTGACCCGGTACTCCTGCACCTCATGGGATTTTCCTCCTGCTGCTTCCTTGGAAGCCTCTTCTCTTGATTATACCTTACTGACCCATGCCTCAGAGCAGGATAGAGTTTGCAGATGAAACCTGGACCCGTCACCCCACAAGTGAGCCTTTTCACATGTTTTCTTCTACTTTTGGTCTTGGAAGAAATATCAGAGGCCCAGGGTCTGGCCTGTAAGTGCCTGTCTGAAGGCCAGATGAGATGAGTCACAGGGTTGAAGCTCACAAGGGGCTGGGCAGGTCAGCTTCCCTCTTTCCTCCCTCCTGTGGCCTGTTCTGATGTACAGCTGGTTCTTAACAATGTTCTGAGGAAATTACAGCTGATGAACACATTTGCCTATTAGCTTGGCTTCTTTAAAAGTGACTGGCTTGGTCACACCACATCATCACACACACACTCCTGAGTATCATCTTCTGTGGTACACTAGTCAGCTTTCTGGTTGTTGGGACATTCCTGGTGCCTACAGCTTTAGGGAAGAAAGGTTACTTTTTTTTTTTTTTTAAGTTTTCTTTTCTTTTCTTTTTTTTTTTTAATTTGCAAGAGCCTTTATTACTGAGCTCAGGGCCATCAGTCAGTTCTCATACAGAAGACTGAACAGCCCCTAGCCCAGGCAGCAAGGAGTTTTTAAAGCAAAATATCACATGACCAAGGGGTCTTCACAGTTCAGCGATATGTGCAACTTGCCTGTGTGGGGGCTTGTTGAGCAAACTGGGTTTTTTTTTTTTGTTTTTGTTTTTTTGTTTTTTCCAGAACTGGGGATTAAACTCAGGGCCTTGTGCTTGCCAGGCAAGCACTTATTCTACTAAGCTATCTCCCTGGCCCCACAAGATACATCTTAAGCTGACTATGTTTACAGGAATTAGATTAGGGAGGGGAGGGAGACAGGAAGGTTAATTTTGTCTCACAGCTTTTGTGGTTCAGTCCATGGTTGGTGCCCTCCAAGGCAGAAACAGTATGGTGGAAGGGTTTGGCAGAGGAAAGCTACTCAAGTCAGGCAGCCAGGAAGTAGAGAAAGGGAGGAGCTGGGGCAAGAATGTATCCTTACAAATCACAACCCTACTGACCTGCCTCCTTTGTCAGATCCCATCTCCTGACAGAGTCAGCTATAAACTCATCAGTGGGTTAACCATGTGTATTCACACCCATATCCAATCACCTTCCCAAAGACCCACCTCTCTCTGAACACAAGACTTTTGAGAAATATTTTAGATTTCTTTCTTTCTTTTTGGCAGAACTGGGGATTGAACTCAGACCCTTGCGCTTGCCAGGGAAGCGCTTCTTCTGCTGAGCCATTTCCCTGGCTCCTATATTTTAGATTTAAACCATATTTTTTTAATAGGCCTGAACTTGTAACTCTTAGAAAAAATTGTCAACATTTGCATTTGTGAAATTAGGTAGTTTTGAGGACTGGTTTATGCTGTCAATGGCCTTATGATCAGAAAATATATCCTTGTTTTCACCTTTTAAAATGTTTTAAAGTTGCTATATACTTATCAAAACAAACAAGAATTCAATAACTCACTGAAGGCCAGTAGCTTATAACCCTTGTATAACACAATTAATAAGTTTATGACATTTATGAAAGCAGATAGATTACATTTATAATGATTATCTGAAAAGAGAATAATTTTGCATTTTATGAGCCTTCGTATAAGCAATCCAAGTTATGAAGGATATATTTCATATTGTAAACTAAACTTTAATTTCAGGTTTGTAAAGTTGGTCATGAAAAGTACTTTTTGCACTTAATATTTTTTTTCTCCTTCTGTCTTATAAAATGAAAAAGAATTCATTTGGCTGATCATGATCCTATTTAGTTAGTATTCCTGGGAAGGTGGGAGGTGGAATTCAGAGAGTGATTACTGGACTGGTATCACAAGCAGATCCTGAATAAATATATATATATATATATATATATATATATATATATAGATATTTTCTGTATGTTCATTTCTGATATAGTTTCCTTCCAGCCTTCTAAAGAAGCCACCAATTTGGAGGCCAGCTTCACAGGTGGCCCAAGGATTCCTCCTCTGGCTCTTCACCTATCTACATTGCTCCAGGGCTGGCCTGTGTGTCCTGTAGAATGGGGAGGACTTAATATCACATGGCTTCCTGGATTGGGAAGGAAAGACAGTGGCTCTATTTGGCTTCCTCACTGCCATGGATGCATCACAGTGGGGGAAGCCAGTATCACGTCCCAAGGCCACGCGGGCAGCCACAGTGAGGGGCCCAGTACTGAGGGTCTGAGCTCTCAGTCCAAAGGCCTAGAGAACCGAGGTCTGCTAACTACCTGGCGTTTAGTCAGGAAGCAGAAACTCTGGCTTAGAGTCCTGGCTGGCAGCTTGCTGCAGGCTCTTGAAAATTCAGAGCCCAAATCACCCCATTGAGCTGCTCCTGGATCTGGAGCCTCAGAACTGGCGCATAGCGTTTGCTGTTCCAGACTGCTGAGTTTGGGAGTGATTCATTGCACAGTAATAGCCAGCTAATATAACTATCCAACTTTTATAGTAATGATTTCCCCATTTATAATTACAGTTTTACCATCTATGTGTCTGCATTGCTAAACAAGATAGTTTAGTTTTGTACCCATTTTTGTTTCTCATATGTATAATTGTACTTTTAAATAGGCTCTTGCCTCAATATTTTGCATGCAAATTTATCCATCTAGTTGGATGTAGTAGAATTCATTCTAGTTGTGGAAATCCTTTGTACACATCTACAACTTGCAGTCGTTAGGCATCTGTTCCCCTGTTGGTGATCACTTGTGTTGTTTCTAATTTGGAATTATTAAGAATTCGTTAGGGAGCATCTTGGGCATTGTCTTGGTGACTTTTCTCCTTGCTGAGAGAAAATACCTGACACCCCAAATTATTTCAATGTAATCTGTTGATCTCTTTCCATTTTTAACCCTTTTTGGCCATTAGTTTTATTAGTTTTTCCTGTTAGATTTCCTGACTTTAAAATCATCTTTGGAACGACTTTTCTCCCTGTGGTTAAATATTCACCTACATCTGGTGGTTACTATTATGGTTTTATTAAAACTACCAAAACTATTAGTTTCCTTAGAATTTTTTTTGAATCTATGGTTATAAAAGTCTTTTAGTTTTTGAGTATTATGAATATTGTTAGAAGGTTTATTGAGTCATGTTGCCTCTTCTTGTTGGTCCTAAATGCTACTGGTGGCACCAAGGGGGCCCATGTGTGGCTCTGCTTTGGAGCTCCCTGCCTTGTCCCTTGAGCTTCCTGTTCCTTGGGTGCCTCCTGCCACCACTTTTTCTTACTGGACTCTGCAGCACATCTGTCACAGGACGTGTCCCTCCTGCTTTTTTGTGTTTTAGCTCCTTTGGGTTTTGTGTGTGTGTGTGTGTGTGTGTGTGTTTGTGTGTGTGTGTGTTTCAGCATTTGTATGACTTTTCTGCACATTTTGTTTTCTAGGTGAGTTTTAGGATCCCTTTGTTAAATTCCTTTAAAATTATATTAACACAAGAATTCTTACTGGGCTTGTGCTGTGGACTTATTTGTGCTGATTTGTTTGGTATAAATTAATCTTCCCAAAAAGAATGTAGCAATTCTTGCTATTTCCTTTGGAATTTTTTTATATTCCTCAGTGAAATTTTGTAGGTTTTATTTCCACATACATTGGACACATTATTCTTACATCTTGTTATGTCTGAACCAAGAGCTTCTGAGGGGTGGTGGAAGGCAGGGGAACCACACAGCTTGGCAGTCTTGTTACCATCATAGATTTTCTCCATATAAAATATTCTCCTTTACTAAAAGAATAGAAGTTCCATAACAGGCTATTAGTCATTATTGAGACCTAAAAACCTGTATTTGTGTATTAATTTTAATTAGTGACCTTGTATTGCTATCTTTTATTGTATTTAAATATGTTTTTAGTGATGCACCTTGAATGCCAAGTATTCATGCCTTCAAAACGTGTCTACCAAGTGCCCATGTGCCCCGGGCATTCTCTAGGTGCTCACAATGTATGTGTGAGCAAAGCTGGAGGGTATACAATGTGATAGGCTCGTGCTTTGGGAAGGAAGAAAACGTTGAGCAAAGGGAGGCTGGGTCCCTGGACGTGGGGGTCAGGTGGAGGCCAGGCACAACTTTAAATAGTGTGGCCTTTGGCCTCCTCGAGGAAGTGACACTGGAGAAGTGGGTGAGAGAGCTGGACAGGCCCAGGGCTGGACTAGGGAGGAGAGAGGGGAGCCAGCGAGCCAGGGGAAGACTGTACCCAGGAACCGTGGGGGCTGTTTCTGTGCTTCAGGTGAGATTTGCAAGGAGCCCCTGAAGAGTCTCTTCTCATTCTGGTTGCTCTGCTGAGAGTGGCTTTTGGAGCTGGAGGCAGATGTTGCTGCTTATGTATCTCACCCACACGCTGCCTGTGGATGGAGCAGCTCTGGGAAAGACTGCCTTTGAAAGAAGATAATTGAGCAACGTAGTGTGCATTACAAATGCAGACACTTAGAACACACATTTGCCTGAGAAAGGAGTGGGCAGCAGCACTGTCTGTGGCTGGCTCTTGTGCCAGGCTTGGGCCCTGTGGGGACCTGGGAGGGACACGCCCGAGCATCTGAAGATGCTGCCTCCTCTTCCTCCGCGATCACAGTCATCCCTCCAGCAAGGCAGACTGGCAGGCCCGAGGCGCCCAGTGCTACCACTGAGCCCACGGGTTCCACTGAGACTGGCCTATAGTTTCTGCCTCTCCCTCCTTAGCAGCTCTTCATTTAGGAGACTAGAACTGAAGGATTTTTTTTTTTAAGTTAAGATTTTATGTTTCAAATTCACTTTTGTTGGGGTGATAAATAGTGTTACCTGTTAAAGTTAACAGGTTGGTCCACGTTGGTTCCTGTGAAATTTGAGAACTCTGTACTTTGAAGAGACATTTGAATCTGATGTTAAAGGAGAGAGGGCAAAAATCTTTAAAGGATATGCTATTTTTAGAATGGCTTCCTGATTATCAAGGAATATGAATAATTCATGGGTTTAACCCTAGAATTAAGTATATACCACCCTGTTGTCAATTTAAGGGAAATTCTCAATTATTTTGGAGGAAACCCCTCCCCATCCCCAGTTTCACAAAACCTAATTTCAGTTGTACCCTTGGAAATGCTGAAGCTAAAAACATTGCTTAAACGTTTTTGGTGTGGAGTTTCACATTTCTTTTACTTGATTGGTCATTGCTCTGAGCCCACACACTTTGGTCCTTTGCATGGTGCATGCCCTGGGCTCGGTCCAAGATGAATATATTAATGTATGTGTTTTCCTATCAGTGCTTGGAGCTCAGGGATAAAAAACAGAAGAGAGTGTCATAGAAGGCTCAAAGATTTTTTTTTCTGTTTTGGAAATACAAAGTGCTTTTTGTGATGCAGCGCATGAGCCATCACCAGACAACTTCATCCAGAATTTGCAGCAGTGCTGTCATACAGCTCAGCCTAGTGCAAAATACCTCATTTTGTATAGAAATGCAGAATTGCTTCATGTAGACAGAATAGAAAGACCCTTTGCTTTATTCACATATGAATAAAACGTCTTTGTTCATGGGAAAGAAAAGTGCTTCTTATTGTTTGGAAATTCAATGAATTTTAAATTAAGCTGATAGCCCAGTATATTATATCTGTTAGGGGGAAAATTAGCTTCACTTATACAAGTTCGGAATCTAAGGCCTAATCCGATGGCATAAATGGTTTTGCTTTCAACTTTGGTTATTGTGTGAAAAGATCTTAGGTTTGGCATAGCTATTGCCTGTTGGTGAGTTACTTTGGCAAAATTTTATAATTTTAGCTTATCCTTCTTTTGTGTGTGTACATATTCTCTTTCTCGCTTTCTTTCTTTTTTTTTTTTTTGCGGAACCAGGGATTGAACTCAGGCCCTTGCGCTTGCCAGACAAGCACTTATTCTACTGAACTATCTCCCTGGCCCTATATTCTCTTGTTCCACATAAAATTTTATGCAGTTTATGATAAATTTAAAAACTATAATGTAAGACTGATGCATCATGATCAGGGAGAATATACATACTTTGTAGAAAGGCCAAATGGAATTGCATGGGAGTATATTCATGTATGAGCACTCATGTGGAAAGATCCATGGGGTTGCTAATGCTGATCCACATATTTGATGTTGAGCTTCCTGGAAGCCAAAGTGAAAAGAGACAGAATCAGTCAGTCTATTTTCTCACTCTAAGTGGACTCTTTAAGACATGTCCACCACCAAATGGGGTGGAACATTTAGGCTTTCCTAGAAGAAGGCTGACCAATAAGAACAGATTGAATATAGCCAGTCCTGGGCCTGCTGCCCACGGAAAGCATCTTTTGCCACATCAGCCACACCACTCTCCACCCTCAGATGCAAGCTTGTCACTTTGTAGGATGTGTTCATTGGTTCTTAGCAAGATGAGAAAACATAAGAACAAACAAAGGAAAAAGTTAATTTCTTTCAAACCTAAACTAAGTTGGTTTCAGGTAGTATGTTCTTCCTATAATTTTAACATCAAAAATTCCTTTAAAAATGAAATAGCAGCAGTACTTTAGCATTTTGTGTCCTTTCTTGGAAAGTGGAAAATTGAATATGGTTCTTACCTGGTAAGTCTGCTGCTGCTGCTGCTGCTGTGGACATCCGCAGCCTGTGCAGCCCTGAAATCTGGGAACTGCTGTTCTCTCAGGCTTGAAGCTGCTTTGCTGCTTGCTTTGCATCCTGGATTGAGGGTTCCTGTTTGGGTGTTATGCTTCCCCACCCAAACACCTCAATTTTCAGGAAGCCACATGCTCAGCCTTCACCATCCTTGCTGGGCTTCTCCTCCAGTACCTCGAGCTGGATGGGTCTCACGTGGCATCACGTCCTGGTGTGGCTTGGCTGCTGGTTCCCAGGATTCTGGAGTTTGACATCTGGGACAACGCTGGACCTAAAGGGTCCTTGGAAGGACAGTCGCTCATCATGAGTCTCTGCAGTGTGACTCACTGCACAGCTGCTGTTGCCCTGGCTCCAAAATCTTTAGCCCTTGCTGCTCTGCAGAAGGTTAGAGGGATCTGGACAGACCCTTAGGGTGAATAACAGCCACCACCTACTTAAAGTACTGGAAATGAATGAGTTTTGAAATTCTTCAAGGACCCTTCCTGGGAAGGTCTCAGTAGGGTGGTGGGGTGGTGGGGTGGCAGGTGATGGATAATGTGAGGGTGTTTCTGTTACCCAGCTACACTGACCTCAGCTACTTTGAGAGAGAGAGATGCATCATTAAATTTATTTTTCAAAATCTTTTCAGTGGGCTGGCAAGATAGCTCAGCAGACTAAGTGCCTGCTTTGGTAAGCACAGGGACCACAATTCAATCCTGGGTCCCTCATGCTGTGCCAGCCCTGCCTCCTGGGTGTCCTGAGCTGGTAAAGGGGTCCAGGAGTGGTGATGCACACCTGTAATTCTAGCACCAGGGAGGCTGAAAACAGAAGGATCTCTACAAGTCCGAGCTGTGTAGTGAGACCCTGTACCAAATATATACATTAAAAAAAAGAAAATCTTTTGAGTAAGATGTAGTTAATAGTCTTTCATTTATCTTAACTTGGTCTATATTTAATATTTATCTAATTCTGGGTCCCTTTGAGTTCTTTCATTTTTTCATTTGAAAACCACCCCTAGGCTTAGCAGTCTTGTAAGTACTGATGTTCCAAGAGTTGGCTTTTGAGCAGTGGCCGTGGCTGAGAGCAGGTGGCTTTGCTTGCCTGGTGTGCTGAAGGCTGCCCCCCTTCTTCCCTGGCCCCTCCACGGCCTCTGTGGAGCTGGATCTCTTTTCCCTCCTTCCCTGGCTGCCATCTCACGCAGTCTCCCTGCAGCTTCCTTGGAGGAGGTGTTAACCCACAGAGAGCACTTACAAGTGCTCATCAGCTAGAAGAAAGCTGCTAGCGATGTTTCTTCTGCATCTTGCATTTTAAAAAGGTTATATCTTTTTTTTCTTCTCAACTTTTAGAATAGGCTAGATTGGCACAGCCTCGTGACAAGTCCAGGTGCTTCTTTTCAGGCAGGCCTCAGTGGCTGCATAATGACATCAGCAGGGCCCTGTGCACGTTGGGTGTTTCCTGTTGGAACCCTGCATCTCGCTGCCGAGTTATTTTTGATGTCTTCGCCTCTCTGCCTTCCACCAGTGTGTGTCCCTCACAGCAGGGACCTGGGAGGTGAGGCATTAGACCTTTGAGAAATTGTTTCAGCTAGAACTCACCATTTGGGACACTGAACTTGTAGGATATTGATTGTGTGGCAAAAGAAGGAAATTAGTTTTCTGTGAGCCAACTGCAGCTATGGAGTGGAGGCCGTAGGCTACACTGACAAGGGCTCAGGTGCTCTCTGGACTTTATTCAACTTCCCTTTCTGGGTGGGCATGTCACCTGGTGTCCCTAGTGGAGCTCAGTGCTTTGGCTGGGCTTTTCCTTTGCCCGAGGACCCCGTTTGTCGTCCTAGATGCTGCTGCTCGTCTTCCAAGGCTCATTCCCACCCACCCCCGGGGCACTGTGCTGTGCTGGGGCTCTGTCATGCTGCTTTGCATGCATTCATGGCTTGCACACCTCTCTCTCATCAACATCCTGTCTTGTTTCTGCTCCCCATTAATCTGGGGCCACTGCAAGTGCTCAGTGAAGCTTTGGTGAGTCGGGTTTTCTCATTTGGCCCTAAAAGGGTCTGAAAGTCATAGTGCACAAAGACTGCAAATGAGCGAACACTGTCAATGACTAATCATCATAGGTGAATGGGATGGAGTATGGAGTATGGAGCACTGATGACAGTGGGGAAGCTCTCATCCCATAGGAGGTTCCAGTTTACTTTAGGTTAGGCCATAGAGAAGACCATGAGAAGCAACCTATCTCCTGGGCTCCCTTCTGTTGCCCTTGGGCCTGCTCTCCTGAGCTTCGTAGTGGGTAGATCCTGTGTCTCACAGGTACCTACTAAAGAGAGGCTCTGGGGAGAACCTCTCAGTGACTGGAGACTGGGATGATATTAAGTGAAAAAGATTTTTTTTGCAATATATTAAGATGTGACCATTCTCCCTTTCTGAAGCAAGGATGTGTCTCCTTTGACTATTGAGACGTAGAGAAAAATCTTTCTTGAAAAACCTCTCCCACTGTAATTCAGTCCTATTTTGCAAACCCCTTCAAAGGTTAAAATTGCACTGGAAGTAAAGGGGATAGCACCTCAAAAAGGTGCAATGGATAGCAGGAAAATTGGGGGAGGGGTATTAATAAAAGCCAACAAGACAACATTTAGGGATTCTGGGGAGGGTATTGGAAGTGCTTTTAATACAGGAGAATTCTTTGTACTATTCTTGCAACTCTCTGTGAGCCACTTATTATTTCAAAAGTAAAACATTTAAGAAGGCAAAAGCAAATGCTCTGGTTGCTTTTAGTTTAAAAGAACAAGGCTTGCAGAACAGTCCGTAGGCAGCGGTGGTTGTGCTTTGTGGTTGGGGATCTGTTCATGTAGAGCTGCATTTGGGCAGGTGTGTGTGTTCTCCTTCCAACTCCTTGGCATTTAAACAAAGAAGTGAATAATCTTATCCACAGCTGTCATATGTCAAACTTCTGCCACAAGGATGTGGTCAGTAGAATGACTAATAATTCTCCAGGGTGCCTATGACCAAATCCCTGGAACCTGTGAATATGGCAATGGGATCTTATAGATGAGATTAAGCTAAGGACCTTAAGATAGGTTACTCCAGGTGAGCTGGTGGCCTTGTATAATCACAGGGTTCTGCACAAGATGGTGGCAGGATAGAAGGCAAGAAGGCAATGTCAAATAGAAGCAAAGAGTCTGATGCGATGCGTGCAGGGGCCAGGGCCGAGGAGTTCAAGAAGCCTCCTGAACATAGAAAGGGCCAGCAAACAGGCTCCCCCAAAGCCTCCTGAAGGAACCAGACATGCTGATACCCTGATGTTGGCTCTGCAAGGCTGCTTTTAACTTGCAGACTTCAAGACTGCAAGGAAATACATCCATACTGCTTTAAGCCACTAATATTTCTCTTATTTATGGCTGGAGCCAGTAGACACAATGCTGGATGAGGGGCTTCTATACCAGTTCATAAGCAGGAGGGACGGCAAAGTGAGAGCTCTGGGTCACATTCATTGACATTTCAAAGAACTGTTCTCAGGATCAAACGAACTGTTTTCATACTTTGCTCAGTTGCTTTGTGTCTTAGTTTGGCCCCTGACTTTGACTGCCTGTATGACAAATGGAATTGGAGTGAATTTTGATTCAGAGCTAGCAGCCTGGGGGTTAGACATCACTCTGTTGAGATGGCACAGATGCTGGAAACTTGTTTTGCTCAAAATGCCTGGCTTAGGTGGCAAGTTGTGGTTTTGTCTCCAGGGAAAGGGGGGATAGGTGTAGGGCAGTGGGGAGAAGGAGGGCAGGGGAGCTGATTCCTAGGCAGGAATATCTTACTTATTTGCACCATAGCAGAACTGTAAGTTTTCTGCAGCCTGTTTGATGGGAGGACCTTTTTCATAAGGATCCTTATGCAGACTTAGATTTGGATTTATTACATTATTTCATAAGTAGGTATAAACATAAAATTGTTAATGTATGCTTATAGATGGAAGACAACTGTAAACTCCAAAAAGTCCAAATCAAATGCAAATGAAACTCCAGACCCAATAAAATCCAAATTAACACCATCAAGTTAATGTCCCAGGTACCTGTTGTTTTGCTAAATCTAAATCTTGGTATTTTCATGGTGGTTTCACACACACTTTTTAAAGTTCTGGAAGACTGTATTTGCTTCAACAGAACTGTGTTTAATTCACTACTAAATACTTTGTGGTTGAAAGAAGCATGTTCAGTATAGAAGCACATGCACCCGAGTGACTAATCAGCCTACCAACGAGATTTCAGCCTCTGATACAGATATTCAGTTGCTTTCATTTGTGCAAAAATCAGAGAAGACCAAGGCAAACCAGTGGTCCGTGTTGCACATGTAGGGATGGAAGCCCGGGCAGTGACAGCCTGGCAGTGGTCAGGTTGTATTGGCAAGGGGCTCAGAGGGTAGTGGGACTTTCAGTTTGTGGGCATGTTCAGTTTCATGACTTTTGAGTATTTCTTTCTTTTCTATTCCAGTATTTAAGGTATATCATATAACATAAGTGTGCAGCTTGTTGAGTTGTTATAAACAGTAGTTTACCCCCATCAAAAATAGGACATAGGGCGTGAGCAATACCTCAGAAATCCCCCCGTGTTGCTCTTTACAGTTACACCCTCATCTTGCTCCACCCCAAATAATGGCCATCCTCTTTTGTAGTGATCACTCACATATTTAATTTCTAGCTTTACAAACTCTGTACATAGGCATTCCTAAATACCATGGCTTACTTTTGCTCAGTTTTGAACTTACCAAAACAGGTCTATGTTGCACCTTTTGTGTTCTGATTTCTTTTCATCCATCCTTTCCTTTTTTTAAGGTGCCTCCATGTGCTGTGCAGGTGGCATCCCTCCCTTTCTACGGGGGTATGGAATGTCCCTGCAGAGTTGTCCCATGATTTGCTGAGCCTTTCTCCTGCTGGGAGACTTCGGGGTTGGTTCTGAGCTTTGCTCTCACAGGTAAAGCTACTGCAGGCAGCCTCCCTCATAGCTGCTGGAGAGGACGTGTGTGGAAGAGGCACTGTCGCGTTCAAGGTGTGCACTGCGTAGAAGCATCATCTCCTCCTCCAGAAATGCTTTCCGTAGTCATTTGCATCTTAATCTGCTTCTTTCATCATGACTGAGTTTGAGAACACTTTCCTGTCTTTGTTGACCTCTGGATTTCTTCTGTTGTGAAGGGTCTGCTCAACTCCTTTCCTCATTTTTCTATGGAATTGTCTGTCATGTTATTGATTTGCAGCATCTATATTATTCTGGATAAAAGCCTTTGCTTGTGTGTTTGCGGGTCCTATATCACTTCTTATATCGCTTCTTCTTACACAGTAGTGTAAGTCAAGCAGCGTGATGTGTCTGAGGGGTTACCAGTTAGCTGCCTCAGAGTCATGAATACTGGCAGGAGATGCAGAACTCTGGGTAAGAGACACAGACTCCTTCCTTCACCATTGTCCCTGGGCCAGAGTGCTTGTGTGTCCTTGAGCCTGTGCCTGAGTCCAGTTTCCCACAGGCCAGCTGGCCCTCATCTGCGATGACTTGGGTTAGAGGAGAGGAAGCTATGGCCAAGGGAGCTGGCAACTCTGGTCAGTGGGCTTCAAGCTGGCCGGCCTGTTGCTGGAGGGAGATATTGTCTTTATTATGGTGCACAGAATATATGCCTGTCCTCTTCCTTGCGAGATACGTGGTGTCTTCAGAATTTAGAACAGAGGGACTGGAAACATGAACAACCCTAAGGAGAATTATCTCCCAAAGCTGTAACCTACCTGTTACTCACTTGTGGTCAGATGAGTTTTATCACCTTCCACACTGATTGACAACTACCCCAGCATCAGGATGATACTGTTTACAGGTATAGGTGAGTTAGACCTGATTGCTGCACAGAGGAACGAGAGGTGCCAACAGGCTGGGCTGCCTGTCAGGACCACACAGGATGGAGTGGAAGGGAAGGGATTAAATGAGGGAGATGTGTCACGGCTAAGAGTCTTCTTCATTGGATCTTAGCATATATTGTGTCCCGCCAAGCAGAGTGGCACCTGCCTATGATCTCAGCCTCTCAGGAAGCTAAGGCAGGATGATTGCAAATTGGAGCTGTTCCATGCCTGAAAGTTTCATCTTTAGTATTACTTATTCACACTGTAGCAGAACTATAAGTTTAATGCTCAGAACCCAAAGTATTTTTATGCCTAGTCTTCCTCAAACCCATCTTCCATAGATATGGACTTGGACCTGCTCATTTCTGTTGCCTGAAAGTGAATGGAGGAAGAGGCAGGCTTTGACGACCTCAGTTTTGCAAGTTTGTTGGGTCTTGTTTAGCTGCCCCACATACTCATAGTCATGAGACTGTTACTATCTTGATTTGGCTCTGGAATTGAGTTTTTTTCTTGCTTTGTCACTTTAGGTGATTGTTCAGCGAAATCACTCAATTTT
The DNA here is from genome assembly GCF_000260255.1 of Octodon degus. Taxonomy (NCBI): domain Eukaryota; kingdom Metazoa; phylum Chordata; class Mammalia; order Rodentia; family Octodontidae; genus Octodon; species Octodon degus. The sequence continues at coordinate 21,744,823 of NW_004524578.1, forward strand.
TTGAGTTAGTAATTTCAGTTCAACAAAGAAAAACTAAAATGTATGCTGGGTTTAAAATCTATTTTGGGATTATAATAATCCTTTTCTGATCTAAGTATCCGATAACACCTTCTGTGTGAGGATAGGAAAAGGCCTATGTAGGCTACACAAGTACAGTTGAAAGTGTGTGAGATTATTGTTTAAGTGAAATAATGCCCATCCCCCAATCAGAGATGTTCAGCATCTTAAGAAAAGCAGATGCACCCGGATCTGAATTATTTGATGAATAATCTGAGGGTGATTTTAATGAACATCCTTTTATTTTACTAAAGGATTCTTTTTGATGGTGCTTTTAAAAAAGCAGGTCCTAAAGTGAATTTAAATAGGTTCTAAATTAGGAGAGCAGATCGCCACATCATTTTTCAAGGGCACAGCCTGTGAAGGAAGTACAGTTGCAGGGTCACGGGAAGGAAAAGATTGGAATATTTATTTCTGCCTTTTCTTCTCTTACCTTCTCGAAATAGACCTACAGTGCATTTCATTGTGGCTGTGTGTGTGCTGCATGGTCAGTGGCACCTCCTTTGACTTTAGTCCTTTAGCCTTGAGCAAAAAAATGGCACTGTGGAAACAAATCCCATACTGGTGCCTGGCCCTGTCTGCCTAGGCAGTGCAGGGCCAGGGGAGGGGAGTATGGCACGGCACCTGAGATTGACTTTTCTTACAAGACATTGGGGAAAATCTTGACATTCTAAGCAGCAGTGAGGTGAGGCTTTCAAAACTTGCTGAGTTGTGAATTAGTTCACAGGTTTAGTGGGTTTTGGCTTACACTTGCTTTCTTGAAATCCTGGAAATAGCTAGCCCTAATTATTTATTTTTCTGGTGCTGGTAACTGAATCCTTTTGTACTGGGCTACATGTACACCCACTGTAAAAATTCTTTCAACGTTTTTGAGATAGGTTCCCACTAAGTTGCCCAGGTTGGGCTAGAATTTGTAATGCTCCTGTCTCCGCCTCCCAGAATAGTGGATGAGAGGCTATCACCACTAGATCCTGGTTGGCCCTTATTTTTAGATGGAGATCCAACTGTAATTTGTGTATATAGCATAGTCTAAAATACTTGTCTTCTATTTTTTTCCTTCTTCTGTCTGTCTCTTTTTATTCCACTTTCCCTCTCTCTTCCTGTTTTGTTGTTATAATTCTTATTTCCCAGTGGACTGTAATCTCCAAACACAGAAGACTGTGAAATCAGGAAGGTTTCTCCTCTTCGAGGCCAACATGTTGGCAAAATCAATAGGAACCCCTGAAACACCCCAACATCTTCTGGGAGAGAGTGTGGCAGGTGGTGCCTGATGTTCAGCAATCTTAAAAATGAGGGTGAAGCAGCCCAATGGAAGTGATGAAAGTAGACACCAACCACACTCTTCTCCACCTTGACATTTCACTGTCTGGCTTTTCTTGGTACATTGGGAAGTATGATCATTGTGAAAGGAGGTGATAGGTAACATAGGCATAAAGGAGCTCAAGGGAGCCCTGGTAGCTGGCAGTTTCCATCCACAATGTGCTGGATGATCAGCCCTTCTGCTTAAGAGCACTTTCAACTCTGACTAACTGGGTGTTTTTTTGTTAAATTTAAATGGTACATGCATTGTTGTTTTGCCTTGAAGGATGCATCTTCTCATGCATCTATGCTTTCATTTAGAGCTCTGTTCAGCTGCCTTTTTCTACAGAAAGTTTTTAAAAAAATTATTTAGTATTATTTTTAACTCTTTGGTTCTGCTAAGTACCACCTGCCCTGTTCTCTCCCAGAAGATTTTGGGGTGTTGCAGAGGTTCGTGTTGATTTTGCCAACACATTGGCCTTGGGGTGGAGAAACCTTGGAGTCCACTGAAAATAAGAATTATAACAAACAAAACAGGAAGCGAGAGGGAAAGTAGAATAAAAAGAGACAGACAGGAGAAAGAAAAAATAGAAGACAAGTATTTCAGGCCATGTTATATATAAATTGTAATTTTGTCAAGTGATCCAGACAAAAATCACAAGTCTGTAATTTTGTGCTTTTACTTATTTCAAAACCACTAAAGCAGGTTTGCTTTCTTCCGTTAATCCTCATGCTTTTTTCCTCCCAGTCTAGCAATTGCATGATGGTAAATTCTTTTTGTCTTCTTAACTTCACTGGCAGCTCCCAGGCCAGGAGATCACATGTATAGAGATAGTGAGGTTCTTGCTTTCCCGTGCATAGTACTAACCAGCGCTGCTGCACCTGTACCAAGTGTCTGAGTCCACTTTTTGTTGCTTAAAGAATATAGCAAATTCTAAAAAATTTTGTGAAGTGTTGGTGATTTATAAGAAGCAAAGATTATTCAGTTCTAGGGCTTCAGGTCCAAGGAGTCACATCTGGTGAAGTTCTCTGTGGTTGTGGGAACTCAGTAGAGTCCCAAAGTGGTAGAGGGCATCACCTGGTGAGAGAGGACCAGGTAGCCAGGGAGAGCTTGCCTTTATAACAAAGCCACTCCTGTGATAATCCTCAAGTCCAAGTATCTACTAATCCAGGAATCTGGCTTACCTCTTACTGGTATCCCGTCCTAACACTTCAGAGTGGGGATTAAATTTCAACATGAGTTTTGGTGGTGATGTTCAAACCACAGTGGTAAGGAAAATAATCTTACCACATCTGCTATCATTCAGGATGTAATTTTCTGAATTTTTATTGGAGAAAAATGTCAGATATAGAAATGTAAGCTGTTCCCTTCTCATGTCTTCAGGTCACTTTGGGGACCTTCCATTCGTCTGCTTGGGCAATGGCCAGCCAAGGATCCCATTAGTTGGCATGCACTGCAGTAGTATTGGGCATGCCAGGGTCAGTAGACAGCAAGACCTCTACCCTGGGAGCCCAGCGGGCTGGTGAATGCCACATTAGCACTGGGTGCATGAAGGGATGTGCAGGGGGACACCCGGCTGGGCCAGGCTGTACCTCCCAGGAGCACCTCAACTGAACCTTGAGGGCAGTGCCAGTGAGGTGGGAAGACTTTCTAGACAATGCAAACAGGACAGAGCAGAAGACTCCAAATGATGGGGTTTAGTGCTTGTGAGGACCATGGCAATAGCTGGGGCTGGAGAGAGGCCAGAGAGCATGCACATTTGAAGGCAGAGGTGCTAGATAGAGCATGGCCTTCATTTTAAAGGCCATGGAGCATCACTGATCCACATGCAGAGTGACATTATTATGTGGGTATTCACAGTGGATCAGTGCTGCAGTGTGACTGGATGAGATGAGGGTGGTTGAGCTGAGGGTGTGATCATGGGCATGGAGAGAAGGAAAGGGGAGCCAAGATGTTTGGGATGTAAAATGCATGTGTGTGCACATGCGTGTGCACACGTGAGTGTGTGTGTGTGCACATGTGTGTGTGTGTGTGTGTGTGCATGCACATGCATGCATGCACTCTAGGAAGTTTACTGGGCCTTGATGGCCCTGAAGGTCTTTATTACCCAGTGTGAATCAACCTTCTTCCTGGAAGCTTCGACAAGTCCACACTACTGACTTCCTGGCTGTTTCTTTTTAATTAAAGTTTTGTATCTTTGTGGTTTTGTCATGAAGGATGCATCTTCTAATGTTCAAGGAGAAATCACGCAGCTCCATGCCTTTCAGCTATATGTATATTTTTGGGTAGGACAGATGTACATATATGCTTGTGAATGTGTGTGTGTGTGAGTACATTCTTAAACATATTGTAAGGCCTAGGACAGCTTTCAAGTTCATATTCTGTCAAATCTCTTTTTATTAATTCTATTAAGAAAAGAAAACAGGCAGAGAGGATAATGACAAATTTTGGGGTTAAATTATCTTTGGAATATCCAAAGAAAATTTCCAAATGTCATTTAGCAGAAAAATAAAAAAGAAAAATCCCCTGAAGTTTAAGAGAAAAGTTTGGGCTGCGTTGGTTTTCCAAGTGGGTAGCATATATCAGTGGTCAATACATCCATGTGAATAGATAAAAATCATCTTGGCGGATTACTACACTTAGGAATAAGGATCCAGAAGGCCAAGGTTGTAACCCTGCTTGGAGGAAAAAGTAGCCGAGGGATGTCTGAGGAAGACAAGAGTATGAAGGGCTGACATTGGATAGTTTCAAGAAGAGAATGGTTAGTAGCATCCAGATACTCGAGAGAAGTCATCTGAATGGAGGGTCAAGACATGTCCCCAGGGTGTGAGAGTTACAAGGTGGCTGATGAGAGCAGGTTGTGAGGGGCATCAGTAGAAGAGAGGAGGGCTTCGAGAATAGAAATTCAGCCCCAGCAGCCTACTGATTGGGTTTATTTTTCTCCCGTGATACCAATGCAGAGGTGAGAGGTTGCTGGTGTATATTTTGAGGTCTTCATCTTTGCTGTCCTTCAAACCTTCCCTCATGGCATCAGGCTGCAGCCTCATACATCATGTTTGTGTTCTAGGTGGGAAGAAGAGAGTGGCTCCTTTCTATGAAGATACTAAAAACTTCCCAGAAGCCCTCACCCAGCTGGCTTCTGCTTAGCTCTTTCTTGGCCAGAATAAGACCTGTGATACTTGTGTTTGGAGAGCAGGCACAATTTTGGCAAAGCGTTACGTTGCCTAGGCCAGACACATTGCCCCCTGGAGCAGAACCGAGGTTCTGTCATTGGGAGGAAGAGGGTGTTTCCCAAGTAGGCAGCAGGCAGTGTTGGCTTTATGTGAGTTGAGAAGTGAACAGGAAGTGAGGAAATTTGGTCAGTGAGGTTGAGGGTGCAGCCCTGGCAGTGTCTGTGTTGGTCTCTGCTGCCCTTTCTCTTGCCTCTACCCCCACCTTGCCCCCCTCCTATTGGTCTAGGCCAGTAGCTTCTGAACCTTTGCCCCTATTTTTTATTATTTATTTATTTTAAAATTTTATTTATTGGTACAGGGTCTTGCTATGCATCTCAGAATTGTAATGATTCTCCTGTCTCAGCCTCCCCAGTGCTGGGATTATAGGCATGCACCACCATGCCTGGTTTTGGTGACCAGCACAGCATGCCCAGGGTTCTGGGGCCAGCACAACATATAGTAACGGGGATTGAACTAGGGTCCTTGTTTTTGCCAGGCAGGTGATTAGACTGCCTAGCTATCTCCCCAGCCTGCCTCTGTTTTTAGATGTATTTAAAAGTAAAAACTGACAGATCCATTGACTTGTTTCTGAAACTCTAGGGGCTCCATGCAGACCAAGCAAATTTAATGAGGAAATGAAAAGCACTTCACTTTTTTTTTTGTATTTAGTATAGGGTCTATAGGGTCTAGAAGGTCTCACTACATAGATCAGAATTGTAGTGATCCACCTGTGTTCAGCCTCCCAAGAACTGGGATGACAGACTCACGCCACCATGCCTAGTCTCAATCTGGTTTATTGTGCCCTGAGGGTGGGGCCAGCAGGGCATGCCTGGGGATCGAACCCTGGCCGCTGCACTCTGCCTAAGCAGATGCTTTAATCTGCTGAGCTATTTGACTGGACTGAAAAGCACTTCACTTTATAAAGAAGATATTAATTTTTTTTTTTTTTTTTGTGGCGCAACTCGGGATTTAATTTAGGCCCTTTGCTTGCCAGGGAAGCGCTTATTCCACTGAGCCATCTTCCTGGCCCCAACATATTAAATGTTTAAAGGAAAATGAATTAAATTAAAAAAAAGTAACTCTGACTCCTAAAAACAAAATACTTAGAAATAAGTAATTGCTTATAAATCTTTCCCTCCTACTTGTCTCAGCACCATTAAATATTACCAGAAAATAGAACTTGCAAGGAGAAAGAGTGGCCCACATTCAGTGCTGTGCTTAGCCTGAAACAGAGAGGGCACTGAAGTTTTGTTGTTGTTAAACAGATTCCAGAAAAGGTCTCATCTGTGGGGTGGAAATATATGTCATTCATTGTCCCTTTTGTAAAAGGAATTTTGTATATAATTTAGAAAAAAGGTAGAATTGTCTAAGACTGATTTATATCAGAGAATAGGAGAATTGGCCTTTTAATTCTTAAAACTAAATCAAATATTTAACAAAATTATAAAGTTTATATTTCTAATTTTTTCAATTTTATAAGATCTGCAAAAAACCCCCATCACAGATCAAGGGCTTTTTTGATACAATATTTTATTTCAAATAAAGGTTCTTATTTATTTGTTTTTAAAAATTGAGGCATATTAATTGTGCTAGAACTGTCTCTAAATTGATATTTATTGATGAGCATTAGGAATAAAACATCCTTAGCATCTATTTTCTACAACTTTTGAAGGTGTTGAAATTTCATAAGTCACACAGGATGACTTGAAGAGAATAAAGTTATGTCTTTGTAACCGAATTATTTCCCGTGGGTCAGGACTCTGTCATTCTAGTGTCTGATTTTTGAGATACCCCTGAAATATATCAGCACAGCCTTTATTGAGCCTTTGCCTGTCTAGGTGGTAAAAAGTATATGCAAACAACACAGCCCATGAAGGAAGGAGAGTGACTCCTTCCTAAATTCCAGTGTGACCTTGGGTTCCCATCGTGGTTTGGCCTTAGCCACAAACTGGTCCTGGGAACCCAGGTTCCAAGAAAGAGAAGTGCCTTCATGACTAATTATACTCTTACTAACCCTGCCTTTCCCATGCAGAGTCTTCTACAAAGCCAGTTCTTTTCCACTGAGCTCCTCAGATGCTTTGAAGTTTTATTTTGCGACAAGCTCTCAGTAAGTTGTGCTGGCTTCAAGCTTATGTTTCTCCTGCCTCAATCTCTTGAGTAGCTTGGATAACAGGTGTGTGCCATCCTGCACAGAAAGCACAAAGAAGATTCTGAAAGACTATGTTTTGCTGTGAAGGAATCAAACACAAAAACTATTTAGAATCAAACTTTGCAAAAGGTCAGATTCTGAGAGGCCTAAACTAATGATTGCCAGCTTGGGTTGTGTTGGTAAGGTTGAAAGAAACATAGAAAGAAATTCATGGGACAGATACCAGATCCATCCATTAAACCTAGGTTAATTCAGCCAACAAAAAAGAAAATGAAAATACAAAAATACACAAATACAAATACCTACATCAGAGCTAGAAACAGAAAAAAGGTAGCACCAAAGATAAAGTTCTGCATAATATTGGGCAAACTGTGACAACACCCCATGGGTGTCCCTTCTGAGAAAAAGCTAAGGTTTGTATAAAGAAACCCCTGCCGAGGGCTCAGGTCTCCCACCCACCAGTATGATACATGGATACGGAAGAAAGACACAGAGATAATATTTTACAGTTGAAGAGCTATGGGATGACTCAATGCTTTTTGTGAAATGAAGGGCCATGAGTCCAAAAGCTCATGAGTTTTATTGATTTCAACCAGGTTGGGTGGGGGGTCAAGGCAGAGTGCTAGGGCAAAGAAACCTTGCAAGTACTGGTTGTAAAGTGAAACAGAGCAATTTTGTACCAGGCACAGAGGCCCTCCAATTAGCATTGCAATGAATCGCTTGATGTTTGCAAGGCTGGCACCTTTACTGCCAGGAAGGTGTCATGTCTTTTGAGTCCCGTGGTCTCAGTTGAAATGCTATCGCATGTCTTACCCCTGGAATCTCATAGGTTCTTGCTCAAGCCTCCATTCTAGTCATCGGCAGGAGTGCAGCTCTCCCCTGCGTGCTACAGTGAGACACGTTGGCATCTTTGCCAGACTCAATCATGTTCTTTTGGCCAATTAATGGAACATCTGAATCAATGTAATCAGTTCTAAATATCTCAGTGAATAGGGTTGGGCTAAAGGTCAGGGAAAGATTGAGGCATGGGGCTTCATTTTTGGCAGTTTCCACATTTGCAAAATGTAAGAAGATACTCAGACCAGCTGTGGTGGCACATGACTGTAATTCCCTCTTGGAAGCTGAGGTAGAAGGATCACAAGTTCTAGCCTAACCCATGCAACTTAGTGACTTAGCAAGAACCTGTCTCAAAATTATAAAAATGATTTTTTAAAAAAGAAGTGGGGATATGTCTTTGAGAAATCCCTGGGTTCAATCCCCAGTACCAGGGTGTGGAGGTAGGGGGAAAAGTATTATTAGTCCTGTGTAATAGTGCATAATTCTGAGGTGTGCAAGCTGAGAGGGCTCAGCCTCTGTCCAGACTGAGCACATTTTTTTTCATTGGAACCCTTTCCCAAAGAGGGTCCACAACTTAAAATCAGCTCCTTTGGGAGCCCAAGCCAGCCGGCCTTCCTTGTGTAGCAAGCAAGACATTCAGAAAGAGTGCAGTCCTGGGCACCTCAGCCCCTGAGCCCGAGACCGAGCTTCTTTCTACTTTCTATCTCTTGTTGTTTTGCTGGGGCATTTCCTTGACTCTGTCTTCCCAACAGGCTAATTCTGACTTCAGCTCTGTTCATTCAGTGCTTCATGCTAGGGAAGTGCTTATTCCACTGAGCCCCTGGCCCCTTCATGCCAGATTATCTCGCCTGCCTTGGGATCATTCTAAACTTTCCCCTGTCACTCTTGCTCTCATGTCTCTGTTTTCCTCAAATTTCTGTGATTCTTGGTTTTTATTCTGTGCCATTACTGTGGCTAGCTGAGTGGGTGGTGCCGGCCCAACCATCTCCCTCTTTCCTGGGAAGCACTCAGTGTGGGCTGGATGCGGTTATCAGTGGGTTCAATGGTCCAGGGACCAGATAGGTTCTGTTACTACCCACACATTGCAGAGAGGGAACCAGAGGCACAGAGAGCGCCCGTGCTTTGCCCAGAGTCACTTCTCTGCTGAGTACTAGAGAAGGGATTGGAGCCAAGATGGTATATGCCTTTGGGTGTAGAGTAGGTTGTGAGGTTGGGAGAAAGGGCATCACAAATCCTCCTTGTTTTCCATAGAAATTGTTTTTAAATAAATACCTCAATCATCACCCAGGGATTGCGCCTGTTCTTTTTATGTTTACTTAATTTGGACATGGAATATCTCTGCATTAACTTTTATCTAGGGGGCGATTTTCTACTGTGTGTGTATTGGTCAGCTCTTTTCTCAGCTGTCTGATCCCATCTGCTGTCTGCATTCCTAGAAATTTCTTTCTAGGAAATCTACAGAAATTCCTAGGAATTTCTTGCTGTTTCTGATCTTGAGCTGCTGCCCTTTACTGGGTTTTCAGCCTTGCGGTGGATCTCTCCTGTGCCCTTTTCTGCGTATTCTCTGTCTTGAGCTCCAGCATAGGAGCTGCATCTTGATTCAGTTCTTGCAGTATGTGTTTCCGCTAGTTACTCACTTGGGGTAGGATTGTCCTTTTTATAATGCTGCTGTAATGACTGAACTTGAAGTAAACACCATTTGGGGTACAGGGGACCCCATCACTGTGTAATGAGCTTCTTGCTCTGTTGAATGCAGATTATTAGAATTTTTACAGTTTAGCTGTGACTTTGCCAAACAGGAGCTTTTAGATGTGGATTACCAGACATGAGCATTCTTTGGACTCCTCAGAGGAGGAAGGTGTGGGATAGCTTTGCTTATTAAACTTGTGTCTGATGAATAAATCAGGAAAAATACAATGTATATAAATATCAAAAAAAATAGAGAATTCAGGATTTATGAGAAGAATAGCTGAAATTGTTGAAATTGAAAGAAAATCTGTATACCCAGAAGTGGTAGACTCATCAATATATAGGTTGTTGTATTTTAACAGATTAATGTGTTCCTATAACCCACACAAAATGCGGGATGTCACCAGAGACCAGAATCCTCTCTTCTTATCTCAACTAAAGACAACCACCACACTGATTTCTCCCCGTGCAGATTAGGTGTTCTTATTTTCAGTTTTACATGAAAGAGCAATGTAGTATAACCTTTTTTATTTCTGTGCTTTGTATCCTTAGACTCGTACTACATGACTGGTTTTAATTCAGCATCGTAAATTTACCCATGTTGCTGTGTGTCCTATTATTAAAGTATGATATTGTATTAAATACTAGAAATAGCCACACTACATTTATTCATTGTATTAATAGGCATTTGGGTTACTTCTGGTTTTGGGTTATTATGAATAATGTTGCTTATACATGAATGTAGGGACACAAGTGTAGGAATAGACTTGCTCAGTTGTAAGGTGTGAATGTTTATATACTCTGTCTTAGTAAACCTTACCAAAATGTTTTCTAAAGCAGTTACGCTTATGTGAACTTTACCACTAGTGTATGAGTCTTTCAGTTGCTCCATTAAACTTCGTTGTCTTAAAATAATCTCAGCCATTCTCGTAGCAATATGGTGGCATCTCTTTGTGGTTTAAGCTGTATTTCCATGATAATAACGAGGTGAAACATTTTTACATGCCTATATTGCTCATTTGGATATTGTCTTAATGTGTTTGGATTGTGACAGCAACAAAATCGTCCCAGCCTGGGTGGCTTAAAGGACAGACCTGTGTGTCTCATGGTTCTGGACACTGTGGCATCCAAGGTCAAGGCAGTGGCAGATGCGGTGTGTGGGGAACCTCATGGTTCAGAGGTAGTTATCTTCCTTCCGTGTCTTCTCACGCTGGAAGGCGCAAGAGGGCTCTCCGGGTTCTCTGTGTTAAGGGCACTAAGTTCATCTGTGAGAACTCCACCCTTATGACCTAATCACCTCCAAAGTCCCTGTCTCCTAGTACAGAAAACTTTCATTGGAGTTTAGAATTTCAACATACGACTTTTGAGAGCACACAAACATTCGAGCTATAACAGAATTCTTCCTTTTGTGAGGTTGCTTGTACAACGTTTTTACTTGCTTTAGAAAATAGTAGTGAAGCCAAGTATGGTAGCTACCTGCACTCAGCAAGGCTGAGGCAGGGGGATCACAAGTTCAAACCCAGTGTAGGCAGCTAAGGAGACTCGATTTCAAAATAAAAAATAAAAAGTGAGATAGCTGGGTGAGAAAGTCCTGGGTTTGATTCTTCTCATCCCCCCCCCCACCATTGATTCTCTTGTTTCAGACTCTGTATGTCTTTCTTTCTTTCCATGTGTCTCTGTCTCTGTTTCTCTCTCCTTGCAGTATTGGGTCGTGAACCCAGAGCCTGCACACTGAGCTCTACCATGCCCCATTTTATTAATTTTGAAACAGGATCTTCCTTTGTTCCCCAGGCTGTCCATGAAGTTGCCTTAGCCTCTGGATAGCTGGAGTTACAGATATGTATTTCTTTTTTCTTAGTAGCTTATAGTAATTCTCTGATATCTGAATGTTATTCTTTGTCCATAGATATATGGAAATTATCTTCTACTCTGTAGTTTGATGTTTCACTCTCTCATGTATTACAAAGTACTACATATCAGTCTTTTTCCTTATAGTTACTATTTTTGGAAACTATAGCAAGGTTATGTTGTCTTTTAAAATCTTTAAAGTCCTACTCTTGCATCTATTTTTCAGATGAAAAAGGAATTATTTTTGATGTGTGGTGTAAACTAGAGGCCCTAAATTATTTTTTAAGAAGGAATTTTGCAATAAGAGCTTGAAATGTGCTAATTTAGAGCTATAATATTCTCTGTAAAAGCAGCTTTAGTTTACATACAAGCTTAGATGTATCTACATATTAAATTAGTTACTTAAAAATATTTTTACATTTCCATAGTGATTTTATCTTTAACTAAACTATTTAGGCATGATGTTTAATTTCCAAATTGAGTATTTGGAAGAATTTCAGGTGTTGATTTCTATAGTAATGTCATCTGGGGCAGAGGACATTCTCTGAATGATTTTAGTTTTTGAAATTGTTAGAGATGTGTAGTTGGGTGTCAGGTATGTGGCACAGTGACTGGCTTAGATTTTTTTAATCCCCTTTTTCCCTCTAGTAGCTTTATAGTTATACATCACTTTATGATGTTTTAAAACTCCTAAATAGGCTGGAGAGATAGCTCAGCAGTCTAAGTGCCTGCTTGGCAAGCGCAAGGACCCAGGTTTGATCCCTGGTGCTGCATGCCATGCTGGACTTTGAACCCTAGGTGCACTGTACCAGCTCTGAAACTGGGTGTGGTGGCGCATGCATATAATCGCAGCACTGGGGAGGCTAAGACAGGAGGATCACTATGCGTCTGAACTGCATAGCGACACCCTGTATCAAATAAACAAACAAATGAAAAAATACTTTTAAACTCCTAATTATTATAACATGCATTGCCTACGTGATGGAATCTTCACTTTATTAGTACTTTATCAATTCTCAATAATAGAAGACCTTATAACAGCGTAACTTTCCCTAGTGATGGCCACTGTTTTTATGTTTTAAAGGTCTATGTATATTTATGCTATTGCTATGGCAAGCAGAAATGCTGATTTGGCACACAGCATTTGGAGGTAGGTTTATTTACATTGACAGGTACTGATCTCTGGTGGTCTAGGGCTTATGTGGATAAACAAGCAGGAAGTACAGAAGCAGAGTGGCTTGTCCATTGGGGATTGGTTTATACACTGTGCATTGCAGTGACCAGCCGTTTCTAAGCAACAGGAGCAACTGGAACTAGGGCAGGAACTATTATTATCTGGGCAACTAAGAAATTAAAGCATTCTAGTGGGGTTGGGGACATTTTTTGTTACAGTATCACAATATATTACTGTAATTTTAAGCTGTAGATGCTCAGAAATTCTTTCCCAATTTCTTCTTGTCTATATGAGACATTTTTCTTTTATTTAAAGAAATACCTTTGATGTTTTGATGGGGCATTTTCTCAGTGTTTCTATATGAGTATTTATTTGATTTTGCTTTCATTTATGAAAGAAATACTCACCATGCATAGAATTTTAGCTTGTAAGGCATTTTACATTAGTAATTTCAGGGCGTGATTGTGTCATCTTGTGGCTTCCATGATTTCTGTTGCAGCATCAAGGAGCAGTCTTTTTGTTCCTTCTCCGAGTTCAAGATGTGTTGCTCCTTTGACTGCTTTTCAGGTTTTCTCTGCATCTTTACTCTTTAACGGTGTGAATATGACATGTATAGGTGTGGCCTCTGCTTGGAATCCATAGAGCGCCCTCAACCTGTAGTGTGATTCCTTTTCTCTCTTTCAAATCATTCTTCCTCATCTCTTCAACCATTGCTTCTTTCTTATTCCTTACCTTTTATTCCGGAATTTTTTTTTTTTTTTTGGTATTGGGGATTGAACTCAAGACCTTGCACTTGCTAGGCAAATACTTATTCTACTGAGGTATCTCTCCAGCCTTATTCTGGAATTTTTGAAGACCCTTATGATAGAGGTATTTTCACTGTGTCTGATATGTTTATAATTCTTTTTTCATATTTTTATTCTCCTTTCCTTTGTGTTTCAATGTGAATACTTTCCACTGACATCTTTCAGTTCACATATTATCTTTTTTTCCAGTATAAAATCTATTAAATCCTTAATTTCAGTTATTGAATTTATTTTTCATCTAGAATTTGTTTCTTTTAGTGTTTCTGAGTTTTGGGGAACAAAAGCATACACTGACATCTATTTTATTACATTTATAAAGATCATTTCTGATGTCAATATTGGGATTCTGTGTTGGTTTATCTTTCTGTTAATTTCCCATTGTTGGGCATATCCTCCCTAGGTCCCAATTGACTTTTCTTTTTATAGCAGATGTGTGTAAAGAATTTTAACAGTTCTTAGTGATGTATCTTTCTCCAGGGTTAATCTGTTTTGGAAGATAATGATGGTAAAACCTGATAGCCTTGAGACCAATAGGGATTGAAATGATTCCAGATTGTATTTCAGACTTTCTGAGGTCAGCTCTCTTTTCAGCTTCCTGTGACTCCTAGACTTCAGGGCAGCCTTCAGGGATGCACTAAAACCCCAGGGTCTTTACCCTTTTGCAGAAATCTCTACCTAGATCTTTCATTTTGTAGCAGCTGGTTTCTCAGTGTCTTGCCCATCTTGCCTTGTGTATGGCAAGGGATTGTCACATGCCCAAGAGGAAATTGAACATAGCTTGTCACGCTTACTTCTTTATGTTTTCTTTCATTTCCAGAAACGTGGCCTCATTTATACCCTGGTTTCCCTGGTTACAGCGCTTCCGACTTTCCTTTCACACAGTGCAGTGAGGCTGCTGCATGCTCCGGGCTGCAGCTTTTTCCTCAGCCACTGTGCAGCAAGACAGAACATTTCCTGAAGGAATAAAAACATCTGAGTCCCCACAGTGCATTGATTGCCTTTACTTTCCATTTTGGCTTCTTGGATCCTGGCTACCTTAGTTGCTCTGATGCCCTCAGAGATATTTTTAAAATTCAAAATATAGAAAAATTTTAGGCTTATGAAAATGTTTAAACAGAACATACATACTTGCATGCACATGCACACTGTCTCTTTACACATTTTTCCCTGATGTCTATAACTTACATAACTTTTATTTTGTGTGTATGTGTAAAATTGAGTAATGCCATGTTCTCCAAGCTGATAAAAACAGAGCATGGATGCTAACTGGTGAAAAGAAAAGGCAAAGGAGCCAGTGGAGAAGTTGAGATTTTGGGTACAGAACTTCTCAAAATGTGTTCTTCAGAACATTGCTTTGTGGCAGGGTTTCTCCATGTCCAACGTCTCCCATGATACGTGGGTGCAGTCGACACTGCATCTAGTGCGTGTCCCTTTAGGCCTTCACATGTTTCTTAGTATTTTAAAGTCTCCGAAAGTATTTTTTCGAAAGAGATCTACTTAATTTTGTTTCCCTTGTGTTTCCAAGCTAGTGTTTTGAGGTGCATTGATTATAAAATATTGTTATAGAATATTTTTTAAAATCAGAATGTTTATATTTGCTTTGTTTTTACATCTTCTCCTAGGTTTGGCTTTCTTGCTGTTTTATTTTTTGCTTCATTCAAGGGAAGAAAATGGATAAACTTGGGTTTCTTTGAAAACAGATATTTGTACAAGAAGGTTTCTCGGGCAGTGTTGACACTACCATTAAAAACTCACTCCATCTAGGTAAAAAACACAGAGACAAGCTTCGTATTTCCTAAATAAGTTTCTTTTATGGTTTGTCACTGCTGTGATGTAGTCTTTGAAAATGGTTTTTATTTTCCTGTTGTGGATCCAGGAGGAGCTGCTAGGGTGCAGGTGTTGAACGAGGACTTGCTGTAGCACAAGCTGCTTGAGATGGTCTCATCAGCAGTCTCAGACCTCTCTTCTAGTGGTCAGGGGCACAGGAGCCACATGGCCACGCCACATGTTTGTGCTTTAGATTTATGTATTTTATCTGGTCAGCCTAAGTCAGACACAGCCTCAGTGGTGGGGAAGCTGGTAGGTGAGCAGCCTGGGTTTGAAACCTAGGAAGACAGGGGAGCTTCAGAGCGAAACTGTGACCCTGCCCACAGCCCCCGTCAGCTTGGACTATGTGTCTGTTGTTATCCTCTCACTGATCTCCTGGTCCACCTTCTGGGTTCTCCTTGGGTCCTTTCCAGCGGGCCACTGGGCCAGTCTTTCTGAGATTCAGAGCTGTACACTTCATTCGCCTGCTTGAAAGACTCCCTGGCCTACAGCTTCAGTGCAGCCTCCGTGACCTGACCCTGCTTGGCTGTCTGATCGTTTTCACTGAGTCAGGACCTTTGCTGAGCTGCTGTGCTGCTTCCTCACTGCATGCATTAGTGAGGAAGGGTTTGTGTTCACTCTCCAGGCCAGGCACGCCACCGCTTCTCTCCTTGGTGAATGCCACACATCCTCAGGCTCTGGTCTGGAAGCTGTTTGTCACCTCCTCACCCCGGATCTGCTTCCTTCCCTGTGGTTTCTGGTGGCAAGTCTTGCATCTCTCCCTTTTGGACCTGTGCTCATCTCCTGAGGTGACAGGTGTTTATTCATATTCTGCCTTTCCGGAAAACAGGGAGCACTTGCAGTATAGAATATTTTTGAAACAAACATGAATTTTTATAACTTTTTCTTTTTGTATGTAGTACAGGGTCTACAGGGTCTCACTACACAGATTGGACTTGTAGTGATCCTCCTGTTTCAGCCTCCCAAGCACTGGGATTATAGGTGCGTGCCACCACGTCCAGTCTCAGTCACTGTCTCAGTGTGCCCTGGGGCAGGGCTGGCATGGCTTGCCGGGGATGGAACCCTGGTCCCTGCACCTACCTAGGCGGGCGCTTTAGTCCACTGAGCTCTCTGGCCAGCCCTTTTATAACTTTTTATGAGGCATGTTGCTGCACACAATTACATTTATTGTGGGGAGTTGGTATGTGTAGGTAAGAGTGGATGATATTTGTCATGTTTGTGTCTCTAGCATACTGTAGGCACAGCAGGTAGACATTCTAACTTTGTAAATCAGAGTTTCAAAATTAGATTGAGTAACATTACATACGCTTTTTTTATTACATACATTTGCAACGTTAAACTGAAAATTTTTTCTCTGTACCTGATTATACATTCATTTCTATTTGCTTCTTTTGCTGCATGCCATAGATTTTGATCTCTCTCTCTCTCTCTCTCTCTCTCTCTCTCTCTCTCTC
>NW_004524578.1:21761275-21763020 GCF_000260255.1 Octodon degus
TCTCTCTCTCTCTTTCTCTCTGTCTCTCTTTCTTTTGGTACCAGGGATTGAACTCAGGACCCTGCGCTTGCCAGACAAGTGCTATTTCTACTGAGCTATCTCTCTGGGCCTTTATTTTTAAATATTTTAAAGTTCAATTTTATAATTTTGAAGCTCAGTTTACTAGTGTGTATATGTGGTCCATCATGGTTACTTTCCTCATGAGAACTGGCACATGTAACCTACGTACAGTGTAACACATCTTAATTCCTTTTGTCATCTCCTTTCTCCTCCCTCTTTCGCCCTCCCTCCATCTTTTGATGAATTTTGATTTTAGTTTAATATATGGTGGGAGATCTGTGTCTGGATTCAGTCCTCTGCATGTGCAGAACTAGTTTTGCCAACACCATTTATTAAAGAGGCTGTCTTTTTTTAGCCCCTTTGTCAAAAATCAAAAGGTTGACTGTACTGGGCTTGTTTCTCTGTACTGTTTCATTGGTCCACATGTCGGTGTCTATGCCTATACTATGCTGGTTTTTTAAAAATTAATTAATTATTTATTTGTTGATACAGGGTCTCACTGTGCAGTTCAGACTTGTAGTGGTCATCCTGGCTCAACCTCCCCAGCGCTGCGATTACAGGCGTGCGCCACCATGCCCAGTTTTGGGGCTGTTGTGGCATGCTGTGCTGGGGATTGAACTCAGGACCTTGTGCTCACCAGGCAGGCACTTAGATTGCCGAACTATTTCCCCAGCCACCATGCTGTTTTTATCACAATGACTTTGTTACAAAACTTCAAGTCTAGGATTTCGATGCCTCTCAGGTGGTTCTTTTTATGTAGGATTGCTTTTGTTTTTCTCAATTTTTTCTGGTATAATTCAGTATTATTTTCTCCAGTTCTATGAAGAATGTTGATAGAATTTTGATTGGTATTGCATTAATTTGTATATCAATTTTGGAAGTATGGATGTTTTGTTCTACCTATCCAGGGATGGGGACATCTTTCCATTTTATGATGTCCTCTTCTGTTTCCTTTTTCAGACTTTGTATTGTAGAGATCCACACACCTCTACTTACTTGAGATGGGAAGTGGCAGCATGCCAGGCCCAGTGTCCAGTTATCCTAGATGGACCATAGTATTATTATTATTATTAATGTATCAGTTATTTAATTAGGTTCTTAGTAAGAAATTTAGAACACTAACTTATGAGGATAAATTCCATTTGTCAGAGCAAAAACGGATTGCAGGTAGCCCCAGAGCTGAGGAACAGCTTTGATTTTTGCTAAAATCTGTGAGTCCACCACTTTCTGATCCACCTTGTGCTGCTCTGAAATCTGGCATCTCTCTTTCTCAGTGTCGAAGATCTCACCCTCCTTGTGTCTGGGCTTCCGCAGCTGCTTCTTTTTGAAGTAAGCATCAGTGAGGGGATTTTCACTTCACTGATACCAATTTTTGTAGAGGTGGCAATGACAAATTTCTGGTGTGTTCTTCATAGAGGAACATGATTAAGGTTAAGAGGCCCACTCATAAGTAGTTAGCCACTGGCCAACTGCTTCAGGAAGACCACTCTCTTGCCTCTGTGACGCCCGGTAAGGATGATAAAGATGGTGCCTGGAGTGACGCTAGCTCAAAGTTTCCTCACATGCTGATTGAAGTGTTTCTTACCATGGCTCAAGAGCTTTTGGGGGGCTGGGGAGATGGCTCAGTAGGATAAGTGCTTGCCTGGCAAGTGCAAGGGCCTGAGTTCAACCCCTGGTTCTGCCAA
>NW_004524578.1:21763120-21771120 GCF_000260255.1 Octodon degus
GGGGCGCTCTCTGTCTGTCTGTCTGTGTGTCTGTGTGTCTGTCTGTCTGTCTGTGTCTCTGTCTACCCCCCTACCCCAAGCATCTTAGGGTCAGGGATGTAGTTCAGTGGCACAGGTGGCTGCCTGGCAAGTGCAAGGTCCTGAATTTGATTCCTAGTCCTGAAAAAAAAAAAAAAAAAAAAGGGTCTTATGTGCCTAAGGAAGGTCACATGGAGAGAAAACATTCTCTTAAGCTTTCATAGAGCAAATTGGTCAGGCAATGGCTGTGACTCATCCACATGGCTGGCTCTGACAAAGGATCTACAAAGTGCAGTACAGGGTTTCAGGATAAATCCTGAGGTGATTTGACTGACCTTATCAGATACAAAAGTTACATTTCTTGTTATATAGGCCTTGCTTTATCTTGGTCTTAACTATCCAGCAGAAAAGTATAAAAACAAGGGATAGAAAGTAAAGCCATATCAATATACTGGGCTGTAAAAGGCTCAAGTCAACAACTTCTGACGTTGCCAGTCCTACAGATAACACACTACTATTATGGACTACTGGACTATGGTGGAATATTTTGCTGAATTCATGCACCTACAATATTTAAATGGCAATGGAATACCCATCTCTGACAAAACTAAACAATAAAAGGGAGATACAAATGAAGGACCAATTTGTATCTGTATATACAAAATAGTTAGGATAGATATACATACAGCTACTTTCTCTTAATTCAATGAGAAGAAAGATTTGTACTAATAGTGTTTGTGGACAGGATATCATGTTTGCATCTTGTACTTTGAATAACCACTACAAAGACAACAATATGCAATGTATTAATTATTGAAACTGTCCTAATTGGTTTTGAAACGGTCTCATTGCTATTTATCAATAAAATTAATATAAAAAAGAGCTTTCGGGGCACATCTTCAGTAGGGCAGTATCTGGGCATTTTTCAGAGCTTAGCCACCTGGGTGCCCCTATTCTTGTCCTCACTGACTGATTTTTGTGACTGTAGCAAGAACTTTCTCCTTCCTTTTCTTGTCAACCTTTGGTTTAGCAGCTGTGTACTTTCTCTTGTCCAAAGCCTTTCTGGAATACACAGCAGATCGGGAGTATCTACCAATTCCTCTAACCAGGACAGGATTTTGGCTGCAGTGGGGCTGTCCCTTCTTGAACCTTTCTGCTTTCACCTTACCCTTTTTATCAGTACCACTGGCAGAAGTCTTCTTGGCTTCAGGTTTCTTCTCTTTAGTGTCTGGCTTTTCAGTTTTTTCACCCACCATCTTGCAAGATGGGAGAGAGAACTAACTTTCCTACTTCTGGTCTATAAGCAATCAGGCCATAGTATTATTAATGGCCCCTAGTCCATGCAGACGTTGGCATCTTAAAAAAATTGATTTTATCAGCTATGATGCAATGGCAATAGTAGTAAAGTCAGCATCAATTATAGCTTTAAATATCAGTGGAATGTTAACAAATCCTAAAACCAATAATATACCATCCTTGTCCCTAGCAAAGAGGTCTATAATTGTAGTATACCTGCCAAGACAAACCAGATATTGACCTGACCTACAGCAAATATCTACTATATGACAGTTACTTCTACTAGCAATAGACAATATTCATCAGCAGTAGCTTAAAGTTAATAACTATCTAGAGATTCATAAAGCTTACTACTTACATTAGTAGAGGTAGAGTAGGTCAGGAACTGTAAAATGAAAACAAACCCCAAATTTTGAAAAAATTAATTGAGATATGAGAAGAGGAGAGAAAAGTAAGGTATGGTGTCCTATTAAGGAGTAAAAATAAATTGGTAGTAATAGAAAACAGTTGTTGGAAAAAAAACAAATAAGAAACAGAAGAAAAAAGATGAGAAAAGGAGAAAAAAGAAAGAATAAGGATAAGAAAAAAAGCAGGGAGGGAAGAAGATAAAATGGGGGAAAAACTTAAAAGAAGGAAAAAGAAAAAACACCAAACCCTGAAAAAAAATCAATGAATGAGAGATGACAATAGTTCAGAATAAGAAAATCAAAGAAAAGGCTGAGTCAAAGAAAAAAGTCCTGTGTGCCTGAGTGAGTGATTTCTTCCCTGCTGTCCTGCCATCTAGCCAGACCTGATGTTCTCCGGCCAGCTCTAGGGCCCTCGCGTCTTGCAGTGCTCTCTGCGCCCCAGAGGTCCCTCTGCCTGCTCCTCCCGGATGATGGCTACCATTGAAGCCAGGGTATTTCCTTGCTCCTGTTGGTAGATGGGGAGCATGACCGGCCCCCTAAAACCACTGGATGGAGGCCACAAGGAGGGGTTCAGGTGGGCTGTTGGACTTAATACAGGTGGTGTGGGTTGTGCTTGTTTCCTTTTCTCCCAGGGTGTTGTCTTCGTCCTGGCGTGGTGGGTTGGTTGAGCTTTGCCTCCGCTGCCCTATGCTTTTCTCCTCAGGCCAGTGACCTGCTCCTCTGCATGGGTCTATTTTCTCACATGGTGGGCAATCTGGGTCTGCTTTCTTATAAAGATATTTTTTATTCACATTTTATTCATATTTTTGTTCACATTTTATTTTAATGTATTTAGTGCAGGGTCTACAGGGTCTCACTACACAGATTGGACTTGTAGTGATCCTCCTGCTTTCAGCCTCCCCAGCACTGGGATTACATTTGCACGCCACACATGCCTGAACTTGGTAACTGGCTCAGAGCACCCAAGGGCGGAGCCAGTACGCGTGTGGTACCAGGGATTGAACTCACATCCCTGCGCTCACTTAAGCAGGCACTTAGTCCACTGAGCTATCTTGCTAGCCCTGTTCACATTTTAAAAAGATTTTACGTAATTTATGTTAGTTTTTAATCTTTTTTTTTTAGCACAGAATCCTAAAATTTTATATCTACATATTTATTTTTACTATTGATTCCTAACTTAATTATATTATGCAAACAACAGCAACGTGTTTTATCTGGTATTGATTTAGTTTGTGACCAGGGATATGGTCAGTTTTTATAATGCTCTGTGTGAAATTAAAAAGACTATACCTTTTCTGTTTATTGGCTAGAGTACAAGGGATGATCAGATTGTCCAATGAATATTTAAATTGAACGAATTACTGTAGTAAAAACACATCGCCGTTCATCCTCCTCAGAACCTCTGCCTCTTGTGTTGAACATGCTTGTCCTTTTGTTCCTGCCACTTTCTGAAGCAGTTCTGGAAGTCTTTCATGAGTGTGTCAATTGAATGTGATAAAAAGAATGCAGGGAATTCTGAAGCCAAGTGCCATCCAGTGAAAATGCAGGTTTGTGAAAATAATTAGTGTGTCCTCATCCATTGTATTCCACTGTGGCATGGAATCACTTCATGTTCTTTCATAAGTCAAAATGACAATGAAAGGTAAACGTTTGGAGTCAATTCTGCACACTGATGCAGCTGTGAAAGTTTAATTATTACACTAATGGCAGAGGACTTCTAGAACTACTTCAGAAGTGGCAGGAACTAGGGGACAAATATGCCTAAATGAGGGTGCAGTATTTGGAAGGGGGTTGATGGCTATGTGTCTTTTATGGGAGTAAAAAGATTTTAAATATTCATCATATTCTTCAGTCATACCTCTTACATGTATATGTGCATATATAATCAAGGTTATTATTTTGGGCATTCACAGCATCTATAGCCTTTTAATTTTTTGGTTTTTTTTTTTTAATGTATTTGGTACAGGGTCTCACTACGCAGCTCAGACTCGTAGTAATCCTCCTGTTTACAACCTCCCCAGTGCTGGGATTACAGGTGTGCACCACCATGCCTGGAGTTGGTGGCCAGCTCAGTGTACCTGAGGGTGGAACCAGTGTAGCATGTAGTGCCAGGGATCGAACCCCAGTTCCTGAGCTTGCCTAGGTAAGTGCTTGGTCCGCTGAGCTATCTTGCCAGCCCTAGCCTTTTAATTTTTAAAAATCATATGTAACATGTTTTCAATAATTACGATAAGTATTTTTTATGTATTTACTACAGGGTCTATAGGGCTCACTACACAGAATGAACTTGTAGTGATCCTCCTATTTTCAGCCTCCCAAGTGCTGGGATTATAGGCATGCGCCACCATGACCAGTCTCAATCACCATCTCGGTGCGCCCTGTTGTTGGGGCCAGCAGGGCAGGCCTGGGATCAAAACCCTGGCCCCTGCATCTGCCTAAGCAGGTGCTTTAATCTGCTGAGCAATCTGGCTGGACCAAGTTATGAGAGGTCTATATTCAAGGATTTTTCAACTTTATTATTTCAGTTTTTGCTTTATATTTTTGGATATGATGCTACTGGTAGATATAATGTCATTATGACATAATTAGTGGATTGGTCAGAATTTTATTATTTATAACCATAAACCTATTTATGGTTAGCCTTTGGAAAGTATTTATTGGGCTGGGGGGATAGCTTGGTAGCCTAAGTACCTGATTGGCAAGTGGAAAGTCCTGAGTTCGATCCCTGGTACTGCATGCCATATCGACCCTGGAACCGGGCATGGTGGCACATGCCTCTAATCCCAGCACTGGAGAGGGTAAGATAGGAGGAGCACTAGGAGCCTGAACTGATAGCAAGACCATGTAAAAGAAAACATTTCTTGTCTGATATTATTGTTATAGGCTTTTATTTATTTATTTATTTATTTATTTGGTATAAGGTCTCACATGGCATGAGGTATGAGGATTGAACTTGGGTCCTTACACTTGCCAGGCATGTGCTTAGACCACCAAGCTATATCCTCATCCTCTATAGGCTTTATTTATTTATTTATTTGCCCTGTATTTTAGGGAAGGGTCTACAGGGTGTTCAGGGTCTCACTACTAGATTGGACTCATAGTGATTCTCCTGTTTACAGCCTTCCAAGTGCTGGGATTATAGGCTCACGCCACCACGCCCAGTCTCAATGGCTGTCTCAGCATGCCCCGGCACTGCAGGCCCAGAGATCGAACCCCTGGTCCCTGAGCCTACTTGCAGGAGCTTTAATCCACTGAGCTATTTGGCTGACCCTAGGCTTTATTTTATTTATTTATTTTTGGCGGAACTAGGGATCGAACTCAGGCCCTTGCTCATGCCAGGGAAGCTCTTATTCCACTACGCCATCTCCCTGGCCTCCTAGGCTTTATTTTAAATGATAGGTTTCTAGTACTTGTATGCATGTTTCATCTATTTATTTTGAATCTTGGGTTTTTTAAGCGTGACTCTTAGAAGCTACACATAAGTGGACTTTAAAAATTCACTCTGTTAATTTACCTTTTAATCCATTGAATGCAGTCCATTTATATAATTATTGCTCTGTTTGGACTTACTATTTGTATCTTATTTGGTGGTTTCTATTTGCTATTCCTTATTTTTCCATTCACGTCCTTTTTTCTAATTTCCTTTGGATTGGAATACAATGGTTTCCTACCAGTGTGCTGCTGTGGATACTATGATATACGTAGCACTGTGATGTATATTAGTTTTGTGCTTTTAGTAGTCCCCACTAGTTATGTGACAGAGATGTTCCCTCTGCATTATTTTAATAATTTAGTGTTTCTCAGCCTCTTCTGAGCATCCTTGAATTTTAATGTACTCAAAAATACCCCCTGAATGCTTTATTGCTTAATATTTTAGTTTTGGCCTTGTATCAACTCAGATATTTTATTTTTTGTTTGTTTTTAGTCAGGAGTTAAATTAGCCACCATAGTTTATCAATTTTCATCGTCACCATTTTTTTCTTGTTTTTCACATTTTCTCTTAGTTCAATTTTATTTCCTTGATATAGTATTTTCACATTACTTGCTGGGTAGTACTTTTGCTTTAGTACTATACTGGCCTGAATATGGCTGCACTTTGTTCTTCTTATACACAGTAGTTAAAGGAGATGTAAAAGTTCTGGAGTTTTCACCTATTTTTCTTAGATTGTTATAGGCCATCCCCCAGTGTCTCCCGGTACCCCCTATTGCTCAAAGATGCCTGCTGTCAATCTTGTGTTGTCTTGAGTGTTGACGCCCAGCCCTGACAGTTGTATAAATTTTTATTCTTGAGATATTGATGTAGGTGTGAAGTAATATTTATTTTGTTTGGTACCTGAGTGGATTTCCAAGCTGAATTCATACATTTCTTTAAGGATAGAAAGAAAAAAAAAAACTATTTACTCTTAAAATATTGATTCTGCTGCATTCTGTCCTTTTTATCTGGAATGCTTCATACTGATTAACAGATATTTCATTAAGAAATAAAACTTTCTCATGGTGGGTTATTCTCCAGGTAAGTTCTTTATGAATTCTTTTCAGTTTGCCATTTCTTTCCTGCTCATGCCTAGTCTGGAGTTTATTCTAGTTGTCATTAATTTTTTTTATTGTCATGACTGTTTATTGTCTTGTTTCTAAGTATCCTAGATTTTTGTGTCTCTTAAATATTTTCCCTTTTGTGCACTAGCTTGCAACTTATTAATAGAAGTTGTTTGTTCACTTACCCATTTTGATTATATCCTAAAGATATGTGAAGAGTCTTTGTCATCATGTTTTATATTTTTGATGTAGGAGAAAGAAACACCCAACCTAGGTGCTAAGTATCTGGTGTGCGTTCATGTTCTGTAGAAATTGAAAAGAGAATTTTAGGAACAACAAAGGATAAGAGCAGAATATATTTATTGGAGAAAAGAAACCTATCTAAGAGACAGAAGGGGATCAGAATGAGTTGCCAAGGAACTTCCTTTTCTAGGGATTTTTATAGAGCAAATCCACAAGCTGGTAAACATGGAACTCACAAGGTAGGCATGAGGTAGGACAAAACTATGGTCAGCCAATAAGATTGCAAATATAATTCCTCAGGTAAGATTGATTAAATTGGGATCAGATGGGGAAGTGAATCACATAGCAAGCAGGGACTTTTCCTGTAGGGGCTTGGGTCAGTGACTCTACCTGGCTTTTACAAGGTGATTGATACCTATGTAGACCATCAATCACTGATGCTCATCCCTAGGGAGGTATGTGGGTGCATTTGCTTCATCTTGTGTCTGAGGTCTGACCCACAGTGGAAGTACCTGTGTCTCCCACAGCTGCAAGCTCTCTCATCTTCCATCCTGGCTCCTTAGACAGCTCAGTCTTATCTGACTACCTATAATATTTCTATCTTAGCTGCCTACAACATTTTCATTAGGGGTAAATTCATACAAGTTACGTGATTTTGTTGGCTTTCTTTCCTGGTATTATATTTTATTTATGTGACTTAGAACTAGATCGAGGAGGAATTTCAACTGGGAGCTTATCTGTCACCCCTGAGGCCCTCTGATTCATCTGTGTAGTGGTGGTGTTCTCTTCTGTCTGCCCCCGAAGCACCGGCACAGAGTGGTGGTCTCTCCTGGAGGATACCATTAGAATCTGGATCTGTCACAGAGCTGTACAGGACTTGATGGATTCTTTGTCCTTCAGGGCCCTTGGGCCTGCAGATTCCCAAATGTGATAGCCCCAGACAGGGTTTGGCCCCTGGAATTACTGCCCAGTCTCATTGTCCTTGATTTTCTCTGCCCTTAGGCGAAGTTAGAGTCCAGACTGTTGTATGAGGAGCCTTGTTTGCACCTGACTCCACCTCCTACAATTTAGCCCTCCCCCACCACTTCACATTCTACGCATCTGAAGGTTCACAAAGACTGTGTTTTGTTCTTCAGCATTGCTTATCAGTCTAGTTCTTTTTTTATAATTATTCTATCATTTCTGTGTATTCAGAGCATTGGGTGTTACCATTTGTGTCTAGTTGTCTTCCCCAAGCCTCAGGCAGTCATGGGGCTGGGATTTCTAGAGTGAAATTAACTCATGATCCACTGGGATTATGGGTTTTAGTACTGCTGGGATTGTGGGTGTGAGTACTACCCCCCCCCCCCCCCCCTGGCGCAAGAGCCTGAATCCAATTTAGGGAGACAGACTTCCTCTCTGTAGTCATTGTTGCTGCTACTCCTTCCTTGGCTCCTCTCGCTCTTTGCCTCTGCCATGGAAGTTTGCCCTCTGCCATGTGCCGCTCTGCCTTGGAGCCAG
>NW_004524578.1:21771220-21784175 GCF_000260255.1 Octodon degus
CCTTGGCTCCTCTCGCTCTGCCTCTGCCATGGAAGTTTGCCCTCTGCCATGTGCCGCTCTGCCTTGGAGCCAGCTGAGTATGGACTGAAACCTCCAGTAACTGTGAACTAAGTAACCCTTTCCTTCCTTCATTTTGAGCGTCAGGTATCTGTCCCAGCAACAAGAGAAGAGTAACTGAGACATTGGGAATACATTAAAGTTGAATTTGCATAGTCCTCTTGACTAGAGGTAACAACTTGAGCATTTACATTTAGCTTCTAATGCCTAAAAGAAATAATTCTGTATCCCTGCACTGAGGCCAGGCCCTGTGGGAACCGCACCTGGCTAGTGCATCTTTGCATTCTAAGTACCATCATCATGCCTTGCATGTTGTCAGTGCACAACAAATGATGTTTATTGAATAATGGAGCATGAAATATAGTAAATGGCCTCCATAACTAGAGTCATATATGTGTTTCTCCTTAGTGTCTCAAACCACCAAACGTGACTGGGCAATTTAGGAAAAGTAAAAGCATGAGTATGCCTCTTACCGTGACTGCTATTGGAAATGAAAACCCAGGCCAGGGAGTTGGCTCAGTAGAATAAGCGCTTGCCTGGCAAATGCAAGGTTCTGAGTTCAATCCCCGGTACTGCAAAAAAAAGAAAGAAATGAAAACCCATATTACTTCCAAATAAGAGAGCACTTCTGATCTCTTTCATTTCCAGTTTTTGTTGTTGTTGCTGGTGGTGCTATGTGTGTTAGTAGGAGTTAAACCCAAGTGTTCTCCACCATTGAAATGCATTCTCAACTCTGTTTGTTTGTTTATTTATTTATTTTTATTTTGAGACAGAATCTACTTAAGTTGCCCAGGATGGCCTCAAACTTGCAATCTTCCTGCCTCAACTTCCTGAGTATCTGTAATTGCATGCATACATCACCATATCCAGCTCATTTCTTTCCTTGAAAATAGAAACACCTCCCTATGAAGCACTCTGCTTTCTGAAAATAAAATCAGAGCAACCTGGACAAATTAGATCTGATTCAGATTAAAGCCTGAATTTTCAGTTCTAAGAGATTTTCAAGTTGATATTTTAAAACAGGACTCTGTGCATGTTTATCTGTGGACCCAGTAGCCTCAGAAAGCTACAAGCCACTGTGCCCACTAGTGTTTG
The DNA here is from genome assembly GCF_000260255.1 of Octodon degus. Lineage (NCBI taxonomy): Eukaryota > Metazoa > Chordata > Mammalia > Rodentia > Octodontidae > Octodon > Octodon degus. Next base: position 21,772,373 of record NW_004524578.1, read on the forward strand.
TTGCATAACTCACCATCCCAAAATAAGGGACTTAAACAAAAGTCCATTGCTGTATGCCCTGTTCTTCTGATGAACCATCTGGCGTCAGCTTGTTCACCCACACTGGTTACAGGGAGCTCAGAGAATGACAGAAATACCAGACTCTTGATAAGTGCGAAGTGTCTGTGAAGCCCAAGTAGGTACTCACATGGTGTGGCTTCCCCTCCACTCTTGGCCAGAGCAGGTGGAGGGTAGAGTCATGGGGTGGGGGGGTATTCTGGGATGGGGCTGTTTGTGCAGCCTACAGTGGCAGCAAAGTATGGCAGGAAGGGTGGTGGGACATGCATTATATTCTCAGAGTTTTCCCTAGAGTTAGGAACCAGTATTTTAAAGGATTTCACTATTGAACAGTAAGGACAGAAATAATCACCATACTGCTTGGCGTGTAGCCATGGGACTCTTGATCCTTCTTGCTGAAGTTTACACCCTGTGTTGAACCATGAGGATAGATCTTGGTGCTGTTCCCAACCTGGAAAGTAATAACTCCCATGAGGTACATGACTCCACGTTTCTTTAGGATGAAGCACCGAAGAATTTAGTGGTTAAAGCAGCACCCTTTCCTGCCCTCTGTTTCCGCAGAGCAGCAGTGAGCACTGGCCCTGCCCTGCTCTTTCATGCATATGCTGTCAGCTACTGGTTGGTGAGGTGTCAGAATACCGCAGTGTGGACAGGAAGCTGGGCTGCTTCTCTGCCTAGCAGACTGGTCAGGGATTATCCTCAAGACTGCAGGAGTGCTCATGGAGAAGACTGAGGTGACAAATTCTCCATGGGGTCAGAGTGGGTCACAGAGCCCACCCCTGCTTCCCTGAGTGGGGCACAGACTCCAGGGAGTGGTGGGCTCTAGACATTTTGTAGTCTTTTGTGTCCGCCGTCTTTAAGAAACCCGTAATCATACTTCAATTTGAGGTGAAATGCTGTCTCCACTCGCAGCCTACCAGTGTGCAGCAGTAGTCCTCTGAACAGTAGGAGGAAACCACACTTGCATTTAAAACCACCTGGTTGGCCGGGGAGATGGCTCAGTGGAATAAGCACTTGCCTGGCAAGCACAAGGGCCTGAGTTCAATCCCTGGTTCCACCAAAAAAGCAAAACAAAAAACCCCCACCTGGTTTCCTTTCAGCATCCATTGATGGATTCTGCTTTACTCCCAATCTTTGTGCTCATGTTCATACTTAAAAAATGTAAATTCTGCTGATATTCTTTCCTGAAGACAGTGGTCAACATACATTCCTCTCCTAGCCCCTCTTGTTCTCTGTTCTGATCCAGCCGACGCTCAAGATGCTTTTTATTTTATTTTATTTTTTTGTGGAACTGGGGATTGAACAGTAGAATAAACCAGGCAAGCACTTATTCTACTGAGTTATATCCCTTTTCTGAACGGTGCTCTGATTCACTGTGTCGAGGAGGAGTCTTTAGGGGCTTCTCGGTTGCACCCTTCACTGTGGCATTGTGTGGTCTGGCCTCTGCTATCTTTCAAGCTGTTCCTTGGGCACATTTATCCAAGGTCAGCACTAGGGTTCTTTGTCCTGGTATGTGTGTGTGCGCGCGCGCAAATACTGCTGGCACCTAATGTCTTATGGCTGGCAGCCTCACTACAGAGTATTATTTTTCTGGGCCTTGGTAGTGTCCAGGCTTAGAAAGCTTCTGATCATTTCTGCTCCTGGCGCCTCTTTCTAGAAGGCTTTTCCTTTCAGGCTTCACATTGAAAATGCCTATCAGGGGCCTGGCCCTAGCTCAGTTCTTTAAGTGGCTGCTTCCACAGAGCTGTCAGCCTCAGGTGGTTGTAGTTCGATCCCCACAACCCTGCAGCCAGCCAAAAGTGCCCTGAAGGCATTTGAGGAGGAGAAAAAAAAAATGCCTATCACTCGTTGCCAAGTGTTCCTGGAAACAAGTCCTGGATGACCCAGCTCTGCGCATCACCTACCGCTGCCCAGGTCCGGGGATGTGCATCTAGCACCATTCCTTGTCCTTGCTCTTGCTGCGCCTACCTTCTGTGTTGGTTGAGTATTAGTGTATTAACTCTTTCACTGAACCAGGGCCCCCGTGTGGCCCGATCCTCTCTTCTCCTTGTTCTCCAGCACCTACTACGTGCTTCACACACAGCAGGTGTGTAAGAAATAAAGGCTAGGTGATGAGAAACGTGTATCTTTCCGTGTCCTTAGATAGAATTAAGCCTATCAACACTTTCCTTAATGAGTTCAGTTTTGAAAACAGTCCAATAAGTGAAATCCAAGATTTTGTTTTTGATAATTCAGGCCAATACGTATAAGAATTTATTATACAATGCAACTAATTACTTGTGCTTATTTCTGCAGTTGTTTAGTGAAAAAATTAGTGGTGCCGAAGGAACGAAGCTCGATGATGAATTTCTGGACATGGAAAGGGTAAGAGAACATTTTAATATGTAAACTGAATTAGAAATTGTCTTTGTAAAGATTTTTTTTGGTTAGTAACTGTTTGCAATACTTGACAATGACATGTTGACCTACCAGTCAGCCTTCGAAGTTGGCCTGTGGCGATGCTGAAAAGGGCATCAGAGTGGAAAGCAGTGATGCTGACAGATGGGCGTGGGTTGTGTGACCCAGAAGGCAATCTTTGCTGAGCTCAAGTCCAGTCGGACCCTCCCTTGAACTCCTCCAGGGCAGGGGCCTGAGGAAGGAAGTGGGATGTGGCTGACGGGTTCCCTCTAGTGGCCAGAATTCACAATGCACAAAAGATGGGCCTCTTGTTACTGGTAGGCCACAGTGACCGCGGTTAGCTGTGGTGGAGAGTCGAAGTGTGTTTCTGGGAGAGTAACTTTCAGATCTGTAACAGCTGATTGACTGTGTGAATGGTGCAGTCTCTGGTCCCGCATAGCGAGTAGCTTTGTCCTGGTTTTGCAGTCAGAGAAGCAGCGCAAGCTTGTGTCTGTCCTTTCCCAGCTAGAGAGCAGAGGGGTGAGGAGTTTCCTGTTTGCATCCCGTGGCAGTTCTGAGAACCATGGAGAGTATTAATGTATTTGAAACAACTAGGATGATGTGACCAGCTTGGCACAGGAGCAAGTCTAACACGCTCCAGGGCAAGCCTGTAGCATCCCTGTCTCTCCCAGGGTAAGAGTAATTACCAGCCCACTCAGCTTCCAGCCCCTTTGCCTTCATTCTCTTATCTTTTCAATTTTTCAATTTTTATTTATGTGTTTTTTTGTTGTACAGGAGATTGAAAACAGGGCCCTCACACTGAGCTATAATCCCAGCCTTTGTTAGTTTTTATTTTGAGAAAGGATCTCACTATGTCACAATATTGTCCCCACTGGATTCAACTTGCTATCCTCCTGTCTCAGCCTCTTGGAGTGCTGGGATCACAGGCACCTGGCTTTGTTTTAGACTTTTGAAAGGAGGCCCACTTCTAATGATGAAACTTCCCAGATGAGAGAAGGAAGTGCAGTAAGGCTAGGATGGGGCAGGTTGGGCTGGATTGAAGTCCAGCCCCAGGCAGTGTCTTGAAGCTCATTGTCTTCAGTGCCCGAGGAGTGCTCAGCTTTCCAGATGAGGAGTTTAAGGAATGTGAGTGCCTTGAATTCTGGGAAGATGATAGAATAGTGAGTAGCAGAGAAGGCACTTTTCCAGGATTTGGTGTCCGGATGCTGGCATATAGCAACACAGGGAAGAGAAAGAGGAGGGAAGTGGGTCGCTGGGGCCCAGGAAAGATCTGATGTGAGAGTTGAAGCCTGTGGGAAGAGCAAGGAGAGAATTTTGATGAAGAAGAAGGAGGTGGCCAACAGCACTCTTTCTCTGAGCTTGGACTTACTGTGTTGGAGGGGAAGTTTGAACTGGGAGAGAGACTGTGAATGCTGGTGACCCCAGAAGCCTCCATGGAGAAACGCCTCAGTGGAGCAGAGCGGTGGATGCAGCAGATTGCAGGGGCCGGCGAGTGATTCAGGTTCAGATGTCCCCCAAGAAAGGGGGCTTGGCCAGTGGACTTCTTAGAGTGGGGGCAACTGAATTCAGAACCCAGAACCGCTTCAGACTGGCTTCACCTAGTGGCTCCCAGTGTCAGGGTGAGGCTGCAGAGTTCAAGCCGCACGAGGTCAGGGAGCCGAGTTCAAATGAGCAGGAGGCACATGAGTGTTACAGGCTGAACAGATTGCGTACCAGCCACCACAGTGCCAGAAAACAGCTTAAACTTCATCGGAACCAAAGGTGCAGGTTGTTGGGGTTATCCACCGCCTTGCCATAAAGCTACTGCTGGCTTGCTGAGATTAATTAACATAGATCTGCCATCAGTCTGCCCACATTGTCTACCAGGGACAGCAGAGACATGTCTTAAAGTGGACATTTGTTTTTTTCTTCTTTTTTTCTTTCTTTTCTTTTTATTTTATTTTGTTTTTTGATTTTTTGTTCTTTTTATGATTGTAAACATGCTTTCTATTATGTTGTTTTTGTTGTTCAGTTCTATTCTTATTTTTATTTCTTCCTTCTATCTTTCCCTCCTGTCTTCACTAGTTTTCCAAACTTGCATAATCTTTCTTTGTCCTCCAGTCTTGCTTCTAATCTCTTCCCTTTCTTGTTTCTCTAATTTTTCCACTAACCTGTCTTAAGTTTTCTTCCTTAAGTGTAAACTCATCTTGTTTGTTTTAGATTTTGTTTTATAACTACAAAAGATCTGTCTAGTTCATACAGTTAAAAGTGGGGAATTGATAGGTACCACAGTTTATCATTTTCTGTGCATGTTTGATGCTACTATTATTGCTGATTGCAGTGTTTTAGCCAAGGTGACATAATTGTGCTTATCAGTTGTTATTTCTGCCTTACCAAGACTAAAGTTGTCTAGGAGTCAAAAGTACTATGGGCTAGTGCCAAAGAACCAGGGCCTGGGCCAAGTAGGCAGCAACTTCTCATCCCCCATAAATTGAAGGAGCAGGATCCTGCAACAGTCCGAAAACTCAAAAACATCTGGAAGACATCTCTGAGAGCTAATCATTTCCTAAAGGTTCTAAATACCAGCAATAAATCTATTCACAGTAAGAAACTTACAAACATCAACCCAGGAATTAAACAAAAAAAGAAAATGAGAAGACACTTAACCAAGATGCAACCCCAGAATTCTAGCTCACCAAAGTTCAACAGGGGAAAATGAAGTAGAATGATTCTAAAGCCACCCACCTGGACTCTGTGGAATGGAAACAGCAGCAGTAACAAAGCAATGAGGCTCTAGAAGAAAATTAACTAGGAATATTTTCTCAGATAACTACTGAGATCATGACTATAGCAAAAAACATGTTTAATGACTCTAGAACAGATACAGATTTTTTTAAAAAGAAGAGCTTAGGGAAATAATGGAAAAAATATGAATGCCCAACATAAGAAAGAAACAGAATCCTTGAAATAGGTTTAAACAGATATCCGGGACATTAAAAGTCTCATTGAAGGGGCTGGGGAGATAGCCCAGTGGAATAAGCACTTGCCTGGCAAGTGAAAGGACCTGAGTTCAATCCCTGGTTCCACCAAAAAAAAAAAAAAAGTCTTCATTGAAAGTATACACAGCAGAATGCACTGATATGAGAACAGAATCTCAGATAAAGAAGATGGGATCGCGGTTAGTAACCATGAAAAGAAAGATTTCTTAAATATATGAAGGAACTATGAAAAATAAATCTATCTTCTACTAGATAATACAAGTAAAAATAATATAAGATTGATTGAAGTTGATGAAAAAGCAAGATTTAATGCAAAGTTATAAAAAACTTGTTCACGGAAGTAATGGCAGCAGACTTCCTAAGCATGGAAAAAGAATTTGACATGTAGAGAAACAAGGCATATAGAACTACAAATAACCATGATAAAAAACAACAACACCCATACATCTACAGCAAGGCATATGTTAGTTAAGATTTCAAAAATTCAACACAAGAACAGAACATTAAAAGCTGTTAGGAAACAGAAATGATCTACAAAAGAAAGCCCATCAGAATCACAGCAGTATTCTTAATACACTCAAGTTAAGGTGAGCTTGGAGCGAAGTAGTTCAAACCCTACTAGAAAACAACTTCCAACCCAGATTGGTGCACCCAACAAAACTATCTTTTTTTTTTTTTTTGGAAGTATTGGTCATTTATTTATACTTGAAGAATCCCATTGTTTCCACTTTTGCCTTTCTCTTCTACTTTTACCACATTCTTCTACTTTTATTTTTTTTTATTTTTTATTTTTTTATTTTCAAAATTTTATTGATAAACATAAAGCAATGAGATAGTTTCAAATCAAATCGAAAGTACTGTTTCAACAAATAATACACTGCATATATTCTTCTTAGTGGTTAATTGCTGTACAACATGCAGACTTGTGATCCTACTTACAAACACCATTAGAACAAATCATTCTATTCATTAAGAGAATGCAACTATATACCTATCCCAACCACTTTGAATACACAGATACAAAATGGACATTCATAGTTATATCCCAATTTTTTTAAGTTCCGTTGTTGAATATTATAGGTGTGTAAACTCAGCAAAATATTCTAAAAGAGTCCAGTAGCCCATAATAGCATTGGGTCTTCTGTTTAACTGGCAATGTCAGAAATTATTGACCTGAGTCCCCCACAGCTCACCATAACAACATGGCTTTACTTCCTATATTTCGTCTTCATACTTTTCTACTGGATGGTTAAGACCAAGGTAAAGCAGGACCTGTGCAACAAGAGTTGTAGCTTTTGGGTCTGAGAAGGTCAGTGAAATGCCCTCAGGATTTATCCTGAGATCCTGTACCTCAGATTGTAGAACCTTTGTCAGTGTCAGCCATGTGGATGAGTCATGGCCATTGCTTGGCCAATGTGTTCTCTGTGAAAGCCTGAGAGAGTGTCTTCTCCCCATGTGACTCTCCTTAGGCACCCTCTACGTCATCGATCACTTTCCTCTTTGGCCCCATAATCTTCTTGATCAGAAAATTTGGGACACTACTGGGGTACATGACGTTACAGTACAAGTTCTCATATGTCCTGAGTCTTAATTGACCTTAGAAGGCTAGGGCCAAAATGTTGGCTTTCCTTGTAGCCCTCCTTTTTCTCTAATTTTGGTCTGCAAACTTAGGTTGTTAACCATCCAGAAGACAAGCCTATTGTTTTTATCAAATGATTTAGGCTATGAAGCTTAACCTCACTATCTCACTGCATTTCAAACATATTAGGCATAATAAGGAACAGGTATTTTTCATCAAGTTTTGATATGTTGAACTTTAAGTCCCTACATAATATGATAAAAAACATTTAAAAACTATCTTTCAGAATTGGTGGAGAAATAAGATACTTCCATGACAAAGAATACATGAGAAAATTCATGAATACCAAATCACCACTTCAAAATGTTCTGAAGGTCATTCAGCAAGAGATAATGAAGACTAAAACCCCATGAGCCATAATAGATGGAATCCAACAGGCAAGGCAAACAATTAGAGGGGAGAGGGAACCAACAACAGGAAAATTATGAAGGATAAGTCAGTAAATACCAGTTATAACCATCAATGTAGATGGTCTTGATTCAAAAATCAAAAGAAAGATTGGCAGAATAGATCAATAAGCAAGAACCAATAATATGCTGCCTAATAAAACATTTGATTCAAAGAGAAATTTAAAAATTGCAGGTCAAAAGGTGAAAAACAATACTCTATGAGATAGGAGCCTAGACAAAAGCAGGGGCAGTCCTCTATTTGCAGACAAATTGAATTTCAAGCCAAGTCTGATTAAAAGATATATAGATGGCTATTATATCCTTGTAAAGGGAACAATCCAAGCAGAAGAGTTGTAAATATATATATCCCAATTACATAAAACAAATATTAATGAACAGAAAAAATCAAATAAGCACTAAAACACTCGTAATGCGGGACCTCAATATCCTACTGTCACAATACATCAACTAGACAAAAAATCAACAATGAAATATCAGAAATGAACCAAACTTTTGAATAAATCAACTGCATAGATGCCTACAGAGTGTTCTACTCCAGAATATCATAATACACATTTTTCCAGCTACACATGGGATGTTTTTCCAAAATAGAGCACATACTAGCTAGTAGGACATGGTTAAGTAAATGCAAAGGAATTGAAATTTTCTCATGCATAATATCAGACAAGGGGCTGGGGAGATGGCTCAGTAGAATAAGTGCTTCCCTGGCAAGCATACGGGTCTGAGTTCAATCCCCAGTTCCACAAAAAAAAAGTATCAGACAATATTACAATGAAATTGTAAATTAATGGTAAAATAAAGAACTTCATAAATGAGAACTTCATAAATACATGAAATTAAATTATACTCTCCTGAATAACCAATGAGTCACAGATGAAATTAAAGAAGAAATTAGACAATTTGTAGAATTAAACCATAATGCTAGCACAACATAATGCAACTCATGGGACACAATTAAAGCAGTCTTATGAGGGAAATTTATAGTGGTGAATATCCATATCAGAAAAACAGTGAGCTCGAATAAACAACCTAATGTTGAACCTCAAGCTTCTAGGAAAAGAGAAAGTAAAGTCCAAAGCTCATTAAAGGGAGGAAATTATAAAGATCAAAGAAGAAATTAATGCAATAGAGACTAAGAAAACAATACAAAGAATCAATAAATTGAAGAGTTGGATCTTTGAAAGGTTAAAATCAACAAACCCTTAGTTAACCTTATGAAAAAAAGGAGAGGAAAGACTCAAATCTATGTAATTAGGAATGAAAGGGGAAACAACCGATCCTACAGCAACCTAGAAGATTAATGTCTACTTTGAGAACTTGTATTCTTTTTTTTTTTTTTAAATTTATGTATTTGGTAAAGGTCTCACTATGCAGCTTGGACTTATAGTGATCCTCCTGTTTTCAGTCTCCCCAGCACTGGGATTACAGGCATGTGCCACCATGCCAGACTCTGTTGCTGGCTCAGCACGCCTGAGGGCAGGGCCAGTGTGGCATGTGTTACCAGGGATCAAACCCTGGTCTCTGCACTTGCCTAAGCAGGTGCTTAGTCCACTGAGCTATCTCACTGGCTCTGACAACCCGTATTCTAATAAGATGAAAAATCTGAAGAAATACACAGATTCCTGCATACCTATGAACTACTATAGCTGAATCAAGAAGATATAAAATTTTAAATAAACCAATATTATTTAATGAAATTGAAGATGTGAAAATAAATAAATAAATGAATAACCTGACAACAGAGTAAAGCCCAGGCCCCAGAGTAAACCCCATTCACTGATGAATTCTACAGGAAATTTAGAGAAGACCTAATGTCTGTACTTCTCAGATTCTTTATTTAGATTGAAAGAGAAGCAAAACTCCCAAATTCATTCCTGAAAACAAGCAAAGCCAGAGAAGGATCCAACCAGAAAGAGAACTACAGGCCAGTCTCCCTAAATAACGTAGACACAAAAATTAATAAGATATTGGCAAACATAATACAACAAATCATATAGAAGATTATACACCATGACCAAATAAGATTCATTCTAAGGGTGCAGGGATGATCCAACATAGTCAAAGAAATAAATGTAATACATCATATTAACAAAGCCAAGGACCAAAACCATATGATTATCTCAAGTGCCGAAAAAGCATTTGCCAAAGTCGAACACCTAGTCATGATAAAAACTCTAGAAAAAATTGGAATAGATAATCTTTACCTCAACTTGACAAAATCCATCTATGACCAACCAATAGCCAACATCATATTAAATGAACAAAACTGAAGGATGCTCACCATTTCCATTTAATGTAGATCTGGAAACATTAGCCAGATCAATTAGAAAAAAAAAATGGATAAGGATAGGAAAGGAAGAAGTTAAATTATCTTTGTTTGCAGATGACATGATACTCTACATAGGAGACCCCCAAAACTCCACCAAAATAGTTCTAGTTTTAATAACCTGATTCAGCAGCATAGCTGTATACAAAGTCAACATGCAAAAATCGATAGCCTTCCTATATATGAATGACAGACTCACTGAGAGAGAAATTAGGGGAACACTACTTATAGCAATAGCATCCAGAAAAATAAAATACCTAGGACTCAATCTAATGAAGAAAGTAAAAGACTTTTATATTGAAAACTACAGTACTCTGAAAAAGGAAATTGAAGAGGATATCAGAAAATAGAAATTTATCCCTTGTTCACAACATAGTGAAAATGGCCATACTTCCAAAATGGTTATATGGATTTAATGCAATCTCAATAAAAATTCCAACAGCATATCCACAAAAACAGAGAGAACAGTTCTAAAATTCCTCTGATCTAGAGTAGCAAAAGCAATTAGGGGAAACCAGGTAGGGCAGGGGGCACCGTAGTCCCTGACTTGAAATACTACAAAGCTACTTTGATTAAGAACAGCATGCTCCTGGCAAAAACAAAACAAAAACAAACAAACAAAAAAACAGACCTGAGGCTCAATGCAACAAATTGGAAGATACAGAAACTATTCCATCTGTGCTCATAATCAATCACGTTATCTTTGACAAAGAGGCCAAACACCTTCACTGGAAAAAAGAAAGCCTCTTTAATAAATGGTGTTGGAAAAATGGCTTTCCATATTCCCAAGATTAAAACTAGACCCATATCTTTCACCATGCACTAAACTAAAAACCAAATGAACCAAAAATGCTAAAATTCAAATAGAAACACTTGAAGACATTGGTGTAGGCAAAGACTTTATGAACAAACCCTGGACTGCAAGGGAGAAGTATCACAAAAAATCAACTGGTATCTCATATTATTAAAAAGCTTTTGCACCTCAAAAGATAGCCCAAAGGATGGGAAAATGTTGCCACTTGTTCTTGAGATAAAAGATGACATTCTGGAATATATTAAAAACTAAAAAAAAAAAAAAAAGCAGACCTCCCTAAATTAAAAGACCTAATTTTTAAAAAAAGCATCTGAAATGAATAGACACTTCTCAGAGGAAGAAGTAGAAAGGGCAAATAAATACGTGAAAAACTGTTCAACATCATTGGTCATTCAAGAAATGCAAATTAAAACAACACTGAGATTCCATATCATTCCAGAAAGAATGGCTAGTTATTAGCAAGAAGCCAACCACCAACAAATGCTGGCAGAGCTATGGAGCAAATGAACCCTTCTACACTGTTGGTGTCAACGTAGACTGGTAAACTACCGTGGAAATCAGTGTTTAGATGGTTTTTTTGGAAGATAATCCAAATTATTTATTTTTGTTTGCTTGACTGCTTGTCTTTTTTTTTTTTTTTTTGTGGTACCAGGGATTGAATTTAGGACCTTGCACTTGCCAGGCAGGTGCTTATTCTACTGAGCTACCCGCACCCCCACCTAGTGCTTAGATTTCTGAAGAACTTAATTACTAAGATCCATTCAATGCAACTATTCGCCATTTTGTTGTCTTTCTGAAAGAATTAAAAGCATCAAGATATATATGCACACCCATGTTTATAGCAGCACAGTTTCTATTAGCTACATCTTAGAAAAAGCCCAAATGTCTATCAGCTGATAAATGGATAAAGAAGATGTTATTTTTGAAACAATGGAGTACTTCTGTGCCATACAGAAGGATACGCTTGAGACGTTTCTAGCTAAATGTGTGCACTTCAAGACCATACTCTTAAATAAGTTGGACCCACATAGGTAAATATCATATTTTTTCTGGTATAAGAAACCTAAAGCAGGGCTGGGGAGATGGCTCAGTGGAATAAGCACTTGCCTGGCAAGTGCAGGGGCCTGAGTTCAAAAAAAAACTTGGGCCCCAGTTCTGCCAAAAAAAGAAAAAGACAAAAAA
>NW_004524578.1:21793337-21797554 GCF_000260255.1 Octodon degus
AGGAGAGCTGGGCTTTAAAAGGAGCCTGACTGCCACCTAGTGGCCAGAGTGGCCAGTGCTTCCATCTGATGTATATCTCAAGGTGGCAGGAGGTAGAAGGGAAGAGGTAGAAAAATATATATATATTTTTTAATCTGTTTTTTCCTACTTTTCTTTGAATGAAGACCCAAAGATTGAGGGGCTTGTTACACCATTAGGCACAAAGTTTTGGAAATTGGTTAAAAATATCACAGTTAACTTAGAGCATTCTCCTGTTTCTGTTTGCATTTTCCGTTGAAGGTAATGCATTGATTGAGGTTGGCGAATCCATGAAACTGATGGCGGAGGTGAAAGATTCTCTTGATATTAATGTAAAGCAAATTTTCATTGATCCACTTCAGTTACTTCAAGATAAAGATTTAAGGGAGATTGGGGTAAGTCTTCCAGGCTACAAACAAACCATTCCTATGTAAAGGGATGCTTATGTTTAAACTCCTGAGCCATTTCTCCAGGGACTCAGAGAAGGCTTTGCCTGTGGGTGACAGTGGCACTCTGTTGTTTTCCTGGGCTGATGGGAAGAGTGCCTGGATTCGTTAGACCTGTCTGCCATGGAGAAGGGGGGACATACACAGTGCTCCCCCACCTTTAAAACCATCTGTTGCTGGAGCCAGCTGGCACCTGGCTAGCAGTCCATATTTTTGCAGCTATTTCTCACATAATCAATTCCATAATTCTGCAGTACAGTTTTGATTACCAAAGTCATAATATGTTCGTTGCATTTTTTTCCACACATTGCAGCAATGGTTTTTATGTTCCCTTACTTCTCAAGGAAATCAGTGTCTAGGAGGTGAAGGTTTCTGTCTGGAAGGCTGTGAAGAATGGATCTCCAGTACATAGTGAGAACTTCCAGTCCTTGCAGGGAGTGCACATGACTTGCTTGGTGATATCTTTGTAGGTGTGAAAAGCAGCCCCCAGAATGTCCACCCTTGCTCTCTGGGGTCCAGATGGCCTCTTTTAGGGCTTCCCAGAAGATCTTCCCACCAGTGCCTTCAGACCTGGGCAGCTCAGGGCAACCCTGAAGTCACCGAGCCAAGCAGATGGCCTGCTTTTTGCTCTTAATTTTAGTGCTTCTCAAAGTGTGGGCTTTGTACCACTCACTCGAAATGCACATGCTTCTGCTCCAGTCCCGACTCTGGGCGAAGCCAGCAGTCTGTACTTTTAAATGTCATTTGGATGTTCACCCCTCTTCCAGCCCATCCTTTCCAGAGACTTTGCCTGGGAGATGTGAATCCCAGGGATCCAGCCTGTGTGACAGGGATAGTGAGGATGGGAGCCAGGTAGGGCCTTTGGCAGCTCTGCAGGGAGGGCTGTGGTGGGAGCTGGTGGGTGCCAGCTCATTGGTTCTTCACTGATTCATTCATTCAGTCAGTCATTCACCCCTGAGTGTGACTCAGTGGCCAACTGTACTCTGCCACCAAAGTGGGCATGGCAAATGTTGCTATATAAACACTGGTTCATGCCCTTGTGGGGCAGAAAGGTAGTCAACAGCCAAAGAACCAGTGACAGGTGTTGCTGGGGTGGCAAACCCAGGGACACAAGCCTGGCAGCCTCCCTTAGCCTGGCTGGGTCTGCGAAGGCCTTGGGAGAAGCTGTCCAGGTTGACTCAGGCAGGCGGCTCACCCTGCATGCATTGACAGAGGGCAGGACTAGAGGGCAGGACTAGAGAGCAGGCCTGTGTGTGCGAGGTGTGGCCAGAGCCCAGGTTGCCAGGTGGATAGCAGTGTGTGGGGGGGAGGGCTAGGAGTCCACGAGATCCCTCGGTGCCTCTTTCAGATTTACTGCCTGTACTGAAAGCAGAGGGTGTGATGTGTAGACCGTGGGGTTTGGATGGAAAACGGAAGCTGAGTGAAGTGCGTTGGCAGATACCCGTGATCACAGAAGTCTGGAGGCAGAGGCAGGAGGATTGCAAATTGGAGCCCAACCTGGGCAACCTGAACCTAGTAAGACAGTTTCAAAACAAGCAAGCAAGCAAAAAGAACCAAGAGGGCGGGGGATGTAGCTCAGGGAGAAGGCCCTGGGTGTCATCCCCAGTACTGAAAAAAAGAAAGCCCCTTTCCAGGAACTCCTGAGACCCCCCACTCCCCGCTAGACACCTCCTCCCTTCTTGCTCTTGCTCTGCCACAGCATCTAGATCTGTCACATGGGACCCAAGGCCCAGGGCTGACCTGAAGCAATATCTAACAGGACCCCACACCTCTGTCCTTGTTCCTCTGTACCTCACTATTCCCCTGAGCGGTCTGCACTTCTGGACTCAGGTTGGCTTTTTCCTCTCTGTGGATTCCCCTGGGGTTCAGCGAGGTGTCCTGCACCCCAACCACAGGCATCCTGCTTGTCTTTCTCTTTGGCTGGGTGGTGACTTCCTTGGGGTGGGAACTGTGTGGCTTTGCTGTTGGAGTCCCATGCCTTCTGTGCTCCCCATTGTGACTGACCAGAGGAGGTGGCCTTTGGGTGGCAGAGATGACATGGTACCTTCCCCAGGTGCAGCGCCCAGGACCCCCGAGAGCAGCACATTTCCGCTCTTCTTGAGCTGCCAACCTTTCAGGAGGCCCTCTGCGAAGTCCACGGGCTGACGGCTGATGGGGTCTTCCTCAGGGCACGGAGCACAGATGTGGGTCCTACGCTGTATGTGTAGGCGATGTGCAGAAGATGCTCAGTCTTACAGTTCATACTGCAGCAGTTCATTAGTTCATTTCTAAGTGGCTTCTTGTTGCTCAGCTGCTGTTTGAAGTAAAAACTGACCAAATCAAACTTTAACGCATGGATGACCCACAGCCTCAGAGTTAGGAGGCCCGAATCCTGTGCCACCAGCTCTGTGTATCAGAGAGGCAGATTTCAGGCTAGCAAGTCTCCTGACTCCTCCATGCTGTCAGCATCTCACTGCATTGTCATAGAAGCCAGAGCCACCCTTCCCACCAAAGTAAACAGCACGGCTTAGCTATACATCACAGTGCTAAGTTTTCACACACATTTTAGACATCAAATGTCTGTTTTCCAACACTTGTGCTCATAACCTTGAGGAGCCCCTGTCTCTCCCTGGACAGTGTACACTGTTTCTGACATGGGATCCCCCCACTTGAATTCACACACCGATGGGGAACTCACTACCACATCAGGCAATGCTTTCCCTGAATGGACAGCTCTGTTACCATTACTTATTAAAGGGATTATACTGTCACTTAGAAATCTGTCCATGTCAGAGGTTGCCTGTGTCCTTTTTTTTCTTCTCTGTACTCAGTGATAGCATTTTATACATCTTACTCTGCCATTATTTGGGAACTTTAAGAAAAATTCATAAATACCCTAGACCACATGTGCTGGAGATGTGTGTTTCTGCTCTCTTGGTGCAGAGCAGATCGTAGTGCCAAAAAGTCTCTGTGTTTGGTATGATTAACGTGTTCAGAAGTTCTCTGGATGCCAACAGCTGAAATGAGGGGAGCTGATAGAGAAGGTTGGAAGATGGTATCTGAGCATCCTTTTTCTCTTTTCCTTTTTCTTTGTGTGATCAATACTGGGGATTGGATCCAGGGCCTTTACGCTGAGCTACCTCTCCAGGCCTTTTCAGTTTTTATTTTTAGGTAGGTCTCTCTAAGTAAGTCACTGAGCTACCCAAGTTGGGCTCTGTCTTACAGTCCACCTGCCCCAGCATCCTAGAGTGCTGGAATTAGAGGCATGGGCCACTGTACTTGGCCTAAAATGTTAATTTGAAACCATAATTTTGTCAGCTTAAGGAGAAGGAGTTTGAGGAAGTCTAACATTTGTCCGGTCATGTCAGTGGCTGTTTGCACTGTGGCGCTTAGTGGCCCACACTGGGCAGCTGGAGTGCTCCTAGTGCAGTGCTCCTCCAATCTTAACAGGTGCACGGGTCTTTCTGAAATACTGAGTGGAGAAAGCCTGGCTTGGCCCTACCATTTACCATTCTTTTTTTCAGTATTTGGGATTGAACCGAGACCTCTACACTGAGTTATATTCCCAGCCCGCCAACCCCTGTATTTTTATTTCTGAGACAGTATTGTGCTAACTTATTTAGTTGTGCTGGGCCTGTACTTGCACTCACCCTGCCTCAGCCTCCCACAGTTTCTGGGATTACAGGTATGGGGAACTGTGCCTGGCTGTGAATCCCATGTCCTGTGTCCCACCTGGGCTCTGGTTCCCACTGCCAACCACCTTGCATTGCTTTG
>NW_004524578.1:21797654-21805686 GCF_000260255.1 Octodon degus
AAAGAAAAAGAAACCTAAAGCCTAAATAAGGAACAGAATGTATAATAGATATTGGGAACTGGGAAGAAAATATTCGAATGGGAAGGAGAAAAAGGAAGGAAGGGAGAAGGAAAGGAGACAAGGAGAAAAATAGAAAAAATGTAAACAAAGCTTTTGTAAACCAAGAGGGGAAGAGGGGCTAAAGGGAGGGGAGGGGAGTGGGAATAAAGGAAGCAAGACACACCACGGACAAGCGCAAATACCCTGTAATGAATGTTATTATTATGTGTATCTGAAGGGTACCAATATAGTAAAGATGGAGTTGCTTGAAAAGGAAATGTAAATGCCTTAGAGAGAAAAATTAATTGTTTTTACTTAGAAAATTTTTTTCATATTGAAAATCATGGAAGCATTTTCACATCATTGACATACTTGACATTACTTTTAGAATTTGCCGATATATAGCATGTACTCTCTATGATTGGAAAGGTTTTGTTTCCAGATTTTTTCCTAGTACTGGGATTGAACCTAGGGGCTTCCCATAGTCCATGTGACATCATCACCCAGGAAATGATTTGGTGAAAATGCGAAATGTGACAGCATCTTTTAGGAGTTACAGCTTTAGTTGATGGACCAAGATCTCTGTTGTTTACCTCCTCTTCCCTCAAAAAATTTCCAAAGTGATAGAAGAAACATGAATGAAAATGTATTTCTGTTCTATTCCACCAGTGAGAAACATGTAAATATATAACGTTTTACTGTAAGTTTTAAGGACTTGCTGGAAGTAGCATGTTAGTATCAGACTCACTCAAAACATGATTTGGAAATGACAGATTAATGGAAGAAAGTGACATAATAAATGCTTGCTATAAAATATAGGAGAAAAATAATAACCTCAAAGTAATTTGATGCAAAAAAGCACTGAATGGAAGAAGAAAGCTTTTCTTAAAAAAATTATAAGATGCAGTTGGTGTAGCTTGTCAGGAAATGATAAAAGTTATAAATTATTTTGCACTACAGGCAAATAGTGCTTTCACAAATACATGAAGAATTGACAGAAATCAGGAGACTTCACATACCTCTCGTGACATAACAGATGAAACAGTTATCAATCCACTCGTGGGAGATTTACATAAGATTTGGTTAATAATTTTGATGATAAACAGATACAGAGATCTGCATTCTCCAAATGGAAAATTCACATTCTTTTTAAATTTTTTAGCAGGGTTGGGTCAAGGGCAGGTTGGGCGTGGCTGGGTTTCAGACACTGTGGGTGCAGTGGTGACAAGGACAGAGTTCCTGCTTCAGTCCACCGGTACCTGGGACTTCCATCTCTCTGCTTCCCTGTCTTCCTGATGGTGTGCAAAGATACTGTCATTATGTTTGTTAGTCTTAACTCTCTCTCTCTCTCTCTCTCTCTCTCTCTCTCTCTCTCTCTCTCTCTCTCCCCCCCCCATACATACACAATATCCCCAGTCATTTTAATAGGGGATTTGAAGTTTTTTGTTTTTAATCTACCCAACTTCCTGTTCGCCTTGACTGCTCATGTTTGCCAGCATGTGTAACAGGTACTCTCTATCACTGGAAGGTATTTATTTCCAGATTTTTTTCTAGTACTAGGGATTAAACCTAGGGACTTTACATTAAGCTACACCCCCAGCCTTTAATTTTTCTTTTTTCTTGAGTTGGGATCTTGCTAATTTGTCCAGGATGGGCTCAAACTTTAGATCCTCCTGCGTCAGCCTCTCAGAGTACTGGGATTGTCCTGCATCACCATGCCAGTCTTGATGCTGGGCCTGGACTGGAAGCACCTTGGTGTGCATGTCTGTCGGGGCTTCTGAAGTAGGAATTATTTTTGGTGGTTTGTTTCCCAGCCTCTTTTGTTTTTCAAAGGACACAGAGGACCTAAGGTGGAAACCCTTTCCTTCTCTGATTGCTGTCATGGTCCTTGTTGGAAGGTGCTTCACATCCATGGAGGGTGGAATACATCAGAAGCAGCATTCTAGACTGTGTTCTAGTTAACATTTAGTTTATTAAAATTAAAACTCTAAAATCCTTAAATAATATCACCAGTTGCATGTGGACCAAACTGTAGAATCGCAAACTAACCCAACATAATAGGCTTACCTCAGACTTCCCCTCCAATCTGGAACAGAATTTTCCCAAGCACTTACATTGTTGTCATGCTCATAAACATTGAGGTGAAAAATTCTCTTAAACATTCAAAAAGGATCTTTATGCACAGCTGAATACTCTGGAGAGAGCTCAAGTTTACATTTATGAGGCCTCACACACACACACACACACACACACACACACACAATCATTCGAATATCAAGGGTAGGTTTGAGTCACTACTGTTTCTATTACTGTTTTCTATGTTTTTAAAATTTCTCCAAAGCTCCCAATTTAGATATTCAGCTCAGGGGATAAAGTTTTTCATTAATTTGTCATTTGCAAACTTGAAATCCTTACTAGAGCATAGTTTTTAAGTTAAAAAGTAAACTCTTTTTTTCATTACAAATCACCTTACGTCTTGCTCTCTTGTTTGCCAACGTGCAGTGGACATCTCGCCATTGCACATAGATCTTTCCTCTTTATTTTTTGCCTGGCTAAAGAATATCTCTTTATTTGGATATTTTGGCTTATCCGGTTGTCTCTTATTGAGTGCAATTTCTGTGGCCTTTGATTCTCAGTACTATAAATACTATGCAAAATAGATAAATGGGCACCTTTCTATACCACTGCCCTTTGCCACTGTGTGTCTATGTGAAAAATCTCTAGAAACAGACTAGGTGGCAGGTTAGTGGCCCTAATCTGGGCACTTACACCTCTGCACTTCCATCCTGTATGAAACAGTCCATCTTTTCACACCTGTATAACACCTAATACTGGGTGTCATTGATCTTAAACATATTTTTTGGTCAGTCTGCTGCATGTAAGTTCTTTTAATTCAATTTTTAAAAAACGTTTGTAAGCAATTTATTTATTTTTTTCTCATTTGTGGATTGCCAGTATATTTTCTTGCATTTATTTTTAATGAGAATTCTGTGTCCTTGAAGACTTCTGTTTGTAACCTTTTTTTGATCAAGCCATCTATTGTGTCATTCCTTGTTTATTTTTTAGTTTTTATGTAATCAGAATTTTGGTTTTTTTGTTTATGACCTTAGAGGAGTTCCCAGTCAAGCTCAGGAGCTTCTTCCCATTCCTGTATTCAAAGCCTTCTCCTCTTTATTTTGTATTTTTTTGTAGGTCAGTATTTCAAATTTAGCATGCATTATGAATCTAACTTTATTATGAATTTTCTAAGTTTTAACCAAAAAGAAAAAAAAATTGGAACAGTAATGAGGCTTAAATTACTTTTACATGTTAATTTGGGGGAAGATTTACATCTTTCCCCAAATTAAATTTTCTCATCAAAAGATGTAGTTTTCTGGTGGCTACTGTGAGTTTCTCATAAGAAGTATCCATTGTTGCTCAACATATTTTTATTGCTATTAGGAATAGGAATCTTTTTCTTTATATTTTCTTATGGCTGCTGATGCTATAAAGTAAAGCTATTGAAACTTTCATATTTAACTCTAATGCATATTCTCTATTAACTAACAACCAGAAAGGGTTTGAAAAGTAAAAGGTTCAATCTTAACCTTGCAGGGAAATCTTTAATGTTAATGTCTTCTAATATAGCATAACTGAACATAAGTGCTTCAGTTATAATACTAACATTTCTGATTCTCTTGTTGTTAGTGGCTTAGTTTCTGATGAGTCATTGTTATGGTACCCTTGAATAAGCGTAGATGTTCAGGTTCACCTAGCAGATAAGGTAAGTTTTGAGATGTTCAAGTCTATCCAGTCATTCAATGGAAAATAATAATTTTTCCAGTTCTATAAATATTACACTATTATTCATTTTAATGTTAAGAGGAAAAATGGTGTCTTCCACTGTCATTGGGAGGAGGTGACATCCCAATATCAAAACCCTGAGAAAATACTGCCTCTTCCCAAAATGTTGAGAACATTCTCTTGGATTATAGTGATCGCAGTGGTGTTAAAAGTCTTAAATTAAAGACGATCACTTCTCTGTTCATTCAGTGAATTCATTGACTTTTCCACTCACTAACATTTCTGTATGTTTTGTCTTCTTTTTAAGAAAATAGATGTTACCAATAAAGCAGTTGCAGAAATCCTTTCAAAGGCCACTGAATACCTCCAGCCAAATCCAGGTAACGTGAGAAAACGTCTTGAAATTTTGGTGCTCATTCTCTGTCTCAGGCAGAGACCGCAGTGTACTTGGCATTTGATTGACAGGATCTAGATGCAGGCTCCACTGCTTGTTCAAATGATGAAATCCAGTTTTTAAAAGCTGAGTATCCAGGAACCCTAAGTAGTGAGGAGAATCCTCGCTCGTGAGCAGCCGCAGCCCCTCTGCATCCACTGCCCACACTGGGATGGCTTGTTGACCAGAGCACGAACCAGCACTACACAAAGACACCTTCTGTGAGGTGTTTCAGAAAGCTGCCAAGTATTTTGTGAATGTTTTCTTAGTCATCTACTCTTTAAAAATTTTAAAAAGAATATCTCATCCTGTTCTAAAGGGTGATGTTTTTCCACCCTGTGTATTAATTTGATAGGATTTTCCTGTTGTTACTCATATGCTAAAGAAAAAAGTGTGATAAATTTGAAAAATAAAGCGAAAGGGTCCCCTGTTACATCAGCCTTTCCACAGCAGGTCTTTAAATCCTTGGTCTTCCCCATGTGCGCCTTGTGTTTTCCTAGATTGTCACTCATGTGAACCAGTAGGGGGCGCCCAAGCCTTGAGTTCCGTTAATTTCTGCTGCTGCCTTTAATTTTTACTATGAATTTAACTATTTGCATATAGTTACCGTAATTCCTTTGGTTGTCGGAATCAGTGCAGACATAACCGCTTTAAAATTAAGAAATTGGGGGCTGGGGAGATAGCTCAGTAGGATAAGTGCTTGCCTGGCAATGGCAGTGTCTAGAGTTCAATCCCTAGAAAAAAAAAAAAAAAAAAAAGGAAATTGGAATTTGAAGAAATTTAAGTTTTATCACATATATCCAGGAAGCCCTGGTCTCAATAAGTGATTGATATGATGAATTTATTTTCCTGTGTGTCAGCCCACAGATATGTAATAAGTGCCTCCCCTACATCCATTTTTGGGATGCAGGAAGACACTGTCAGACAGAGACACTATGCTCCAAAGAACCGCCTCTGGAATGAGGTGGGAGGGCCCTGCCCAGCAGCAAAAGCATCCCCTGATAAGAGGCCTCTGGTTCCTCTTACAGAAGAGGAAGGGAGTCCAGATGGTCTCACTTGGTGCACAGTGCGCCCACTCTCACAGTGAGAAGCCAACTGTGTGTGGAGGAGGTTGGGGTGTTGTGGGCGCAACTGTGTTACTGTGTGTGTGGTAGGGGATGAGCCTTAGGGCTTGGGCACCTGGAGGATCAGAGTTTGGAGGCTGGGGCTTGAAAGGCCAACACCGACTGCCTAAGCCTTGCCAATCAAAGTTTGGTCCATGAGCCAGCAGGCCCAGCATTCCCTGGGAAATTTCTGGAAACAGCATCTTGGGCTCACCCCAGACCAACTGAATCAGACTCTACCATCTAACAAGATTTCTGGCTTATTTGCATGCATGTTGAAGTTTGATAAACACTAGTCTAGAATTCATTAAAAATAAGTGTCTAATACCACAAGTTGATATGTGACTCTCTCTCTAGCCTACAGAGTGAGAATGGAATCCCAAACATGTGGCATGGGGTTCAAGTCAGTCACTTTCCCCCTAGATGCCTCTCCTTATGTCCAGTAGTATTTCTCTTCAGATTAAACCAGCCTACTGTCCATCAATGGCACCACAGCTGTCTCCTCTACACTTCCCTGATGCTGCTCCTGTGCGTTGTAGGAACATCACTCAGTCTTTGCCAAGTGTGTTGGCATCTTTTCCTTTCCCTGCACCCCCACGGACTTTATTTCCACAATTACATATTCTGCCTCCCTATGTGATTACACTGTGTGCACCTGGTGGGCAGATCTGGAAATCTCGGGGTCCTCTGGGCTCCTGGGAGTGCACAGTGTGTCACATAGGCCAGGAGTTACCAGATGCTCATTGCCTAAGTTAGAGGAGAGAAGAGAAGAGGCCAGGTCTGTCTCCTCATGCCTCTGACTCCTTCGTAACCATGGAGATCACTCATCTGAATCAACCGTGGGGAGCAGGGTGAGAGTGTTTGGTGAGCAGTTGGCAGCTTGACACACCCACTTCCCAATTCTATTCTTGACTTACACTGGGTCCCCGCAAAAATGGTCTGTATACACTGGGGACAGTGTAATTTAAGCACTGGGGAGCTGGTAATTTAAGCATTCCCAGGGGGCTCCCCGTGGGTGACTTACCATAGTCCTGCCTGCTATTATTGAGAGACAACATGGGTCTAGTTTCGGTGTTCCACGTGGTCATGTGACAGCAAGCTTGGCACCCACCTTGGTAAAGAATCCTAAGTCCCGAGGAAATGCAAAAAGTGGCTCAGGCTCCCTGCCCCTGGGGTCTCTGGTGTTTCTGTAAGGTGATCTCCATTTGGGCAGTTGCATTTGTTATATGTTCCTGTCACTCCACCCAGTAACTTTAAGGAATTACAAATGACAATGTTTTTAAGCATACAGAGCTAAGCTAGGAATGCTGAACACTGTGTCGAAGATCCGAGGGCAGGTGAAGACCACAGGCTACCCGCAGACGGAGGGGCTGCTGGGAGACTGCATGCTGAAGTACGGCAAGGAGCTCGGGGAGGACTCCACCTTCGGTGAGTGCTGGGCTGCCGGGAGGAGGCACTCCTGCGTTGTGCATGTCATCACGCGTGCTTAATGACATTAGAGTTTTTCTCCTAGTACCAGGTAATGCGTGATCATTGCAGGAGGGTGAGAAAATAGGCAAGTGAAATAAAAGAAATGCTACAACCACCTGTAATTCCCAGCCCCCCAACAGATGTCAATCCTTGTTGTGTGTCCTTTACATGTTTTGTTTATTGTTGCATATATCCACATACACCTTTAAAAATCTGAACAGAGTTATTATATATATGCTTTTATGGTTTTACTACCAAATGTATCATGAACCATGCCATAAAATAACCAGTATTTTATAACATTGCTCTCAAAGTTTGCATAATATTGTGTGTATGTGTTTCGTTCAACCATCTCAGTTTCTCATGTTAGATTTTTTTTTCTATTTTGGACAGCAGTTATAATAACCATTTTCATAAGCAAATTTTTGGAAATCGCTAATACTTTTTTCTTTGCTGTTATTAGTTGAAATTCCCAAGAGTAGAATTGCTGGCTCAAGAGTATACCTAGTTTTCAAGGTTGTTTTTCCCCCCAGTGTTTGGAACTGAATCCAGGACCTTTGCACTAAGATACATCCCCAGCAACCCACTCCCTTTTTATTTTTGAGACAGGGTCTCACTAAGTCATCGACTTGCCCAGAGTGGGCTAGAACTTGTGACCTTCCTGCTTCTGCCTGTCAGAATGCTGGGATTACAGGCGTGTGTCACCAGGGCTGGCTTTTTCAGATCCTTTGGAACATATCCCCAGTGGCTCTTCAGAAAGCCTCTTGCATTTCAACATTCCTGCTTGGAGTGGATGAGAGACTGTTCCCTGACAGTTACTAACATGGGGAATCATCTTTTACATTTACTTCTAAATAACCAATAATTTGAAATACAGCGTATTGTTTTCATTTGTTTCATTTCACTTTTCGATTTTGTCAATGAGGTGGAAGCTGCTCTTGCTTCTCAGCCTTCATTTTCAGGAGCTGTGTGTGTTTGTATTCTTTCACTGTTTCCATTGCCCATCTGGGAGCCGATGCGCAGGACCCGGGCTCTTTGCCTGCTCCTTTGCTGAGACCTTCTCCAGGGGTGCCACCTTCTGACCTCCCTGTACAGAAAGTCTTGTTTAATGGGACTCATTAGTCTTCCTGTATGCTTTCTGATTTGGCAACAGGTATGGAAAATCTTTTCCATCCCATTGCCCTGGAAACTCTGTAAATGTCTG
>NW_004524578.1:21811820-21817697 GCF_000260255.1 Octodon degus
CTTCTTTTCCTTTTTTAGCACCACCTGAAAAAGCTGGAGGGCCGCCGCCTGGATTACGATTATAAAAAGAAGCGAGTAGGTAAGATTCCAGACGAAGAAGTCAGACAAGCAGTAGAAAAGTTTGAAGAGTCAAAGGAGTTGGCTGAAAGAAGCATGTTTAATTTTTTAGAAAATGATGTAAGTATTTACACCCAACAGGAGCCCTTAATGTGAGTGAATGTGATCAGCATGTTGAGAAGCTCTAAAGAGCTGGTTGTGATGGAAGTTTCCAGAATGTTCTGGAACCATTATCTCCTGTCTCTGAGGTGGCTTCAGACATTCAGCAAAACCTGGCTGGAGTCTTAATTCTTGGGAGGTCCTGTTTATCCCAGGATTGTTTCAGAGATGTTTTGAGCAGGGCCAGGTCACTGGCTCATCTCAAGATTGCAGGCTAGTCCAGCTTTTGTGTTGGAGGCTGCCCATGGCATTTGTGGTTTCACAGGGAAGCTCAGGGCCTGAGGCAAGTTGCATTTGGCTAATTGGGCATTGCTTGTGAGGCAGATACTTGAGGGACAAGATCTCTCTTACACCAGCATTCTGTGGACTTGATCATCTGAGTGAATGAACATGTGGAGTAGAGAAGCGACCTACATTTTCCATAGAGAACTTGAGTTGAATTCCCGAGAAGTACCAACATTGTTTTGAGGTATGATTCTAGTCACCCACTTTTATTTGCTTTGTTCACATGAAGTGAAATGAAGTAGAGCACTTCCTGGAGGCTGCCTTCCTTTGAGCCCTTTTTGCTTTGGGGACAGCCCAAATCCTTTGCTGTCGGTCTCTGAGGCCAGAATAATGGCACCAGGGTAATGGTACCCTGGTGTGCCTGGAATTTCCACTGTTCCTGAGAACTTCTGGCACCCTTCATTCATGGGTGGGGACCTCTGTGACTGGCCTCTGTCCCCAGGGCCTAGTCCTACCAGTATCCTCATATACTGGTAGTGATGCATTGGTTTGCAGCTAACGAGAACTGAAAGTTAAATGCATCTGTAGGTGACACACAAGCTGTCACAACCCAGAAAGGAGTTTTGTTTTGTGGTTCTCCTATGCACAGGAAGAGAGTTAGGGCTGAAGCAGCGGTGAAATCCCCAGGCCCAGGCAGTGGCCTTATCGCCTCCACATTCACTGCCTGAGCCATCAGGTGACACGGGACCCTGGCCAGCACCAGCCTGTCATTGGGTTGTCTTAGACTTGAGAATAGGCCAAGGTGGCTCTATATTCACTTCCTGTGGCCCCTGTGACAAATAGCCACAAAAGGAATGGCTTAATGCAATAGAAATTTATCTGTTTGGAGGTCAGAAGTCCTAATGGCAGGACCTGGGAATGAGCGCTGCTTTCCTCCTGAGGGCTCTGAAGGATCCAATTCTTTGCCTTTTCTGCCCCTAGAGGCCGCTTGGGCTTCAGGGCTGCTGGGCTTATTCCTCAGCTCTGCACCTTCAGAGCTAATAGCAGGGCCTCTTCAGACCTGCTGCTCTGATCTTTTCCCCACCCCCGCTGTCACATCTGCTGTGACTCTGAGCTGCCTGTATCCTCCTGGGAGGACTCCTGGATTATGTGGTGCCACCCAGACAAGCCAAGATACAGCGCCCATCTGAGGTCCTTAGCAGGGTGGGGTCTGCAAAGTCCCTTTGCTCTGCACAGCAACATGCTCCCGGGTTGAAGGAATCAGAACTTGGGCATCCTGGCCACTGTTCTGCCTGCTACAAGCTCTTCTGGGTTTACGGTTGTACAGACCTCCTGGGCCCCTTCCTGGTCTCAGCCCCTGCATTGTCAGCCACATTGCCTGGGCTTCATGGCCCCTAGTTTCCAGAGAAGTCAGTGTGCCGTGTGGGTTTCTCCCCTCGTGTGTCTTAGCGGGAGCTGGTGCACCTCGTTTCCAGAGATGGGAGGGAGGTAATTGTCTGGGGGAGTGTCCTCTTCCAGTGTCATCAGAATTTTCTGTAGTCTGTGTTCACAGTTCCTGTGAGGTGGCACCAGCAGAAGGGGCAGGCCAGCTCTGCCTCTGCTCCAGCCTTCTTACCTCTTGTGGCAACGCAGCTTGCCACGTTGAGTAGTGTGGCTGGTGGGAGAACTGCCTGAGCCACCGGACAGGTTTGGGTTCTTGCGAAGCCTGGCTTTGTGGCTTTATCTTGGTTCTGCCTGAGCAGATATTTAGTTCATTGTGGCCTGGGAAGCAGAGGCTGCCCATGCTGGTCTCCAGCACACAGCTGGGTGCTCGTGAGCTGCAGGGTCCCATCTCTTGGCAGTGGGAACAGGAGAAGGCGGCCCCATTGTCTTCCCAGTTAATGTGAGAGACAGCTTGGAAAGTGTCTTTCCAGGACTTGTGCTGAGCCCATGCTATGTGCAGACATTGTGTGCTGCCGCTGATGTCCCCAAGATCTAAGGGGCTTTGGGATCTGTTGGCTGCCCAAAGCCACCACCAGATTCAGAGTTACAAATGCATTTGTAGGGCTTATAGTCATGTGTCCTGGCCACATCAGAGAGAAGAGCTGCTGGTCCCAATGCCCTGCGCCCAGCCCCACATATATTTCAAGAAATATTCACTTAACTATCTCTCATTATTCCTTTAAAAATTATAAAATGGGGTTGGGGAGATAGCTCAGAGGCATAAGCACCTATCTGGCAAACACAAGGTCCCAAGTTAGATCCAAGGACTGGCATGCCCTGCTGGCCCCAGAACCAGGTGTGGTGTTACACTCCTATAATCCTAGCATTCAGGAGGTTGAGACAGGAGGACCACTGTGAGTTCAAGATCAGCCTGGGGGCTCCAAAAGTGAGCACAAGGCCAGCCTGAATTGTATAGTGAGACCCTGTCTCAAAAAAAGAAAAAAAAATATATCAAAATGAGATATAAAACTAGACATTAATTTTACTAAAGACAGAGAGGTGTGGCACAGATTTTACCAAGTACACAGCTCCAGCCTTACTTGTAGGAAGAAATTGTGGTGAATTCTGCCATGATCATGTTAGGCCATGACACCAGACTTACTTGAAATTATGTGTAAAAGCCAAAGAGGTGAAATTTAAGAGAGCTTTAGGATGTTATAGGGGCCAGGCTGTCTTTGTTTTCTTTACTGGGATTGGAGAAATTTAATGCTGTTTTTGCTTTTCCAGCCACAGCATGGTAAAGGAAATGTAACAGGATGGGTGTCCTTGTTCACATGCTAACTTGGCACAAGCAGCATCCCATGTATATCTTAAGTGCACCCTGAGCCATGGCTAAAATAGCATGAGTGGGCAAGAAAATTTAGAGAACAGGCAACTAAAGAATGGTTTGCAACAACACATGAAAACCACCTGGAAGGGCTGGTGAGATAGCTCAGCAGACTAAGTGTCTGCTTAGGTAAGCTCAGGAACTGGGGTTCGATCCCCGAGACCATCAGCCATGCCGGCCCCCGCCCCCGGGTACGCTGAGCAGCTACTGAGCCTGGGCATGGTGGTGCACACCTGTAATCCCAGCGCTGGGGAGGCTGAAAACAGGAGGATCAGTGTGAGTCTAAGCTGCATAGTGAGACCCTGTACCAACTACATTAAAAAAAGGAAAGAAAAGAAAACCAGTTGGAACTCTCAAGGCAAGGCCGTGGCTATGATGTGGGATATGGAAGTCTGAATGAATACCCGACAGATTAGACTGCCCCAAAGCTGATTAGAAGGTGATGTATGACATGCAGAGGCTTAGCGGAAGTCTGGGAAGAGGGATTTGTGTCTTTGTCCAGATCTGGAGTCACTGGGGCTGGGGTTGGGGCCTGGGGGGGCCATGCTGCCCTCTGGGGCTTGCTTCCTTGGCCTCTAGAAGTAAGCTGAATTAATTAACCCTTATTTCCTGCGCAGTTAGTTCTCAGCCAGGAGAGCATTCAGGTACTCTCAAAGACTGCTCTTCCTCAAATCATGCGTCTCCAGGGTTTCTGCATATGTCTCACACAGCATAGCCCCTTAAAAAAAACAACAACAAACTTCCTCTGTAAATTGTCCACTCATTTTGATGTGCCCATTGGTAGGAAAGAGATATGCCTGTTTTTTCATTCCTTTCACCTGTGTATTTTAGAGCAAACATTTTGTTCTGGTAGCAGCAAAAACCTGGGGGGAAGGGGACAGAGGCTGGCAGTTCTTTGCCCAGGAGCATGCTGCACCCTGCACCCTTTTCTTAATTTTGTTTCTCATTTTTTTTTAATCTAGAAAGTGCTCCAAGAAGCACTTTGCTAAGTGAGCTCATTTAGTAAACGTTAGCCTCACTTGTCTCAGGGAAAACTGCTTTCATTTCCAGATTTGTGAGCCATAAGCATGAGAATCCCCCAGGGATATCAGTGCTGATTAGCAAAGAAAGCGTTTTATAGAGTTACATCCAACTCATGATCACACCTAGGTTACAAGGTGGTTCTCCAGCATCTTCAGCTCCATGCCACGACCTGTATGGTCATTGTGCAAGGCTCTGAGATGGACCCCAGTGACCTAGGCGGGACTAAGGCAGACGCAGGCTCCAGGCGGCGGTCTGTGTTGCTGCTCGTCTCCAGACCCTGCCTACGTTTTGGCCTTTGTGGAAGTAATTTTGCCCTTCTGCTGCAGGTAGAGCAAGTCACCCAGCTGGCTGTGTTTGTGGAAGCCGCACTAGACTATCACAAGCAGTCCACAGAGATCCTACAGGATCTACAGAGCAAGCTGCAGATGCGGTAAGGGCCTTCTGCTCCCTCTGGCTCCCCACCTTCCCCTTTCTCTGCCTGCTTCTACTTTGTATAGCTGGCATCATGGTTAGGTGTGGGATGGGGCTAAGGTGGGAAAGGATCTCTGGCAGCTTTACTCCTATTTCTTTTCCTAAAGCCCCTGTGCTGTGACCTGTATGTACAGGGGCCAGACAGAGGGGCCAACCTTCCTGTGGGCCTCTCCTGAGCTGTCCCAGCTTTGCTGCGGAGCATTCAGCTCCCTCTTCACAAGCCAGGATGGCAGCAGGTGGCAAAACCCGCTCCCATATGTGGAGAAGACCGAGATGATACTCAGAAAATGTGTGAATAGCTGTGGAAAAGATGGATTTCTACTTCATCAGTAAAAATATCAGGTTGTGTTCAAAGATTGATACTAAGAGATACTGAGAGAGCTTTCTAAACATCAAAGAAATGTGCCCAATGGCTTTCATGATCAATGTATCCTATAGTTTTCATAAAATTAATGATCCTATATGTAGTATACACAGAAATCCTATAAATTAAAATATTGGATTAAAAATTTTTTCTCCCTGTGTTTTGAAACAGGCTTGATAACAGAAAACTATTTTATGCAACATTATGGTAATGAATATATTTGGAAAGATTTCACTTATGTCAGTGCTGTTCTAGAGGGAGGCAAGCCAGGAAGATAGCTCAGTAGAATAAGCACCTGTCTAGAGGGAGGCAAAGTGTGTGTCCATTTTCAGGAGCACCTACTTCTGGCTCCCAGAGGAGCTGTCCCCCAAGCTCCCTCTAGCAGAAGGATGCGGCTGCTTACTCCGAGGCTCTGGGGTGTTATGAGGTCAAATACTGTAGCTTTCTTCAAGGTGAGTTTCACTGAGAAGCCCTGTGAGGTACTCTGGATAGCACCTGAGATATCACCTCTGTCACTTTGGCAAACTCGGGAACCAATGTGTGAGATGCCTGTGGTAACCTAGGTTACCTGTGTGCTCACCAGTGCAGAGCCGTGTGCTGCAGGCTTTCTTGTCTTGGCAGGTGTCTGACTCCGCTTCCAATGTGTGTTATAGGATATCAGCGGCGTCCAATGTCCCCAGACGAGAATACAAGCCCCGGCCGGTGAAGAGGAGTCCGAGTGAGCTCAATGGGGTTTCCACCACCTCTGCTGCAAGGACGACAGGTGAGC
>NW_004524578.1:21818422-21819690 GCF_000260255.1 Octodon degus
GGGCATACATGTGAGTATATGTGTATGTCATATATAAGCACAAAATTTCAAATTATTTTCTGTATTGTAAATGTAAGATCATCCTAGAAATATTGTTCTGCGTTTTGCTATTTAAAACTTATAGTTTCTATGTATCACGCTATGGCACGTATACAGATCTGTACCACTATTTTTAACAGCTTCATAGTTTTAGTTATAGATACTATAACCCTATTCATTAACATTAAGCTTGTGTTCATTTTTTTTGTTGCATTGAGTATTTTTTATTTGCCTCCATATGCTGATGAGCAAGCCTTTCTAGGAAGTGCAATTGCTGAGTTAGAACACCTGCACCTTTTAAGTGATTTGGTGGTAGACCTTACCAGCGACAATCCTAATGCCTAAGTACTGACTGTGTGAAGATCTTCGCCCCTACACCTGTGCCCCTGCATCTCAATGTTTGCTAAGCACTTCCAGTAAATAGCAGCATTCAGTCTTAATTTAAGCATTCCCATAAATAGTGCGATGAAACTTTTATATGCTTTAGTTTGCCATTTGTATTTTATGTGTGAATTGTTTGTGTCACTTATTCATTTCCTTCTAGAGATGGTAATTGCTTGTCTTATTGACTTATAGGAATTCTTTACATATAGAGATATTAATAATTTTTCTACTTTGTCACTTACAGTCTATGAGGTGTTTCGTTTATTGGTTTTGTTACTGATATTTACTTTGTTTAGTTTGTTATGGGGTATGTAAGTGCTTTTTTATGTATTTAGTACAAAGTCTACATGGTCTACAGGGTCTCACTACGTAGATTGGACACATAGTGGTTCTCCTGTTTTCAGCCTCCCAAGCTACTGGGATTACAGGCTCATGCCACCACACCTAGTCTCAATCACGCCCTGGGGGTGGGACCAGCATGGCATGCTGGGGATCAAACCCCAGCCACTGCGCTCTGCCTAAGCAGGTGCTTTAGTCCGCTAGCTATCTGGCCAGCCCAAATGCTGTTATTTTGATGTGATCAAATTTATCAACCTTTTTGCTTCTGATTTTGCATTTTATGCCCTGTTGAGAAAAATCTTTCTGTTCCCAGAGTTATCCTGCTATCGTTCACTACTTTAAAATATTTTCTTAATATTTAGTTCTTTTGTAAATTAAAAGAAACTACTGACCCATCAGGGTGATAGTATCATTTCTTATCTCTACCAGCTGCGTATGAGGGGGCCAGCCTTTCACCTTGTCATTTGCCTAACAATCTTGGACACCTCTGTGTATGCTTACTTACA